>NC_080839.1:9994802-10633460 GCF_030435755.1 Ochotona princeps | reverse complement strand
CCTCTCTGGTCTGAAGACAGAGCTAGCAGAGTATTATCCCAGTCAATTGAAAGCTCCATCATACCATCAGCAAAAATTTACATCATTATGGAATTAATTGACATAGTAATGAGTAACCAACATGTTGAAAGTAAATACGAGTTCCCAGCCACCTTCTGTGACCACCTCACCTATACTTCAATTTAGTTTATACACAACATATAACATTCAAAACATAACATGTTATACATAACATCATATCATCTTAAATTAAGGCAAACATGTGGTATTTAACCTTTTGTGATTGGCTCATCTCCCTTAGCATGATGGTTTCCAGTTTGGCCCATTTGGCCACAAAGAACTGCATTTTGTTTTTTTTAATAGCTGAGTAGTATTCCATGGAGTAGATGAACCATAGCTTTCTTATCCAATCCTCTGTTGATGGGCATTTTGGTTGCTTCCATGTTTTTGCAATTACTGATTGTGCTGCTATGAGCATAGGAGTGCATGTTGGTTTCTCATAAAACAAGTGTTCTGGATATATTCCTAGGAGTGCTATTGCTGGATCATACGGTATGTTGAATTTGAGTTGTTTGAATATTCTCCATACTGATTTCCATAGAGGCTGTACCAGCCTGCAGCCCCACCAGCAGTGGAGTAGGGATCCCTTTTCCCCGCAACCTCGCCAACAAGTGTTGTTGGTGCTTTTATTCATGTGGGCCAGTCTTACTGGCGTTAGGTGGTACCTCATTGATGTTTTAATTTGGATTTCCCTTATTGCCAGGGAACTTGAGCATTTTTTCATATGTTTATTTGCCATTTGGGTTTGTTCCTTTGTGAAGTGTTTGCCCATTTCCCGTGCCCATTTCTTGAGTGGCTTGTTTGTTTTGACATTTTGGTTGTTTTGTAGCTCTTTGTATATTCTGGAGATCAGCCCTCTATCACCTATGTCGTGTGCAAAGATCTTCTCCCATTCTGTGGGTTGCCTTTTTACTTTGTTGATTGTTTCTCTAGCTGTACAGAAGCTTCTTAGTTTGATGAGGTCCCAATTGTTTATTTTGGTCTCGATTTCTACTGCATTTGGAGTCTTTTTTAGGAAGTGAGGGCCTACCCCTAAGTGTTCCAGTGTGTTTCCAACATTTTCTTCCAAAAGTTTGAAGGTTTCTGGATGTAGGTTTAGATCTGTTATCCATTTAGATCTGATCTTAGTGTATGGTGAGAGATGTGGATCTATTTTTTTGTTTCTGCAGGCTATTAACCAGTTGTCCCAACAGCATTTATTGAACAGACCTTCCCATTTGCCTGGATTGTCGTTTGTCTTTTTGTCAAAGATTATTTGGCTGTATCTGTGTGGGTTTCCTTCTGGTGTTTCTATTCTGCTCCATTGATCTTCCTCTCTATCTTTGTGCCAGTACCACGCTGTTTTGATAACCACTGCCCTATAGTATGTCCAGAGGTCCGGAACTGTGATTCCCCCTGCTAACTTCCTGTTCTTCAGGATGGTTCTAGCTATCCGTGGTTTTTTGTGCTTCCAGATGAACTTTTGGATCATTGTTTCCAGTTCCATGAAGAATGTTTTGGGCAATTTGATTGGGATTGCGTTGAATGTATATATTGCTTTTGGCAGTATAGACATTTTAATGATATTGATTTTACCTATCCAGGAGCATGGGATGTTACTCCATCTTTTGAGGTCTTGTTCAATTTCTTTTTTAAGTAGTTTGTAGTTTTCTTCGAATAAGTCTCCTACATTTTTGGTTAGATTTATTCCCAGATATTTCATACTTTTCTCTGTTATTTTGAATGGTATCTTGCTGGTTAAGTCTTTTTCCATCTTGGGGCTGTTCGCATACACTATGGCTGTTGATTTTTGTTCATTAATTTTGTACCCTGCCACTCTACCAAACTCTCGTACAAGTTCTAGCAGTCTCTGTATTGAGTCTCTTGGCTCTTCTACATAAAGAATCATATCATCTGCATATAGTGAGAGTTTGACTTCTTCGTTTCCCATTTGGATTCCTCTGATTTCTTTTTCTTGTCTTATGGCCTCGGCGAGTACCTCTAGGACTATGTTGAATAGTAGTGGAGAAAGTGGACATCCCTGTCTTGTTCCAGATCTCAGTGGGAAGGGTTCCAGCTTTTCTCCATTCAGTATGATGCTGGCGTTGGGTTTTTCATATATGGCTTTAATTATGTTGTGGATTTTTCCATCTATGCCTACCTTGGTTAGGGTTTTTAGTAGGAAGTGGTGTTGGATTTTGTCGAAAGCTTTTTCTGCATCTATTGATACTATCATGTGATTCTTGTTTTTCAGTTTTTGGATGTAGTGTATCACATTTATGGATTTGCGAATGTTGAACCATCCCTGCATTCCAGGGATGAATCCTACTTGATCTGGATGAACGATCTGTCTGATGTGTTTTTGAATTCTGTTGGCTAGGATTTTGTTGAGAATCTTAGCATCAATGTTCATCAAAGAGATAGGTCTGTAGTTTTCCTTCTCTGTTAGTTCTCTGTCTGGTTTGGGGATTAAGGTAATGTTGGCTTCATAGAATGAGTTCGGAAGGGTTGCCTCTTTTTCTATTGTTTTGAAGAGTTTGTAGAGGATTGGGGTCAGTTCTGTTCGGAATGTTTTGTAGAATTCTGGAGTGAAGCCGTCTGGGCCTGGGCTTTTCCTTGTTGGGAGGTCTTTAATCACTGATTCAATCTCTACTTCAGTTATGGGTTTGTTCAGGTCGTTTGTTGCCTCTGGGCTAAGTTTTGGCAGGTGGTAGAAGTCTAAGAGCTTTTCCATTTCTTGGTGATCTTCTGATTTGTTGGAGTACAGTGCTTTGTAGTAATTTCTAATTATGGCCTTAATGGATGCGGTGTCTGTTGTTATGTTGCCGTTTTCATCTTTGATGCTGTTAATTCTTGCCTTCTCTTGTTTTTTCTTTGTTAGTCAGGCCAGTGGGGTGTCTATCTTGTTTATCTTCTCAAAAAACCAGCTTTTTGATTCATTGATTTTGTGTATGGTTTTTTTTTATTTCTATCTGATTGATTTCCTCCCTTGTTTTGATGATTTCTTGTTTCCTATTGTCTGTGGGGCACTTCTGTTGTTTTTCCAATTCCTGGAGGTGTGTGTTTAGTTCTTGTATTTGGCGCCTCTCTTGGGCCTTGACATGAGCTCCAATTGCGATGAGTTTACCCCGTAGCACTGCTTTGGCAGTGTCCCACAAATTTTGGAATGTTGTGTCAGAGTTTTCATTGGTTTCCATAAATTTTTTGATCTCATCTTTAATTTCTTCTCTGATCCATTGTTCGTTTAATAGCATATTGTTCAGCCTCCAAGAGTTTCTGTATTTCCTGGGGCATTTTGAGTTGCTGATTTCCAGCTTCATTCCATGGTGGTCTGAGAGGGTACATGGTATGATTCCTATCTTTTTGAAGTTATTTAGGTTTGCTTTGTGTCCTATCATGTGGTCGATCCTGGAGAAGGTGCCATGCACTGCTGAAAAAAATGTATAATCTGTGGCCTTAGGGTAAAAAATTCTATAAATGTCAACCAAGTCCAGTTGTTCTATTGTTTGTATGAGCTCTGTTGTTTCTTTGTTGAGTTTTTGTTTTGTTGATCTATCTATTGTTGTTAGTGGGGTGTTAAGATCACCCACTATTATTGTGTGCATATCTATGTCTCCACTTAAGTCCGTGAGTAATTGCTTCATGTAGCTAGGTGCGTTTGAATTTGGTGCATATATGTTCACAATGGTAATTACTTCCTGATGGATCAGTCCCTTCACCAATATATAATGTCCTTCCCTGTCCTTTTTGATGTGTGTCAGATTGAAGTCCACATCATCTGAAATTAAGACAGCTACCCCGGCCTTTTTTTCTCGTCCATTGGCATGAAATATCTGTTTCCAACCTTTCACTTTCAGCTTCTTCGAATCTCTTCTGGTTAGATGTGTCTCTTGTAGGCAACAGATAGTTGGGTGTTGTTTGATAATCCATTCTGTTAATCTATGTCTTTTGATTGGTGAGTTCAGGCCATTTGTATTAAGAGTTAAAATTGAGAGGTTGTGATTTTGCCCTGCCATACTTGTTTTTGTGGGTGTTGATATCTGTGTAATTGCCCTTCCTTGTGTGGACTTTAGTGGGGAGATCTTCCTGTTTGCCATCTTTGCTTATGATTCACCTCCTTTTTTTCTGGATTTAGTGCATTTCTAAGGAGATTTTGTAGAGCTGGTTTTGTGCTGGCATATTCTTCTAATTTCTCTTTGCTGTGAAAGTATTTGATTTCGTTCTCAAATACGAATGAGATCTTTTGTCTTTTTGTCAAAGATTATTCGGCTGTATCTATGTGGGTTCCCTTCTGTTGTTTCTATTCTGCTCCATTGATCTTCCTCTCTATCTTTGTGCCAGTACCAGGCTGTTTTGATAACCACCACTCTGTAGTATAGGACTGGCATTTTCTTAACTGTACCCATGCCTTGGAATGGAGTGACATGTCCTTGGGTATTTGTAGTATAAATGATCTTTTTATAGTCTTTGAAGAATTTTTAAAATTATGATTCATGTGTTCACTGTAAATTAATGCCTGAACAGTTGTTCTCATGGCTGGATAGATATTCCACTGGCTACTCCTTTCCTACTGTTGCTTCTGATTTTCCTCACCTTTTTGTGGGGTTGATGTAGCTCTTAGACCTTGGACCTCATTTTCTTTTTCAAGTTCATTTTCATTTTCTTTAAAAGGCAGCAGAGAAGGGGAGAGAACTTCTATTCCCTCCCCAGATGTCCCCAGCAGCCACATGTGGACTGCATCTGGGTCTCCTGTGCGGGTGCCGGGGCGTGACCACAGATAGACTCCAGGGAAGGAAGCTGCATGTATGTTTGTGAAATGGCAGTGGCACCTGCTCTTGGCAAGTTCAGTTTGTTTGAAGCAGAATTTTTTTTTTAATGACATTTTCAGATAACTTAGTGCCACCCCCCATGATGCATATCAGCAAGAGCTGGACTGGAAGCAGAGCATCCAGGATGCAGACGAGGCACTCTGACACAGGCCAGGGGCACATCAAGCCGCATGCCCACACCTGCGTATATTACTTAGGTGATGGCAAACGCTGTTGAGTCTGTACCTCCAGTTGGGACCTCTGCTAAACTCAAGGCTTTGTGACAGTGTCTTTTTTCCATTGTAATAGGCAACTTCAGTATGACACGTCTGACTCTCAACTCTGACCTAGTCTTCAGAACCACTGGAGAGTAGTTTCTGGCAGGCAGGCAGGCAGGCAGGCAGGCATTGAGTTTAATAGGTAAGACACCCACACAGCAGTGCCTGGTCCAGCGGAAAGCAGCTCATGATGGCTCAAGTGGCTGGGTTCCTGCCAGCCATGTAGGAAACCTAGATTGAGTTCCTGGCTCCAGCTCAGGCAGGGAGGAATGACCCAGCAGGTAAGTGCTGTCCATCCTAGTAAGTGAAACTTGACAGAAATGAATCACAAACTTCCTGCAGTTACCCCTCCCCCTCCCCTGGCCCACCTGTTAGTGGCCCCTACATGTTCTGTTGAAAGCAAAAATCTCAAGTCACACTGGATTTGTTTTTTCTCACACTCCATATATATATATATTTTAATTTATTTTAAAGGCAGGCAGTGTTACATAGATAGAAGAGAGGGAGAGATACAGAGCTTCCATCCTTTGGTTTACCCCCCAAATGGCATCAGTGGCCAAGCCTGGGCCAGGCTGAAGCCAGGAGCTTCTTGCAGGTCTCTCTTGTGGATGCAGGGTCCGAGGTACGTGAGCCATCTCCCACTGCTTTCCCAGATCGTAAGCAGGGAGCTGGATTTAGCACCTGGGACTCGAATTGATACCCATATGGGATGCTTGTGCTGCATATGGCAGTTTAAACCGGTGTGCCATAATACCCATGTATGTCGGCCTTTGTTTCTGGGCTCTCTAGTCCATTAGCCCATGTCTGCATGCCAGTGCCCCACTGTTCATGGCTGTGGCTCTGGAATCTGTAAAACCCGGCACAGCATCTGTTTACAAGGCTTTCCTGACTACATGGGAGCCCTGAGATTCCTTGTGAATTGTAAGGTAGGTGGGTGTTTCAGCACAAGCATGGCTGGGGTTTTGAATCTGCATTGTTCTGGATTGTGCTGTCATCTCCACAGCAGTTTAAGTCTGTCCATGTTTTTATACAATCTAGTGTCAAATTTCAGCAAAATTTTGTAGTGTTCAATGTGCAAGACTTTCACCGCCTCGGTTAAGTTTAAGTTAAGGGCTTTCCTAGACCATTAGCAGGGAGCGGAATCCAAAGTGGAGGAGCTGGGACTGCAGAGTGCCTGTGGGATGTTGGTGCTGCAGGTGCAAACCTCAGCCTTCTGCTTTTACCAGCAGTGTGTCCTCAGGTTAGCCAGCAGGGAGACTGTAAAAGCCAGCTGTCTTAAAATGACCACAGGCATCACAAGATGTGGCCCGTTTCTTTTCTGACGTCACCTGCTGCTTCTGAGGGGCACACCAGCCATTTCTCAAACACAACATGCACGTCATGGCCTGTGGATCTTCTTCCAGCTGTTATTTTGTACCCACCAAATTTCAGTCTGCAGTTCAAGTTTGTACTCTCCCTCTTTCCAGTCCACAGTACCACCGGGCCTATTCATGGGGGCTTCAGAAACCTCATGTAGGATGCATAGATGTCAAACTTCCTGCACCAAAATTTAATTACATTTGCCTAGAACTTTCTGAAGTACCATGTTTGTGTCGCTGTCTTCTCAGAGGAGATTTTGTTACGGCTGTCTCTCTGAAATGAAGAATGCCGTCTGCCCCATAGGTGGTTTGTGAGTAGAGAATTAACTTTATTGCAGCATGAAACATTTTGTTTTCCAGGTTCATCTCTAACAAGTACCTAGTGAAACGACAGAGCAGAGAGTATGATGTGGAGTGGGGCTACGCCTTTGATGTGCACCTGAATGCTTTTTATCCCCTCTTAGTCATTCTGCATTTCATCCAGCTTTTTTTCATCAACCGTAAGTAGCAGTGACTTTTCAGAGTATTTCCAACGCCTTCATAGTGTGTCATGGTAAAGACTGTATTCCTCTCTTCTGGCAGATGTCATCCTAACAGACACGTTTATTGGATATTTAGTTGGAAATACCTTATGGTTGATTGCAGTTGGCTATTATATCTATGTAACCTTCCTAGGTTATAGTGGTAAGTAATTTTAAAGTTATTTTTGGTCATTGACAACATGGGAGGAGGAAGTTGTAACATGACACTCTTAGCCTCCCTTACAGAGCATTTATATGCACTGTCCCAAGGGTACTTCAAAAAAGTTGTGGTAAATGGAAATGAAAGATGTTTTGGTACAGAAAACCAATCTATCTTTCATGAACTTTTAGAAGACCTGTAACAGCATCCTCCTCTTTACCTTAAGGCTTTGGGGGTATTTTAAATTCACCAGTTTTCATGAGCATTTCTGGTGGTTGTCCCTCACTTCACTTCCCCCTTAGCCTGTGGGCTAAAACAGCCAAATGAAAAGGAAGCAACAAATAGTCCTATACCTCTGGCTGTAAATGACATTATCTTTTTGGTCCCGTTTTGGAAGTAACATCTTATCCCCACATTCTGGATGTTTCTTTTGCAGCACTGCCATTTTTGAAGAGTACAGTAGTTCTTCTCTACCCATTTGCACCTCTCATTCTGCTCTATGCGCTGTCCCTAGCACTGGGATGGAACTTCACACACACCCTCTGTTCTTTCTACAAGTACAGGGTGAAATGACAGTGTTGGCGTAGTGACGACTTCTTGTAAAATCTGTAAATAAATCATCTTTGTAGATAACTCTGATGTAAAATTTATGAAATTGAAGTATATTAACACTTGTTGAGTACATTCCTTAAAACTAAGTGTACATTTCTGTAATAAATTAAAAAAAACAAAGCAATACGTTATTCAGTTTGATCATTCATAAATATAACAGATGTGAAATTTTTAATTATTTTTGCAGGACATGATTATGTATCTTCTGTCTGTAGTCTACTGCATTTCTAATGGGCTCTACCATAAATATTTATGTAGATCACATGATCCCAGTCTAAACTTAAAGCGAACACTCCCCACGTAAAGGCCTTGTGTCCACTCTTATTTTGGGAACTAGTGTGTGTACAATGAACATCAATGAAATACTGATTATCAGGGCTGAAAAAAATGGGGTAAGATGGTGATTAAGTTTAAAAAACAACTCATTTTAGTTCACCTGTTTTTATTAGAAGAAATCTCAGCATGACTTTTTAAGCTTATTTCAAATACAGATGAATGGTTGTGGCACAGAGAAAACAGTGATGAAAGGCACAGTCAACAGGACCAGTTATTTAGGTTTTCAATTATAGCAGCAAACTTCAAAATAAATAATCTTCCTTTAAAAATCCAACAGGTACCTAATAAAATATTACTACAAAGATTAGCCATTCAACCAGTGAAGATCTTTCAAGGGAAATATGTACAATATACTTAAGGAAAAAACACCTACTACATCTTGGCCAAGAGATTCCTCAGGCAGCTTCTGAAGCAATGCTTCCAGAAACATCCTCAAATGCAATGACAGCCTAAGTGAAGTGTTTTGAATGAGTCACACCTTACTTTTTAATTCCACAAATAAAAACATTAAACTGAGCTGATTTCTAAATCTTCCTCGAAAATTCTATGTACACTGAAATGAAAAGTACAAACCTGCTGGCAGTGCATCTTACAGTACTGTCGGTGTCAACCATATTTAAGGCTCAGAGAATTATGTCTTCAAAAGGAATTTTCACCAAATTTGAGCAAACAGCATTTCAAATAAATAATGGAATGCTAATCAAGCTAAAAGTACCAAACATTTAATCCAAGACAACTTGAGTATTAAGACAAAACAACTAGGAAGCCAGTGACAAAACACTCTGGCTGACATCCACGGATAGTAAAAGATTCTCATGTTAGAACAGTTGTAGCACCACTGGGTTTCTGCACTGCACTTACTTTCACAGCTCAGCTCACTGTGGCATGCTGGTCCCCTCCACAGTGTTCCAGTTACATGCCCAGACTGGTGAAATGAGTGTTTTGGGTAAGAAGAGAGGAGCTCCACGTAGCTGCTGATACGGATTCATTTAGCAAAATCCTCCATTTGGTTGCTTTTTAAAAAAATAATACTGTGGTAGTAGACTTTTTAGCAATGTGCACATGGATCTATGAAGTAAACAGCAGTTACAGCATAGAACTGTTAAGATCAAAATGTCACAATTAGCAAACCAAATTTTCCACGAAATTTATTACATAGTTTGGAAGAGTTTCCTTTTTTTTTTTTTTTTTTACAGAGATTGGAGTTGACCAAGTTCCCTTAACATGATTGAGATTTCTGATCTTTGACAGTATTTAGCCTAATTTCCTTTCCTCTAGTGTATCTCACGTCAAGACTGACAGTAAATAACCAAAATACTAGGGAGTAAGCCAAAATTAACCTCATTGACAGGTAACGGTTTGAAAACAGGTATTTTGGAAAACATTCACAAAGTACAACACTCATTTGGCACATACAGGATTTGATCTGTGCTAGATATGCTAAATTTTGATTTAAAAAATTACAAGACCTTCATCCAGATTAGAATATATGGGCTCTGCATAAGGACCGAAGTTATTTTTTCTCTTAAAATTTCACTGGCATTCTTTAGTACACTTCTCTCAGGGTCAAAGCAGTGTTGATCACTACCAAGTAATATCACTAATTATACACTGCTTCGGTTCTGTTTCTACAATCCCATTTTTAGTAGTTTATAAAACACCACTAAAATACTACAGCTTTTTGTCAGCACACTTCTAGTGAAGACTATTTGAGTTCTCTGGCAGAATGCATCCAAGATGAGGCCCCAGTATGTGGTACTATTCATGAATTCATCACAAAATACCCTACAGGAATATCTTTAGGAACTCAAGAATGAAGATTCTGCCTCTTTTGCACACTGCATTTTCTGTAACAGATTAGGACAGAGCAGCTTAAAACAACATTTACTAGCTCACAGTTCTGTGAGATCAGAAACTCAAGCAAACGTACCGTATCTGGGTCCTCCACTCAAGCAGGATTTCATGAAGCCAGGATCAAGGTGTTTGCCAGGCTGGGTGTTTTATCTGTAGGTGACTCGAATGCCAAGCTCACTGTGACCATTCCTACCTCCTTGGCTGTCAGCCCATGCCTCTCAGCTCAAGGCCTCCCATTCCGCCTCCATATGGCCCCTTTCACCCTAAAGCAGCAACAGTGTTTGAGCCAGCCTGAGAAAATCCTGTTTCCGAAGAGCTGACGATCTGATTATCCAGCCCTAAATAATCTCCCCTTTGCTATGCAACTGGATATAAGCTTGGGTCATATTCACGGGTTCCCCAACACTGAGAGAATGTTTCTATAACTGCCTACACTACTGTTAATTAGAAGAATCTCCAAACTCAAATATAGCCCAGCTTTTTCTGAGGGGCAGCACTGATGGAAGACTTTTTTTTCATTCCCACAATAGATTTTTTAGAAGCTTTCAGAACCTTGCTGATGATTTTGAAAATAACCATATCATATAATTATTTACCAGCGCACCCACTACTTTGAAAAGCTATGCAGTACCTTTGTTCAAGGAATCTTCAGTGGTTGACCATACAGCATTTTAGTATACATTTTAGCTGAAATAGTCCATTTGCATTATTTTTTTCAAAGCTTTTCAGTTATACGATCTTTTGACTACCATGTACAATGCATGCAGTGGAAAATGCATGAGATGACAGCAAAAAATTGAGAAATCCTACATCCTAAACTTTCTCAACTAAACAACAGTACACAGGATATATCCATGTATGTGCTTTAACCTCACTATCAAAATTCCCCAATTCTGACTTCTAAGATGTCTACCTTAGCACTCTGGGCACAGTCCTCTCCAACAGCACTTTCTGCAGTGAGGGATACCTGTGGTATCCAGTGTGAATGGCCACTGACCCCCTGTGTCATTGAGCACTTAAAATATAATTAATGTGACTGCAGAACTGAGTTTTACCAAGTAGCCACCAGGCATCTCATGGCTCAGCCCACCCAGCATGAAAGTCTGAACAGTGTGTGTGAATTACTGTCAGATCCCAAGCTATGCTATATGTATATTCTATTGTTTGACACTTTCCTCATTTGCAGTTTTGGTAAGAGTTCAATATCTTGACAGAGGTCAAGAATTTCACTTTTCAGTTCCAAGTACTCTTCATATCCAGTCTTGTGCCCTAACACTAATGTTGTCTAGTGTAGAGCTGGGCAAAGAGGAGACCACTGCCAGTGAAGTCTGAGCACCTGCGTCGGTAGAAGCAGGCAGAAGTATGAATTGGAGGCTCACCTCTAGAGCTTGAAGCTTGGGTGAAGAGAATACACCCCACAGATACACCCATGTTGAAACAACTAAACCACTGAGTACACCTGCACTGTGTGTGGCAAGGATAGGAGGGAAAGGGAGCTGAGAGACAAACAGGATAGGCTGACCAGTTGCTGACTGGACACCTGCCATGTGCCAGTCACATCCTAGGTCTAGAAACAGCCACTGGGAGGAGGGCAAAGGTGGATGGAAAAGATATGACTAAACAGGGGCTTCAGGAACAGGCTGCAGAGGGTGGGGGTGCAAATAAACCTGGGAGGGGAGAGAGCCATGAGGACGGCTGGCTAGGCAGGCTGCTTAAAGCAGCTGCAACAAATGGTATCAGGAGTCCCAGCATCTCTCCACTACATCTTCAGAGCATGACCTTTCTTCCTGAAACCAGAATTGGCCTCCGACACACCCAAGTAACTCCTAAACCCCAGCAATTTAGTATGCTAAGCTGGTGCCGACATGGTCTTATATACAGGAGATATTCTGCTTGCCAGTGAAGTTTGCCTGTAGTCACTGGGCCAAGGAAATCTGACAAGAAAATCCAAAGTTAAATGAAAGGCCTAAAATAAATGCCAGTTAAAAAACTTCAGCCAGATATTAACTGACATAAAAATCACTACAAGCATCAAAAGTAACCCAAGATCAGAATTATAGAATGGTGGCAATAATTGCACTTTACTAATGTTTTTCACTTCATAACATCACACTGAAAGTGACAGCGTGTGATTCTACTCAGCACACTGGGCAACCAGCTGACACAGAGCCCCCACAAAGCCCTCCACCAGGAGCTCCTCTGAGAACTCAGCAGGTCCGTCTCTGCCCACCTGTAACATCCCTGCAACTCTGGGTGGTCCAAGGAGAATGGGAACTCGGGTTCATCATTCATGATGTTTTCTTGTACTTTAGTAAAGATCACTGATTGCTGCGATTGAGAATATCCTTCATTTACAGTAGTAATACTAGGTATTACATGCTTAAGAGAAACAGAGGCTCTTTTTGGACATGGAATTTATACATAAAACAACAGAATAAATCATTTTGGGGAAACACAACTGTTACAATCAATACCTTTCACCAAAACACCAATATTACAATTTTGTTGTTGCTTTTTTTTTTTTTCTTAAACTAAGCCACTTGGGACCCTTGCAATAGCATTACCTAACACGATTCATCACAACTCACGTGTACAGGTATAAAAATGATCAATAAGAAAAGAGATAATGCACCTAAATTCACAGATTAAAAACAGACTAGAAAGGACAAAAGACACTGTCATCTTACATATCAAGAAATGTAACAAGTCTATGATAATTCAGTATGTTGAAAGTTATCACCCTGATTTTCTGTGACCATAAGCTATTATGGTTCAGATGGTCTGGATGTTGAGTATCCGCCAAAGGCCCAAATAGTAAGGATTTGGTCCTCAAAGTCCTATGTTTATGGTGCTACAGGGTAGGAACTTCGTCCAGTTACGGTGTTTCGAGAAGAGGCCTTTGGCAGGTGCTCAGAGTGGACGGGTTGTCAGGGTGAACCCCTGCGGTTACATTCTCACGGCTGTCTAAGAGGACTCACAGACACGCATGCTCCCTCTTTCCAGGGATGCCCTTGGCCAGTAACATCACCGCCCAACAGACTGAACCAGTGGGCTCTTCCCATCTTGGACTGTAAACCTGCCAAACTGTGAACCCAAATAAACAGATCTCCTTCACAAATAGCTTGTATCAAATTTCGGTATGATAAGGAGAAGCTAACATACATATCACACACAGTATAGTAAAATAACCCTCAAGAAGGATGTTGGTCTTTAAAATCTTGATTTGTAGGAATGACAAATGCCTTTGAGAATAGTTTGTTCAGAATCATTGCAATTATAAAAGTACTTCATTTAAGAAATCCATCTATAATCAATCTGAAATGGCAGTGCATTTGAAAAATGGCATTGATTTGTAATGTTTGCATTTCCAAAGAAAACATAGAAAGAACTTAAAAAAGCAAGGTAACTGGTTTTCAAAAAAAGTATCAGTCCAAAAATTTACTGCACAAAAATATGTACTTCTAAGGTGTTTCTAATAAATTAATTCCAGAACTTTTTATGTATATTTATATATTTATATATATAATCCCTGATAATCTATAAAAGAGGGCCTATAATATTAAAATAAATGAAATTCAAAAGTACCCCCTTCATAAAATGTATTTAACATTAGTTTTTTTCAAATTTAAGGAATGTAACAATATGTACAACTCTTATGTATTAGTATAATACCAAAATAGTACAAGTCATATTAACAGGCTGTCATAATTGTAAAATGTTTGAGATAGTTAAAATCAGAGGACAGCATGGTTTCAGTTGCGTACAATTATCCATGGGAGATTCACTTTCCAAGTGGAAATGACAATCATATCTACAGTAGATCTCACAAGAGGTAGTGTTCAAGTTTAAAAAAAAAAAGGTACATGCTTAACTGTCTTTAATAGATTCACAGGAAAAACTGTTTTGGTTTCATAGATGATCAATTTGTGACTTTTTTAATATGAATCTGAAATACAAAATAATGAAAGGCATAAGACAATCTTCAGTTCCAACATAGCCTTAGATACAAAATCGTAATGTCATTTACAAACGTGGAGCATGGCTGTTTCAGTGATTTAATATATTCTTACCTCATTAAGAATGGCCCAGACTGCAGAATTTTGAATAACTGAAAGTCGAAAAGCTGAAATGGGATTTAGACTAGGATCCACCATTCCTTCTGCAATACCATTCTCAAATTTTCCTTCAAAATAAAACATCAGTAATTACTGAACAGACTGACATAAATACAACCTAAAATTCACTGACTTCACGTGTGAGATGCATTTAGATAAAGCATGAGTGATCCCCCTTCCCACTTCCATTTTCCTCCAACGCCTACATTTTGGAATGAAGCAGTACATGCTTAAAAACATTAAAATCCTTTTTAACCTGGCAGAACTACACTTTTTCTCAGTGAGAATTAAAGGCAAATTTGCAGATTTTAAATGAATTTTGACTTAACCAATCCTTACCAAATTATAATATATACTCAAGACATTTGGCATTTTGAATCTTACATCAATAATAACCAATTTCAATGTGAATCAGACACACGCAGTGTTCGGCTGAGTAGGGACTCAGTCCACACATACCTTTTCATGGGCATTTCTAGAAGGACTTCAGAGGTAATAGCTCCTCTATAAACTTTTTCTACAAAGGAAAATCTTTGTGGGACTAGAGGATACAAGATAAACAATTACATATAGAAAGAAACAGTCAATTTCCCCAAATTTTTACGGATGGAAAGTTCATAAATAATAAATGAGTATTTGGTTCATAATATACTGAGAATAATTTAATTCCCTTCGTGGAGAAATATTTCACTTAACTTGGTTTCAAAGTTGGACTATTATAAAAAAGATTGTAAATGTTTATCTGTTTAAAAAAGCATTTTAAAAAGATACCAAAAATATATAAACAAACCTCATAACCCCACGGCGGAACAGACTGATCTATTCATCCGTGGAAATCTGAACAGGAGTGAAAGTGAGTGAGCCAGACACATCCACATGGATGAATCTCATGGCAAAAGTACAAGACATTATAAATACCGTATTTTCTCTGAAATGTGCAATTAATACAGAAACGCACAAAACAGTGTAAGGAATGACAGGGTCACTTTGGGGGACTGTCATCTCTATTCCATGTTCACACTCCAGTGGAAATGTGGTCCTGTGATCTCTCTACTTTTTACTTCCTGAGCATCATGGTTAGTGGCAAATTAAGCCCGTGAGTTGAAAGTACATCAAAACTATAACTGAAAATGCCGCTGCTGAGAGGGGTGTTGGGACAGGGAATGAGGGGAGAAGTCCGCCTGTCTTCTTGGAGCTGCCTGTGGAACGCATAAAATATGTTTTCTTTATAGTACTAAACAAGTGAAAAAGACACTGTAAACCAGAGAAAGAGTTATGTCAAATTAAATAATTAATAAAATAGGACTGTGTGCCAGGGCTATGACTCTGTAGTACAAGTACACATGAAAATGGCAATCACACCATTCAGGACAATAGTTAGTGTTGGTAGAGAATGAGAAGTTATTAGGGGATAACTGAATTGGCAAATTTTGACCTGTTCAGATACAGAGATATTCATGATGTTACTACCTTATCTTTTTATCTATAATATTAAAATATTTTTATATATTCACATTCCATATGCACCCATGTATTTTACGCAATGAAAAACAAGATACAGAGCAGTTATCATTTGTGTGTGACTTTGTTCTTTTTACAAGAATACCCTCATGTGAGTATGTGTGCATTAAATCACACTGAAAAAGCACAGTCATTTCAGGAAGTGTCTCTAGGAAACAGTGGGTGGGTGGGAGAGCAGAGGAGGGAGCGGGTTCAGTTTCCTCTGCTAGGAACCCACGGGAGGGGTGGAGTAGGGGGCTTAGTCTCCCCTCTAAGTTTGCATTCTGCTTCAAGTGCACATATGATCTTTTCAAACAACAAATTTAGCCTTCGTTCTTAACCCAGTGGTATAATGGGTAAGCGCTGAAAGATGGGGGGAGGGGTGGAGAGCGAATTCCCAGTGAGTGACTAGAATACGCTAATGGTGGCATTGGAAGACAGTTCAAGAGTCCCACGGAGTCTGGATTCCCTGACCAGGGGCTGTCTCCCTCATCCACTATTTGCCTGTAGAAGGCTCTTCTGAAACGGAACTCTGTCATAAGTCCATCCACAGCTGCCACCCCATACACCCCTAGCCTACTCCATACCTCATCTCCGGATGGCCAGCTGGCTGGCTTTGTTTCCAGCAGTGCCCTTGGGCCCTCAGGAGGGCAGTTTAGGCGTCTATTCAGGATCCATGCTTCTTGTTAAACTTCTAGCTGGATTTAAGTTTAGTTTGTAGTCTGCTATCACCTCCTACTGGTTTACAAAAAAACCTTGAACTTCACCCAAGCTCTGTCTCAACAAGTTAGTTGCTTTAGGGAGAGATATAAACCTCTCAGTTCTGGCCTGCCTCTCCCTGGCAAGTTAGATACATAGATAGACAGACAGACAGACAGACAGACAAAAATAAATAAATGAAATCTGTTGCACTCTTCTCAAAGTTGTCGGCAGGGACAGTAGTCCCTCCTGCTGCAGTGACACAGTACCCTATGGAGCAGAGTGCTTGGCTCTCTGATTCTGTTGGCTTGCCAGAAGCAGTGTACCAGAGGAAGTCAGCTGGGCAAGGGAGACTGGGACCAAGGCTTCTCCATCTGCTGTGGCTGAGGCCAGCTTCTGCCCTGTAACTGGCATTTGGGTCGAGGGAGGGGGCCTCAAATACATGAGATGCTCCTCCAGAACTCAGAGCGGGGGTGATAACAGATGCTGGGGCCCGCCTGTGGTGCTGAGGTAACACAGCTGGCAGGAGAGCAGGTCTCACCTCCCACAGAGAACAGAGCTTCTGTCCTGCTCAGCTGGGTGGCATGCCTAACTCAGTGGTCATGGCTGAAGTGTCACAAACTCTCCATGTGCTTAGCGACAGGTAACAAGTCTTCATGAATACATTTTCCTGCATTGTTTTATGCCCTCAGGACAATATTCAGAGATTTAAAATACTTAAAGTTTTTTCACAAGTCAGCCAAGAAGAGAGTCAACAAAAGGCCCCACACGCTCATCCTGTAACGCATACTTCCTTTCAAGGGAAAACTTTTTATATGCTGGAGAGATGCCATTATTTTTGATGGGTGTTTTTGTTACATGAAGTCCTAGGTTTGGCAACCCATAAGTTTTCTTCTAGAAGAAGGTGTCCTGGGTGGTCATTATCTTCAAATAACTGCAGGATAATAAATGTCTTACATATCAAACTTACTTTATGCATGTTTCTAGAGATAGGCAATATGAAATATGAAAACAACTAAATTCACCTATTGTGCAAAACACAGTAATTAGGATTAACATGCAAGTCTTTTAGTAACAGCTGAATGACATCAAATAACAATGTATAAGGTATTACATATTTACCAAACCTTTAGGTTTAAACTGCTCTTGTGGTAACTATAGGAATGTGTAGACCTACAACATCAGTTCACTAATTTTTTTGCCAAGTAAGAAAAGGATTAATGTTAAATGTAGCATCATTTGTTGAGTCAACCTCTAGCAAGAAGGGTCTGTGTTCACTGTAAAGACACATGAGGAAATGGCCTTTCTCAGGACTGCACACACACACGAGGCTGACAGGACACAGCCCCGCAGAAAGCACAGAGGACAGGCAAGGACAGCAGCTCGCTGCGCTGAGAAGGTGCTCAGTCCAAGCAGCAGCATCAAACCATCTCTTCCAGCAGGGAAAATGGCTGGAGACGGCCATAATGACAGGAATGACAGTACTTAGTGCAAAGAGTTCAGAGGAAGGTAGTCAGAAGTGAGGTGGGAAGTCAGTAAAATGTTCACCCAGGTCAGTGCTGTCATACATCCATTCTACAAAAGTAACTGTAGTCAGCAAAACAAAAGAAACGGGAGATTATCATCTCTTCCCTGAGGCTGAAATACAGGCAAGGGGTATTTAGCACATACACAGTTGAGGTGACTCGAAACTCTGAAATCTACAGATTTTATGCCCAAGGACAGTGAGAGACACAGGGTTGTTCAGAGAGACTCAAGAGGTTAGGCTGGAGTGACTAGATGTTCAGGGACAGCAAAAATCATGGTGTTCATATTGCATATTGCTGTTGATGTTATATTGGGACTCCTAATTGACTGGGATGATATTCTGCCAGCTCTAACTTCGGACCAGAAATGGTCTCCCCAAGAAACTGTTCAACCCATCTGGACAATAAGTAGCTGGACTCCATGCTTAATATATGTTTGCAAGGAAAGAATCTTGATTGAATTTGAACTGTAATGCTGCACCAAGGTGGAGGAATCCACCAGGGGGGAGGGGAGGGGTGGGAGGATTCCCAGAGCCTATGAAACTGTCACATAATGCAAAATAATTAATAAAAATATAAAAAAAAGAAATTGAAAAAAAAAATCATGGTGTTCAATACAGAAATGTATGGGGCCCGGTGCAATAGTGTAGTGGTTAAGATCCTCGCCTTGAACGTGCCAGGATCCCATGTGGGCGCCAGTTCTAATCCCGATGGCCCTGCTTCCCATCCAGCTCCCAGTCTGTGGCCTGGGAAAGCAGTCGAGGACGGCCCAAAGCCTTGGGACCCTGCACCTGTGTGGGAGACCCAGAAGAGGTTCCTGGCTTCAGATTGGCTGAGCTCCAACCGTTGCGGCTCACTTGGGAAGTGAACCATCAGATGGAAGATCTTCCTCTCTGTCTCTCCTCTCTGTATATCTGCCTTTCCAATAAAAATAAATAAATCTTAAAAAAAAAAATAAAGAAATGTATGTCTGGGGGGCCCGGCATTGTAGCCTAGTGGTTAAAGTCCTCGCCTTGCATGTGCCAGGATCCCATATGGGCACTGGTTCTAATCCCAGCTGCCCTGCTTCTCATCCAGCTCCCTGCTTGTGTCCTGGAAAAACAGGCCCAAAGCCTTGGGACCCTGCACGTGCGTGGGAGACCCAGAGGAAGTTCCTGGCTCCTGGCTTTGGATCAGCACAGCTCTGGCCGTTGTAGTCACTTGGGGAGTGAATCATTGGACAGAAGATCTCTCCTCCTTTCTGCATATCTGACTTTCCAATAAGAAAAAAAAAATCTTAAAAAAGAAAAGAAATGTATGCTTGTTAAATGCTCCAAGTAGGGGGCAGAGTAGCATCTGGAGTTGAATGCTCAGAAGGGAGGCAGGTGCAAGAAGCACAAAGACTGACAAATGGATGTTACTGAGACCATGGCAGGGCAGACAGACAGAGAAAGAGGAATCAGTAAATAAAGTACAGTTAAACCTTTGTTGGGTCAAGATAATTTTAAAAATTACTACAGCACAAGAACAAATAAAACTTGATGCACATTGATAACTGGAATCTTCAAGTTGTTTCACATCTGAAAATAACCTGAAACAACTTTAAGGTATAAATCCAATGAGGGACCTTTTCTGAAGTATACATTACCTATTCTGAAGTAGCCATCTTGTAATCGTTTGTCTTTGGTTTCTTTGCTTACTTCCAAACTATCACTCTAAAATAAAACAGAAGCAATCTTATAATTACTTCTACTTGAAACAAACCTAAGTGAATATATCTGATATTTGTGACAGCTATTTTTTACACGGCATTCCAGTCTTGAATCTGAAAAACAAACAACCCCCCCCCTTTTTTTGGATTAGGCTTCTGGCCTAGGGGTTAATAAGCCTGCATTTCCTGTTGGGGTACCTGGGTTTGACTCCCAGCTCTATCTCCTGCCTCCAGCTGCCTGCCAATGCAGTTGCTGGGAGGCAATGGTGATGGCTTAAGGGACTGGCTCCTGCCACTCACGAAGGAGGCCTAGACTGTGTTCTTGGCTCCTGGCTTTGGATCCACCAGACGTGTACATTTAGGGAGTGAATCAGAGTATGGGAGCTTACTCGCTCCTTTTCAAATTAAAACATTTTTTAAAAAGCTTTTCAAAAACTATTATTTGCCTCTGCATAATATATATACTAACATATAACATTTTGGTGATGGGGAAATGAAATATTAAATCAACTTAAAATATAAAACTACAGAAGAGCTTATATGTTCACTTGAAAAAAAAATCTAAGCATTTTGTAAGAGATCAATAAATTAATTTTGTGGCTCATAATCAAGAAACTTTAAAACATTATGTAATTTCGAGATCAGATTACAAACAGCAAGTAAATATTAGACCAGAGCAATAATTCATTTCTTTTCCTAGTAGAAATAATGTAAAAATGTGTATTTTTCAAGAAACATCTAAACAAAATGAAGGATTTTATGAAGGTGGCAAATGGGACAAAGTAACAGGTATTTCATATTTCAAAGACAAATAAACAATACCCACCACTAAATCTCGCAAATAGTGAGAGTTTTTTTTCACCTCATAAACAAGAACAGCCTTAAACCAAGTCTACTGGCAATCAGTGCCCAGGGAAATGTAAGGAGAAAGAAATCACCAGACCTTTAAAGGCAAAACTTCCACTGTTGTATTTAGCAGAATATCTCCAGGATGCTCTTGGTTGCCGCTGTGGAACAAATAACTGAAAACACAAACAAAAACAAAGACACCAGGTTTTACAGAGACCCAGGAAATATCCTAAGGTAAGCTTCTCTAAATACGACCCCAATTACATAAAGTTGACATACGAATATGTATGCTGAATAGCTGGAGGGAACTTGAAACATGACCAACACAGTCCCCAGTTATTCACTGAATTCTTGTATTAACAACAGGCAGATTTTCTGCTTAACTTAATAAAGTACTTCACAGTTTTCAATGCTTTAAAAAGACAAATCTCTTGCTGGGGAAAAATTAAAACCATAGCAGTTATATAATATTGCCATCTCTTGGATGAAGACAAGGACATAACTAATGATGAGCTCTGAGGCTTATTTAATCCAATCTAAATAATTCTTGAATGAGTTACCAAAAATAAGTTAATACCTTCCAAATATCTCAATAACTCCATTTGTGAACATCAGACAGACATTTAAAGAATGACTAGGTATGTTATGTACCATGATAAGTCTAAACATCTCTGGACGTGTGTAATATCCTTAGGTTTTAATGTATGTATGGGCAAGGGTGGAAACTATAAAAGACATGCGAAGGGTGATAACATCTAAACCTAACTTTACATTATGTTAAACACAAGTTTAGGATTAGGGGGCCAGAAAGAGCTATGTCTAAATTTTAGGTCTCTCACTTGCTAAATGTTCACCTGTAGCTTGTTACATTAGCTTTCGAGTCTGAGTCTCTTCTATCAGTGCAGATATATCCACCAATCTAACATAAGTGGTCCGAGGAATTTATGAAAACTGACAAAAAGCACCTTGCATATTAAAAAAAACAGTCATCCAAGTCACCCAGTTACCATGTGATGGTGATATAATATATGTAATATAGGTGTTAGTGGTCAAACAGCACATTGTGGTAAGGACCAGGATTTTCAAATGTTAAACACGACAGGGGAACCCTGATGAGAAACTCTTCCTGAATTATACCAGCACTGTCTGGTGAGAGATAACTTCCATTTCCTTTTCATTTCTATTTATTTGAAAGGCAGAGAGACAGAAAATAGAGACAGACAGACATACACAGAGCTTCCATGTCCCAAATGCCCACAACAGCCCGTGCAAAGCCAGGCCCAGGCCACAACCAAACTAGAAGTCAGGAACTCTGTCTGGGTCTCCCATGAGTGTGGCAGGAGCCCAAGTACTTGTGCCTCAACTGCTACTTCCCAGGCACATTAGCAGGAAGTTGGATTTGGAATGTGCCATAATCGCTTCTTGGCCTTTTGGCTAAGATCAAGTGAAATGTGCCATAGTCGGGACTTGAACCAGGCAATTCGACATGGGTGTCCCACGCAATGGCTTAACCTATTGCATGCTAAATGCTTGCCCTAAGAGATTATTTATTACAGATTTATTTATTTAATTTATTTGAAAGGCAAAGTTACAAAGAAAGACATACACATATTTAAAAATTCCCATCCACAAGTTCACCGCCCAAATGACTGCTACAGCAGTGGCTTGGCCAGGCAGAAGTCAGGAACTTGGGATTATATCTGGGTCTCCCACATGGAAGCATGGATCCAGGCACGTGAGCAGGGAGCTGGATTGCAAGCAGAGCAGTTGGGACCTGAACCAGTGCCCACATGGGATGTTGGCAATGTAGAAAATGGCTTTTTATGCTACAATGTCAGCAGCCCCCAGGTAATTGTTACAAAGGCACTCTTATCTTGGGATGCTGATTCATGTAACTATGGGCTACCCACTATCTCAGTTAAAGATGTTAAAGTACACAGCAAGGGAAGCCATTATTAAGAAAAGAACTTTATGGGTATAATCTGGAATTTAGATAAACTGATCCAGAGATGTTCACCTCTTCATTATTTATAGTAAAAACTTGATATCACCCCCAAAAACTTAACATTTGATGAAGTAAATGATGAGCTGCTATAGTCATTAAAATGTTTGTGAATGGCTGGTGTTGTGGTACAGTGGGTTAAGCCGTTAGGACGCCAACACATTTTTCAGAGTGCTGGTTCAATCCAGCTCCCTGTTAAACGCATGTGAGAAGGCAGAAGATGACCCAAGAACTTGGGCCAGCCACTCATGTGGGAGTCAGGACGGGGTTCTTGGCTGCTGGCTTCAGCCCGGCCCGGTGCTGGTTCTTGTGGCCATTTGGGGAGCGACATTGCTGGTAGATGGACAATCTCTTACTCTCTGCTGCTCTTTCAGATAAATAAATCTTTTTTTTTAAAAGTTTGAATCACTTATGATAGAATCTGATGAAAAACACCACATGTAAGATTACATGTAAGGAGTAAATTTTTATTTCATGCATTTTATAGGCAAAGGGACAGAGATGAGGAATTAGAGAGTGTTCCATCTGCTGGTTTGCTACACAAAATTTAAAACTCAACAGAGAATGGAGAGGACAGTTAAATAATTTCAAGACAGAACAACAGAAATTACATTTTCTGAAGCACAAAAAGAAAACAGACTTAGAAAACAATGAACAGAGCCTCGGGGGCCAGGTGGAGTAGAAGCAAGTATATTTGTGTCACTGGAGTCTCAGAAGCAAAACGCAGCTATGAAGTCAAAATTTTGAGTAATCGTACAACTATTAAGGAAACTGAATTTGTATAAGACACGCTACAAAATTATCTCCAGGATTAGATTCCGGACTAGTGTAGAGAATTCTACCAAACACTTAAAGGAAGAATTAACACCAATTCTATATAGTCTTTTCCAGAAACATAATTTTTTCCAGCAACTCACTTCATAAGGGCATCTAATGCCACATCAAATAGAGTCAGTCTAAAAACAGAAAAGTACAGATCAATAACCCTAGCAAAAATGGACACAAATGTCCTTAAAAATTAACAGGTAATTAAAAACATATTAAAAACAATTAAAAGCCATTACTAAGTGGAGTTTATTCCAGGAATACTTGGCTCAATCTTCAAAAAAATTTCATTAACATAATCTACCATACTAAAAAATAAAGAAAATCATAATTATACTAACTGGTGCAGAAAATGCAGGTCAAAATTCAAGATCCAGTTATGAAGGAAAAATTCTTAAGATAGTTCCGCAAGGTAAGTACACAAGAGTCAAATGTATTCCCATATATCAGTAATGAACACATATATGCTGATATTAAAAACATGATATTATAACTGCTAAAGAATTCATATGGTTAGGCGTAAATCTAAAAAGCATGCAGAGGACTCATGCTCAAAATTAGAGTTAAAGGTCTAAAGAAAAAAACATACTATGGTGACTCAATAAAATCAAGATGTCATTTCCCCCAGACTGACATACAGTTGCTGCTTTTAAGATTTATTTTTTTGAAAGGTAGAGTGATAAAGGCAGGACAGACATATTCCACCCACTGGTTCATCCTCTTACATGCCTGCAACAGCCAAGGCTAAAATACAGCAAAGCCTGGAGCCAGTAACTCCACCTGGGTACGATCCAGAGTACCTGGGAGGCCATCTGTTGTCTGCCTAGGGATATTTTGGGGAATGGAGGACTGAGAGTCAAACTCGCACTCTGAAACAGGATTCAGACACCCCAAACTGTGGTTTAACCCTCTATATATTCATAAGCCAGCCCCAAAATACAGATTTAGTGTATTTCTTTTCAAACTTTCAGCAAACTTTGCAGCAGAGTATTTCAAAATGTAAGTGGCAAGAAAAATAAACTGGAATTATTTACTAAATTTGAAAAAAAATTAAAGTAGCACGAGTAAGTCTACCCACTTTTAAGACCTTGTTTATAGACTTTGAAGACTATGTGGGACTGATGGAAAGACAGACACACAGCTCCATGGAAGCCACAAACAGGCCCATAACAATATGCAAAGCTGATATTTGACAAAGGTGCAAGGCCATTCAATAGGGTGGAAAGAAACAAAGCTCCAGGAGCAAGCAGGACACTCTGGAGAACACCACCACCAAAGGTAGAATCCCTGGTTTCAATCTCATCCTTGTACAAAAACACAAACCCTGAAAATGGACATCAGGCTAAAATACATATACAATACCACAACAAATTAAGAAAAAAAAGATGCAGGAAAAAAATCTTTGAACCTTAAAACTAGGCAAAGATCCCTTAGACTTCACCCCCATAACCTGATAACAACAGCCACAAGACAATTCTGATAAGCTGGATTTCACCAAAATTTAAATATTTATTTTGCAAAAGAACCTGTTAAGAGATTGAAACAATTTGAGCAAAATATCTACAAATTGGGCCCGGCACAGTGGCCTAGCGGCTAAAGTCCTTGCCTTGAATGCGCCAGGATCCCATATGGGCGCCGGTTCTAATCCCGGCAGCTCCACTTCCATCCAGCTCCCTGCTTATAGCCTGGGAAAGCAGTTGAGGACGGCCCAATGCATTGGGACCCTGCACCCGCGTGAGAGACCCGGAAGAGGTTCCTGGTTCCCGGCTTCGGATCGGCGCGCACCGGCCGTTGCGGCTCACTTGGGGAGTGAATCATCGGACGGAAGATCTTCCTCTCTGTCTCTCCTCCTCTCTGTATATCTGACTTTGTAATAAAAATAAATAAATCTTTTAAAATATATATCTACAAATTACACACCTGACAAAAAAACCCTAGTATCTAAAATATATAAGGAATGCTCAAAACAAAACAAAAAGCCACCAATTAGAAATAGAGCAAAAAACAAGACACTTCCCCAATGAAAACATACAGATGGCGAATGAGTACATGTGAAGATGTTCCCAGAGGATCTGTCACTAAGGAAACACAGATGAAATCCACAGTAGACTCTCACTTGTACACTTTATCTGGACAGCTAAGGTTTTTTAAATGTGGTAACACCCGATACTAGTGAGGATGGGAATATTCACGCCATAGAATATTACTCAGCAGTAAAGAGGGATGGACTAGAAACACACAAAACTATTCCAAACAATATTTCAAGTACAAAACCAGGAATGGGAAGCATTTTTCTGACAAGGGCCAGGCAGGTATTATCACATCATTGGCAGGTTACACAAAATGATCAGTTTAAATCAGCTTGTTACTTATTTACTGAATTTTGAGTTCCACCTGAAGTTGCCTCGGCAGGGCCAGACTTTCCCTACCAGTTCTACACAACTCTGTTAAATGATTAAAGGTTATACACTGAGTGAGTTCACTTTTGCCATATTCTTAAATAACAAAGATCAGAAATGGAGAACAAGTTAGGATTAGGAATGGGGCTCTATAGGACAGAAACAGGTATGGCTATAAAAAAGGTAACATGAGAGTTTTTTTTTTTTTTTATTGGAAAGTCAGATTTACAGAGAGAAGCAGAGACAGAAAGATCTTCCATCCACTGATTCACTCCCCAAGTAGCTGCAATGGCCAGAGCTGAGCCGATCCAAAGCCAGGAGCCAGGAGCCTCCTCTGGGTTCCTACATGGGCGCAGGCTCCCAAGGCTTTGGGCCATCCTCGACTGCTTTTCCAGGCCACAAGCAGGGAACTGGAAGGGAAGTGGAGCAGCTGACACACAAATTGGTGCCCATATGGGATCCTGGCAGTTGCAAGGTGAGAATTTAGGCACTAGGTTATTGCACCAGGGCCAAGAATTCTTAAGGTGAAGAAAATGTTCTGTATCTTGTCAAATTATGACTTCAATATTTTACTATGGTTTAAAAGACATGGCAAATGTAAGATGTCTGATAATCTGATACTTTTAATAGCTGCATGTGAATTTGTCTTTTCTCAACAATCAAAGCATTGTAGAATAAAAGATGAAGCTGTTGCCTTTGATAGTAGCATCCCATATGGGTGCCAGTCCCTGTTCTGTCTGTCCTACTCTGATCCGGCTCCCTGCCAATGGCCTGGGGAAAGCAACAGAAGACGGTCCAAGTGCTTGGGCCCCACACCCACGTGGAAGCCCATGACGAAGTTCCTGGCTCTAGCTTTGTCCTACCTAGTCCAGTCACTGCAGTCAACAGGGGGTGAAGCAGCGGATGCACGCTCTCCCTCTGTAGCTCTGACTTTCAGATAAACTAATAAGCCTTTCAGAAACAAGAGAAAGAAAACAGTAGCAAATAATTTTTTCAAAATACAGAGTGTTATACAGTATAAAAGTGTACACTAAATGACAGTAAGATACACATATATTCACTTATACGTAAGATATTATTCAGAAGTATTTCTATGTGTTTCTTCAGCGATATTCCCATTGCTTAAAGTGTTTTTATAATTTCAATCTCTCTTTGCAATCATTTTAGGATAATAAAAAACTCTGTAGCATCATGTTCAACTATCCATGTTTCTGACATTACAAAGAATTGCTCCAAATGAATTTGGATGCATTCTAAAACTCAAACTGGTTTTCATACAAAGACATATAACTTGCCTATTAGGAATGCTATATATAGTCTGATAATGAATAAAGCTTGGAAGAATTATGCAAACTCCTATCAATTCTCTCATGGTATAAAAATTATATAGTATTTGCAGAATCATTAACTAGGAACAATCTTAAGCTCAAATTTATAATTTTAATCAAATTACTGTGAACTGATCAATTAGTTCTCAGTTTCATAATTCATAGATAAGGATATGAAAACTAATCTGAAATTTTGAGAATTGCACATAAAATTATATTAAATAATTGTACTGAGTTTAAGTCCAGACATACCAATAAATTTACCAAATACATTAATGTTGACATTATATCTCAAAGCATTCATCTTACTACTGACTTGTATTAAATGTGATTTGTAACACAATATCTTGGGATGATTTCCTCACATTTTGTCATCATGAGTCACATTATGAGTCAGGGGTCTGGATTACATTTCAATAACCACCAACCTTTCTACATTGACTGGCTTATCAAATTTAAACAAGATGTAGTCTCCAGCTACTGGGGTTATAGCCCAGAAGAAATCCTCTCCCATGTAAGTTTTCTCGAGTGTATGTCCTTGGTAAACCTTCATGGAAGTTGATACCTCAGCAGGTGGGTTTACGTGGATTTTGAGAAGCAATGGTTTCATGTAGTCTTTATCCTAGCAGGAAAGATACACATGCCATTTAAAAACACATACAGCTCAGTATATTTAAGAAATTGTAATCTACAAGAAAACAGATCACCAACCGTGAGTTTCTGAATTTTTCCCGATAATGAGGAATGCAGACCAACATGTTGGAAAAGGGAAGGTCTGAAACGAATTCGCAAATTTGCTTTTTGTCTATCACAATGTTTCTAAATGTTAAAAAAAAAGAATTGTGTTATTTTTAAGCAATTATGAGAAATCATGCCCTCACCTGAAGCAAGAAGTCCTTCAGCAGTGGACTGAAAAGACTTCAAATCGTCATTCCAAACTGCACTTGTTTTGATGTCACCTTTTCTGGGATATTAACAGATTTGCTACCTCTTTGATAAACAACCATAATCCAGAAACTTAATTTCAGCTAAGGGAAGAGCATAGGTTTAATTTTAACCTTTCTCCAAAACATGTTAGTAATAATGATTAAATTGCTAATATTAAGATGCACAAAAGACTACAAGTTTGGTTCAAATATATAAATGATTAATTAAGTAATAGAACAGATAATTGGAATTTCCAAATAAAAGGCACTTTTTTGTGACATAAAAGCAATTTGAGATGTGAGACAAAAACTTGACTAGAAGCAGAGATAGTACAAATTTCTTGGATAAATCCATATCCACATAGCTAAGCGATCATTCTGCATTTCAACTTGGTAATGTCTTGCTGCCCCAATATTACATGGTAACCCATCTCATGTTTGGGTATATGGTACTTGGTGTCTGCCAGATAGTGAGAAATTATAACACTGGCAGACAGGCTTGGGTGGAGTGCTGCCTGAGTCTTGGCAAGTGCAACAGGCAACCTTCGCAGGTTGCTACTCTTCATGGTCAATGACTTATCTACTAAGTCTGGGGTCAAATACATTGAAAAGGCATTCTTTTTTTTTTATTATTCATTAATTACATTGTATTATGTGACACAGTTTCATAGGTACTGGGATTCTCCCCACCCCTCCCCAAACCCTCCCACCATGGTGGATTCGTCCACCTTGTTGCATAACCACAGTTCAAGTTCAGTTGAGAGTCCCTCATTGCAAGCATATACCAAACATAGAGTCCAGCATCTTACTGTCCAGTCAAGTTCAATGGCTTCTTAGGTATACCCTCTCTGGTTTGAAGACAGAGCCAGCAGAGTATCATCCCAATCAATTAAAAGCTCCAACATACCATTAGTAAAAATTTACATCATTATGGAACTAATTGACATAGTAATGAGTAGCCAATATGTTAAAAATAAATGCTAGTTCTTAACCACCTTCTATGACCACCTCATTGACATTTTACTTTTAGTTTATACACAACATATAACATACATAACATGTTATACATAAGGCATTCTTAAAACATACTTACTTTTGGAGATTTCCAAAAACTACTGGCTATTCAAATGCCTAACTCTTTTCAAGAGATTTGACTTTGTTAATATTGTCACTAGGTAACTAACAGTGAAGAAGTAAGGTGATACAGTGTATTTTGGTTTTGCCAATATGCAAGAGGGAAGCAGATGGAAAGCAAGGAAGTGAAGGAGAAAGGTGGCTCCAGTGAGCTGAATCGTGCATCTCAGTGATTTGATCTCATCAAGCCTAGCTAAAGGAACTTTTTGGGTACTTGTCTCAAATGTGGCTTAAGTTAAAAAGGGGATGTATGAACTGCATTTCAAATATTTGAAAGTATACAGCAATGTGAAGTCCATTGCTCCACAGGCAACAGAAGCAATCAGGCTTGATCAGCAAGGCAGGTTGACGAGCATTGGCAAGAATGTGTGATGAAGGGTTTCCCAGAACACTGTCAGACAATGCTCAGCTGGCCAGCAAAAATGTGGTCAGGAAGACGTGAGGGCCACAGGGAAGCATGGACCAAAGCAGAGTAAGGGAACAGGTAACAATATGCAGAGGGTTGAGACTCAAACTTATGAATGACTTAGGGGGTTTTCAGCTTTCTAATTTCTGTTACCAATTTTTTTCACAGGCTTACTTTATGACCTAAGCACATATTAGATAAAAACTATGTCAGATGAGTTAAATTCAAGTTTGGTACAGAAGTGTCGAGATAATAGTAACTTATCAGGACTCAATAACGAAAATTCCAACAAATTACAACCAAAATATCAGAGCTTAGATCTTAAAATGATTCAATTTGAATTTATATGTTTATCATTGAAAAATACTGTTATTTTGCAACATTCAATGGTTTCCTCTAAACATGTGTTGCTTGACTTTATTAACAAAGACAATGTAATTATAGCTTATTGGTACTGGCAAATGGTAGGTGGGGCATCAAAATACAGAATATAAAGTCATAATGTGGAATTAAATATGTGTGGGTTACAAGGAATAATTCAACCCTGCAGTGATATGTGCTTACAATGTTTATAATGCTATAATGTGTCAGAAATCTGACATTTTCAAGAACATGTATGTTCATATTTTTTATATTTACACCAAATAAATTAAAATTTGTATTTTTTTCAGATAAAAAAATCAGCTGGACAAGGAAAACCTGTAACTTACTTTTGATAATATGATACTTTCAGAAATAATTACCAGTTGAACAATCAAAGCATAAACTGTCACTTATTTATAGACCTGCCGCCATCATCCTAATGGTAAGCACACTGGACACAACACACTGGAAGGTATTTTGATTTGTCACTGTGTGGTTTAAATTGTACTTTTATTCCTTTAAGTATTCCCTTGAACAGTATTATTCCTTACTTCCAGATGTGTGGGAGTCTAATATTATCTCCCATAGTAACTGAAAAAAAGAGACTTGACATAGAATATTAAAAAATCTGAAATAAATAACCAACTCAATTCAGGACAGATCAACATCTCCAACCAGTAGTAACTAAATATCAGAGCCTGAAGGGACTATAAATAGCAGTTGAGAAAACGGCTACTGCCCTACCTGCAATAGGCTTTCCGGCTTTGAGACTTCCCATTGCTAGCTGAAAGTCCTAACACAGGCACTCTTATTAGTTCAGCAAAAGTGACCACCTGAAGAGTTAGGTGGAAACACCATTTCCTTTTGTCTATCCAGTTAATTTTTAGTTGGCAAAATCCAGCCCCTTAAAAGTCCCTTTCAAAGATGAAACATACTCGTAAAAAATAAAACAATTGTTTTATCCTCACAATTAGTTAACTTACGGCATCTTTTTCAGGGTTGCACACTTTCACCCAGAGAATATGATCCAAGAGCCAATCAATGGGTTTCTCTTTATAAAACATAAATATGAACTCTACTATCAGAGTGAGGTCTGGTGCTTGAAACATTTTACCTGAAAAGATATTCTCAGTCAATAGCTGTATAAAGAAAACAGACTTCTAAACAAATGCTACTCAAACAGTTGCTACACTGTACTGTTCAAGAGAATAACGACAGGGTGGGGGGAATTCTGTACATGTTCAGAGGCAGACATTTTTTTTCCTGAAAATGTCCAAAGCCCTGTGGCTTCAGTCCAGATTCGGAAAGCGTCGATACACAAGGCCTAAAGCCTGTGCTTTCATCTACATATAATTGAGTAATTGCCCTATTTCCATTTCCCAAAAACAAAGTAGCTTCAGCTAAAATATTCTCTTGATTTGTCATGTGGGTAAAGTAGAAGTGAATTTTTGAAATTATCAAAAAACCCAACAAATACCTCTGGCTCAAAGGATTCAACATGTCAGAAACTTCGCCTTCATCCTTTACTAAAATTCTTTCCATTAAAAAGGACAACGCTCGGGTGAGGCGTGGGCCACACCAGTGCAGTGGGCTGTCACCATTTGGGGGCGTTTGCCTCCCAAACTGAAGTCCAGGTTTGAGCCCCCCCCCCCCCCCCGCTCTACTTCTGATCCAGCCTCCTGATAATGCATCCTGGGGGACACCTGCCATCCACCCAAGTGGACACCCGACGGAGTTCTGGCTTTTGGCTCTGACCTGACTCAGCCCTGACTGTTTCAGACGTTTGGGGAGTTTGAAAAAGAAGATGGAAGATGTTTTGTTTGTCTGTCTGTCTCTGCTATTCTTTTCAGGTAAATGAAAAAATACAGAGTTAAAAAAAAGGGAGGAGGGAGATGAGAGGGTTAGACTTAAAAAGTTATCTAAGCTGTAAGTGCAGAAGAGATTCCTAATTTTACTTTTCAACCTTTGTAAGTTAAAATGTTTGACTCTTAAAATAAGTTTTGAGATAATGATCAAAGGCACAGTCTCTAACAGTTAAACTATTAAAATACTATAGTAAGTGAAATGCCCTCTGAGTATTTTTGAAAACCTATAAATTTTCTTCTATTGTAGTTGTATTTTTGGTTAGTTTAGAAACTTCAGTGGTTAGAGGCAGGAGTTTCAGAATGAGCACCCAACTATCCAACGAAAGAAACAATAAAGATTAACCTCTGAATGACAACTTCATGTACTGCACAGAAATTCCAAGAGACTATGTATAAAAAAATCTTTCTCCAGAATTCTTAAAACAACCCGTTTCGTGGCAAAGCAACTGAATAAATCAGATACACTCATCAGGACCATTGGGGGGGGGGGTTGGCGCTGTAGAGATCTACAATAAATTATACAATCCTACAAGTCTCCAAACTCTGCCCTGGGTTGACTTTCCACATTTCAAAAAACAAATCAAATTTCCTTAAAAAAAATCCAAAGAAAACCAAACATTGTCATGGGAAAAAAAGGCAACTTTAGAATAAACAAAACAATTGGTTTAATATTCTGAAAATTAGGGCTAACTGTGCAGCACTGTAGGTAAACCCACTGTCTGCCAGGCCAGCATACACAGGTGCTGCTCCACTTCTGGTCCAGTTTCCCACTAATGTTCCCAGGAAAGCAGCAGAGCATGGCTCAAGTACTTGGGACTCCTGAACCCATGAGAGAAACTCAAAAGAAACTCCAGGCTTGTGGCCTCAGGCTGGTTCAGCCCTAGCCACTGCAGTTTAGGGAGTAAACCAAGTGAACGAAAGACAGCCCTCTGCAACTCTACCTTTCAAACAAATAAATCTTAAAAATATATATTCTGAGTCATAGCTTTTTTTTTGGAAAAGTGATAAATATGGCAATTTTCTTACCAATGAAGCCCAACTGGGAAAACTCTAGAATCATCCAGTCCTCAGAGGAAAGTTGAAGTGCAAAATTTTTTATGGTGTTAAAGTAATTCTGTTTGACAATAATATCATCTTCAAGCTAGAGAAAATTAAAGTTACATTATCTTATCAAAATACAAGACATACATAAGACATTCTTGGCATGCAAATATTTAAACACACTTCTATCATGAAAAATAAATAAAAGCTATAAACAGTTGGAAGCTGGCTTTCAGGCTAGAGGTTAAGACACACATGTCCCCTCTCAGAGCGGCACTGATTCTTAGCTCCAGCTCCTGACTCGCGTCCTGCCAAGGCAGGCCCTGGGAAGCACTAGGCTCCTGCTCCCCGTGTAGGACACCTGCCTCCTGGCTCTTGTGGCCCAAGTCTGACCATTGCCAGCAGATGGTAACTGAACCAATGAATGGGAAAACTGACTCTCTCTGTCTCTCAAATTTTTAAAAATAATTTTAAAACAATGAAAACAAAGCATATGTAAATTAAGATAAAATAAATAAAACCAGAAGATACACACCACAGGTCACTAAGCCACTCTGTGCCTATAAGAAATGAGATGGAAACAATATTGACATAATAGTATTACCCACTTCCCTATCCCCCTGAAAAAAAAAAAGAAATGAGGCCACTCTAAAGCATACGTTTGCAGATCTGTCTTTTCTTTTTCTTATAGAAAAAAAAAATGTCTGAAAGTATTCAAGATTTTCTGCTTTTCACAAAATATATGCAGCCAATTAAAGTTAAAGAAAAGCCCTGAGCTTTTCTTCTCTGTCCTGAGGTCACCAAGGGGCAAAGCTATCATGGATATGCAACACTTGCAGATCCATATACATAGTTCCCATCTTCCTTTTCCATTCTAATAAAACAGGTTATGTAACTGATATTTTTCTCTTATGGTATCACTACTACCTTTTAGTAAATATGTTTAAATTATGGAATTCAATAGATGCACCATATTCCCTAGAACAGACAACTATAATTTATTCAGCTCCTCCCTTGCTGTAGGCGGACGTTACCTGATTTTTACCAAGCAGTACTGCAATGAATAAACTTGCATCTACATAACAGTGCACTTCATTTCAGTAGGACAGATTCTCTTTCTGTATTATTATAGATATCCACACCATATTTCAGAAGAAAAGGTAACAGCCCGCCCAGTGGCATTCCCAGCAGTCAGTGGGTGGAGCTCTCATCAACCTAGCTGGGGGTGACAGAGATCAGCAATCCTGGTCACACACAAAGGTTTTCCCTTTGACAACTAATTTTTAAAGCCAGAAGAGTACTTTAATATGTTATAAAATGTTTCCCTTTTCTAAATTTCACACTTTTTACTACCCCATTTTGGATTTGACTTTTCATGTATTTATGTGCAATGAGCTTTCTTCTTCCTATTTGTGAAGAAATGGTAGTATAATTTGAATAGATACACACTGATTCACTTGCCAACTAATTGCTGTGCTTCTATTATGTCTTGGACACTGTCATAAGCTCTGTAGATACATCACCCCCCCACACACACATACACGGTTTATGCACTTAGAGCTTTGAAAAGAAGCTGAAGGGACAACCAGACAAACCACAGAGCTATGCTGGCATTTAAATTGCTTTTTATAGGTGAGATGGAGGCGAATGCTTGGCACAGAAAGCCAAGATGTTGCTAAGATGTTGGTCTTTGCATAGTCCCAGTCCTAGCTCCACTTTTTGCCCAGCTTCCTTAAAACAGGGGGAGCACTGTAAGACATTGACCTTGGAATGGTTCTTGGGAAAGATACCAAAAGCACGGTAATAAAAGAAAAAACAAATAGGATTATATCAAGCTAAGAAGTTTCTGCACAACAGTGGAAACAATTCACAAGGAATCAACTAATAGAGCCAGAGGAAAAATTTGCAAAGTATGTATTTGATATATCCAGAATATATTAGGAGTTTAAGAAATTGGAAAACAAAGATTGCCAACAAAAATACAATAAAAAAAATTTCAAAAAAAAAAAAAAAGAAATTGGATGACAAAACAAGTAATATAGTTAAGACATTAACCAAGGAAATAAATATTTTTCAAAAGTAGAAATAAAAACGGTCAACAGACACATGAAAATATTCTGAGGATCACTAACTATCAGGAAAATCCAAATAAAAATCACAATGAGGCATTATTTTACTTCATTCAGAAAGGCTATTATCTGCCCCTCAAAACCAACAAACAAGGCTGTAGAAAAAAGGTGTACTAAAACGGTATTGATGGAAATATAAGTTAGTACCATTCAGGAAAAAGTATGAAGTTACCAAAATAGACATATTGCATCATATATCGCACTTCAGGGAATATATCCAAAGAAAATGAAGCCAACAAATGGAAAAGATACCTAATATTTTCCTATGGTTATAGTGGGTCAATTCACAATAGTAAAGCCTCGACTTGGATATTCACCAACTGGTGACTGGATAAAGGAAAATGTGTAATACATGATCAAGTATTATTCAACCATGAAAAAGAATGAAATCCTGACATTTGTATCAAAATAGGTGGAACTGGAAATTATTGTTTAGGTGAAATAAGCCAACACAAAAAGATAAATATATATTTTCTATCATGTGGAAGTTAATATATATATTTAGAATATAAAAACTGTGGATGGCATGCTATTTGATATTTATAAATACTGTCTTCACTAAGTTATATCAATTATATGATAATACATCCTTCTTTCACTTCTAATACTTGTCATGTATCTTATTTTATGTGATATTACTTCTCCTATTTTTCAAGAAAAATAGTATATATGACTAAGTGTATCATATCTTCTATATGAAGTGGCTATGGCAAATGTTAAAAACTGTTAAATCCTAAATTTTAAAATGCCTCTAAAGGCACAGATTACATTGTGTTCCATAATTATGCTTAATTGTTAATATTTTAATGAAAACTTTGTGAGATAAGATTTGTATGTATGTATATATACTCAAAACATAAATTCAATAAATCACATACATAGAGAAATTTAAGACCCTTTCAAACACAGCACCTTGACATTACTGTCTGTTCTAATGGGAAAATAAGCACAAAGAAAATTTCATTTAACAGTTTTAATGCTAGTACTAACACCGATATCACACTGATATTTGGAACCTATTTTGTATATACCTCAGAGTTTAAAAAAACAAACAAGCTCCTCCCCCCCCCAAAAAAAAAAACACCTATTTCATTAGCAACATAGCCTTTTGGGCAGGAATTTAGTTTAGGAGTTAGGACTGCAGTTATAGTGTGTCTGGCTTGGATCCCCAGCCCTGGCTCCTGGCTCCAGCTCCCCACTAAGGCTGATTCTGGGATGTGCCCGTATTCCTGCAACCTGCGTGGGAGACATGGCCTGAGCTCCTGACTCACGGTGTCAGTCCGTCCAAGTCCTTGCCGCTGTGGTACTGTGAAATGGCAAACAGGAGCTCTGACTCTCCACCCCTCACATTATAAGATGCAAGAAAACAAAATCAACTTTCAATGTAAAATAATACACACATAAATTCAAAAACACTGAGAATTCTATAATCTTACATTTGAGTCAGAAATATCAAGACAAATTCATAATCTTTTTCTCTGAAATACAGAATACCCTTTTCCCTGATGCAACCCTACAAGCAAAGAGCACAGCAGCAATGAGCATTTCAGTCCCCACAAACCACACACCTCTAAAAGGATTAGTGCTCCCTGGGCACCGACTGATCCTGGATCTGAGACAGGAGATGGGTGAGATGATCAGAGAGCATTATAGTTACTGAGGAAGCATACAAGAGCAAATCTGGACAGATCCTCATTGAATTATGACGCACCAACAAAGAACTACGACTGCAACACACTGAGGAAATTTAAAAATCCGTAAGTTCATGATAATTTTGAAGTGGCCAACATTAGAGAATGGCTAAAGTACTACCTTTAAAAATTAATAAAGATCTAAGTATTTTTTCTTCCTTCTCTTTGTGAGCTGTTTTATAAAGGCAACCTAATGGTTAATGAAAAAATCCTTTATAGAATTCAAGCTGATGAAAGTACTACAAGTTAAAGAATTAGAAAATCACTATTTAGAAACTTCTAATGATCTAGAGTAAAATTATCTGTGGATGTTGAAATGATAAGCAGAATGGCTGCTGAGATGGCTGATGACAGAAGAGGCTGGCTTGCCGAAGCACTCCTTTGCTGCATTATCACAGAAGGCGGGACCATCTGACCCAGACGTGATGCAAAGGGCTGCACAGTACACCTGCCAAGTACCCAGGTCATCTAGCAGCTCCCAAGGAGACACTCTCTCAGTGAGGCCTTGTATGATGCTATCAGTGGAAACCTCATTCTAAGCCACAGGCATAGCATTTGGGATCGTTATCTTTTTCCTTTTACCTTCAGGTACATTTCTGTGATGATCATAGAGTAATTCCTGACTCACCTGCCTTTGTAACAGCACCACTTGAAAGTCCAGGATGCGATATGTTCCCAACACAGGGATCTGTCAGGGTAACTATGCAGTCTAGGATAAATTTTACTGCTTGTTATCCCCCAGTACTTCCCATTCTAGTTTCCCCAGATCTTCCCAGGTGATCCCTATCTTTTATAAACATTCTAAACTGGAGCCGGCACCGTGGGGTAGTGTGCTAAGCTGGCACTTGCAATGTTGGCATCCTTTATCAGAATATGGGTTTGAGTCCTGGTTACTCTTACGATCTAACGTCCTGCTAACACAGCTGGGAAGACAGCAGAAGATGTCTAAGGTACTGGGGTCCCTGTCACCCACAAAGGAGAGTCACAGGAAGCTCTAGACCCCTGGCTTTGGTCTAGCCTACCACTAGCCATGTCAGCCGTTTGGGTAGTGAGTCAGCAGATGAAGATCTCTGTTTCTTTGTCTCTTCCCCTGTCCCATCATCTTACCTTCCAAATAAATAAATCATGGTTTTTAAAAGCATCCAAACCTAACCTTCAATTGAGAAACTTTCAGGCTAATAGATTTCTCCCCCAATGATTTGGAGCTCATACTAAACACAGTAAGAGAACTTCACACAATCTGATAATGTGTGAAGACTTAAATGTAAAGTAAATATTTCCCAAGGCATAATTTTTAGACAAATATAATTTCAATAATATTCACTGAACCCGGCTTTGAGAGTTGCTAAATTAGGAACAATCTAAACGACCAGCAATAAAGTTATAATATCTGAATAGTAGCATTTCAAGAAGCAATTTAAAATACATATCAACTTTACCTGGCGAATAAAGCTATCTATCCTATGTTTACTGATGGCAAAAGGGGTTATCAGACAGCATGTATCATTGTGCAATATTTATTTTAGTTATACATTGGGCAACAAGATGCAAGAACAGGAAACTCCAGACTTCCTTTCCCCCTCTCCAAGGGACACAGATTAAAAACCATTCAGGAGCCGGAGCCCCTCACTGAGGCACAAAGCTGCATGATTAGGAAGAAACACATGACTCCTTCCTGGGCAGATAAAGCAGACAAACATCCAACACTTCCACTCTGGACGATGCACTCCATCTATCTCGTCCAAATCCAAGCAGTGACAAACAGGACACCTGGGCGCTCACCAAGAACAAAGGCCACCCACCGACACCAGAGGCTACAGTAACACATATAGACACTAGGTGGAGCTCCAGTACTTTCATATTACTTCAGTATAAGCAAGCCCGCACACACCTGGAGGAGCTCCTGAAGAAAACCAGCAACCCTCATCCCCAGATTGTATGTACAACTCCAGAGTGGATACCACCTTAAAAAAGACACAAGCTGGGCCCAGTATAGTAGCAAGTGGCTAAAGTCCTTACATTGCACGTACCGGGATCCCATATGGGTGCCAGCTTGTGTCCCCACGGCCCGCTTCCCATCCAGCTCCCTGCTTGTGGCCTGGGAAGGCAGGCGAGGATTGCCCAAAGCCTTGGGACTCTGCACCCACGTGGGAGACCTGGAAGAAGCTCCTGGCTCCTGGCTTTGGATCAGCTCAGCTCCGGCTGTTGTGGCCACTTGGGGAGTAAATTTGTCTTTCCAATAAAAATAAACAAATCTTTAAATTTAAAAAAATCACTCAAATAATTCAAATTTGTAATTAGAATGTTACAGTGAATGCTACAGAACAGAAAAACTGAAGAGATCCAGAACAATTATATCACAACCAAATACCCTAGAAGAAATGAATTCCTAGGAACACATAACTTGACAGGACTGAATCATGAAGAAATAAAAAATGCAAACACATTGTGTGCAGAACTTATAGGAGAACAAAATCAAGTAAGAGAAAGCAAAGGCCCAGAACATTTCACTAGAGTATTCTGATAAACATGGAAAGAATTAAGACCAATCCTCTTCAACCTCTCTCCAAGAAAAGCAATGGAAAGAAGTTTCGCACATACTCTAGGCCAGCATCACTCTGAAACCAAAAACGGACGAAGACGAAATAAGACTGCAGGCCAATAACCTCATGAAAAATGGTACAAAAATCCTCAGCAAAACACCAGCAAACAGCGGGAAACAGCACGTTCAAAGTATTACACATAAAACAAGACATAGACCTGCAATACAAGGATGTTTCAACAAATAAAAGGTAATTAATGGTGGGCATTTGGGGAGCAGGTAGGAAAATCCCAAACCCTATGGAACTGCACCATTAAATTTTAAAAAAGTAATGAATGGTAATACATGTTCACAAAACTGAGAAAACACATGATCATCTCAACTGATACAGAAAAAGCGTTTAGCAAAATCAAACATACTTTCATAAAATACTCTACAAATTTCAAGGAAATCATCACCTCAAAATAACAAAAGTCCTATTTTCTTATAAAAAGCCTACAGTTAATGTCACCCTAAAATGGTAATATGGTGATTCATATCAGAGCTTTATTCTAAGGTCAGGAGTAAGATGAGGACGCCTATTCTAACCATAATATGGTACAAGAAATCCCAGCTACAGAAAGAAATTTTTTAAAAAAGGAAAAAGAAGAAATCAAATTTAAAAAGAAATAAATAAGATCACTGTTTACAGATTGCATGATCTCCATACATACAAAAGCAAAAAAAAAAAAAACTATTAGAACTAGTAAGTAATTACAACAAGGTTTCAGGATACAAAATCAGCACATAAAGATTGGTCATATCTCTGTACATTAACAATGATGAAACCCACCCCATCAAAAAAAAAACTGGGAACTAAGCATTAAAGAAGAATAAAATACTTAGGAATAAATCTAAGGAGGTAAAAGACCTGATTACAATAAAAACTACATGACTAAAAAAAAAATGAAGGAATACAGAAATAAAGACATCTCATATGAATTACAAGACTGAATATTAAAAATATATATACTGGGCTCGGCGGCGTGGCCTAGTGGCTAAGGTCCTCGCCTTGATCTCATATGGCCGCTGGTTCTAATCCCGGCAGCTCCACTTCCTCTCTGTCTCTCCTCCTCTCAGTATATCTGACTTTGTAATAAAAAAAAAAAAAAATTTTTTTTTAATATTTAAAAAAAAATGTATATACTACTCAAAGTTATTAGATTTGGCCTTATCAAATTCCCTGTGGCATTTTTCATAGAAATAGGAAAAAAATCTTAGTCCTAAAATACACATGAAATTTTAAAGTATCCCAAAATCATCAAAATAATCTTTTTTAAAAAACGATATATTTATTGTTATTGGAAAGTCAGATATACAGAGAGGAGGAGAGACAGAAATGAAAATCTTCTGTCTGATGATTCACTCCCCAAATGGCTACAATGGCTGGACCTGAGCCGATCCAAAGCCAGGAGCCAGGAGCTTCCTCTGGGTCTCCCACATGGCAGGGTCCCAAGGCCCTGGGCCATCCTCAACTGCTTTCCCAGGCCACAGGTCAGGAGCTGAATGGGAAGCAGGGCTGCTAGGATGAGCATCAGTGCCCACATGGGACCCTGGTGCATTTAAGACGAGGACTTTAGCCACTAGGCCACATGCTAGACCCATCAAAATAATCTTGAGAAAGAGCAGAACTGGAGGACTCACACTTCCTGACGGCAAAATATCCCAGAAAGCAATGGTAGCCAAGTCAGTCTAGACTGGCATACAGACAGACAAATCAACTGAATCAACAGAGACTAGAAGTCAACTATTGTATATGTAGTCAAATGATCTTCAACAAGGATAGCAGATTACACAGTAGGGAAACAACAGTTTCTTCAGCAAATGGTGTTGAAAAATTGGATAACTCACACACCTAAGAAAGAAACTGGAACCACGTTGCTTTGTGCCATACTCAAAAATTAACTCTAAATGGACTAAAGCCTCAATTATAGAGCTAAAACTGTAAAACTCATAGAAGAAAACAAACACTTCTGGATTTGGAAATAGGCAAAAAAAATGTTGAAACAGACAACAGGACTACATCAAACTGAGAAACTTCTGTTGTCAAAGGAGAACTGGAGAAAACATTCGTAAATCATGCATCTGATAAGGAGTTATTATCGAGCCCTCAAAATGAATTACTATAGTACAGCAATGAAAGTCAATACTAACCCAGCTGAAAAACGGGCAAAGGACTTGAACAGACAATTCTCCAAAGATGGTCAAAGGACCAACACATGGAATGATGCTCAAGACCACTGATCGTAAGACAAATGAAAATGAAAACCACAATGAGGTACCATCCGAAATTCATTAGGATCAACTCTATTAAAAACAACAACAGAGGACTACAAGTGCTAAAAGGATGCACAGTGATTGGAACCTCTGTGTATACTGTTAGTAGGAATGTAAAATGGTAATGTCACTATGGCAAACAGGAAGGAAGGTTTTTAAAAAAATGTAAATAAAACTGTCAAACGACCCAGCAGCGCTACTTTAAGGTATATATGCAGAATTCAGAGCATGATCCTAAAAAGGTATGTGCACACTCGTGTTCACTGAAGCATTACTCATTATAGACAAGGCAGCAAGTGACCCAAATGTTCCCCAAGAGATGCCTGGGTATATAATATATACTCTATCTATTTATCTATCTATCCATAAGTTGGTTATAAAATATGTAGTTATATATATTACCTTAGCCTTAGAAAAGAAAGAAGTTCATCACAGATTACACATGCATAATCTTGGAGGAGATTATGAGTAAAATAAGCTTGTCCAAAAAGGACAAATTCAGGTCTACAGCTGTGGCTGTTGTTAGATTATTAACTGACCCTGCTTTGGGGAAGTTTCCTTCATTTCCTGAATATTTACTCTTTCTATACTCAACCAAAAAAAAAAAAACCAAGTTTCTATTATTTCCTCCCCTGAAGAGAAACCTAAAATAAAATTTAAAACAATGTAACTACACTTCAAAATTCTCTATATGAAGGTCTTAACTACAATGTATTTACTTATAAATTGATCCTAGAACAAAACCAGCAATGCTCAACTGCAATAATACTTGAGACATGCTAAGGTAAAACGCTTATTATTTTGAAATTAAAATAAGACTTCTTCTAAGCTATTTCAAGGAAATGTACTACTCACATCAAGGACTTTGTGTTTTTACATGCAAAACTCCTCAATGTGAGATCTTATCACTTCCTTCTCTCCCCAACCACCCTGTCCCTCCATCAGCTGCCCAACTACTTCCTTTCTGAGTCAGGCACCAACATCCCTTTTTGCCACCTTCATCAAAATCTCCGCCAGGGAATGATACAACACATTTTTAGAATGTCAGACTTAGTGTATTATACTTCTCCAAGGTATCTAATTTCTAAACAAGAGATAAAGATCCTATTTGGATAAAGAATGAAGAGAATTGTGGGATTTAATGAAGCTTAGAAGAGCTTCCTAGAATTCATTAAGGGGCTGTTACCTTATTATTATAGAAGTAGTCTACTCAATACAGTAGCATCATGGAGATGCTGCTAAAATTAGAGCATCACAATTAAATGTCAACTTAATTACCTTCAACATAAATATAGTGTATTGTATTGTGATCTACAAAAATCATTTTTGTCATAAGACCACTTGAACAAACTACAGAGAAATCCTTCTTTTAAAACTGTCAAATAATTAGTATATGTGCTGCCGAAGCGAGCACAAAACTGTCAAATAATTAAATCTTAGTTCTTTTTAACAGTGGAGAGGATTAGGAAAGAGAAGATGGACGAAGGGGAGAAAAAAAGAGGTGGAGATCAGTACATGTCACCCCCTCGAGGCAGATGGTGTCTGCCTGGTCTCAGGAACAGAAGCTCAGAGCCTCCCTTCTCAGGCGTCACCTCTGATGTGACTCTGAGCTTACAGAGCCGAGAGAGCTGCTGTTTCCAAAACTGCTTGTTTTAGAAAATGCTAGCGCTTACAAGTATGGAACTTACCTGAATGTAATATATGCCCTTCTCCTGAGCATACATCATTAGAAAACAATAATCTAGATTTTGCTTTGTTCTCCATCTGAAACAAACATTTAAAAAAAATTAATCAGAAAAAGAAACCAAATTATACAATTTAAAAGTTGAAGACAGACTAAAATGAAGTGAAATAAAATTAGATGTATAAACATCAACTGTCTACATAGAATACACATGACTGCATACATGATTATATATGTGTGCATATACATATGAGTTTCTATATATTTATATTTGAGATTATGAATAAAAACACACAACTTTTTTCTAATGAAGACTTCATTAAAATATATGTAAGAATATGAAGTCTCAAAAATGTCCTTCAAGAGGCCAGTGTTGTGGCAAAGTGGAAACGCTGCTACGTACAGTGCCAGCATCCCACCTGGGCGGTAGTTTGGATCCCGGCCACTCCACTCGTGGTATAGCTACCTGCTAAGGCACCTGGGAAGCAATGGAGGATGGCTCAAGTGCTCGGACTCCTGTACCCATGTGGGAGACACAGAGGAATCTCCTGGCTTTGGCCTGGCACAGCTGTTGCAACCACTTGGGGAGTGAGCCAGGGGATGGAATATAAATCAATCAATCATTTTTCTGTTTGTCTTTTAAATGCATCCTTTTTTAAAAATGGCCAAAGGAAAAAGGAATACACCATAACTAAGTCTGAGAAACACTATGCACGTATTTCCTTTCTAGAGAAACGTTAGCGTACTCCAGGCACTGAAATATGCAGTAATGAAGGCCTGTGTTAAAAATAAAACTTTAGGGGCCCACCCTACGGCACAGCACTTTAAGCCACCACCTGCGACACTAGCATCAATATCAGAATGCTCCATTTCTGATCCAGCCGATGATGCCCCCAGCACTTGGGCCTCTGCCACCCACACAGGAGACCAGAAGGAGTTCCAAGCTCCTGGTTTCGGACGCAGCTTGCAGCCCTGTGGGGAGTGAATCTGTAGACGGAAGATCTGTGTCTCTTTCTGTAGTTCTGCCTTTCAAATAAATATTCACTTTAAAAAAGGGGGGGGGGGGAAATATCCTTTAGATCACTATTTTCCAAATATCATCAAATTGATGCTTCAAAATTTAATTTTTGGAGAACACCACCCTGTTATCCAGAACAGAGCATCTAGGCAGACATTTGTAACATTAGGTCCTTTCAGTGAATTCCTGGTTCCGTCAGAAATACACTGACCAAACCGAATAAGAGATGCAGTCCTCAAAGCCAGTTTAGGAAAACACAATAAAACAGAAGCTTATGCTTAAGAAAACGTCTCCAGAATATTTCCCACAAGTTGTCCTGAACTTAATTAAGCTCAGACAACTGAGTGTATGAAGAATATTTTGTCAAATTCAACACTAACATTTTTTTAAGATTTATTTTATTTACTTAAAAGGTAGAATCAGTCACAGAGAGACAGAAAGCTAGAGAGATCATTCATTCTGTTGGTTCACTTCCCAAATGACCATAAGTCAGGAGAGGGTCAGGCTGAAGCCAGGATGCAGGAGCTCCCTCAGGGTCCCAAGCACTTACACCACCTTCCGGATTTGAAGAGGAGCAGCCAGGACTTGACACTGTGGGTGGTGGCTTAACCAGTTACACAACATGAGTGCTCCCTCCCTCCCCACTCCCCTACCCCATTTCCTCCACCAAAATGTTTTTAGCTTGATAAGAATTCCATTCATGAGATCTTACACTTACAAGGATGGAGGACTATACCTGGCTCACCTGATTCTCTCTTTAGAGTCTCCAAATGTCTCCTTTAAATTTGTTAAATCAGGATAATAACTTTCAGGAGGCGATATGACTTCTAACAAGCCAGAACTGATTTCTTTGAAAAATCTGTAATGAGAAAGGTTAACTGAGTTATTTAAGTTCTGTTGGTTTTTAATCTTAATGCTCACTTTACTGTTGCTTAACAGAAAACACATCCTCAATCATTTGGAGCGGGATATAATATTTTGGATACAAGGTGTTAAATTAAGTAGTTCTTCTATGGTTTTATTTGTCAGAAAATGCAAGCTTTCCAATGGCTCAAGGTTTTTGCTTAATATTTTTGTAGCATAGAAAACCCAGCCCAACTGCAGACATTACAGTCTTAAGAGGTATTAGAATTTTCAAAAAATAAAGTCCAGTGAGTGTGTGCATAACTGTACATTTATGCTAAAATCAAAGCTCCTTGATTTTCAGGTAACCTTTATGGGTAACAGACTGTCATTCTAAGCCAGTGTTTCTCAGCTTGTGATTCCTTCTCCAGATGTTTCTGTCATCACAGCTGTGGGCAGCACTTAACACCTAGTGGGGCTTTGCTAAACATCCTACAACACACAGGATAGCTCCCACAACAAAGAATTATCTGGCCCGAAATGGCAACAGTTCTGAGGTTGAGAAACCCTTTCTAAAGGGATGGGTGGGTGTGGGTGTGTGTTTTCAGAATTTTATTAACTCAAATGTAATTTCTCTCACATTTGCACGAGTCTCTACAATGTACGAATGGCTTTACAGAAATGTTCTAAGGCTTAGCTGCACTCTTTCTCTGGGCTTACTTTCCTGTGCATTTAGAAAGGAGTAAATTGACAATCATTGTGTTAGTCCCATAGACCTTTCCATGTCATCTATTGGAGAGACCAATAAAATGCTGCTCTGTTCCTTTATTTAAGAAATCTATTCCAAATGGTGTGTCTATAGCTTGCCTAGTAATGCAGCACTTGAAGAAAATTTAAGCAAGTGGATCTTAAATTATGCATATTTTAAAATATTCAATTATGCATCTTGATAACCAAATATAATGTTACATTATTTTAAATCTACAGTGCCTTCCAAATTTTTGGTTCCCTTTATCTTTTTTTTTAAAAATAGAAGGTAGGGCTCTTAGGGATGAAAACATACAGAATTCAATGAAGAAATCAGTTATCAATGATAATTTCATATCATTATCAAAAGTACCAGGCAATATTATATGATAATAACACGCCAAATTTACTAAGCTTATCATCTGATACCTGCTGTGTGCCTTACTCATAGTGAACTGGTACTCCATCTTTGCCAAACAGATGAACTGATTTAGACAGTTTTAATTTGAGGTAATTTTTTTTAAATGGCAACTTGACTGGATTGAGAAATACTTTGGATTCTAGCAAAGCATTATTTGAAGTATGTCTGGGGTGAATTTCCAAACAAGATTAACATGAGAGTCTGAGTGGGCTAGGCGGACTTAGCCTGAAGGGGCAGGGATCCTGAAGGTCTGGAGAGCCCAGAGAATGCAAGCTGACTGTGGGAACCAGACACCCTTGACTTTGGCCTTAACCCTCAGTGGCTGGCCTTCGGACTTCCACATTTACACCACTGGAATCTCAGTGGGCAATCAGGCTTTGGCCTCACACTTGCACCCTAGACTGTCCTGGAGAAGCCCTTTGTGTTTAACTGAGCCATGCTACTCCAAACTGCTGATGACCCTTCAGGGACTTCTCAGCTGCCATAATCATAGGAGCTGATTACCCTAACAGAGCTCCCCTCATAGCCCTAAACGCAGTCTTACAAGTTCTATATCCCTTGGCAGCCCTAATTAGTACAAAGCAGAAAATTTGTTTCATACATTGGGTTGGACAAAGATTAAGTAATCTTGTGTTATGCTGTTTTCATTGGCTTCAAGATTAAGTACTGTTATTTGACAATGACAAATGACAAACTTACTGACAAATGACATTCAAGTCTTTTTTATAATGAAATACACCATTATCCCATGAGATGGTTGGATATAAACACCAACTTTACAACTCCGTGAAAGTCCAATGATGGATGGTCTAATAATTAGTAAAATTCCGAGCAATGAGCTACAAAGGGAACATGTGCTTTTAGCAAAAAGCCATAAAATAACAGTAATTAAAATATTTTCATTTCAATAATTAAGACCAACTTACTCTTTCTCCAGTTTGGCTATAACACCATGTACATAATCAATATCTGTCTGGGAAAGAAAAAACATTGTACCTAAATTCATGTTTTTAAAATTTTGTTCAACTTTTAATATTGATCTTAGATCAATGATTAAAATATACATTAATTTTTCAAACAGCATACGTGATTTGCATTTCCATATTGTTGTATTGTGTTGCACAATTCATTGTGTACTTACTGATACTTACTGATACAGATCTGTAGATTTTACAATTTCGGTTGTCTATGTGCAATTCTCTGGAATAACTGAGCACAGTAACTATTTCCTCTAAAATAAACTAGGTAGTAATGAGTAGTGGCACTGATATATATACTATCAACAAAGGTTTTCCTGCTTGGACTCATAAAGGCTAAATTCAGATGTGACTGCTATTAGACTATCCAACTTGAAGTAAGGCATTTCTCTGAACTTCAGTTTCCCATTCTATTAAACAAAATGAAAAAGGTGAAAGAAAGTGATAAATCAGGGACTATAAGATAAGTTGGTAAAATTATGTAATAAGGGTTCCATTGTTACACTTTAGGCAGTAATAATTAATACACATTAATACACTCATACTGAGAACTCAAAACAAGAGGTTAGAAATGTTTATCAGGGTGCCAGAGCCATGGCTCAGCAAGCTAATCCTCTGTCCCAGAGCACTGGTATCCCATATGCGCGTTGGCTCATGTTCTGACTGCTCCACTTCCTGCCCAGCTCCATGTTTACATCCTGGGACAACAGTGGAGGATAGTTCAAGATCGTGGGACCCTGCACACAGGTGGAAGACCTGCAGAAAAGCTCCTGGCTCTGAATAGGCTCAGCTACGGTCACCTGGGAAGTGAGCCAATGGACGGAAGATCATTCCCTCTTTGTCTCCTTCTCTCTGTAACAATCTTTCAAATAAAAAATACATCTTGAAATGTTTATCAGACCCGTATACTTTTAAATTATGAGCAAGTCAAAATATCACATTTGCTACTAATTAAAAATACAGTGACAACTTATATTTAATCAATTAAAACACAACAAGACATAAAACATGGTTTATGCTTAAAAAAAAAAGATTGCAAAAACCATACTGAGGAAAGCAAACACAAAGTTACAACTTACTCCTGGAAATTACAAAAATATCAAATGATTAGAAAGGTACTTCATGACAGGTTTTCTGGAAAGATATTTTACTGTTAATTTGCTTATTTAAAGTAATATCAACTTTCGTTGCTGAGTTTAAAAACTTAGGCAATAGGATTACATCCTGGAGTCAGAATTGTAGCATAGCACATAAGGCCACCACCTGCAACATAGGTATCCCCTATGGGTAACTCTTCCAGTCCCAGCTGTTCCATCTTTGATCTAGCTCCCTGCTGATGGCCTAGGAAAAGCAGAAGATGGCCAAGTGCTTATGCCTCTTCCACCCACACGCAAGCTTGGGAGGAGGCTCCTGGCTTTGAACTGGCCAATCCCAGGCCACTGCAGCCATTTGGAGCGTTAACCAAAAGATGGAAGATTGATCTCTCTCTCTTCTCCCTCTCTCCCTCCCTCAACCTGTGTGTGTGTGTGTGTGTGTGTGTGTGTTACACGTGTGTCTCCTGCTGTCTCTGTAACTCAAATAAATAAATGAATCTCTAAAAGAACAAAGACCCTATCCTTCAATAGCATTAGCATCATGACACAGAGGTTTAAGCAGCTTGCAACTCCCTGTTGGAGCATCATTTCAAGTCCTGTTGTCCTACTTCCAATCCAGCTTCATGCTACTGCACCTGGGAAAGCAGGAGATTGCCCAAGTACTTGTGCCTCTGCCATGTTTGTGGAGACCAGGATGGAGTTCCTGGCTCCTGGCTTCAGCCTGGCACATACCTGACTGCTGCAGCCATTTGAGGAGTGAACCAAAAGATAGAAAATCTCTTTCAAATTGCCTTTCCCCAATCTCTCTCTCTCTTTCTCTCTCTCCTTCTCCCTCTTTCTCTATATCACTCTTTCATAAATAAATCCTAAAATGAAAAATCATAAACTTCAGCTCGTAAGAACTGTTAAAATTAACTGGAATATTAATCAAAGCATTCTTTGTTTAGTGATCTCTTCTTAACAAATTATCATCCATGTCTGACCAACAAATATCCACTCATCAGGCTATAATTTTAGTGAATACAATTTACTACAGTTCATATAAATTTTACCGTACTTAATAACTCAAAACTCAATTGGATAAGCATTTAATGTGCTGATGATCTGCCAAAAAAACAAGAAAATAAAAATGAATGAGACCAGCTTCCTAAGCCCAATATACAATCCAAGCAGGGCAGCCAGAAGAAGGTTCTGTGATCACAGATGAGTTCGTTATAACAACACATAATCAGGTTTACAAAACAATGTGATCCAAGCACAACACACATAATCCGTTTGCTGCCTCTGAGTAACATTTATGAATAAGATTCAACTAAACAATGCAATTGATAGTGCTTTTATCCAAGAGAACCAAGCCTTGCTGGTAGGTAGTACCTGTGAGGACTAATCTCAGACTCCTCTGGAGAAAGTCAAACACACTAGGTCTATGAGCACATGACCTTCCAGCAAAAAAAGAGGCAGTTACTACGATCCTGGGGCTTGCTTTCAGAGAATTTGAGGTAGACTTTTTCCACAGATATTTTAAAAGGCATGTGGAGACTATTCAAAAGGTAATAACATAACCTGAATTCTGAACGTGTATCTGTGAACTCAGAACTGGGACATGAACATTCCACTGACAGGTGAACATTGTGCTTGGGACAGGTGGGAAGGAAATCAGGTACATAATACAAAAAGAGGAAAGAGTTCTTTCCCTTCCTAGAGAATCAAGTGCTCTTCATAGTCAAGTAAAATGAAACACTGTTATTTTAAGATCAAGAGAAATTAGTGATGTGTGCTACAACATGAACCTTAAAAACATCACACTAGACACCAGCATTGTGGCATAGCCAGTAAAGTCACCACCTGTAATGTCACCATCCATGTGGATGCTGGTCCCATGGATACCACCTCAGGTCCAGTTCTTACTAATGGCCTGGGAAAAGCAGGAGAAGATGGCCTAAGTTTTTATGGCCCTGCCATTCACGTAAAAGACCTGGATGAATCTCCTAGCCCCAGCATGGCTCGACTACAGCCCCTGCAGCCATCTGGGCATTGAACCGGAAGTTGTAAAACCGGTCTTTTTTTTTTTTTTAATCTGTTTCTCTTTCTGTAACTTCTTTCAGTAAATAAATAAATCTTTTAAACACACAAAAAAACACACTAAACGAAACTAAATCACTAAATCAGTCACAAAGGACCAAGTCATATTATGTGACTATATTTTTATGTTATATCCCTAATAGAAAATCTATAGGGAAAGAAAGCGGATGCCTAGGGCTCAAATTTCCCACCATAAGAAGTTCAACTAGTGTCACCACAGGTCAGTTTATCTTTTGAAGACCAATGGTCTACAAAATTGAAGATCAACAGAATAAAAATGGTCTCATTGCTGCTCTGCCACTCCTCCCCATATCCCAAGCAGATACAATGCCAGGCACAGTATGTTCCTAAGGCCAATTTACACAAGGGAAAAGAACCAGATGCAGTTCACTGGCATTGAGGTGTGTCCTGGAAAGCCCTGCCCAGTGTCACTTCATGAGGAACACTGGGAGTGGCGGCACAAATGTACCATCTGGGGCTAAATGCGAACAAAGAAGAGAGGCAGAGGCCTTAGTGATGAACATGCGGGTTTTCGTGACATCTCTGTTCTCGGGCCAGCTGTGACCCTTGATCGTAGACAACTATTGTCTGCATAATCCATCCACGAAGCTGAATTGTTTGCCCTCAGAAAAGTGGGCAGTTCAACCTAGCTTGAATTTCTAGAGGGCTATTCTCCAAATCTTGCTTTCAAGTTCTCTCCAACAATCTCACCTAAACACACAGATACTTTCACTCATTTTACAGAATTAAAGGGGTCAGACCTGTTTGATCCAGTCTAGGAGGAGCAGCAACTTCGTAACTCAGCGAAAAACCCACACTGTGGGTCTATCCTGCCAGGGAAGTGAACCTCAACCCTGCTTCTCTTTTCCTAGCCATGCCAAGCAGCAACTGAGCCTAACTTCAGAGCCCAGCTTGCAGCCCTGTCCAATTATGGATCCCAAATAGTGGAAACACCTGTCCGGTGAATACCTCTTGCAACCTGCCTGATCAGAAATCATCCCAGTGCCCAGCCAGTCGTTCTGACGAACAGCACAGCCAGTAGCGCTATGCAATACCTGAACAAAGGTAGTCACACAGCCAATTACAGAACTCATCGCAGGCTCTGTCTGCTCAGGGCTCGTCACCAGCTGGCCCTTTCAAAACTGCAGGTTAAATTGCGAAGTTCTATCCCTGCCAAAGAATGCTTACAAAGGCCTCAAGAAGGGGCTGGCTCCTCAAATGTGAAACAAGCAATGCAAAACCATAAGGATCTCTAACAATTAGGGAATTAAAAAAGAAAACTAACAGAGCTCTACTAATGGAATAAAGAAATGGAGCTGTGTGTAACAACTGCCAACAATTTAAAAATCCTCTTAAAGTAGTTCAACTGTGGTGTAAAGAGTAAAGCTCTGCTTGCAATGCCAGCATCCCATGTGGGTGCCAGTTGCTCCACTTCTAATTCAGTTCACTGCTACTGGCTTAGGAAAAATAAAAGGAAGTGGGGAACTGGCCCAAGTTTTTGGGCCCCTACCCCCACGTGGGAGTCCTGGCTGAAGCACCTGGCTTTTGCTTTGGACTGGCTCAGCCCTGGCCACTGCGGCCACCTGGGGAATGAACCAACAGACGAAAGGGATCTCTTTCTCTGTCATTATCTGACCTTCTAATAAATGAAAAAACTTTTTTATATAAAAAAAAAAAGTAGCTCAGGGAGCCACAAGGATATACAAATAGAAAATTAAATGAACTCTTGAAAATAGATAAAAATATAAGAAGTTGAACAAACAGGAACAATAAAAATGAACCAAATAGCAATGCTAAGGAATTTAGATTGAACTTACAACTGTTGCTGGAGGACTACACCGCTGTTATAATATGGGAGGAATGGTAGGATGGGAAGGTGAGGAAGAAAGCAGGGAATCCCTACACCTACAACACTGTATCATGTAAAGTAATAAAATTATTTTTTTAAATGAATGAACTGAAAAATGTACTAGAAGGCTTGAAGAGTAGACTCAGAAAAATGAATAAATGAACAGCATTTGACATTACCCAGTCAGAGAAACAAAAAGGAAAAAGAACTGAGGGGCTGATGTTGTGCCATAGTAGGTTAAGCTGATGCCTGAAATACTGGCATACAGCTGCCAATTACAGTAAGTTTCCCCACCTTCAGTTAAGCTCCCTGCTAATGGCCTAGGAAAACAGGAGAAGATGGCCCAAGTGTTTGGGCTCCTGGACCCCACATGTGAGACCCAAGTGGAGGTCCCAGGGTCCTGGCTTGAGTGTGGTTCAGCCCCAGCTGCTGTGGCCATGTAAGGGATAGTGAATCAGCACATGGAAAATCAGCCTCTCTCTCTCCTCCTCATAAACCCGCCTTTCAAATAGTTTTGTTATTGTTGTTCTTATGCTTGTTAAATAAAAAATATCTGAAAACCATAGGAGATCACGAGACCATACCTTTGCAAAACTGGAGTTGCAGAAGGAGAAAAAGAGGCGGCACCATTTGACACAGTGGTTATGATCATCTTGGAGGGCCACAGCTTGGCAAGGGGCTGCCTGGGCACCAGTGTCCCATACAAGCAAGGGTTCCAGTCCTGGCTGTTCCACTTCAGATTCAGTTCCCTCTAATGTGTCTCAGAAAGCAGTGAAGGAAGGCCCAAACCTGTGGGCCTATGCCACCCACACAGCATACCCAGATGGAGTTCCTAGGCCCTGTTTTGTCCTGGCCCAGCACCAACTATTGCTGCCAGCTGAGAGATGAACTCTGTCAGTCTCTGTTGTAAAGCTGCCTTTCAAATACATACATTTTTTTCAATTGCAAAAAAGAGATAAAGATGGCATTTATATGACAAAGGGGTCAAGAGAATATAAGAATTGTAAAGATATTTGTTCCTAATATCAGACATCTAAATGCACTAAGCATATACAAAATCTAAAAGGAGTGACAGACTTCAAAACAAAAATCATGGTTACCAAGGAATTGCTGTTGTGGCTGATCATAATCTCCTATGTGAGTACTGCAATCATTCAGCATGCAACTGCTTCTTCATTTCTTTACCAGCCTGTGAAGTTTCCTTTATGCATGTGTGGACTGATGCATCAAAAGCCTCAAAGGTAGTTGTGTGTGTGTGTAAGACTATCCCTTCTCTAACTCTGAAACTTCCAGATGCTGTGTTTCAGATTCTCCCTTCTGTGAGGTGAGCTGGACAGCAGAAAGCCGGAGCAACCACAGTGCTCACTGAATTTCTGCCTTACTCTCAGGAAATGACACGTACAGGTGCTATCCAATGTTTCAGAGTGGCTCATGCGTATATTTTCTCCTGTTTTTTAGCTGCTTGTATCAGGGAGATAAGTCCAGTCCTTGTTAACTCCATTATGGTTGGAAACATGACACCTACATAATAAGGAACCAACGATAACTCAGTGAAGACAATTTGTATAAGGGACAAATCAAAACCTAAAAGGATAGGCATGTGCCAGAATGGGGCTGGCAGTTTGCAACAAACTTTGTTTGTCTAGGACTCAGAAAAGAAGATCCATCAAGTGATGAACTTTGTACTTTAAATGCGATGCAGACAGACACACACAAATACCAACATTAGCCTTGTTTATGAAACCCACAAGTTGTTGAAAGACAGTAAGAGTTAAGATAGAGGAATCTAAAAGGTTAGACAAAAGAAAAGAAAAAAGACCACTTCATTTGCAAAGCATCTGTCACCAGCCTTTCCTTCCACTAGACAGTATGCTGATGCTACAGCAATGGCTCTCAAATGGCTCAATCAAAATACAAATGTCCATTTTTTCACTACCTGTAACCACCTCTATGAAAATTATCTTAATTCAAATATCACCTGGATTACAAAAAAAAAAAAATTTCCTAAGCATTCTCTTTGCTTTTGCCCTTAAGAAAGCAGCCAGTGGGATCCTTTCAAAAGTACTCCTGTTATTCTTGCCAAAAATGTACAGCACAAATGTCATCGTGAGAAAATATTAGATCCTTCCAACGACATTCTACAAAATATCTGGCCAGTACTCAACAACGCGGCCACATTCATGAAAGAAGAGTCTCCTCTCCTTTCAGGGCGTGGTGACCATGTCTGGCAGTTTGTCAGTGCTTCTGGATTCCATCAGCTGTGCACTCGGCTGCTTGGCACATCTGACCGCAGAAATCCAAACACAACTTGTCAAGCACACTAGACAACCTTGCTTACACCATGCACAGTCTGTGACAGCAAAGAAACCCAGGACAGAAACCTTGTCCTATCCCCTTGCAGATTTAAGTATATATAACTGTTCCAGATCCCTCTGTATACATGTATATATAAATATAAAACATAAAATGTAATATATACATAGGACTCTAACTACTTTGTATTTTAATAGTTTGATGAAATAGAAATGTTTGGCCAAGAGGAAACTTTGGCTTGGATGTGGGCTTGGGATTCTTTTTTTCCTCCTATGCTAAATAAATATGCCTTAACAATCAGCATAATTTGGGAGCTGGGGTCTTGTTTGAGTGCCAAGTGCATCTCTTTATGGCTAAATTTCTTTCCAAGCTCAGTTACACCTCCAGACCCATCACTGACCATCTGCCTTATTTATCTTACAGCTGCAAATGTGACAGAAAAGAAGAAGCGAAGAGGCCAACAGACTAAAGGTACAAAACTTTTTAATTTGAAGTTACCTAGGTAAATGGTAACAAAACTATTCCCACTGTAGTTATTAAGATGGCCTGGGTGAACTGAATAGAGAGTTCACTCCAGTTCTTACTTTACAGGTGGCTGTGTCTCTAAATTTTTCAGAATCACTGGCCGCTTCAGTAGAGATCATGAAGCAAATGGAAGGTCTGGCAGCAAAAATTACCAGCTGTTCCACTTCCGATCCAGTTCCCACTAATGGCCTCTCTAAAGCAGCAAAAGACTGTCCAAGTGTTTGGGCCCCTACCACCTATGTAAAAGATTCAGATAGAGAGATCCCAGCTCAGCCCTGGACATTATGGCCACCTGAGCAGTGAACCAAAAGGAATAAAAAATGTCTCAACTGCTTTCCCTCTCGCTAACTCTGACTTTCAAACAAAATTACTGAATCTTAAAAAAAAGAAAAAAAAAGGAAGGAAGGTAATACAAGTGAGGACAAAGAAATTCTGGGGAAAAAAAGCAAATCAAAAGTAAGTGCAGGGCACAAAAACCTTATCAAGACTTATCAAAGTCAGTTTAAAGTAGACCTTGTACAGGTAATGTTCTCACACTCTCGAAGATGTAATATGATTACAGATGTTGGGTAACCAACCCAAAGAATGGATAGAAGAAATCAAGGCGAAACAACACTTGTAAATACAGCTTTTTAAGTAGTTTACTTCTAGAAGCATGCTAATGTTCACATACCCAGCCCCATTGTCCCCACCCCTTGATAATTAAGAAATAGGATGAGTTAAAAATGGAAAACAAACAATAACCAACTTAATTTTAACCACATCAATGGAGACAGGGAAAGAACTAACACAGTAACTGGAAAACAATACTTTAGATACTGTGAGGCTAAAGACAAAATAAATGTACATAAATATTATGCTCTAGTTACTAGTATAAACTATTCTAGGGGATATATGTGAACAATCGAAACACTACCTAGGACTAAAACAATCAAACAGATATATTCTGAATCATGAAAGCCAGGTCTCTCATTGTTAGAAAAAAACAGCTGAAACATCAAGGATTGGGGAAAGACTGAATGATTCCTACAGCAGTAGAATCAGAGGTAGCACGTTAAACTAGTGACTTTTACTATATACAAAGAGATGGACACACTTACAGAGATGCATGCACATGTATTCAAGCGCTGAAAGGCAGGGACAGAAGCAATGATCCCTCAGAGGAACAAGCATCTCTAGCAACCAAGTTTTGGTTTCCAATGGCATCTTCAGTTAAAGAAACCAGCTTCTTTGGGCAAACAGCTATTTCAATGGTTAAGGCAGGGAAAACGCAAGATAAACCTAGAACACTTCACACTCCCAAATGCAAGGAAAAATGATGGGGGTACACAAAAAGACTCTAACGGCTAATTATGGAACACTTTGAGCAATAAAAGAAACAACTGAAAATTATCAGCAACACATTAACACTAACAGCAGTTACCAGAAAAATAATTAAAATGGAGGGAAAGGATAGTTCTTCTTCAAAGGAGTCCAATTCTTACTTTGGCTTTGGAATCACTGGTAAACACCACAACAATAACTGTTACAGGGAAGAGTCACCAATTCCAATTTGTGCTAAATTAATTGGTAAAAACTTAACGATGAGAACTACCAGGGCATTTGTATGATCTCTGAGTACCATCCAGCAAGACAGCTCTTAAGTAACCGGGCAATGTACTAGCTATTCAAAAACACCTGGCCACATCATCTTCATCACATGATGGAAGCTAATAGAAAGCCTGGATCACACCTACTTCTCCCTAACCCTAGATCCTTCCTACCCTATGTAAACATCATCTTAAAAAAAAGAAAGGTAATGAGGGAGAGAATCAAGATGGCGGAATAGGGTAAGGACACGTTTAAATGGACGGAGGAACATTTAATCAAGATGAAGCAGAGAGGACACATTCCAGGAAATAGGAGAGGACAGAACAACAGCAGAGGGGTACCTGGAGACTGACAGACACAGGAAAGAAGCAGACACAACAGTGAGGTGTTGCAGTGACTGATACTCCAGCGACATTCAGCTAGCAGCAATCTGAACTCCACCAGCAGCCAGAACTCCACCAGCAACCAGGTGGGAAGGGACTTTCACTGGGAGCTTGGGAGGTAAACCCAGACAAAGAACTGTCCATCCTGCTGGTCCGTTTGATTTGACCAGGAGCAGAGACACAGCAGCAGATCCCAGACGGGCAGTGCAAGAACAGCATGGATTTCACAGCCCAGGCAGCCCCCAAGAGCCGAATTGGGCGCCATTTTGCATAAGGAGGCAAAGGCAAGGGAAAGGACTGAGCATACACTGAGCTGGGAGTGAACTCATTTCTGGCTCAGTGAACTGCATCAACGTGGTATTCTACAGGTTCCACCCAAGACAGGTCTGGGTAGCCCTCAGACCTGATGGCCAGCAGATCAAGAACTCTAGTAGTGGTATGTCAGGCACCATTTTGTACACTGTGGCAATAGTTTTGTGACTACAGGGGACAACAGTGAACTGCGCATGTGCTGAGCTCGCAAGAACTCACTGAATTCAGTGGATTGCACTGGTTCTACAGGAAAATAATACTGACTGTGGCATCATATGGGTCAAAATAGGTCCGTGTGGCACTCAGACCTAACGGCCAACAGGTTCCAGCAAGATCAGCGCCACCAACAACCTAACTATATAGACACCTGGTGTCTCCCTATTCCTGGGACCTGCTCCAACCAGAAGTGGGAGAAAGGTTGCAGAGACAACGGTGTAGCCTCAGCATGGTATCACAGGAGGTGGAGAGTGGTGAGCCAGGAGCTGGGGCTGTGGAGACCATGGTGGAAATCTAACATAAGAACCCAGACCTGGAACTCGCTGGAAGTTGTGGCACAAGTGACTCCAAACAAAAAGTTGTGTACCAACGGCAACAAGTAAAATCGAACTGTAGACCTGTGGGTGACACAGCTTAGAAACCTGCCCCAAGGAGAAGACTCTGCTAACCAGAAATACAATGACCAAGAGCAAAAGAAGAGACAAAGGCACAATGAATATTACCGAAAAATCCCCTGCAAAGGAACAAAACCCTATGCCAACCTCAGAGTTAACTGAGGAAGACATCGAGAAAATGAGGCACACAGAATTCATAAAACTCATTTTAAAGCTTCTGATCCACAATGAGAAGCACATACAAGAGTTCAAAGAATTTAAGGAAGCAATAAAGCAAATCAAGGCTGATATATCAGAAATTAAGAACACAGTAGAGCAAATTAAAAGTTCAGTGGAGAGTTTCCAAAACAGAATGAAGCAAGCATAAGAAAGAATCTCAGAATTGAAAGATGTTTCCTATCACCAGGGGGAAGCAAACAAACAGCTGGAAGCAGAGCTGGATCAGGCCAAAAAAAGTATTCAAGAATTAAAAGACACTATTAAGAGACCAAATATAAGAGTTATTGGAGTTCCAGAAGGTGCAGAAAGAGAAGCTGAGTTTGCAAATATATTTAATGAAATAATAAAGGAAAATTTCCCTAATCTAGAGAAAGAATTGGGAAACAAGATCCAGGAGGGGAACAGAACTCCCAACAGGCCTAATCAAAAGTGATCTTCACCAAGACACATGATCATCACGCTCTCTTCAATTGAAATAAGCAAAAGATCCTTAAACGTGCATGTGAAAAAAATCAATTGACATATAAAGGAATGCCAATTATGCTCACAGGAGATCTCTCACAGGAAACTCTACAGGCAAGAAGAGAATGGAGTGACAAATTCCAGATTCTAAAAGAAAAAAATTGTCGGCCTAGGATAACATCTCCAGCAAAGCTTTCTTTTGTCTTTGAAAATGAAATAAAATTCTTGCACAGTAAAGTTAAAAGAATTTGCCTCTTCCAAACCTGCCCTACAAATGATACTTCAAGATGTTCTCTTGACAAAGAGGAATAGCACCAAACAAAACCAAAGGCAAATGGGAAGAACATCCCAGTAAAATGACAACAGAAGACTAAACCAATGAACAACCCATTGCTAAAATGACAGGACCAAAGTACCACCCATACATATTAGCCCTGAATGTAAATGGCTGAAGCTCAATCAAACATCATAGATTAGTAGACTGGATTAAAAAAACAAAAGCCATCCATTTATTTAAACATCTATTTAAAAAAACAAAAGCCATCTAGAAGAGACACACTTCACCAACAATAATCAGCGGAAACTATATCACATGGGTTTTGTTGTTTTCTGTTAGTTTCATCTCTTCAAAACACTTTCTTTTGATTAAATCATTCAATGACTTGCAGATCATACAGTAGCATCATTTTCTGCAAGAAGGTTCTTGATTTTCATTTCTTCAGCTACACGTTAGTCATTTAGTAGCATGTTATTTAACTGCATGGTGCTTTTCATTTAAGGGGATGCATAGTAGCTGTGTAATGGAGACTGCCATATCTAGTAACATGTCATTTAACTTCATAGCATTGTAAATTTCTATTTTTCTTTCTATTGTTGATTTTGTATTATGACGTTTCATTTAAGGAGATGTACAGTAGCTGTACATGGAGAGTAACATCCAGATGTGAGGATACAATGTAGTATTCATCTCTGCTTCCAAAGATGGACTTACAATGAAACTGTGCACTATATCTTGACAATAGGATGCTGGATTCTGCCACTGTCCATGCCTGCAATGATGGACATATGACTGTGTATGAAGAACTATATTTTAGTACTGATATAGAGGAACTAGGTGGGGGGAGGGAATTGGGGAGGAGATAAGGGAAATGCCAGAAGCCTATGGTACTGTAACATAAAAATGATAATAATAATAAAATGTTAAAAAAAGGTAATGAGAAAATCAGCATCACTTACATCACGTAAATTTTAATGCAAAGTGCTAAAAAAATTCCATTTAACCACTGTGGTATTCCAACTAAAAATCTACAACTTCAATTCTGAGTAAACAGCAGGAAGGTAACCACAAACTGAGGCATTCTATTTAAAAATCTAGCATCAAGGTCACTAAATGGCATTAGTGGATTATTTAGAGAAATCTAAATAAAGTGTAAAAGTGAACTGCTCACTTCCTGGTATTGATATTTACATATGGCTATAGAAGTTAATATCTGAAAACACAAGCTGAAGACTTCTGGGAACTCTAACATTTTTATCAACTTTTTGTAATTTAAAAATTTCAAAAAATTTTAAAAACTAGATGCAACAATTCTCAAAAAATAACCAATCCAGAAAACTACAAACTATAAATTAGATATTTTAAAAATTCTGTTGATCAGCTCAGAGAGGAAATACACACTAAAAATATAGGCTAATAATAAAAACATTACATATAAAGCTACAGCTAACATACATGGTGGCCAGAAGAAATTCATTTTCTAAAAATAGTTATTTTTATTGCAAAGTCAGATTTTCAGAGAGGAGAGACAGAGAGGAAGAAATTCCGTCTGATGATTCACTCCCCAAGTGAGGGCAACGGTTGGAGTTGTGCCAATCCGAGAATCCGAGGCCAGGAGCTTCTTCCAAGTCTCCCATGCAAATGCAGGATCCCAAGCCTTTTGGTTGTCCTCAACTGCTTTCCCAGGCCACAAGCAGGGAGCTGGATGGGAAGCAGGTCTGCTGGCTAAGAACCGGTGCCCACATGGGATCCCAGCACATTCAAGGCAAGGACTTCAGCTGCTAGGCTACTATGCCAGGCCCGAAATTCATATTCTTACATGAACAGGCTTTTAGCTCAGCCTGGCCAGACCTGGCTGTTGTAGCCATTTGGGAGTGAAACAGCAGATGGGAAGAGCTTCATTCTTTCTCCCCCTCCCCCCATCCATGCCCTTCAAATACATAAATCTAAAAATTAAAATTTTTAAATTGTATAAGAAATACTACACATAAGGGCACACACACAAAATAAACCATGAAGGACTTTAGCTGCTAGACTACCGTGCTGCACCTTACAAATTTTTTTGAAGTATCATTATACTACATTGAAAAATATTTACAAAACAGTTGGGAAATCTAGCAAAGTAGTAGTTTTGGAAAGCCAGTCAATTCAGCTATAGAGACAAGAGCTGTCCACAAAACATTGAAATAACATTGTCAAGTAGACAACTAGAAATGGGTGTTCAAGGAAGCCTTTAAGATTCTAATCCAGGGCCCCACATGGTGGCTCAGGCGCAAAATCCTCACCTTGCACAGGCCAGCATTTCATATGGGCGCCGGTTTGTGTTATGGCTACTCCACTTCCCATCCGGTTCCCTGCCTGTGACCTGGGAAAGCAGTAGAGGATGGCCCAAAACCTTGGGACCATGAGGGAGACTTAGAATAAAATCCTGGCTCTGGCTTGGATTGGTTTAGCTCCAGCCATTGCAGCCACTTGGGGAGTGAATCAGAGGGTGGAAGATCTTTCTGTCTTTCTCTCTGTAAATCTGCCTTTTCAATAAAAATAAGTAAATCTTTTAAAAAAATCTCAACCTAGGGGCCAGCATGGCATAGCAGGCCAATCCTCCACCCATCACACAGATATCTTATATGGGAGCTGGTTCTAGTCCTCGCTATCCACTTTTGATTTAGCTCCTTGTTAATGGCTCAAGAAAGCACAGGAAAGTAGAACAAAGTAGCCCAAAGCCTTGGAGCTCCTGAGCTCGTGTGCGAGACACAGAAGAAGCTCCTGGCTCCCAGCTTCCTACCGGCACAGCACCAGCCATTGCAGCCGTTTGGGGAGTGAACCGGCAGATGGAAGATGTTTATGTTTGCCTATGTCTACATCTCTCTCTCTCTCTCTCTTTCTGTGTGCAACTATTCCAAGGATAAATCTTAACTAGGGGCCCAGCGTGATGGCATAGTGGTTAAGGTCCTCGCCTTGCACATGCCAGAATCCCACATGGGTGCAGATTCTAACCCCAGCAACCCCGCTTCCCATCCAGCTCCCTGCCTGTGGCCTGGGAAAGCAGCTGAGGACGGCCCAAAGCCTTGGGACCCTGCACCCGTGTGGGAGACCTGGAAGAGGCTCCTGGCTTCGGACTGGCTCAGCCCCAGCTGTTGCGGACACTTGGGGAATGAATCATCAGACGGAAGATCTTCCTCTCTGTATATCTGCCTTTGCAATAAAAATTAAAAAAAAAAATCTTAACCAGAAAACATCCTGAAAGTGGATCACAGTCCTGGCCACAGGATATTTACTCAATAATAGTGTTAAATGGGCCTACACCCAGCAGTTGAGAAAATTCCTAATCAAGGCAAAATCAGATTAAGAAATCGATAATTGTTAATTGGCTGATGGGAATTAGTGGAAGTCTTTAATCCTTCTGTCCACAACAACATTTGTATCCCACATTTCCAGCTCCTAACTGAATTATGTATTCCTTATATATGTTACAATATATATGCAGGAGCTATACAAATATGTCTGTGTGCTTGAATACATTCCCATCCTTGCAAATTAACAAAGGGATCAGTGTTTTGAAATAGAATGCTAAATCACAGTGTATACTTAATAGCCATTGCCATGTTCCTAAGAAGACTGAATTCATTTCTACATGTATTCAATAAGTGATTGAATAAATTTAATTACTTAAAATGTGAAACTTCTACAAAAGGCCAAAGCAGAATAAACAAAGTAAATACAAGTAACAAACTGGACAAAGTATTTCAGAGTTATTTCCCTAACATATATACAAAAACTTCTTAAAATTCAAGTTACACTGAAACATGAATACAGGTTATAAAAATAATACAAATGGTAATAAAACATTTAAATCCACATTGTAATGAAATCCAAATTAAAGAAGAAGTATTACTTTTTAAACATCAAATTGGCAAAAAAATAATAGTAATAATAACAAAGACAATGGTACTTCCAAAAAGCCTGTGGGGAAATGGAATTTGAAAGTTTAGTTTTGTGGGCTTGGCAGCGTGGCCTGGTGGCTAAGGTCCTTGCCTTGATCCCACATGGCCGCTGGTTCTAATCCCGGCAGCTCCACTTCCTCTCTGTCTCTCCTCCTCTCAGTATATATGACTTTGTAATAAAAAAATAAATCTTTAAAAAAAAATTTAAAAAAAAAGTTTAGTTTTGTGTAAAACAAAAGAAATTTGGAATCCATGCATAATTTTTTCCTAATACGTCAGTCCATAAATACTTATGTTACCCTTGGGGATGGATAATCAAGCTCTCTCACTGATTACCAGAAGAGAGGTAAGATGATTCAACAACATGGCATTTGGCCTACATAATGTCACTCGATTGACCACAAACACTACTACTCCTGGTTTCAACCCACAGCAGAAAAGTGAAGGCAAACAAGTTAAACTAACATGGAAAATATTACCCAATCTTTACTTATCAAATTTCTTAAAAACCCATACAAAAGCATATTCAATTATAATTTGTTTAGATATATAGAGTAAAAATAAATAATTACCTCTCCAATGAAGACTACTATAACACAGTCCTGCTTCTCTTCAGGATACAGATTATCAATAAGGGAATGGAGAGTTTCTATGAGGTAAGACTTAACTTCTCTCTTCACTGTGGGAATTCCCATTACTATTGAAACTGCAACAAAACAATTCAGTAATTAGAAGATTTTACAAAGATAATATAGAAAAACATTACGAAAGAATTATACTCAAACTGAGAGTACTGAAGGATAATATAAAGATACAGATATATAGACATATAGATATTAAGCTCCAGAAAGAAAAATAATCAAAAGCTCAAAGGCAATACCTATTAACACTGTGGAACTTTTTTTGAAAAGCAAAGGGAGAGAGAGAGAGAGACAAATTCTGTCAAGTGGTTAATTCCTTAAATGCCTGAAACAGAACAAGCTGTGCTGGGTCAAAGACAGAAACTGGGAACTTCATACAGGTTTCCCACATGGAGACAGGAATCCAAGTACTTGGGCGATCACTGGCTCTCCGTCTTCCCAGGCATATTAGCAGAAAGCTAATGTCTTTTCCTCATGGTTTAACAGTAAGAACAAAAGCAAAGGAACTGATAAAAATGAAGACATTAAACCTCACAACAAAAAACCAGTGGCTATAAAGTATGGGCAGCAAATTTAACACTACATCTAAAAATTGTAAACACTAAATATGTGTTAGTTTACAGGAATTTAGCAATTGGGATGCTGGTTAAGAGCCCCATGTCCCATGCCTGATAACAGAATACAGGGGCCTGATGCTGACTCCAGTTTCTGACTCCAGCTGCCTACTAACACAGACCCTGGAAGGCAGTGATGATGGCTCATGTAGTGGGTCTCCTCCAAGTAGGAGAAACAGATTCAGTTCCTGGATTCCAGCTTTAGATCCCAGCCACTGCAGGCTTTGGGTAGTGATGCAGCACACAAGATCTCTCTTTAATAAATAAAAATTCTAAATAAAAGATTTGGTGTAACATATAGCAGTTTTAAGTATATTATATACTTGCAAGGCTACAATATCACTTATGTCATTTTCTTGTTAAGAATATATAACCTCAATCTGAGTATAGAAAAACATCAAATTCAAACTTCAGGAAATTCCACAAAATAACTAAATGACTAGCCTATACCCTTTAAAGGTCATGAAAGACAAAGAACAAGGAAATGTTCCAAATAGTTAAAGACTAAGGAAACATGACAATTAAATGAAATTTAAGATTCTGAATTGGTTCCTAGAATAGATTTTAAAAAAGTAATGAAAAAAGACAAAGTCTGAATAGGCACCAATGTTAGTTAACAGTATAGTATTAACATTAATTTCCCAGTTTTAATCTCTAATATAGATAAGAACATTTAGGTTCAGTGAATATATAAAAACTTTGTGTATCATTTATTATTGTCTAAAACTATAGTTAATCAGGTACACTTTTTTTAATGATTTATTTGTTTGAAAGTCACAAAGGCACTGAGAGAGAGCAACATCATCCATCTGCCGGTTCATTACCCAGATTATTGCAATGGCAAGGGTTAGGCAAGGTCAAAGCCAGGTGCTTCTTCAAGCTCTCCCACATGGGTAGTCAAGGTTCAAATTCCAGGCCATTAGCAGGTAGCTGCCCTGGAAGCGGAGCAACAAGGACAGGAACTGGTACCCACATGGGATGCTGGCTTTACAGATAGTCGCCTTATCCATGAGGCCACAATGCTGGCTCCTACATTGCTTGTTTTGAATTCAAATTTTGTTCCTTCTTGATTAAGACGTTTGAACACTTTGGAACTGTGAATTTGACATTTATTGATAAGCAATTTGTTCTCTGAGACAACACTTACTAGGTTAACACCTGAAAACTGCACCCTGCAATTTTCAGAAAGCTGAACAGAACCATGAAGAAACAGACAAAATATATACACCTCAAACATCTACTAGCTTTCTCAGTTCATTCCATATTACCAGCCACATCCATTCATGCTAGGTATTATACCTCCAGTAGGAATTCAGACATGCAACACTATCCCAATAACTTAAGATGTAAACTTTCTACAGCCATTTTAACAAGCACACCTCAGTTCTACAGCAGGTCTACCATACTTACAATATTCACACATTTCATAATCATGTGACAGGTAAAAGAGTGCTAACATTTTTACCATGATTTTGTCTTTTTTTAAAAGTTAGAGTTACAGGAAGAGAAGGGGGAGAGGGAATACATCTACTGGTTCTCTCTCTGGATGGTAGTAACAGCAGGGGCTGGGGCAGGCTGAGGGCAGAAGCCAGGAGCTTCAAAGGGCCTCCCAGATGGGTGGCAAGGGCCCAAATACTTGAGTTATTTCCACTGCTTTGACCATGTCAGCAACAGGAGACTAGATCTGAAGTGGAGCAACCAGAAGTCAAACCAGTGCTGAAGAGGATGCCAGCATCTCAGACGGTGACATTAACTGCCATGCTACATGTCAGCCCTTGTTATTGACTGTTGTGATCCTAATCACATTTTGCTCACTCCATTGCACAATTCACACAGCAAAATAATTTTTGAGGAACACATATATTATGTTATATAATTGACTGTATTCTCCATTAAGTTTTCAAAAATCACTGTTTTAAAATCTTAATATTCTGGTGTTACATATCAATACAGAAATATTCTGTAAAAATATTAAATAAAGCCATTTGTGTCAGGTGAGCCTGAGGGTGACAGGCTTGTGGGACCTGGGAGATGGCACCAGTGGGGCTTGGCTAGACAGGTGGTGGCATCCACTGGCCAAACCAAAATTCTTATTTGTTTTATTCTGAGGTTCCAAAATACAAGATGAGTTACCCAGAAATCAAATTTCCATATGTTTCAATCTATTTCAGGATTTAAATTTTAACAAACTTAGAATATTTAGAATATAGATTAAAAGTCTAGCAACTGTGTTGCGAGGCATTCCCAATGAAATGTTAACTCTCATAGAGTTAGAGCACTTTGTTTATGGAAACAGCAATACACTTGCTGAGTCAGGAATACACAAAGTGGTATGAAGTCATAATACAAATTCCCTATTCCCTGCCCCTCGCTTTTTGATTTCTGTTAAGTTGAGACAGCATGCTTATAGAATAAGCAAGATTTCCCAAATACACTTTGTTTTAGAGCTGAAATTATAATTCTTCAGTTTAAGGCATTCAACAACTCCAAAACTAAAAATGAAAGCACTAATTTTAGTCAAACCTACAGAATTCAAGCAACCATATCTGTGATAATTTACCACAGAAAAGAACAGTTCTCCCTATCTTGTGAACTCATGCTGCGACTGCACCTCTTGTTTCCTCTCATGGCTGAAGACCAGCAATCTGCAAGACAGGAGCTAGAGCCCTGCACCCTGGATCTCTGATCAGTCAAGGAAGTAGAAAGCCCACCAACCCTAACAGACATGCACCATAAGCAAAAACAAACTAACTTTTGTTTCACTGAGATTCTGGAGCTGATAGGTAGCAGCATTACATGTCCATCTGTTCTTTTTGATATCACATTCTATTACTTACAACCTAGGAAATGTAAGTGCTTCAAAAGGCTAGAGTCCAGAAGGAGAATCAGCAACAGGAACAGTATGTTCATATCATCCTTCTAGGAGGAGCCAAGTACACCAGAGAACCAAGCAGAAGCAGAGCCAAAGGGCTGGGTTAAATACATTGTTTCGATGATAAAATGTCCAATATTTTTAAGTCAAATATCAAATTTTGCAATTATGCTTACTGCACACTAGACCATATGAAACACAGTTATAAGCTAGGTAAGACCCCTTCTTCATGGTATTTATAAACTGACAGAGCTATTAAATATTACTTTTTCTTTCACTTTCCTGAGAGGTTTTCAAATTCTAGTACTTATTAAGAACAAACATAATTTGTCTCAATCTTTAATTACCTCCAGTCATAACTAAATTACATCCCTTTTTAAATATGTACTGTTAGTTAAATATTTGTTACATACCACGTTTCCTTATGGTTTGACTTTATTCCTCACTTTCCCCCTTATATTTCAGGACAATTTCTTCTACTGCCTATCTGCAATTCTTTCTTCCTGGCTTCCCTCTGGGAATTACTGCCAGAGGACCACTGAGACACAGCTATAGACCCAAGGGCATCTCATCTACACCCATCTTCAACAACTTATTTGGAAACTATGACTCAAAATCAAACCAGCTCAAATATTTTCCTTGGTTCGTACATCTAAATACCCAGTTGCCCATTTGGTATTACCCACTGCAGTATCTCAAAATAATCTCCAAATTATACCCAAAGTTATATCTTCTTTTACACATCAATGTTGTAAGACTGAGAGGCTACCCCATCTCAGTGAGTAGCAATCACGAAGCATCTCAATTCAGAAACCCAGGACTTAACTCTTGTCCAGCCCTCTACCACCACTACGTCTTTTCCTGTGTGCCTACATATTTTCCAAACAGCCTTTATATCCACAGTATTCCTTATATCCCTCCCTACTACTGCCTGGTCCAAGTTCACCCTTTTTCAAGTAGGTCTCTAAAACTTCACTGAAAACCTTGAGGCTGCTCACTTACATCTACTCTTCTTCCCACATCCTCAATCATCCTGTAGAAAAAATGTGATCTCTGAAAAATCTAAGCCTAATGGGTCATCTCGAATCAGCTCTGTTCAAAACTCCTCAGTGTCTTCTTACCACTCTTGAGATTAAAATAAAACAAACAAAACACAAAGAAGGCCTACGTTATCTGGCCTCAATTTACAACTCTAGTTTCAGTCTTTCCCATGCTATCTCTATACTTCCACACTAAACTGCACACATATTCTATTGGCCTTAGATCAAGTGTTTGTAAGACTCCTCTAAACTCCTTAATTAAGTCAAATACCCTTTTTGGAGATTCTCCAAACTTCCTTTATATCATTAATTAAAGTTGCAATTACACACTTATTTACATGATTGGTTCTTTGACTAAGACATATCTGTTTACTCTAGTGACGTTCACTAAGTCAGTGTTCTATTGGGTGAGTCATTCTCATTCTTTTAAATTATTGTTGTATTTTTAACTATATTCAATCAGTTTTTTAGTACTTAACAGCAGTATTAAGCAGGTACTATTCTTAAAGGTAGAAAAAACACACAGCTAAAGAACAAAAAGTATTCAGATTCAGATTTTAAGAATTGCCTTCCTGGCTTGGCGCAGTACAGTTAGCAACTCTCCTGCCTGAAATGCCTATGTCCCCAGCTGCTCCACTTCTGATCCAGCTCCCCACCAACGGCCTGGAAAAGCAGCAGAAGAGAACCAAATGTTTGCAAACCTGCTATCCATGTGGGAGACTGGTATGGAAGCTTCAACCTGGCCTAGCACTGGCAGTTGCAGTCATCTGAGGAGTAAACCAGTTGGAAGATTTCTCTTTCTCTCTGTCTCATTCTTTCACTCTCTTTCAATATAAATGTATTTTTATTAAAAAATTCTTCCTAAATCCTTAGGCAGTGTTTCCTAATATTTTTAGTTATAAAATCCTTTCAATATTCTGGGGAAGCTGACATACATAATAGTGCCTTGGATTTTACGGAATACCAGCTTACATTTTTTTTTAATTTAAAAAATATATTTGAAAGAGAAAAACAGATCTTCTACTCCCCAAATGCCTATTAACAGCTGGAGCTGGGCCAGGGACTCAATCCAGGTCTCCCAAAAGATTAATAGGGAAGCAAGTACTGCAGTCATCAACTGCTTCCTTTAGGGTGTACATCACCCCGAATGCTGCAGAGGCAGAGCCAGGACTAGAGTCCATGAATTCTGACGCAGGATGTGGGCATCATAAGCAACCGTTTAATTATTATGGCAAATGCTCACCCTCCCTCAATTTATAAATCAAAAAATCAGGAAGGTTTAAACATTCGTCTGCCTGAAATACAGTTTTCATGACACATTTTTTTAAGCGATATTACTTTGGTCTAGAAAGAAAAATGTGTAACCACTTCCAACATGGAATTTATGCACCCAAAGCTACTCTACATAAACAAAGGGTATTATTATTCTTTAAACTGCCAGACTTCTAATAGTCAACATAAAATGCACAATACAATTAAGACTGGTAGTATAACATTAAGAAACAAAATAGACATACCTCCTGTTCTTCCATTACCAATCTGCACAGCAGGTTGAAGGCTTCCTTCATTTTTCAATAAATGAGGCAAATGATAATAAATACTTGGCACTTGAAGAGATTTTTTGCTTGTTAACTCTTTTAACAGTTTTATGGTATTATCTGAAACACAGAAGTTCAATCAACTACAGGAACATCTTATTTTATAAAATGAGAGTAAAAAATTGTAATAGCTACAGAATTTTTTTTCCTAATTTCACACTTTGGTGAGGGAATTTCTCCATTCAAAATGAAAAAGACATGCTTGCAACTCAATTCTCATAGTCATGACACTGAGAAAACAGACTGAAGAAAGCCTGAATATCCATTTATAAAAAATAAAACAGCACTTTAATCACCAGTAACTTACTTTCTTTAGGCATTTTTATTTTATACAAATTTCAAAGATATATTTTTTCTAAAAACTTCAAGTGTTATTTAAATAGAAGAAATGGGGAATATGTATTACAGATAACTTACAAATTTGTTCCATTAGAGAAACCAATGAATCATTAATAATATTAATGAAATAAAAATTTGGTGGCATAAAAATATTAGTTGAAATTCTTGCCAAACTAGCATTTATAATATGTGTGCGTATAAAGTACATATACATATATGTAATATAAAATAGTATTATTTAACCCAATGATACTTATTATGATCCTTTAGAAAGCAATATTTATTAGTAATGACTTTCTTATTAGCTACAAAACGCCAGCCTTATATCTAGTCATACTGTAACTCATGAAAATAATTATTACATACACTAATTTATCAATCAGATTAAGAAGAGCAGAGGAATGGAAAATAACTGGCATCTATTTCACTCTAACCAGAAGTCCTCAGGGAAGGAATAAGTCAGACGCTTCCAAAAATATCCATCATATAATCATATTACTCTTTATTACAAATCATTCTTAAGTGCACCAATTGCATCTAATAGTTCAAAGACTTTCTCAGAGCCCATCTTAAGTCCATGTGAATCACAAAACAAATACAAAACTAACCTCATTTTAGATGTTTTAAAAAATGTAGGTTCTTCACTACTGTCAATGAAATATATACAGCCAAAACTTAACTATTACTCTTAAAATCAGATTTCTCATTTAGTAACAGTTGTTTTATAATTTATCAGAACAGAATGTTTTAGGTAATTTTCGTTGCTAAAAGGGATAACAGAATAACTGATATACTACTTTACAGGAATTGAGATTTATTTCAATCATTTAAAAATACTTTTCATACAATAAAAAAAAGTTTGTACCTGAAAACTTATTTAATGCATCCTTACTTCCATTTGTTTCTGCTCCTACATTCCTGAACTGCTGTACAATGGTATTTAACTCAGAGGTGCGCTGTGAAATTCTATGTTCAGCAATTCGAAGACGTTCTTTCAAAGCAAGAAATTCTCGTTGGTAAGCAATCAATTTTTCTAGAAGCAAAACCAAAAGTTGTTAGTGTATTTCCAAAAAAACAGCAAAAAGTACAATAATCCAAATACAACCGTAAGATGAGGATTGTTTAAAGGTTAGTTTTTCAGAAGAAAATTTTTATTTTGCAAGTAGAATAGTGTAGACTGCCAGGTCCAGAATACTGTAGATAGAGCAAATTGGTTCAAGCACATTGCACTTAGGAAAAAAAAAAAAAACAGAGTAGAGTTTAATTCCTGCTTGGTAAACTCACATCCCATATGGGAGTGCTGGTTAAGTCTCAGCTTCTCTGCTTCAATTCTGCTTTCTACTGAAGCCCCAACATTGGAGGCAGCAAGTAATAACTTAAGTTCCTGAGTCCCTATTAGACCCAGAGTGAGTTCTGGGAATTAGGGTTCTATCAGGCCTAGAAAGAGCAGAAAGGGTCATTTTGGGGAGTAAACCAGCAGATGGAAAATATTCTTCATATCAAATGAGTATTTGGAAAAAAAACCTGGAATATCATGACAACTGTACTTTCAGTTGTTTCCTTCTTCATGTGTGCAACTTCAGAAGCTTTCCTTAGAACTTAAGCAATGCTCGATGTTGGTTTTTAAATACCATATGCCAGGGCCAGCACAATAGCCTAGCAGCTAAATCCTCATCCTGCATCTGCTGGGATCCCATATGCACACCAGTTCATATTCCAGCTGCTCCACTTCCCATCCAGTTCCCTGTTGGTGGTCTGGAAAAGCAATGGAGGACGGCCCAAAGCTGGGACCCTGCACCCTTTTGGGAGACCTGGAGGAAGTTCCTAGCTTCAGATCAACTCAGCTCCGGCCACTGTGGCTTTCACTATTGCACAGTGAACCAGTAGATGAAAGATTTTCTCTCTCTCTCTTCCTCCTCCTTTTCTACTTCCTCCTTCTCCTCTGTAAAATCTGCCTTTCAAATAAAAATAAATTAAAACAAAAACCATATGCCACTTAAGAATCACAACTCTTTTAAAAGAAAGTATTTTAAAAATACTTATTTATTTGAAAGTGCAACAGAGCACATGGATTTTTCCATTTTCTTGTTCATTCTCCAAGTAGCCAGTTCTGGCTCAGACCAAAGCCAGAAGCCAAAAATTTCTCCCAGTCTCCCCTATGTCACCAGAGGCCAAGTACTTGGGTCATTTTCTACTAATTTCCCAGCTACATAGCAGGAAAGCAGTATAGAAACAGAGCAGCCAGGATTTGAACCAACACTCCTAATATAGAATACTGGCTATACAAGTAGCAGCTTAACTTGTTATGTCACAACCCAGCCCCTGGAAATGAACTTTGAAATGAACTTAAAACTTTTTTTTGGTCTACAAGTGAGAAGACATCATAGTATATAATGATAGAATATGTCAACAGGGCACAAGAGGCTATCCAACTAATTCCACTGGACAAAAATAGAAATTTTAAGCACCAAAATAAATACAGATAACTACAACTCAAAGTAGAAAATAATGAGTCTATACTAATAATAAAGATATAAAAATCAAGAGGGAAAAGTTTTTACAGTAGAGTATCAATAAATGTACAAAAAATTATTGTTGTTGGAAAAAATCACCATTTTGCCACCATTATGGCAATAACTAATATAGGCAAGAATCAGAAACGGATGCTAAAACTAGTACACACAATCCAAAAACGGATACTAAAACTGGTAAAATCCGGAGAGGAACAGGATATTTATATCACCTCAAAATATCTTCTGACCAAGTCTTCATGAATTTACAAAAGGAAAACAATCTTTCCAGAGGAGAAGTCTGGTAGACATTACCTTGATCAAGTGATCCAAGCTCAGGTCAGTAACCATGGGATAAAGATAATGTTCCCCTTAAAGTTAAGCACAGACAACACCTCCCTATGAAATGTTCTGCCAAAATTGCATCACCTAAATCTAATCTTGAGGAAACATCAGACATATCCCAATTGGGAAGCAATGTATAAAGCACATGACTTATACTTTCAACAATGTCAAGGTCATCAGAGACAAAGGCTGAGGAAATGTCCCACAGTAAAGACTAGTGAAGCCTGGTTACTGAAATCCAGACACAGCTGTGGACTGGATCCTGGATCAGAAAAACATAAAAGCTATCAGAACATTACTTGAAAATTTAAAAAAATTGACTAGATAATTTATGACAAAAAATTTCTGAATTTGAAACTTGCACTGTAGTGATACAAAAAAACTATCCTTATTTTTAGGAAATGAACACTAAATTATTTGGGGGTAAAGGCACATGATCTCTGCAATCTCTGGCTGGAAGACCTACAGGCAGATGATAAAAGGCAAGATGTTCACAACAGGTACGTATTTTGGCATGTGTACATACAACTCTTCATATCTTCACCTCAGTATTTTAAATATAAAGTTTTTAAAAGGGAAACAGAAGAAGATGACTACTACAGGTTCAGCCTTTCCACAGCTCTTGAGTGACCAGAGGGTTAAGGATTTGAAAGCAATCTCTCTACACATATTCATTTTCTTGGTATTGTAAGTTACCCTCCCAGAGGCCAATTTCAACCAAGTCAAGATAACCACGTCTACTAGAGATACCTTTACCCCAATTCCAAACAGTGCCTCGCTTCAAAGTGAACTGGCCAAGCTTTTCAAAAACTAATTAGAAAAGTTCCACTGTGCCCATGGACTATGGAATAAGGTGACAAGTATTTTCTTTCTGGCCCAGATGCTATTCTTAGTCCCTAATCCAGCTAGGGAAAAGCTCCAGAAGGGGTCACTTCCCATCCTCTCACATCCGTCCTTTGTTGCTGACTCCACCCCTCTATATTAAAAAGTGTTCCACTACATCAGGGAAAATTCAAACTCCACATAGAAAGTGAAGCTAGCTTTCCAGAATTTTTATAATTTCCCTGTAATTTTCTCCAGTCCCCCAAACCTATCCTGCTCTTGTGACAAGGGGCATATTTACCCCCAATTGTGTAGTTCGAACTTTAACATAAAAAAATTCCTTTAAATAATGATATGTGCTTGGCAAGTCTCTATTTCCAACATTAGCAGCAAAATTCTTACTTATGTTTTTCCTTAAATCATTTTAAACAGCATCTGGAGGTTGGGGGTTTGTGACAGGAAATTGTAAGAGAACTCTTCACTACCATCATACTGAAGTTACTGGTTTTGTTTTTATTTAGACAGAATTTTTTAAAAATTATTTATTTGAAGGTAAGAGAGAAGAGACAGAGATCTTCCATCTGTTAGGTTATTTCCCAAATGGCCATGATAGGGTTAAGCCATCCAAAGCCAGGAGTTTCATCTGGGTTTCCCATGTAAGCCATTTCTTCTGCTTTTCCTGAACTACTAGCAGGAAGCTAGAATGGAAATGCAGTTTCTGGGACATGAACGGTACCCGTATGGAATACCAGCATCACAGACAATAGCTTTTACCTGCTCCCCCATGATGTCCGCTCCAGAATCTCTTTTTTTTTTTTACAATTAAGACTGTGAGCCTCATAAAACTTCCAAAGGAACCACTCACAATCATATCAAGTAGAAACAGAAATCCTCTGAGTCAAGTGAAACTTCTAATATCTCATCATTTTTTGGGTGACAATGTCAATTTTTAAATGGCCCACCAATTTAAATTACAGCTTTGGACACAAAATTCTAAAGCTGACTAAGATGAAAAACACACTAATAAGTAATTTCCAATGTATAACAGATAAAAACGGAAAAAAAAAATCTTTTGCTCAGCCATTAACAACAAAATGCAGAGGATACTACTGAATTCTACAAACAAAAACTAGTTCATGTTGGAAACAAAAGCACCGAAACAATTTTTTAATTTTCCTAATTTTTACAATTTCATAACTGAATTAAACAATAGAACTCTGACACTCAGAAACTATCTGGTCCATACCTCCATGCCTTAATATTATACTGAATTCATTTATTTATTTATTTATTTTAATTAGGACTGAGGAAAAACTAGATTCCAAAATTTACAAGCTTCACTTTTCAGGAAGTTATTGCTTTTGAAAAACAGGTCTCAAGAAGAAAAAAAAAAGTCTCATTCTTCTTATAATCATTTTAAAATAGAAAAAGGCCTATATTAAATTGTTGGCTATTTCCTACTTACAAACTTTTTGAAATATGAAAAGTAACAGGACTCAGAAAGAGGTTCAAGAAAATGAAAGCCTAGAAAAGTCAACAGATACCATGAGCTTTCTGTCTTTTCATCTCTGCAAATCTGCCTTTCCATAAAAATGAATAAATCTTAAAAAGTGTTGATAACCAGGATCTACAAAGAGATCAGGAAATTTAACAATAACACATCCAGTTAAGAAATGGACAAAGGACACTGAAGGAGCTGGGTGTCAGTGGACAAGGAGGCTTATTACAAGCCAGGAACTCTTGATTAGGTGATACATCTTGGAGCAACCAAGTCCCCATGCCATCTCTATCCTTCATGCCTCCCACCAGTCCTAACAGGAGGAGGCTCTAACCCCAATGTTATCTCTTCTTTTTGCCTTTTTTGGTGGAAAACAGCTATGTTAATCCCCCTTTCTGGTGTCTTTTCAATTTTTAATTAACATAAGAAAAACAATTCTAGAGACTGTTAGTTTCACCCAAAACCATGATTAAGCAGAGCTTTGATACCCTGGCTTTTGGGGACATAGAAGGCTGTGTACTCTTAGACAAACTGCATCATCCTGCAAGTGTGGATGATGGCCACAGTGTAGATTAATAAAATCATTTCTCCATAAAGCAGTCTCTTCGTTCTCTGTTCACTCTATTGTGACATCTGGCTCCACGAACAGGGAATTGAAGAAAGCTGGGAGAAATTGAAAAGAAAATGGAACTCTCAAGGTAAGCAAACTTTGGGCATTTCATAATGGGAAATTTTCCTAGTTCCAGAAGCAGCATATCATCTACTACAAGAACTAGTCACAGGAATGGGGCTAAAGTTCACCGTGGCACTTTTGAAACCGTATTTGATGCTGTTGGTCATCATTGTTACTGCTTTCACCCTAGCGGGAAGTGTGTGCCTAACTACAAGGTGTGATCTAAGGTTTTGAGGCATCATAACGGGCCCAGCACAGAGAAGTGGTTGCTGTCAAAGTCTGGACTCTGTGCTCTTTGCTATCAATGAGTCTTAAGTCCTTAGATTTACAGACATCTAGGGAGGTCATCACTAACATGGAATATAGGCCAGAGCCTCCACAAGAGATGAGAATATACCAACCCACAGAAGAAACTACCAAATATACAGAAAAAAGGGACAAAGAAGAGTATCTAACCCTGTGGTTGAGTGGAAAGCCTCTTCTGCAAGTTCTGTATTGTTCTGATTCTAATGATGATTCATAAAGGGAGTCAGATACTCCACAGTCTGATGGTGATTCAAAAGGGGAGTCAGATTTTGTGATTACTAAAGTATAGTATAAAAGTTTACAAGAGTTAGCTACAGAAGCAAATAAAGCTATAATTTAAAAAAAAGAAAGGAAGGAAGCGGAAAAGAGAGAGAGAGAGAGAGAGAGAGGGAGGGAGGGAGGGAGGGAGGGAGGGAGGGAGGGAGGAAGGGAGGGAGGGAGGGAGGAAGGGAAGGAAAGAAAGAAACCAGAGCCTACAGCTCCATCAGATATTATCATTACTAAAAGTGCAGTACAAAAGTTTACTAAAGGAGATACGAAAGTAAGCTAGAAAAATGGATAAAAACACATACAAGAGAAAAAGGAACCAGTGCCTACAGCTCAAGTCAGCTAAAGAAGCAAGTTGACATACAAGACAAAAAGGAACTGGCACCTATAGCTCCATGGCCCATACCCCCGCTGCCACTGCCGCCGCCTCTGTAGGCTCCCTCCGCTTGAAGACAGGCACTGCACGCATACCCTGTAACTACTGCACATGTCCCCAAAGGACAAGCCCGTCCACAATATCCTACTGGAATTAATAATTACGAATGGAATAAATGGGATATCAATGTCTTTAAAAACTCTAAGAAAGCCATATCTACCTATGGAATGCATCCCACTTATACTCAGGGCTTGTTAAACACATTGTCACATGCTCAAAAATTGATCCCTTATGATGGGGAGTTGCTACTAAAAACAGTACTGGAGTCAGGTCAGGAGTGTATATGCAGTTTCAGACATGGTAGGAGGATAAATCCAAACAGCAGGCTAAGAAAATCCAAGAAAACAATGCTGCAATTACCATGGACCCATTACTGGGGACTGGACAATGACTGGGAGCTCAGGCACAATTGATATAAGATGATCAAGCTATTAATCAGGTCCGACAATGTTGCATGTGAGCCTGGGACTGCATAGAGGAAGCAGAAAAGGTTCATCATTCTTCTGTGAAGATGGTGCAGGGCCCTAACAAACCTTACGTAGACTTTGTCTCCTATTTACAGAAGGTGCTCCAGCAGGCTATTTCCCAGCCAGATGTCTGGGATCTGCTGTTACAAACCTTACATTATGAAACTACTAACCGTGATTGTCAATGAGCCTTCCACACAATTAAACCAGCCAGAGGAAGACAAGCTGATTGTATGAGGACATGTATGGCTATTGGTTTTGAAGGGTGTAAGGCTAATTTACTGGCTGCTGCATCAAGCACAGAGAGCAAAATCGACTTAAATGTTATAACTGTGGCAAATTGGGACATATACACAAAGACTAAGAAACGAAATATGCAGAAATCTGGTGAGAAAGGGAAGCCTGAGCAAAACCAAAAGTGGGACCTAGTTAGTGGTCCTTGTCCAGTGTGTATAACAGGATTTCACTAGGCTAACAAGTGTGCCATTCCTAATCTGAAATTACTGGCCAACCTCTGCAGGTAAATGGGAACTGGGGGCTATCTCAAGGCCCCCCTCAAAAAATATTGAGACTAGGACCCGGTAGCGTGGCCTGGCGGCTGAAGTCCTCGCCTTGAAAGCCCCAGGATCCCATGTGGGCACCGGTTCTAATCCTGGCTGCTCCACTTCCCATCCAGCTTCCTGCATGTGGCCTGGGAAAGCAGTCAAGGATGGCCCAAAGCCTTGGGATCCTGTACCCACGTGGGAGACCTGGAAGAAGTTCCTGGCCCCAGCTTCGGATTGGCACAGCACCGGCTGTTGCGGTCACTTGGGGAGTGAATTATTGGACAGAAGATCTTCCTCTCTGTAAATCTGAGTTTGCAATAAAAATAAATAAATTTAAAAAAAAAGACTCGGCTGTAACTCTATTTTATGCTGTGCTTGTTCGCTATTGGTTTAAGAGTCCAATGTATCTTTATCATCATATAAGGAGTCTATAACTGAACAATGACTCATATCCCAAAAACCTAATTAGTAGCCTTTCTAAAATAACATACACAGTAAACCAGTTAGCTGATGTTACATAAGAAGCCAACATTCCTAACTTAGTCTACTGTAATATGCAAGCCTTGAATAGCATCAGACAGATTTCAACAACCTGTAAGCACACATATGTATGTACTACCAAAAAAGCTTTCTAGCCTGGAAAAATTACATTTGGGGGCTAACATTGTGGCACAAAGGGTTAAGCTACTTGCAATGTTGGCGTCTCGCAGGAGTGTTGGTACAAGTTCCCACTGCTCTGCTTCTGATCCACTCCTTGCTAATATGCCTGGGAAAGCAGCAGAGGATGGCACAAGAACTTGGGCCTCTTCCACCCACAAGGGAGAGCCAAATGGAGTTTCTGGCTCCTGGCTTTGGAATAGCCCAGCCCTAGCCAATGTAGCCATTTGGTGAGTGAACCAGCAGATGGAAGATCTCTTGTCTACCATTCTCTTTTCATTGCACTTTTAAATAAATATTTTTTATAAAAGAAAATGAAAATTAGATTAGAAGGTGTTTTAGGAAATGGATACTAAGCCAACAGCTGAACATAAAAACAGTATCGGAAGAAATTCAACAGCTAAATCTGTCAGTCTAAACATACAAATAAAAAGTAGCACTGGTCAATCTCACTAAAATTAGGTATGCATTGTAGCTTCTCTTTAGTTCCTACTTTCAAATTAGCTCCTTGCTGATGTAACCCCTATGACATTAGACTTTTTTAGTCGATATGGCAAGATGTTTAATATGCCTTTATGTCAACATGTACATATTTAGAGCTTGAGGTGTCTAGATGTAATGATTCTCAACTGTGGATACTTCTCAGAAGTTATCTAGGGAAGTAGTCACAAAATGCCTGGGAACTACTAACTTGTGACAAAGCCAAGGGAAGAGGCCCACAAATATTCTCCCAAAAAGCCAGCTATAAAGCTGACGCAAAGTTAAAAAAAAATTACAGTGCTATAGAAGTCAACCAGAGACATTCAACAGACGGAGAAGTATTTATTTGTGAAAATGACTAAACTTTCAGGAAGAATAGCACAGTCTGCAGCAGTTGCCCTCATCCCTCCATAGCCCTGTAACATCAGAAGTTCAATAAGGAGCAGAGAGGCCTTGAAATCCAGCACATTGACTGTCTCTGCCAATGAGAATGACTTGATGTGAATTGTTGTTAGTCCAACTGACAATCTCAAAGATTAATGAATAGAGATAGCCAGAGCCTGTGGAAGCTGTTCTATTTGGAACAAGCAAGGGACATTCGAGCCAGAGACTTAACAGGGAGTTTCAGGAAGTGAGACAGCTGAAGGGGGCTTAAAAGGCTTTCCACATATTCCACAGTGCTTGGAAGGTACGAACATCCCCACAGACACTACAGTGGGCCCAGGCCACCCACGCATGTCTAGCCAATAGAACCTGCAATACACAAACAGGAGAGCTGAAAAGGAAAACAGAACACAGTCAAATAGGAGCAGACCTAAAAGCAGCCCAAAGGATAACTGCTCTCCACTACACAATCAATAGCAAAGAACAGACTCTTCCGCTTCGAGGCATTTGACTACAACCAATCTTCAGCTGAAAACTATGCTATATAGATACAGAAGCAAGCCCTTTACAAACCCAAACTTAAATAATCTTTTAAAAATAAGAAGGTAAAATGAACTAAAGTACTCACTGTGAGACAGACAGACTTTAAAGATATAGTCCAATTCGTTTACTAAACAAATGAGCAAACAAAACCACCACCACATACAGGAGCAAAAATAAGACCCAAAGCTACATCAATACTTTATCTAAAATAGAAGGTCACCAACAATAAATTCTAAGATAGCCAAAAAAAAAGTCTGACACAGAAAGGGAAAAACCAAGAGCAGTCAATAGAAAAGGACTAAGTATTCCCAGCTGCTGGATTTAGCAAATGAAGACGGCAACTACATATATGGTAAAAGAACTAAATGCAACCTTTTTATTTTATTTTATTTTTATTGGAAGGTTAGATACACAGAGAGGAGGAGAGACAGAGAGGAAGATGTTCTGCCCAATGATTCACTCCCCAAGTGACTGCAACAGCCGGAGCTGAGCCAATTTGAAGCGAGGAGCACAGAGTCTCTTCCGGGTCTCCCACGTGGGTGCAGAGTCCCAAGGCTTTGGGCTGTCCTAGACTGCTTTCCCAGGCCACAAGCAGGGAGCTGGATGGGAAATGGGGCTGTTGGGATTAGAACTGGTGACCATATGGCATCCCGGCATGTGCAAGGCCACTAGGCTACTGTGCCAGGCCCAAGGCAACCATTTTAAAGAATTAATGCAAAGTGTGATGAAACTGATCTAAGCAACAGACAACAGAGAAACAGAAAATAGAAAACAAACAGGAAATTCTGAAGTTGCAACTTAAATGAAAAATCCTGTAAATGGGGTTAAATCGCATATTTTAGATAGCAGAACAGAAGAATGAATACATGAATTTGAAGTAAAGTTAACAAAGTATCCAATCTGAAGAAGAGAAAGAAAAACACATTTTTAAAAAAGCTAACAAAATCTCACAGTATGAGACAGCAAATGCGATTAGAAGGGGAAAGAAAGAAGGAGCAGAAAAAACATGAAAATGTAATGGCTTTCCACAAGCTTGAAATCAAGGGAGACTTTCTCAATTTGATAAAGAATGCTTCCCGAGGCACAGACGTGGATCAGTGGCAAGGACCCCACGTCCCACATCGCAGTGTTGGGTTCAGTGTCTGGCTCTTGACTCCAGTTTCCTGCTGCTGCAGACCCCGAGGAGTGCACCCGTGCAGGAGCTCCCTGAACTCATTCTCAGCCTCCTTTGTGGGTATCTGGAGAATGACCTGGTGAATGAGAATCCTCTCTTCATCTCTCTTACCACCTGCTATATCATTTAAAAATCTACCAAAAATCATAATTAAAGTCACACACTAATAGTAAAAAAAGAAAACAATGGATGTTTTCCACTAAGGCAGGATGTGCACTGTCACCGCCACTGTTAACTGCTGTGTTGTAAGTCCTAGTTAACACAGTAGAATAAGAAAAAAGGGTATACAGATTTGGAAGGACGAAACAATCCTCTCTTCAGGATGACTGAAGTGTCTATGCAGAAAACATCAAAACAAATCAACCATGCTCAAAAAAAAATCTCTGGAACTAATAAGCAATTATATAGTAAGGTTGAAGTATACAGATAATTTGCAAAACTCAATTCTTTCTTGTATATGAGCAATGGACAATGGGAATTGAAACTAAGACAATTTACAAAAGCATCCCCCAAAGTAAAATATTTGAGTATAAATCCAATACTAAAATAAGTACAGGATTTATATGCAACAACAAACCTCTGCAAAAAGAAATGAAAGACCTAAATAAATAGGTATTTCACATAATTTTTTTTGTCAGATTCATCTATTGAGGAAAGAAAAACAAAAAAGCTAATTCCTTGTAAATATCTTTCATAGGAAAGAAACCTGAACTCAGAAGTTTGCATATGAATGTTCAGTTTGACATCAGAAATTAATACGCCATATTAATTGAATAAAGTGGGGGAAAAGGCACATGAAAATCACAATAGATACAATCATTTGATATCCAATACCCATTATGAGTGTTGAAACTATTAACAATGTAGGAACTTCCTAGTTCCAGGTTGAGAACTTCAACATGGTAAAGGGTAGGTATTTTAAAAATGAAATCTTTTATGAGAAACCAGCATGCACTCCTATGCTCATAGCAGCACAATCAGTAATTGCAAAAACATGGAAGCAACCAAAATGCCCATCAACAGAGGATTGGATAAGAAAGCTATGGTACATCTACTCCATGGAATACTACTCAGCTATTAAAAAAAACAAAATGCAGTTCTTTGTGGCCAAATGGGCCAAACTGGAAACCATAATGCTAAGGGAAATGAGCCAATCACAAAAGGTTAAATACCACATGTTTGCCTTAATTTAAGATGATATGATGTTATGTATAACATGTTATGTTTTGAATGTTATATGTTGTGTATAAACTAAAATTGAAGTATAGGTGAGGTGGTCACAGAAGGTGGCTGGGAACTTGCATTTATCTTTAACATATTGGTTACTCATTACTATGTCAATTAATTCCATAATGATGTAAATTTTTGCTGATGGTATGTTGGAGCTTTCAATTGACTGGGATGATACTCTGCTAGCTCTGTCTTCAGACCAGAGAGGGTATACCTAAGAAGCCGTTGAACTTGACGGGACAGTAAGATGCTGGACTCTATGTTTGGTATACGCTTGCAATGGGGAAATCTCAACTGAACTTGAGCTGTGGTTATGCAGCAAGGTGGAGGAATCCACCATGGTGGGAGGGTATGGGGAGGGGTGGGAGAACCCAAGTATCTATGTAACTGTGTCACATAATACAATGTAATTAATGAAGTTAAATAATAAATAATTTAAAAAAAAATGAAATCTTTAATTCACATCAGACTTAACTGGTATCCTCATCATTTATAATCAACACTGTCATTGTAGTTTCTAGCCAGGACAACAAGTGACAGAATCTAAAATAAGTGTTTAAACTTCCTAAAGGTGGGCACAGGTAACAAAGATGAGGACATCTATCCCAACAGCCACTAGAAGACAAGGGCTACTAGAGGAGAGCGAAATCTCAAAATTTCAGCAGCAGCAGAACATCTGACCTAAAATTCTTCACCTACCCATCAAGCAAATGTGAACCCAAAATCACACACCCAAAAGAAAGATACAGTTACTAGGAAGCCACTGGAGAATACGCCCAAACAAAGCAAGGGATAAGTTAACAAAAAGACAAACTTGAAAGTCAGGGAATCCCAATAAGAAGACAAAGGTAACTCAGATAATGTTGAAAGGTGATCCCAGACTGACAGCTCTCCAAGAGGCCCCAGAACAGACAAGACAGAGCTTCAGGAGATTAGCTGGAAGGAAAACAGAATTGATAGGTTGCCTGATATACTACAGCATGTGGAAATATTCACTAAAGATGTTGAGAACTTGGAAGGCGAAAACGAGCTAGACTCTGGAGACCATCATGATTTCAGAATGAGAAACTTGAACAGTGGTAAATAAAATCAGCCTGTCCTCCTAGGCACAGTAGCAGTCTGCGGGACACTTTTCTCCTTCAAGCAGTCCCCCTGATTATTCTATCATCACCTTGTCCTAATATTTTTCCTACTTCACTAACTGCCTTTTCTCTACTTAACTTCTTAGTGACAGAGAATTCTTCACCCTGTAAGACATGTCATCCCATTTCATGGCTTCAAATTTCATCCATGGGTCAATAATACCAAAATTTATCTCTAGCCTGAGCATCTTAAATTTATCAAAGAACTCCTGATACACACTTCCAAAACGTATTCTACTAGTCTTTCCAACCTTAATCCTACCACTGACTCAACTTCTTAGACCAAAACCCAACAACCTCCTATTGATGCAGCAGCACATCCAGTCAGACCTGCCTTTAAAAACACATATGGAATCCAACCATTACCACTGCAGCCCACACCAACATGCCTCATTTAATAAAAAAAAAAAATTCTAATCAATGTTCCTGTTTCTACTTTTGCCTCTTAAGAAAGGGTCAGTCAGAATCTCTGAAAATTGCAAATCAGATTATTTTATGCTCTTGGCATAAAATACCCCAAAGGACTCATCACATCTCTAAGGCCAATGTGACCTGATCCTTCCCCAAACATTTACAACATTATCTCCCTCCATATTCCCTTATCATTTATATACTTTGGCCTCACTGATTCAAGTTACTTAGACATGTCATGCTCATTCTTGCTTCACTGCTTTTATAAATGCTATCCTACTACCAGGAACATCAGAGGCACAATTAACACACAAGAAAGAATGTCTAAAGAAAGTAATAGGAGTGCAGCTGGAGTTCTTATTTCTTCTTTATCCTTAACCCTTGTTTTCCAACTCGGGCACAGCCAGTCCAGAAGGGGACAAAGGATAAGAGGGCTTATTAAGCCTCTATTTTTTTTAAATAACACTTTTTTTTAAAAAAAAAGTTTTACTTATTCCTATTTGGAAGGCACGCTTACAGAGACAAGGAGAGACAGACAGCAAGATCTTCCATCCACTGGTTCATTCCCCAAATATCTTCAATGGCTAGAGCTGAGCCCATTGAAAGCTGGGTGCTTCTTCTGGGTCTCCCAGTTGAGTGAAGGGGCCCCTAGTTTTCAGCCATTCTCTGCTGCTTTCCCAGGCCACAGGCAAGGACCTGGATGGGAAGTGTAGCAGCTCAAACTTGAACTGGTATCCATATGGGATGCCAGCACTACAGGGGGAGGCCTATCTTATCATGTCAGGGCACTGGCACCAGTTTCTAGATTTTAATCGGCACATTAGGAGATAGCTTTCTCTCATTACTGCTTCAGCAAAATGCTAGTGACCTCCTTAGAAAACATTTGCTTTCTCCTTGATGTTCACAATTCAATATTAAAGCACTGATTTTAATACTTAGGCTTTTCCATTTAATGTACATGGTTCCACATATGCAATCAGTGTACTGGATCATACACTCTCTCAGTAACAAGGCTCACAGTGATTCCGAATGACGGTTCCAGATCACTGTGTGCTCTAACCCAGATTAGCTAAACCAGTGCAAAAGCAGTTATTGTCTACATTGTCTTTCAGTGCAATGACGGGGAGACTACACATGTACCTTTGCTTCGGACAGTTACAATTTACAACTCTCACCTCAATATAATGGTTAATGACACCTCCTTGATTCTCAAATCTCGTAGTTTATTCAACAAATATGATCAACCTAACTACATGATAAATAATGTCCATTTAAAATTTAATCTGAGATGAACTGATTAAGTAATAACAGAATAGTCTATATCTCTAGGTACAAAGAAGTATACTCAAGCAATGAAAATGAGGAACATAATGTGTATGCTAAATATTGTCAAAAAAGTAGATTTTAATATTGTGCCCCAAACATTCCCTAAAATGCACAAACACACAAAAAAGCCATGTTGACTCTTGTAAATGCAGGATCCAAATCGCAAAATGTAAGCTTCTGAATGAACAGACATGAAAATGTAATAAAAGACCTAGTTAAAAACAACTGGGGGCTGAGGGGAATGACACTGTAGGTAGTTGTAGTGGGTTAAACTGCCACCTGTGATCACAATCATCTATCTGGGCACCAGTTAGAGTCCAGTGACTCCACTTCAAATCTAGCTCCTTGAGAATGCACCCTGTAAGCGGTGGAAGATGGCTGAAGTCCCCAAGCCCCAGAACCCACATGAGACACCAGGATGCAGTCTCAGGCTTTGGCCTGCCCCAGCCCTGATCTTGTTGCAACCATGTGGGGAGTGAACCAGCAGAAATGCCATTGTAACTTGCCTTTTAAATAAAATAAGTACATCTTAAAAAACTTAGATGAAAATCTTGATAGGATTTAGACAAGGTAATGGTATTAAAAACAGCCATGAAGATCAGTAAAAATGGTGAAATAAGAACCTCAGGAGTGCATCCCTCCCCGGAAACACCAAGAGTGCTATAAGGGTGGAAAAACAAGATGGAGAAAACATGTAAAACTGCATCTGTAATTTTTCTAAGCATACAAAATTATACATACATACCCCATATATACACATACACATACACTCAGGCACTGTGATAAAGATGTTTTGGATGCGTTTCTCAGAAAAGATCCTTGTTACTAAGCAATATATGACTGCACATATAACTTATGTATACTTATGAAAGGATCCTCAAAAAATTAACAGAAATGTATTTATCAAGAAAACTACACCTGGATTTTTTTTAATATTTACACCAAAACAAACTTACATTTTAATTCCATTTTCAATGGCCTTTAAAGAGTACCTTCATCTGTATAAATAAAATTGTAAAAAAAAAAAAAAAAAAAAAAAAGTCCTACAGTAGTACACAGACCTGATGTAACTTGCTCCAGTCAAGGCACAAGAACAAAACATGGATGAGATTTGAGGTAGATCTGCCACACTGTAGTCATGAAACAATGAAAAGTAAACACATAAAAAAAAATCTAGGTAACAGAAATTTGTGAATTAATGACTATGCTTTTCTGTTCACACAACAAACAGAAGTAATTTAAATGTTTTTCAAACAGGGTAAGGTGGGTTGAGCACAGCAGGGTGGGTTGAGGGCATGGTCTCTGCACTAGCTCAGTTAGGACTCAATCCCAGCCCACGTTTATTAGCTGCTAGCAATCACTTCTTCTTGGAAGTACTCATGCTCACAGAGTCCCCAATGAATTTTTGTCACCTAACACAAAGCTCTGCAACTAGGAATATCCATTTTCTTGCACTTAAAGAAAAATAGCTATGTTCGCCTACATTTCAATTTCTATACCACTCCCAATATTTACAACCCCTCCATCTATCATCAACAGTGGAATAAAAAGATAAACAAAAAAGTCTCTGTACTAGTTTTAAGTGCAAAGTGATTTTTTCCAGAATCAAAGGATAAGCTACAAAAGAACCAAGATTTCCAGAATCTTATTTCTTTCTTCCTAGCGATAATACTACAATTATTCTTCAGGAAAAGAAAACCATAAGGGCTGGCACTGTGGCAGAGTGGGTAAAGCCATCACCTGCAGTGCCTGCAACCCATGGGGGAACCAGTTCAAGCCCTGGTTAACCCCACTTCTGACCTGGCTCCCTCCTAATGCACCGTGGGAAGCAGAGAAGATGACCCAAATGCTTGGGCCCCTACATCCACATGGGAGAACCAGAAGAGCAGCTCCTAGATTCAGACCAGCCTAGCTCATGTCATTGCAACCATTTGTGGAGTGGACCAGTGAATAAAAGTTCTTTTCTTCTATAAATCTGCCAGAGTTAGAGAAAAGAGAGACAAAGATCTTTCATCAGCTGGTTTACCCCCAAATGTACACAATAGCCAGAGCTGAGCTGTTTCAAATTCAGGAGCCAGGAGCTTCTTCTGGGTCTCCCACGAGGGTGCAGGGTTCCAAGGCTTTGGGCCATCCTCTGCTGCTTTTCCAGGCCTTAAACAGGTTGCTGGATGGGAAGTGGAGCAGCCAGGACAACAACCAGCACTCATATGGCATGCTAGCACTGGTAGGTGGAGGATTATCCAGTTGAGCTGCCACGCCAAATACATCATTTTTTTTTTAAAAGGAAGAAAGTAAAAACAAAATTGGAAGAGCCAAATTATGACTATACATACTCTGTCTTTCCTTTGAGGCAGAGAACCAGAACTGCTCATCTGCAATCTCTCTAGTCTTTCTGGATCATCTCTATGATTACATCCAAAAATAAAGCATTAAAAATAAAAATTCCACATATTCTAGGTTATATCTGACCCTCTATATTTCCTTAAAAAATTTAAGGTAGCACAAGCTCCACATTTTATATTTTCTATTCCTTAAGTTTTTAATTTAATTAATTTATTTAAAGGCAGAGTTACAGAGGGAAGAGAGAGGTCTTCAATCAGCTGGCTCGCTCCCCAAATGATCACAGTAGTTGCAGTTGGGCCAGGCTAAAGCCAGGAACTCCTTCTAGGTCTGCCATATGAGTAGAGGGACCTCTAGTATTTGGACCATCCGCCCATGCTTTCCTAGGAGCATTAGCAGGGAGCTAGATCAGAGGTAGAATAGCTGAGATTCAAACTAGCAACAATATGGGATGCCAGCATTACAGGTAGTGATTTTATCCACTGTGCCACAATGTCAGTCCCAACACTACACATTTTTAGCTACTTAAAATTTTTTTATCAGCTGTCTCAGATTTACCTGAGTCAACTCTATCATATAGACCAAAATATGTAAGTTAAGAAAGCCTAAATACTTCCCTGTGATTTGTTCAATACTAAGGCTATTTCAGAGAACACAATCAACAACAGGCTGCTTTCAGGTCCACAATAAAAGGAAAAGTTACAAGATTGGTAAGACTTACTAAATCTGACATCATCATTAATAATACTTCATCTTACTCAAAAAGCCACAATATTTGTAAGTATCTTCCTCAACATCAAAATAATAAATCTAAAACCTTAAATCATCACACTCTGTAATGATTCTAAGCTTGGGGCAACAGGTTGGCCAGGAACAATTGAGGTCCTATCCACCTTAAACTCTGGCACACATTTTATAAGGCAGGCATTTTAACAGTTATATACACTCTCAATGCAAAGTGGCACTACCATTACTCAAGACACATACTTAACACCTCTTCCAGAAATACCAGCAGTCAACAATATAAATGCTCCAATTTAAAAGGAACAACAGTGTTTTTTGTTTTTGTTTTTGTATATAGTATGTTTTAACTAATGGTAGTATGAACTAACTTTTAAACCTAAAAAAATCAGCTTTATTACATTGACAAAAAAATTTACTGCAAACAGAGCCAGTATGATTACAGGCAGTTTTGGAACAATCTTATAAAGAAGATACATTGGGTGGCAGATAACAGCACAGGTCCAGAAGCTCCTCAGGAAGGATACATTTTGGTTTCAGGAATCAGCAGGCAGTTCGACAGTGGAGGCAGGTGGAACAAGCTATGTGGGTCTGTTACAATTTAAACATCCTGACCCTAAACTCACAGAGAAGTTAACTGCAATGCACTAAGTTCATGATACTAAGAGTGTGAAAATCTAATCCAATCCCAGAGGTCACAGGTGGGGGGTGATTAGACCGGATTAGGTACTGGATTTAGCCCCCATGTTTGAATCCTGATAACTTTATAAGGAGACAGACAAACATGGCAAACTCCCAGCTCATACTGATGTTCTGTGCCACCCGGGGGAATGCCAGGAAGAATTCTATCACCAAAGGCCAAACCCATAGGGCTTGCCTTGTGAAACTTTAAGAACCATGAAAAAAAAAAGGTTTTTTTGGTCTTTTTTAGTTTCCTCAAGTGTTTCATTATAGGGATAAAACATTAATGTGTAGACACACTTGAATTTGGACTTTTATCCTTTTCTGGTCATCCAATAGATTCAGGAATTGCTGATGGCCTGCATGTCCTCATGTCAACCAGGGATACTAATACTCACCTCCTTCCTTGGAGATGTTGTGAGGACTCAATGGGTCCAGAAATGTAGTCAACAAATGATACTCCTCATTGCTCCTAACCACTACCTCTACGCCTACTGTCAGTCCTGAGACTATTATTTCTCCAAAAGGCAGTGATGGCAGCAGCATAAAACATCACCAATATCATGTCTCTGCAAAACTCTGTGCAAATAAATTGAACTTCACTACTGATTAAAGGTTAAAAAGAAAAAACACTTTTAGATAAAAGTGTTTTGGGGGTGTGATCTTGCAGAAATAAAAAAAAAAAAAACCTGAGAAACACATGACACACTTGAAATTCAGCTTACTACTGTTATATTTCCTAGAAAACCTACTTATTTTCCCAGAACTCACACACAGATTTGTGAAATTTTTGAGGAAAAAAAAAATTGCTATTTTGCAACAGCAACTAGGCCGTCAAGCAAAGCATCTCCACAAAAGGATGAACAAAGGTAAATTCAGGTAACAACTGCTATTTGCCAACATGGGAAGGAACAACCACTACTCAGGAAACTCCTCCTATCCCACTTGACTCTTCACATTCTTCTTCAAAGAACAAATGTGAAGTGCCAGTTTTCCCTATAAAATCCAATCCTACTGGAACTGATGAACGCAAATGCATCAGTATAGAACAAGCACTTATGATTTCATGAAACCAGATCTAGAAAAAAAAAATGTATGGTTTAAAGCAGCATGATTAAATTAGGAAAACCGAGGGGGAGAATCAAGATGGCGGAATAGGGTAAGGACATGTTTAAACAGATGGAGAAATATTAGCCAGTGTGAAGCAGAGAGGACACATTCCAGGAAATAGGAGAGGACAGAACAACAGCAGAGGGGCACCTGGAGACTCACAGACATAGGAAAGCAGCACACACAATGGTGTGGCGTTGCAGTGACTGAAACCCCAGTGGCCAGCAGCAATCTGAACTCCACCAACAGCCAGAACTTCACCAGCAGCCAGGTGGGAAGGGACTTTCACTGAGAGATTGGGAGGTGAACCCAAAGAACTGCTTGTCCTGCTGGTCTGTTTGATTTGACCAGGAACAGAGACAGAGCGGCAGGCCCCAGACGGGCAGTGCGAGAACAGAGCAGATTTCACAGCCCAGTCCGCACCCTAGAGCCGAATCAGCAGCCATTTTGTTTAAGGAAGCAAAGGCTATGGGACAAGACTGTGCATGCACTGAGCAGGGAGTGAACTCATTTCTGGCCCAGCTAACTGCAACAACTTGGCATCCTATAGGTTACACCCAAGATAGGCCCAGGTAACCTTCAGACCTGAAGGCCAGCAGATAAGAACTTTAGCAGTGGCACATAAGGTCCCATTTCTTACAGTGTGGAAAGACTGTAGGGACAACAGTGAGCTGCACATGCACTGAACTCGCAAGAACTCACTGAGATGAGTGCATTGCACTGGTCCCACAGGAAAATAATACCGACTATGGCATCATACGGGTCAAAATAGGTCCGTGTGGCACTCAGACCTAACGGCCAGCAGGTTTCAGCAAGATCACCACCAACAACAATCTAGCTATACAGGATACCTGGTGTCTCCCTAATCCTGAGACCTACTCCAACCGGAAGTGGGAGAAAGACTGTACAGACAACAGTGCAGCCTCAGTACAGTATCACAGGAGGTGGAGACTGGTGAGCCAGGAGCTGGGGCTATGAAGACCATGGTGGAAATCTAACGTAAGAACCCAGACCTGGAACTCGCTGGAGGGAGTGGTACAATTGGCTGCAAGCAAACACCCATGTACCATCTACAACAATTAAATCAAACTGCAGATCTGTGGGTGGCACAGCTTAGAAACCTGCCCCAAAGAGAAGAATCTGCTAACCAGAAGTACAAAAAATGACCAACAGCAAAAGAGACAGAGGCACAATGAACACTACTCAAGACTCCCCTGCAAAGGAGCAAAACCCTATGCCAACCTCAGAATTAACTGAGGAAGACATCAAGAAAATGAGGGATACAGAATTCAAAACACTTGTTATAAAGCTTCTTATCAACAATGAGAAGCACGTAAAACAGGAATTCAAGGAATATGTCACATTGGAAATGAATCAAATGAAAGCTGATATTTCAGAAATGAAGAATACAGTGGAGCAAATTAAGAGTACAATGGAGAGTCTCCAAAATAGAATGAAGCAAGCAGAAGGAAGAATTCCAGAATTAGAAGATATTTCCTGTCATCAGAGGGAAGCAAACAAAAAGCTGGAAGCAGAGCTGGATCAGGCCAAGAAAAGTATTCAAGAATTGAAAGACACTATTAAAAGGCCAAATGTAAGAGCTATGGGAGTCCCAGAAGTTGCAGAAAGAGAAGATGGGTTTAAAAATGTGTTTAATAAAATAAGGGAAAATGTCCCTAATCTGGAGAAAGAATCGCGAAACAACATCCAGTAGGGGAACAGAACTCCCAACAGGCTTGATCAAAAGCGACCTTCACCAAGACACATGATAATCAAGCGCTCTTCAATCGAACATAAGGAAAAGTTTCCTTAAATGTGCACATGAAAAAGATCAACTGACATATAAAGGAATGCCAATTAAACTCACAGGAGACCTCTCACAGGAAACTCTATGGCAAGAAGAGAATGGAACAACACATTCCAGATTCTAAAAGAAAAAAAACTGTTGGCCTAGGATAACATCTCCAGCAAAGCTTTCTTTTGTCGTTGAAAATGAAATAAAATTCTTCCACAGTAAAGAAAATTAAAATAATATGACTCAAAAAAAAAAAAAAAAAAAAAGAATACGACTCTTCTAAGCCTGCCCTATAAAGGATACTAAGAGATGTTCTCTTGACAAAGAAAAGGAATAGTGCCCACCAAAACCAAAGGCAAAGGTGAAGAACATCCCAGTAAAATAACAGAAGACTAAATCAAGAATAACCCATTGCTTAAACTGACAGGACCAAATTACCATCCATTCATATTAACCCTGAATGTAAACGGCTTAAACTCATCAAGCAAACGTCATAGATTAGTAGATTGGGTTAAAAAACAAAACCTATCTATTTGTTGCCTACAGGAGACATTTCACCAACAAAGATCAGCGGAAACTGTATCTCATGTCTCTTCAAAACACTTTCTTCTGATTAAATTCATCAATGACTCATAGATCATAGAGTAACATCATTTTCTTCAAGAAGGTTCTTGATTTTTTCCATTTCTTCAATGACACATTAGTCATTCAGTAGCATGTTTTTTAACTTCAAGGTATTGTTAATTTCTTTTTTTCTACCTGATGTTGATTTTGTTTTGTGGCTTTTCAGTTAAAGGGATGCATAGTAATTGTGTAATGGAGGCTATCATATCCAGATATGAAGATACAATGCAGTATGCATCTCTACTTCCAGACAAAAATGGATTCCCGATGAAACTGGTAACTGTCTTGACAATAGGATGCTGGACTCTCTGCCACCCACTGTTCATGTCCACAATTATGGACATATGATTGTGTAAGAAGAACTATACTATAGTTCTGATATAGGGGAACTCCATGAGGCGGAAGGAATAGAGAAAGGGATAAGGGAAATTCCAGGGCCTATGGAACTGTATCATAAAATGATAAAAAAAAGAAGTAAAAAAAAAAAAAAACCCTAAAACAAATTAGGAAAACCAGCAATGACTGTTTCTTAAGTGCAACAGCAACATTTTTTTTCAATCATTATGTCTCACAGGCACAGGAATTTGGAGCTAATGTAACTCCTAATAAAAGGAACAATTACATGTAAGTCACAGCTAATTACACATCTGACAGAAAAACAAAAATCAAGATGGGTTTGGAAGCATACAAATATGATAAGCAAGGATGTTTTCAAGGATGTCTGGGGAAAGTGCTTAGCAGGTAGTGCAAACAACCTCAGATGGCCCCAGGAGCCAACCATTCATTCAAAGAAAACTTTATTTAGGGCCTGTATATTTACTTTATAAACTACTGGAAAAAAAGTACTACTTAAAAACAAGGTGGAAGGCCTGGTTCAATGGCTAAAGCCTTACCTTAAAAGTTCAGGCAATCCATATGGCCTCTGGTTCCTGTCTCAGCTGCTCTACTTCCCATCCAGCTCCCTGCCTGTGGCCTAGGATGGCCCAAAGCCTTGAGAACCTGCATCTGCGTAGGAGACCCAGAAGCAGCTCTGGCCATTGCGGCCATTTGGGGAGTGAACCAGCAGGTGGAAGATTCCTCTCTCCTCTCCATAAAACTGATCTGCTCTTCCAGTAAAAATGAATAAATCTTCTAAAACAAATAATTAAAAACAAGGTAGAATGCAAAAATGAATAAAAGAAATAGAATATGCTTAATTTACATTAATTTTTATACTTTGCATAAGTAATCTTTTTGTTGTTTAAACATCTTACATTAAAAACACTTTTTAACAGTCTATTGTTACAGGTATAGGGATTCACCCCTCCCCCTTCCCTTTCCTCCTCTAATATGTATGTCTGCTTATAAAGTACATAGTAAAATTTTCTACAGAAAACAAGAAATGAGACAAACAGGAAGTCCTGTGAAGCCCACGGTTTTGGAACAAAATAAAAAGTGTAACAAAGGGAGAGAGATAGAGATCAACTCAGAGATCACATAAAGAAGCTGAGTAAAAAAAGAATATTCAATGATGTGTTCTAAAATAATCAAGCTCCAAGACTATATCTCTTATCTCAGAAAACTTGAGTTGGACTTTCAATCAGAAAACTCAAACTGGGTGTGCTTAAGTTTGCAATATCTCTCTATTGCAAATCAGGTGAGGTTAATGACAAAAGTGCATGCACACACACACTCCTGTTCCAGGGACACACACACAACACACTCCTGTTCCAGGGTCGGTGACTTGGCTTGGCACGCTAAGTCTCCTTTGCTGTCAGTGTCCCAAATAAATGCTAATTTGTGTCCCAGTTGCTCCACTTCTGATCCAGTGCCCAGGTGATGACCTGGGAAAGTAGCAGAGGATCCACATCGGAGACCTACAGGCTTCTGATTCCTGGCTTTGGATTGGCTCAGCTTTGATTATTGTGGCCACTGAGAAGTAAGCAAGCAGATCAAAGACCTCTCTCCCTCTCTCCCTCCTTCTCTCTCTCTCTGCCTCTCCTTATCTCTGCCTCTTTGCCTTTCAAACAAAAATAAAATAAACCTTTAAAAAATCCTCTTCCAAAAGGAAAACAACTAAAATTACTATAATAGGAAGACCTAATTAACTTAACAAGTTTAACTGCCAAAAAACACATAACAAGTAGCCCAGACCAGAATATTTTGGACAAGTAAAAAGGTCCCCATCACACTTCCAGTCAATAAACCTGATCTTGTTTGGCATGACTGGCCTCAGAAGACATTCACTTTTTCTCTCACACTCTAGTAAGATTTCTCAAATCCCAGACAATAAGAATTACCATAACCATGGGGAAGTATAGAAGTAAAAGAAATCAAGCCCAGGATACTGATCATTTAGAATACATTTATATATAAATAGGATAGTAAATTTTTGCAGTACTTCTTTCATCTACTGATTGAGGTGTTTGAAATTCAAAACAACCAATTGTATTTTTAAGTAAAGTTCAAGAGAAAAAAAAAGATATGTTCACATCAACACACAAAACGTTCAAGTCTAAAGAGACAAGGTATTTAAGGAAGAAAAATGTAAGAGACAGACATTTGTCTCACAGTGCCTGATGCTCACTTCACATCCGCCTTCCTGCTAATGCACCTACGAGACAGCAGATAAAGGCTCAAGTACCTGGGTCCATGTCAACCACATGGGAGACTGAGCTGGAGTTCCTTGCTTGTTTTTGGCCTAGCTTAGGCTGGTAGTAAAGGTATTTGGGCAGTGAACCAGCAATTTAAGATATCCACATCTGTCTCTCTACCTTTCAAATAAAGTGAAAAAGAAATTTAAGTAAAATTTACAATCAAGTAATATGAGAACAATAAACTCCTCCCCAGCCCTTTGGATCTTTCATCACTTTTAACGTGATCAAACAGAAGTTTCCAGTTCTCAAACTCTCCTTGAATTATTAGTCTGTGTTGATTATAACAAAATGCATACCTAAGGTTGATAACTTCACTTTAAAAACAGAAAGAGCTTTGTACCTAGGCAAATGTTACACTGCTGGAGAAAATCAGCCAGTAGCTGGCCAGCATTCTTGGTCTAGTTAGTACCAAATTTGTGTTAACCATACAATATATGTGTGCCAACACAGCTGTCTATTCTATTTTTTTTTTAAGATATGTGGGGAAGGTGGGGAAGCCCAGGCCAGGACACACCTCCCCAGCTTCCAGGTAAGGGGGGCTGCAGATTGCCAGGGGAAGGGAGTCTGGGAATGTACTGAAGTGGGAGCGTCTAAAGGCAAGTTTGATGGGGGAGCAATGACTTCCAGGGGCTTCCACGGAATGGGCCACTGTACTTGTAGGACGATGAGGGAGCTGAGATGGGATGGTTTAGAGGGTGGGAAACCAGAAGGCATACCTGGATCAGGCCAGAGATTGCCATCCACTGGTACGAGCAAAAGCTAGGTCTGTGGGACACACCTGGGTGAACTAGATGACAGTACATGCCCACCCATGCTGGGTCAGGACTGGGCTACATCACGCTGGACTGAAGCACCCACTAGAACATGAACGAACCAGTTCTGGGGGCAGATTCTGTAATGGATTTGTGGGCTTGCCTTTGTAGGACTGTAGCACCCACCAGTTTGCATGGAGAGCTGGGGGTGGTGACAGGGAAAGCTAGGCTAGCCATGAGACTCACCTGACCAAGGTGCTGGGGCTAGCTGGAGATTGGGTTACATTAAGCTGCAGTACCTCCTAGCACATGGAAAGGCCAGGACTAAGAGCAGACCATGCCAAGCAGGGCTATGGTACCCACCAGCATGCGTGAGATCGAGGGCTGGGAGTGGGCCTGATAGGAGAACTTGGGAAACTACCCTGTAAGGCTGCAGCTCTCACTGGTGTAAGCACAAGAGCCGGTGCTGGGGCAGGCTAGGTCAAGCAAGGCTGTATCACCTGCTAGCATTTGTGTGAACTGTATCTAGTGGCAGGCCAGGGTGGGCCAGGCTGTAGCACCCGCTGGCATGTATGAGAGTCAGGACAGGATGTGGGTTATGCTCAGCTGGGCTAGGCTACAACATCAGCCAATGTTAACAAAAACTAAGACTACAAGCTGACCATGCCAGGCTGGGTCAAAGCACCTGCCAACCTGCATAAGATCCAGGCAATTGGTCTGGTAGGGGGAACTTTGAGGGACTTCCCTGCTAGGTCATAGCTCACACTGACAAGTGTCAGGACTGGGTGTGAGCCATATTAAGCTGGATCACAACACCCTCTAGGAGGCATAAGATTCAGGGCTGGGAATGGGCCATGGTGGGGGAGCTGTGGGCACTCCTCTGCTAGGCTACATCTCCCACTGGTAATCATGTCAGCCAGGACTGAGGACAGGGCAGGCCAGGTGGTCAAGGCAGCAGGACCCATTGACATACATGTGGGCTGGGTCTGGGGGTGAGCCAGGCTGGGATAAGCAGTGGCACCCCCCAGTGAGAGCCAGGATGGGTACAAGCTAGGCCACAGTACCCATTCTTAAGTTGCAGGACTGGGGGCCAGCCTGGTCAGGCTGAGCTACAGCATCGATCAGCACACACAAGATCTGGGGCTGGGAGCAGACCTGTAAGAGGAACTTGGGGAACGCCCCCACTAGGCTAAAGTTCCCGCTGGCAAGTGTTGGGACTGGGTTTGTCGTGTCAGTCTAGATTACAGTACTGACAGGTGCAAGATCCAGGGATGAGAGTCAGCCTGATGGGGGAACTGTGGCATACACCTGCCAAGCTAGTGGGGGTTATTGTGGGTCACCCTAATCAGACTGTGATTCCCACTAGTGTCATAAAGACAAGGCCTGTGGCAGGATAGCTGGGCCTAGGGAAAGAACTGACCAATCAGCTCCACCACTTCTAAGTGCATTGCTGCTACAGGTGACGGACTGAATGAGATCCTTAACTGACTGGTTCATACAACAGTCAGTCTGAGATTATCAGAGGTGCAGTATTTTGGAGGACCCCTCAACTATACTGTGAGATTCAAACCCCAGTCACAGAGAAAATCACAACATATGTGGAACAACCTTGTGTTTCAGCACTGGACCTCCTCAGTTGCTGCTGCCTGTGCGGTGGACAACTTGTACCCCACACAGGGTACATGATAGCCAGCTCCTCTGGACCATCAAAGGAAGTAAGAGCTTTGTTGGAAGATAAAAGGTAGAACAGCTTGGACAACTCTCCTGGCCAATCTTTTCAGTATGTTCCAGGGTCTGTGGATATACTAAGGTGGACTTTGTCAAACAACAGACCTTAGAAAGACTTTTCTCAACCCTGGAGCAATGAAACCAACAACTTCTTCGAATTATTAATACCACTCAAGTAACACCCTCAGAACACTCTTCTCCACCTGTGGGTCTCCAGGGAGTCATCAAATGACCATATTCCATCCCTGGTTGCTGATGTAGTCTCTACCGCAGACACAGGAGTAAAAAACACAAGCAAGCAAACAAAAAAACCACTTATCCCACCAACCTTCCTCTATACCTTGACCCTCTCTACCATAATCAGAGGCTCACGTGAGTGTTCATCCCTTTCAACTATGCAAACAATACTAATAAAAAGAGAAAGAGAAGGGGGTTGGGGCCTGTTGCAACGGCTCAATGACTAAATCCTTGCCTTGCCAGCACTGGGATCCCATGTAGGTGTAAGTTCATGTATTAGCTGCTTTACCTCCCATCCAGCTCCCTGCTTATGGCCTTGGAAAGCAGTAGAGGGCAGTCCGAAGTCTTGGGATCCTGCGCCTGTGTGGAACCCCTGGAAGAAGCTCCTAGCTCCTGCCTCTTGGCTTTGGATTGGCTCAGCTCTGGCCACTGCAGCCACTTAGGGAATGAACCGTAGATGGAGGATCTTTCTCTATGTCTCTCCTTCTCTCCGTAAATCTGATCTGCCTTTCCAATAAAAATAATTAAATCTTTAAATGAGAGAAGGGGGCTGATGCCATGTTGTAATGGTTAAGCCACTGCCTGCAGCACAAGCATCCCATATGGGGGCTGGTTCAAGTCCTGACTGCTCCACTTCTGATCCAGCTCCCTACCAATGCATCCAGCAAAGCAGCTGAGGAGGACCCAAGTGCTTGGGCACCTGCACCCTTGTGGGAGACCCAAATGTAGCTCCTGGCTCTTGTCTAGTCCAGTACTGGCTGCTGTGGTCATTTAGGGAGTGAAGCCACAGTTGGAAGATGGATGGATCTTTTTCTCTCTGCCTCCACCTCTGCCTCACCCTTCATGTAACTCTACCATTCAAATAAGTTGAACTTTTTTTAAAAAGATTTATTTTATTACAAAGTCAGATATACATAGAGGAGGAGATACAGAGAGGAAGATCTTCTGTCCGATGATTCACTCCCCAAGTGAGCGCAACGGGCCGGTGCTGCACCGATCTGAAGCTGGGAACCAGGAATCTCTTCTGGGTCTCCCACATGGGTGCAGGGTCCCAAGGCTTTGGGCCGTCCTCAACTGCTTTCCCAGGCCACAAGCAGGGAGCTGGATGGGAAATGGAGCTGCCAGGATTAGAACCGGCGCTCATATGGGATTCTGGTACATTCAAGGCGAGGACTTTAGCGGCTAGGCGACGCTGCCGGGCCCAAATTAAACTTTTAGAGAGCCAGAGAGAAACAGTGAGAGGCCAAAGAAGGGGAGGAAAAGGGAGAAGGGGAAGAGGGGAAAAAAGGGGTGGGGGAAGAAGAGAGGGAGAAAACAGGAAGGAGGGAGAAAGAGATTATATTGTCTTAACCTTGCACAGTTACCGCATTCAAATGATAAGTTTTGTGTCTATCATCTTGGTACAAGGGAAGACAGCAATCTATAGAAGTAGGAGAAAATGCAAGAAGGAAGGCTAAACACAAACTGCAATGAAGCAATAAAATCCAAGATCTGGTCCCCAGAGTACCTGGTTTAAGATCTGACTCCTCTGCTTCTGATCCAGCTTCCAGCTGATGCACATCCTGGGAGGCAGCAAGCAATGGCTCAAGAACTTGGTTCCCCACCACCCACATGTGAGACTCAGACCGAGTTCCAAGCTAATGATTGTTGTGGGCATGATGGAATGTGAATCAGCGGATGTAAATTTCCACCTGTCTGCTTTCTACCTTTCCAAAAATAAAATGTGGCTGACCCAGCAACTCCTAGGTAAAATGTTTAAAGAATTCTGTCCCAGTGGATACTAGAAAGAAGCATTACCTGTCTTCTGGTATACACTGGGACACAATTCTTTGAAAATTTTACCTAGGAGTTGCTGGCCTTTGTTACACAGAAATGCCTTTGTGACAACTTGTAGAACTACATCAGAAGATCTGTTTATTTCTTAACTGTATCTGGTACTTGAATTAGAACATTGACTTGAACAGCTCTTTTCAAAAACTAGGAAAGAAACAGTTCTGAGACCATAAACACTGAAGTGAGATGAATTCACATGCCAATTCTACATCCTCTTTGCTAGAAAACCAGCTAATATCTCAACCACCAAAGGAGGGGAAAAAACACTGGCATATGGACATTTACTCTTTTTTATATTAGAAACATAAATTGAAAAAAAATGGATACTGTGATTTATTCCAAATTACCTCTTACCTTCCTGGTGGAACAATAAAGAATACAGCTTCTAAAAAACTGGTCTTTTATCTTGGTTGTCAAAACCAAATTAGCAAGCTTAATAGATAAACAAAATACACTTTTACACAAAGTGCAACATCTACATTTTCTGATTGTTATTTAAATTTAATGCTAATCAAACCAAATGTTCCCCCAGTCATTCATGTTTACAATGTAAGCACTAGCAACTACATTTTTTTTTTTCCAAAAATCAAGTTCTTGATTGACCAGAGTTTGGGCAAAAAATTAAAGCTAAAATACAAAAAAACTTTAGAAAAAATAAATTTTCATTACATAAAGCCTAGCTTAGAAAAATAAAATATGTGATTTAAAAAATGCTGGATGAGTGGATTATGAATAAAAACTGGAATGCTCCTAGAAAGAATAGTAGAATAAATCATTGTATATGCACAAAATGGAGTATTATGTAGCCATAAAGAATAAAGGGGCTGAGCCTTTAGCCAGCAGGGATGCACATAGCCCCTGTAGGAGTACCTAAGGTGTGAGCCCCAGCTTCAGCTTCTAATTCCAGATTCCTGCTAACATGGACCCTCAGAGGCAGTAGGGGACAGCCTAAGTACTGGGTTCTGGCCACCCATGTGGGAGACCCAGTCACAGTTGCTAGCTTCAGCTTTGCCTAGTCCTGGATGTTGTGGATATATGGTGAGTGAACCAAACATGGACAAGTTCTCCCTCCCTCCCTTTGTGGATTTTTGTTGTTGTTTGTTCATTTGTTTGCTTTGCCTTCTGTAGCTCAACTTCAACCATGACAACACCAGCTCTGTTGAAATTTTTCAAGAAATCACTTAAAGCATTTTAAAACCATCAGAAGATTAAAGATCAAATGAAGAAATATCCATTTATGAAAATTAAGGATGGTGAACTAAAGGAACTCCCTTCCATGCCCACCCCAAGTAGCAAGGTAGAAACCCCCTTCCAGATTGCTGTAACCAAGGACACAGGACTCTCCTGTTTCCCTCCAGCAGTTCCCTCCGACTTCAACCTAGAAACTTCAAACTGGGGGAAGCAGAACTTCAGCTCTCCCTATTTAGTCCTTCCCTGCCTGGCGCTAATCCCAGGCAAATGCACTGGAGAGGTGGGGGTTCCAGAACAGAACAAAGGCTTTACTCTGCAGCGTGGTGAGTGGATCAGACCCCACAGCCCCTTCCTGGACTTGTGGGGTATTGGCCCCACAGCTGGTGAGGTAGAATAAAAAAAAAAAAATGCTAAATTCCTGCCCTCTCATCTAGTGCTAAGCTCCAAGATGCAGGAGGGCTCTTCTCTGAGAGAAGTCTGTCATTGTCCTCATAACCACTTCCAAAATTCAGGCTCAAGAATTTCTGCCTAGAGACATAAAATAGCTCCTACTTTCTTCCCAAAGGAAGTGGCTTCTTTTGCAACTGAGCACAAGAAAGTCAAGTCTAAGAGTCTCCTCAAAAACAATGAAGATTGTGGTGACAAGAATGAAAAGAATCAGGATCTTGTGGGCTGGCTAGTTTGCGAGAAAGAACGCGGAAAATAGCAGCGTGGTGCCTTCCTAAGACAAATATCAACCACTGAGCTCAGAAATTCTTCAGGGCTGATGTTAGAATAACATCTAAAGCAGCCACCAGCAAAGCCAGCATCACATATGGATACCAGTTCAAGTCCTGGTTGATGCACTTCCAATCTAGCTCTTTGCTACTGGCCTAAGGTAAGCAGCAGAAGACTGCCCAGCACTGCCCCTGACACCCATGTGGGAAACCAGGATGAATCGGCTGGTTTTGACCCAGCCATGCACTGGCCATTGCGACCATCTGGGGAGTGAGCCAGCAAATGAGAGTTGTCTCTCCCTCTCTGTAACTCCTTCACATAAACAGGAAAAAAAAAAGTCTAGGAATCCTATGTGCCAGTCATAACAAGCATCTCACACTTTCAAAGCATAAATCTCTGCTCTCTTTCAGATCTTAAGGCTGCATGTGCAGCTCTTAGTATGTTTACCATTCTCCATTCTGCATTACTTGCATATTCACGCTTCAGTCTACCTCCTCTGTGCAACATCCACTGCTCTTCCGGGCAGTAGGTCAATGGCCAAAAGGATAAGCTCTATAACCAGTCAACCTGGATCCAAACTCCAACTCTACTACTTCACAGATGACTCTGGTAAGCTTTTCAATCACTCTGCCTAGTTTCCCCCATCTACAGAAAGGAGGTAAGACTTCGCTCAGGGTTGTTATGACAAATCAATAACATAATACATGTAATATGTTTTATAATAGGACAAGCACTGTGTTATTCTATTTCAACATACCTAATGGTAATAATTTTTAAAAATTATTTTTATTTGAAAGTCAGAATTGTAGAGACAGAAACAGAGATCTTCCATCTGCTGGTTCACTCCCCAAATGGCCACAATGGCTGGAGCTGAGCCATTCCAAAGCTGGGAGCCAGCTGCTTCTTCTGGTTCTCCCATTTAGGTGCCATCCTTTGCTGCTTTCCCAGGGCATTAGCAGGGAGATGGATCAGAAGTGGAGAAGCCTGGACACAAATCTGCACCATATGGAATGCCAGTGCCACAGGCAGAGGATGAGCCTGATTTTGCACCAGCCTCTAATGGTATACTTTTTAACAATGTATCTTTTCCCATCAGTCCCTGAACTGCAAGGGCATAAAGTTATTTGTTTCCATATTCACAGCACAAAATACATGGCTAGGCACAAAATAAGTACATGCAAATAACTAAAGAAATGGAGAATATTCAAACAACTCAAATTCAACATACCGTATGATCCAGCAATAGCACTCCTAGGAATATATCCAGAACACTTGTTCTATGAGAAACCAACATGCACTCCTATGTTCATAGCAGCACAATCAGTAATTGCAAAAACATGGAAACAACCAAAATGCCCATCAACAGAGGATTGGATAAGAAAGCTATGGTTCATCTACTCCATGGAATACTACTCAGCTATTAAAAAAAACAAAATGCAGTTCTTTGTGGCCAAATGGGCCAAACTGGAAACCATAATGCTAAGGGAAATGAGCCAATCACAAAAGGTTAAATACCACATGTTTGCCTTAATTTAAGATGATATGATGTTATGTATAACATGTTATGTTTTGAATGTTATATGTTGTGTATAAACTAAAATTGAAGTATAGGTGAGGTGGTCACAGAAGGTGGCTGGGAACCCGCATTTACTTTTAACATATTGGTTACTCATTACTATGTCAATTAATTCCATAATGATGTAAATTTTTGCTGATGGTATGTTGGAGCTTTCAATTGACTGGGATGATACTCTGCTGGCTCTGTCATCAGACCAGAGAGGGTATACCTAAGAAGCTGTTGAACTTGACGGGACAATAAGATGCTGGACTCTATGTTTGGTATACGCTTGCAATGGGGAAATCTCAACTGAACTTGAGCTGTGGTTATGCAGCAAGGTGGAGGAATCCACCATGGTGGGAGGGTTTGGGGAGGGGTGGGGAGAACCCAAGTATCTATGTAACTGTGTCACATAATACAATGTAATTACTGAAGTTAAATAATAAATAATTTAAAAAAATGAATAAAAAAATAAATGTTTAGTCTGGCAATGTCAAAGGTTACATACTTTTTTTTTAAAACGGAAATCAGAGAGGGCCACCTGCAACCAGCATCCCATATGGGTTAGGATTTGAGTCCTGCCTGTTCCACTTCTGATCCAACACCCTGCTAATACAACTGGGAAAGCTGCAGAAGATATCCCAAATGCTTGGGCCAGTGTCACTCATGTAGAAGACCTGGAAGAAGCTCCTAGGTTTGGCCTGTCCCAGACACAACTGTTGCATCATTTGGGGGAAGGAGCCAGCAAATAAAGATCTGTCTCTTCCACCATGGATGGAGGATTCTCTCCCTCCCCGTCCCACCTCCCCACTCCGTCTTTTTTCTTGCAGAATTCCACTGTTTCTCTTTCTCTGACTTCTCTCTCATTCAGACATTCAAATAAGCAATATTTAAAATAAAATTTAAAAGAGCACATGACTTATACATACATCAGAATTGAAAATATGAATCAGACTTCCCTGCAAATTCTAGGCTGACTGCCAGAACTATCTAGAAAGAATCCAAATGCTCAACAGTTAGAGTAATTACATAAATGATAACAACTCAACTCAGCACAGGGAATTTTATATAACAATTCAGCAATCCTACACTGATACCTGAGAGAGTCTGAACAAAACACCAGGCAGGAAAAGAGAGGAGAATGTCCAGAGGGACCCCAGGGCTATTAGAACAGCAGCGTGTGGGCCTAAGATTCTATGCTGAAGGAGTCTTTACATTTAAATTAATTTTGAAATCTAAACACAACTTACACTGTTAAAGGATGCTTACAATGCATTTAAATAAGAAACAAGATAAAATGGGATGGAGCCAGCATTGTGGTGCAGATTAAGTCATTAAGTTTTATGATGCTGGTAGCCCATATCAGAACACCAATTTAAGTTCTGGCTGCTTTGCTTCTGATCCCATTCTCTGTTAATGTGTGTGGACAGGCAGCAGATGAACAGAGTACTTGAGACCCCTGCCACCACATGGAGACCCTGAGGAAATTCTGGGCTCCTGGCTCCAGTCTGGGTTCCAGTCGTTAGTGAACCAGTAGATGGAAGACCTTTCTCTGTCTCTTCCTCTCTATGCCACTCTGTCAAATAAATCTTAAAAAAAAAAAAACAATCAACGCTGCCCTTAAAAAAAAAATTCAATGTAATGAAAATTCCAAAACTTTAAATTCCTCAAGACACAGTAAAAAGGGCCAACTTTCTTTAATAATATAATTTTGTAAATAAATTCTTTCCTGTTAGGAGAAAAAAAAAATCTGTGTACTTGTCTTTTTGTCAATTCTCTTACTTCTTAGGTAGACTTTTAGCAGTGTTTTGGTTACTGTTCATGTCAGGGACAATCAACAGTTTGAATTAAATCAGAGTTCTTCCTGAATAAGTGCTTTCATTTGCTATAATAATTAACAAAATCTAAAAAGTATTTCCTGTACTCAAAGGTCTTTCAAGCAGTTTTTCATTCACCTCACTTCTAAGAGTTTTCTCCAAAATTAAAACCCAACTTAGAGAATGGTAAAGAATAAGAATATCCTACTTGTTTGAAGTCCAGCTACTCTAATTGGACTCAATTTAAATAGGTATCTCGAATCCTCCAGCTTTTCTCTCACTAGCAACATTACTTAAATTCACGTAAGTGTAAACAGAAATTCACTCTGAAATTTTCTCTACAAAAAGGGAAAAAAAAGTGGGGGAATGCACTATTCCTGGACCCAGTTCCAATCAACAAATCTATAACTTTCCTTTCAGATACAGTACAACAGACTAACTTAAAAAACACCTTTCCAGTGTTCTGATCAGAATTTCTCTTCAGCCTCCCCTTATATATTTTTGCCTAAAGTCCAGTCTGTCAAGGCAAGCAGTAGAAATTTTTAACTACTTAGCCCCAAATCTTCAGCATAATCAGCATGCAAATTTCATGAAGACAGTACATCCTTTCTCACGTTTCAGAGAACAGTCAGTATAAGAAACTTCCTGAAACATTCATGATGCTTAGCACAACAAAACAACAAAAACCCACAGAAAAATAAAATACCCAAACAAAAACTGTTATTCACCTTGGTTGTCAGGTGTAACAAACCATTGATCATTATCTGTTCTCCCACTGTAATTACAAGAACTTAAACACAAAACAAACACCTGTCTCCTCTGTCCAAGAACACCATTTCATATTTCTGTCAGAAACAAATAGCCAGCAGAGAACATGCAATGTGCAGGTTGCCGATGTTTAACCATATTTAGCCCAAACACCTACGTACCTTCACTACGTATCCTTCACAAAGCAAGAGCCCACTATACCTCATGCAAATGTTCAGAGACAGTTTCCTTACCTCTTCCATTTTGCCATGTAGTATACCAAGACAAGGTAAGGAAAGAAGTGACAAATGCTAAAGCAGTGGTTACAATTCCATTTCGGAGCCTCATCTCATTTCACCATCACATTCGTTCATATGTTTATGATGACAACCAGGACTGTTGTTTTTCTTTTATCCCAAAGTCAACGGAATTCAGTACTTCTGGCTCTAGGCCTATAAAGATTTACTTGAGCAGTTTATTTCAGATGCTTTGCAGAAGGCATCTAAGCAGCAAAACAACTGCTACTCAGGACTGCCCCACTCTTCACACACTGATGTCTCAGGCTTTCTTCTTTCCTGCAAGGACCGGGGAGAGAAAAGAAAAAAACTCATTCGAAAGCTGAAATGGGTTCCTTCATTTATAATCCACCATTATTATAAATGGACTGTGCCTGGGCTAAACTGGATCTATAAAGATAATCTCTGCATCTAACTTACTCGTTTAATATTTAACAGGTCCTCAAAAAGTTCATGGAAAATACTATCATGAAAAACTGCAAGTCTCTCAAAAGTTCTTGTATTACAATAAGCTTACCTTTTAATTCCATTTGTTCACAAACTTTTTGAAACATCCTATTAGAATTACATAGTCTTGGGCCCGGCGGCGTGGCCTAGCAGCTAAAGTCCTCGCCTTGAAAGCCCCGGGGATCCCATATGGGCGCCGGTTCTAATCCCGGCAGCTCCACTTCCCATCCAGCTCCCTGCTTGTGGCCTGGGAAAGCAGTTGAGGACGGCCCAAAAGCTTTGGGACCCTGCACCTGCATGGGAGACCCGGAAGAGGTTCCTGGTTCCCGGCATCGGATCGGGGCGCACCAGCCCGTTGCGGCTCACTTGGGGAGTGAAACATCGGATGGAATATCTTCCTCTCTGTCTCTCCTCCTCTCTGTATATCCGGCTTTCAAATTAAAAAAAAAAAAAAAAAGAATTACATAGTCTTTATACTGCAAGAAAAAAAAAGCTTCAAACTAATTCCTTCCCCGCTATTTGTCTCATTAGTGGGGAAAAAAAAAAACTACTCCTGGTTACTTGTTTAAAGGGAGAGGTTATGAGGTTTACAGATTCCAAGATGAGAGCTCTAATGATCACACAATGGTTCTGTCTAACATAATCTTCATGCTCCCCAATTTTCCTATTGCGTAACAAGTAATGCTTATTAAAAACATAAGAAATCAGGGCAAGTGTTGTTGAAGTTAAGCTGCCACTGGGAAACCCACATCCTGTTTCTGAGCATTTTGCATCAAGTCCAGACTCTGCCTCTGATCCCACTTCCTGTGTCCTGCACATCCTGGGAGGCAGCAGGTGTTGGGCTCAAACAGTTGGGGCTCTGCCACCCATATGGAGACACATACGGAGTTCCTGGCTATTAAAAAATCTTTTTCCCAGTGACTAACTTAATCCCAGGGTAAAAATGAGACTATTTATGCATTCAGCAAATGTAGCAATTCAAGGACCAGAATTATGGCCTAGCAAGCTAAGCCACTGGCTCAGACACGAGCACCCCATGAGGATGTCAGTCTGAATGCCTGATATTCCAACTTCCCATTGAGCTCCCTGCTAATGTGTCTGAGAGAGCAAAGGAGGACGGCCCAAGTGCTTGGGCCCTTGCACCCAAGTGGGCAGCCCAGAAGCTCCTGGTTCCCGCCTTTGGCCTGGCCCAGCGGTGGCTAATAATAGGCATTTGGAGAGTGAACCAACTGACGGAAGATCTCTAATTCTACCCTTCAAATAAAATTATTCTTTAAAAAAAAAAAGCCATTTCCAGGATGTTTTAACTCAAGAAATCTGAGAAAACACTACCCATCTAACAAAACAGCTGAGAAAATAGTAAAAAATCATGACTTACACATAGTGCCAGACTCATCATAGGTTTTCAATAAATGTTAACTATAAAAAAAAATAATAATAAAACCAAACAGCATCAACAAATGTGGCCAGTCCCTAATTCATGGTGTACAGCTGGACTCATTCCCTGGGACATGGCAGGCACTTCCAGATGTGCTCTGAATCCTGAGGTCTTGAGGGTACCACAAGAGGTACTTTGCAATATACTAAATAACATTCTACTTGGATGAGTTAATGTATCTCCAGAAAGGCCTAGCAACCCCAAGGGACAATCCTCTCGGTGGAAGAGTAGAGCTGCCATTTGCAGGCAATTGAGAAACTACTCTCTCAGCTACTTCTTAACACCGAACATTACTGGAAATCTCCACTAGCTTAGGAAAACCACAGGAACACTTAATGATGATGATGATAGCCACTACAACTCACTAAATATTCCTTATGTACTGGGCCCATTAAATGGCTTAAAAGGTCACAAGTCCTGAGGCAAGCATTATTGACCCTATTAACAATAAAGATACTAAGCCACAGAGAAAACCCTCATCTGTGTGACTCCAAAGTCCAAACTCAGATCTACCACTCTATTACCACTCTTTATCTCTCAATTAGCTCAGCTGCACATGATCATACAAAGAGATGTGCCCAGACCAGGCCCAGTCTCAGGAGGAACTGGAGAACCTCCCCAGATTAAATTTTATCAGATACTAAACGAATTTTTTTAAAAAGCTATCTTCTGTAACAAACATGGGTCAATTATAGAATAATTTAAAAATCCACAAGAATTAACAAAATATAAATATTTTCAGCAAATTTCTTTACTTCGTGTAGCCTTTGGCTGATACCTTCCCCTACTCCCAAGTAAATCACACCTGCTAACCTTCAGTGATCAGCACCTTTAACTTCTATTTGAATTCTAGAAGCACTGAACCCCAACTCAAGGAGTACAACAAGCTACTCCTAAGAATACTACCTAAGCACAAGTTCTCAAAGTTAGCATTGCTTTCTAAGACCAAATCTAATTACCTTCCACAGTTAGTAAATGTGCCCAGGTCTACAGTTTAGAAATAAAGTGTTCATGACCAAAAAACAACAAAGTGTAATTTTAATTAAAGTCCATAAAGTGTTTATTATGTTAAATCAACAAGCACCCAACAATGAATTCTCAGTATAAAAACAGAGGTGAAAACTCAGTGCATTATGTAATATGGAATCTTATTTCTGGTGTAGCATTATATAAAAAATGCTTAGAACTTTATTGCTGTATTCCTGGACCTACTTACCTTACTTCAGAAAATATCGTGTTCTACTAAAATGTCCAAAAACACACCAGTTATTAGAAAAAAAAAAGCCAAGTAATAAAAGAAATAGGAAATCACTAATAAGGGATATCTTAAAACTCAGTTGTATTAAACATAAATCCCATAAGATGTAGTATAAATAGCCAGACACAAATAAAATGAACTCCAAACTCAAAAAAACTACAGCCACTTTATTCCTAACACATGAAGAACATAACGAACACTAAGTATTGGGCCTAGGAAGGTATTAAACTCTGGACTGAAGAAGATACTAATATGAATTCTGCTAGCAAAGACCTGATATTTTGCAAGAAATACATGAAAGGGTTTCCCTCAGAAAGAATGAAGTCATATATTTTTAATTAGGGTTTCCGCACTAATGAAGTTTAACTACATAGCACAAGTGAACAAAATCTCCAGATAAGAGCAAAACCAACGAGCCACAGGCTCGGAAATCTTGACAGGCGGCTGATCAAACGGCTTGGAAGACTCAGGTGACCCACATTTTCCAGCATTTCCCACACGTGCAAACATTTTAATCCAACACCTTAAAAATAACCCGCAAGACTACCACTAGATGCATTTGAATCTTTAACATACAATAAGGTTGAGGTCACAATTAGCCATTTCTGCATCCCTCCAAAAGCGAATGCAACTTTCAAGCCGGACCACACAATCTGCTTTGTTAACAGATGTAGCAATATTCTTGCGCACAAACCTTTATTTTATCAAAGTGTGGTCTGAAAGGATCGTGATCCCTTCCGTGACTGAGGACTCTTGGCTGGACACCACCCCGGGGCCTGAGGGCGGACAGGCTCCATCCAAGGTAGCCACAAACCCATGACGTAAGCCTGGCTCACTTTCTTCACCACAACTCATCTGTTTTTCTTTTCCAACAAGATAAAATTATGTAAGCCGCATGGCAAGGCCAACGTTATCAGCCAGTACGGATTTACACTTGTAGGAACAAAAAACCCAGGTCATGATAACCTGTGAGTAAAACTATTCTTTCCCCCCTCCCCTCCCCCAGAGCCTATCGGATTCTCCATTCAGGAGTCCACAAACACACTCCTCAGTCCCTTTATCTTTCATGCAAGAATTTCTCTGACAGCCAAATTCCCCCCTCTCCCCAACCAGGCAAGTACTAAAGACACACCTCGGACCCATTTACAATTCGCAATGGAAGCGAGGAACGGGAACCCCGAGAGCGCGCAGCGTCATGAGGAAGAAAGTCGGGCGTGCCAGGGGGTTCCGGCCGCTAGCTAGTTAGCTCACAAAAGCACATCTCCTCAGCAGATGTTACCTAGCACACCTCTCCGACACGAGCCGGGTGGGGGGCTCCCCAATACCGAGGCCTGGACCTGGGGGTGCGCTCTCACGCAGGACCAGCAGGTCCTGTCATTTGGGATGTCAATCCGCACCACGGCAGTGCGCCCCGAATCCCCCCCGCTCGGCGCCGGCCCTCCGCGCCCCGCTGGCCTCGCCCGCGCCCCACGCGCCCCACCTGGCCCGGCCCCGCCTGAGGCGCCGGCTCGCTGGAGGGCTGCGGGACGTGGGCTCGGCCGCCCACCGCCCGGTCCCGCCGACAACTCTCCCTGCCGCCTCCCACCTCGCTCACATCCACACACTTTGCCGCTCCACTTTTTCTCTCCAAGTCGACGCGCCCTGTCACGCCGAGGAGTGCTAGACACCCACCCGGGCGTCCGGCCGGCACCCGGAGAGCGCGCGACAACCGAGAAGGGCCGGAGGAGGAGGAAGAGGAGGATGAGGAGGATGAGGTGGCGGCGGCGGCGGCGTGGAGGGCAGGGCGCCCCGCCCCCGCGGCCCAGCCGGCGCCCCGACCCGGCCCCGAGCGCCACGGGCGACAGCAGCGGCTGCGCGCGCGCGCGCGACCCAGCACCCCCCGGCCGGGCCGCGCGGCTCCGTTACCAGCAGGTGGATCTCTCCCTCCCCACGGACGCCGCAGGGCCCGGCAGCCGGCGCCGCCCCTCAGCCCCGTGCCCTTCGCGCAGCCGCCCCGAGCTCTCCCGTCGCCAGGCAGGCCTCGCGCCACCGACCCCCAGAACCCCCTCACCTGCCGCTGGCGTTGGCTGTCGGAGCCGCAGCCGCGGGCGGGAGCTGCTGTGGCCGCCGCCGCCGCCGCCTCCGCCCCCTCCGCCGCGACTCCGCCCCCCGCCGCGGGAGCACCGCCCGTCCCGCCCGCGACCCCGCCAGCCATTGGCCGCCGTCGCCGGCGCGGTCAGCCACTGGGCGCCCCGCGAGGCCCAGGGCTGCCGCCAGTGGCCGGCCGGGCTGTCACTTAGGGAGGGGGGGGCAGAGCGCCGTGGCGCAGCCTATATAAGTCTCGTGGCACGCCGTCCCCGCCTACCTTTACTTGTCACCGGGAGGTGTGGAACCGCGGCTAGGTTTCGGGGGTGTACCTCCAGCCAGTCCGCCACCACATCTGGCGTTAGTCCCCGCTGACGTAGGCAGAGGCGGCTCCGGCTGCCGCCCAAGGCCGTGGTGAGCCCGCGGCCTCCGCGTCCGGGTGCTGTCGGACCCCCGCGGGGCGCATGAGGGGCACCCCAGCTCCTTGCCTTCTTCAACCGGTGGTTCCGTTCCCTCAGCCGTTCAGCCTAGACGACTGCCTTGGTGGGGAACGGGTTGTGGCTGTGATCCAACAGTAACTCCCGAGGTCCCAGTCACCCCACGGGCAGCTTTAGCCATGGGCATTGCTATTCCCAACTTAGCCATGAGGAGGCCCCGAGGCTCAGGGTGCAGGGCTGACTGTAGCAACTAGGAGACAAATAAATTATAACTAGGACTTCACATCGTGCTACTGACCCTGACTTTTCCCCTACACCACCATGTTCTGGACCTCTTTCTTCTGAGCCCCCTGCACTCCCAGTCTGTCACTGTTTAATAAAGTTTGAGGTTAATTTCCTAACCTTGCAAAGACTACTCCTATTTTTGTTAGAATCCATATGCACTAGCAGTAGCTACCGTTGGGCACAGCACCTCTAGGTTGTGCATGGTGATAAGATTTTTCATTGCATCATCATAGTTTAATCTCTATTTTTCATATGAGGAAAGAACTTGGGTGAAAACATACTCAGGATGTCACAGCCAGTCCGTGGTACCTGCAGGTTCAAAATCAAGAGGAGTGCTATCTTTACTGCTCCATAATCGAACAGCCCTGCAAGATCTTTTTTTTTTTTTTTTTTTTTTGAGATTCAGGAGCCAGAGATCAAGGAGACAGCCTTGTTCCTGCCAAGTTCCTAAGGTAATAAATAGATTCCAGTCAGAAAACAATAATTCAAAGATTGAACACTCCCAGATATGCACCCATCAGCATGGGTCGTTTTCTCAGCAAAATTGTCATGTTTTTGTTTCAAGATAATAGTGATTAAGAATCAACTCTGACATAGATTTTTCATCTTCTCCCTGGCGAGTCGCCACTCTATGACTGTTAAAGCAGTCTTAAGTTCAGGAGATGACACATCTCATTCCTCTTGGGGTCCCCCATGGGCTTGGGGGAGCAGAGAGAAAGAGGTTTGTCTACTGTCCAGCACCATGAACCAGGCTTAAATGTAACAGCCTTGATGTCTGTATCTTCCTGCTGTGGGGCTCTGGGAGGCACGTTTCCTATAGTGTATAAAAAACACACTGCCAGGTAGCAAGGTGGTGCTGGATTTCATAACGAGAGGTAAGCAATAAAAATAGAGACCTCCCCAGAATAAAATATTTGGTTTGTTGGATACATTTGGCCTAAAGTATCTGGTAAGAATGGGTGATCCTAGGCCTAGCTATACATACAGTGCTCTTAATGACAGACAAACTATGTCTTGCAGGTGGAGTATCACCTTTTGGAAAAGAGAGAGAGAGAGAGAGAGACTGAAGCCATTTCTCAAAATGGACCTAAACACCAAGTGGCACAAGTAGGTATTGTGGCTATTTTAGAGAGGAACAAACAGAGCCCCCGAGAGAGTAAGTGGTTTGGCAAATACAAATAGAAATTTAGGCAACTAGCAAAGGATCAAAGCATCAGAATTAAACCTCATCTCTCTTTGATTCCAGAGCACTGACACCTCTCTTCCACACTACCTTTCTGTTCACTTTTTAAAAATACATAGATTTATATAAAATATATATTATGTCATATATAATAAATATTGTGTGTGTATATGTTTGAAAGGCATAGCTGGAGAGAAAGAGATCTTCCTCTATTTGCTGGTTCATTCCCTGGGTGGTTAGGGCTGGGCCACACTGAAGTCAGGAACAAGCAGTTTCATCCACATTTCACATATGAGTACTTGAGGCCCAAGCCCATGGACCATCCTCTGTTGCTTTCCTGGTCACGTTAGCAGGGAACTAGATTGGAAGTAGAGCATACAGAACTACATGCATATGGGATGCTGGCACTGCAACTTGTGGCTTAACTTATTGCACCACCATGCAGTCCCACTGCTTACATCCTTAGCAACTGAAAATATTTTGTTGAGTGGATTATTATGTTTCTCTCCTCTTGTCCACTTTTTTTTCTGTTGGTGAAAGGAGGAAATGAAAGCATTTCCAAACATCCTATAAGCAGAGACATGTCAGAGGAGAGAGATAAGCAGAGAAGGACAATCTTCAGTCATAGACTAAAGATTATAGAGTTTATTCAGGAAGAAAACAAAAAATTTCCCCCTGGTCTCTCTCTCTCTCTCTCTCTCTCTCTCTCTCTCTCACACACACACACACACACACACACACACACACACACACACACACACACACACTGTTTTCCTCTGGGAGCAATTTGATATTTTGTTGCAAATCTAATTGGCAGCAGGACAGGTTTGGGAGGAAAAAAATCTGGTGATTGACTTAGATCTGTGTCAAACTCCTCACATTGATAGTTAGGAAAAGGGTAGATTTCACTCAGTTCATGTAAAGAATTGGAATGCCATGGAATCCTGCACTAAGTTCAGGATCCAGTTTGGTTGATGATGCATCTTAATAACAGAGTACAGCGTCTTGGATCTTCCAGCTGCACCCATGGTATTTGTTTAGCAAAGTCAGTGGCTCTCCCAATTTGACCACGTCCCATGTACAATTATATATTTATTGTCTCTCTTTTAAATTTTACTCCTTTATTGAAAGGCAGAGTAACAGAGAGAAAGAGAGAGAGAGGGAGAGAGAGATTGAGAGAGAGAGATTGAGAGAGAGAGATTGAGAGACAGCACGATCTACTGATTCATTCTTGAATGCCCACAGCAGCCAGGGATAGACCAGGCTGCAGCAAGAGGTAGTAGCTCCATCCGGGTCTGCCTTATGGATGGCAAGAATCCAAGTCCAGGAGCCATCTGCGGCCTCCCAGGTGCATAAGCAGCAGTAAGCTGGTTGAACAGGAAGAAGCAGACTTAAACTCCATCCCAGATACTGTTGGTGCAGCATTCCAAGCAGGGGATTACCTTGTGAGGCCACAATGCCCCACTTCTTTAAAAAAAAAAAAAACTTTTCTATGATGATTCTCCTTCTCATTTCTTCTGTACTTAGGCAGTTTCTTTTCTGCCCTCTCCAGACCTGCCTTTTTTCACACTGTCAGAACTCTACCTGAGAAGTTTTGTGCCTATCATACCACCATCTTATAGTGAATTCCTAACGAAGCTGCAGTTTTGGGGCTGTCCTTTCCACACACATGTTCATTATTCCAAAGACTTTCTGGCTACCTGTGATTACAGGGGTGTGTAATTAAGCCCTAAAAACGTGTGTCACAAGTCCACAGTGCTAGCACAGCTGATAAGATCCAGCCAACAATCGGCTTTTCAGGGAAGGGACACCTTCCTGGAAGTGATATTTGAGCTCAAAGTAGAGAACAGGCAGGAAGCGATTCTCTTCCTTTCATCTCTGATTGTGAGTGCTTCTTGCTGGTGCCAGGCCTATGTGAATCAGCTTCCAAGAAATCAAGTACAGGATCTCTAATTCTCATCTTTTCTACTCTACTCCCCCTCCATCCATTAACAACCAACCTTACATCATTTATGAGTGTTTATAAATTCTGAGATTCTGGTTTCTTGGCTTCTGGCTCACATGGGATTTTTTTCAGCACTCAGGTTTCAAGATAAATTACGTCAGGAGGTTGTCTCTGGATTTAAAAATGGTTGATCTGGCAATGGTAAGAGACCTCTCATTTTAATAGATAAATATGTACTCTATCACTTCTAAGGAACTCATGAGACTGGGCCCAGGATGGGCAATCTAAGAGTCTATTAACTCTATGTTAGCTGAGGGGTGTTTTAGACAAGGTGTACAAACTTGTTGTTGTAGATTCAGGGTACATGAGGCCCAAGAAAGCACAGAAAATTCATGTAGGAACCACTACCTCAGTTAATAGTCAAATCTAGGTGAATACGAAGGTCTAAGCAGATGAACAGAGAGCTAAATTACTGTTTTTGTCCTTCCTCCCTACACTTCTGCCCATAACCATTTGAAATCATCTTGGATGCCTTACCTATTTTAAATTCACAGCCTTGAAGAAGATGTATCCATAAAATTATCCAAACAAAAGCCAAGTGGTATGGGTACAAATCAGAAAACTGTATTGCCTTACTATGTTCAAATGTTGTGGCCAGGCAGGCGTATTTAGACAATATATACAAGACATTGCTAAAATCCTTCAAGAAAATCCAAACAAAAGAGAATGTGACTGTCTTACTGGGAATAGGCCCCCTTCCCCACATTATTAATACAATCAAAAATGGCTGGTGGAAGCAAAAGTTCTTGCCTAGAGGCAGGCATGGAGGAATCATTCTTACCTTGTGAATGACTTAAACACAGTGCTTGACTGAGTCACTCACTTTTATTATATTGGATGTACACAAAAGACAGAGTGGAAAGGACCTGTGTGCCAGAGAATTATTAAGCTTTAGGGATTTCTTTTTTTTCTTTCTTTCTTTTCCTTTGTGAGTCTGATACTTGTAAAAGATGCTGAATCAACAGCCCTGTATCTGAAACCCTTCCATGCATAAATTTAGTTCTAGCAGTTCAACTTGACTACTCCAGCTACTAATCTTTTATTCACATATATATCAAAGATCCTGACTGCCAATGTTGGAGTGATCTGGACAACAGAATCCAGGCTTCCTTTTTATGGCTTCAGATTTTTTCCCCCCATTTTAGTGTACCTGACCATGCAAGTAGCAGTCAGTAGCAGTCAGTTGGGAAAAAAAAAAAAAAAAGAGGCAGAAGCCAGAAGCCATGATAGCTATTTTGGACAACAGATATCACACTGAAGACTGGTTGTGAAGATGCTAGCAGAGATGAAGGAACTAGATGAGAGAAGGGGAAGAAGAGGAAAGGATGTAGGATCAATACACAAGAATCAGAACCTGTTAACACTCTTGGGTGGGAGACCCTGTGTTTGCACCTGCTAAGGCACTACTGGAGAGCTATACCTATTGCTTCCAGAACCCTGCAGCCATGCAGCCTCAGCCTGGGCCACTGGAGACAGGAATCACTCGAGCTTCGCTACTCCTCAAACTATAGCTGACAACTTCTAGCAACCGCTACACTATTTAAGGAAAGCAGAAGGAGCACAGACAAGCTTCCAGGACCACCCTCCATAACCACCTCCATCAGTGCCCTCTCCTGGCTGAACCCAGCAGAAAACAAGGTGGAGACAGAACCCAGGCAATGCAACTAGTTAACCCCCAGCATCACAGGAAAGGCAATAAAAACCATAGGTAAATAACCAACCCCAAGTGGAAACAAAAACCCTTGTATTTGGCACAGTGGTGAAGATGCTTCAGTTAGAGGAACATCAATCCAAGACCTTCCTCACCTCATGCCTGCTTGCTGCAAAAGCTAAGAGCTACATTTGACCCTCTACCCCTCCTGCTGAGCCAGGCTCTCTAATCTCAAGCCCACCCCATGGTACATAGAGCAGCCTCTGACAGACTGATAAGTTAACCCCGCTTCTCTGCCCTCTTTGGCTAAAACATCCTTCAAGACTCAGCTTGAGGCCACTACCCCCAAGGAAGTCTTCCCTTGTCCACGATCCTAGGAAAGGGACCCAACCACACTGTAGCCCTATTGCTGCTGCTGCCTTTATCACATGGCAGCATCACCTTGAGCTACTAAGCTGATAGTTCCCCTGTAAGTAGGTATCTGGAGCAGCCAGAACAAACAGGAAAGACAAGCTTGAGAGCCTCTTAGACTGTGAAGAGGTCAGGAGAGACCTGGGGCAGCCAGAGCTCTTCAGCTGCCATGATAGGTCAGTCTACAAACCTCTACTATAGGCCTTCAGTAAATAGCTGCTTGTCTCTGTGTTTTGCCTCCTACCTTAAATTTTATAGTGGTCTAGGATTAGAGTTATGAGGCTAAAGACAGGAAAAATAGAAAGAGACAGACAGAGAGAGATCTTTGAAACATGGCTAAATGTTCTTATATTAATGTCTTGGAGACCATTAAAAATGCCAACTCAGAAATGAACTGCAGTGAAAATTAAGGTGTTTGTTCAGAGAAGAGACTCTTCTAGAATTCTGAACATTCCATTCAATAGACTTGTTCCAGTCAGCATCTATGTAAGGTACATGGGGAGGCAGAGACAGCATTAAAAAAAAAAATCAAACTGCCCTCTGAAAAGATAATCTTTGTTTCTGGAAGTATCAGTGAAACGGCAGGATCACTCTTCACAGAACACGTGGCAGGCCTAGCGTGTTTTTTTTTAACTCTAAAAAACATTTTGTCAGCAGTCCGTTTCCTGTACTTGACAAATGTTTACTGGAGATATGTGTGATTGAGAGTGAACTGCATCTGGCTCTGTGCAGGAACATGTTTACATCTCATGCTGAGCGTGAGGAGGATGTCAGACAGTAACGAAACTTATTTTCACTTTTTTTTTCCCCCCTGAAAGGCAGAGAAACAGAATTCTTCCGTTCACTGATTCATTTCCCAAATGTCCACTATAGTCAAGCTCGGGTCAAGCTGAAGCCAGGAGCCAGTAACTTCAGGTCTATGTCTCCTACACGGGTGGCAGGCAGCGGTGGACTTGAGCCATCATCTACTGCCTCCCAAGGAGAACATTAGCAGGAAGCTGGATCAGAACTGGAATAGCCACGCCTGAAACCCAGCTCTCCCATGTGGAATGCAGGCATCCCAAAGGACAACCCAACGGCTACATTATAAGTCTGCGCCCAAGCAAATTACTTTAAAAGAGATGTAAAAACAAACAAACAAACAAACAAAACCCCTGGACACAGCTGAGTTATGACACAGAGGCGTCAATACAGAGGAATTCGCTGCACGTGTCAGCCCTTGCCCTTGGAATCTTGCTGGTTCGGTGCCTTGGGCCGTCTTCCACCCGGCTCACTTTGCTTTACTCAGAGCCGACTTAGGTCACCAACTGAACAGGAGCGCCATCTTTTCATTACTGAGAGCCTTTTGTTCCTGTTGCTCTTCTTCCTAAGGACTCCATGTTATAAACTTTTGCATACCAAGTAAAGTGAATGTATTGAGTATTCTTTCTCTAGTGTTAATCAAAATAGACAGGTAATCAGATGTTTAATTTAGGACAATGAAATGCCTCATACAAAGATGGACAGCTGCTGGACAGCAACCTTAACTTTTATACCCTTTCCTGTAGGAATGCCTTACACTGGCCTGAGACCCACAGGATTCATCAAAGCTTTTCTTCACTGGTCACTGAGACAGACATGCAGTTGAGTTTAGTGTCAGTGCTGAAGCAGGAACACAGATGAGGGAGTAGGTAGAAGCCTTACATGAACCAAGACACAGAAGCAGAGAAATGGGCCATGAAGGCCTGGCAGCGTGGCCTAGCGGCTACACTCCTCGCCTTGAACGCCCCGGGATCCCATATGGGCACCGGTTCTAATCCTGACTGCTCCACTTCCCATCCAGCTCCCTGCCTGTGGCCTGGGAAAGCAGTTGAGGATGGCCCAGAGCACTGGGACCCTGCACCCACGTGGAAGACCTGGAAGAGGTTCCTGGTTCCTGGCTTCAGATCAGCACAGCACCTGCCGTTGCGCTCACTTGGGGAGTGAATCATCGGACGGAAGATCTTCCTCTCTGTCTCTCCTCCTCTATGTATATCTGACTTTGTAATAAAAAATAAATAATTCTTAAAAAAAAAAAAAAAGAAAAGAAATGGGCCATGAAAGGAAAGAAGCAGCTGATTAAGGAAGCAGAGACCTGCAGATTGCAGCACAGTGGTGAGGCAATGCTGGAACCGTCACGGAGCCCCCAGTGCCAGTGGGGCAACTGCATGCAACCAGCTGGTTGTGGACAGACAAACATGAAACCGTCCATGAGAGGGCAGGACACTCTTTTGGGGTTCCTGCTCTTCCAAGGATGCACCATCTTAAGACTCTGTGTGAAGGGCAGTATGATGGGTCAGGCAGCTAAGGGAGGGCACCAGATATTCATGTTTTTCATGAAGGATTCGGAGTTCTGACATCATATATGCAGACTGAAATACTAAGAATAAGACATTCTAGAATCAGAGGCATGCACAAACTTTTTGGATTATTCATGGTATATCCAGCATGCTCCATTTTCCTGACATTTGTTAAACAGATAAGTAGATAATTATGTTGATTTTGAAATTTGAATGTAAGATCATTGGGATTGAACTGAAGGGTACCAAGGAACCAAGGGTACTTGGAACCAAGATTCCAAGGCTGAGTAAGGTACTTAGGATTCAATAAGGCCAAGGTCTAGACATGTCTGACTTGTCGACACAGAATCTAAAATTATCAATGGAGATAATGAAAATAGTCTAGTTCTAGTAAGTGTGATCATAATTGTCTTTTCCATTCATTTGAATGAGAGTTAAAATACTGCTGGAGGATCCTCTCTTTTTTTTTAGCATTCACTGGGACCATCTATGTGGTGTTTCTTTAAATCATTTTTTAAATTCTCTAGCTTGAATCCTATCTTCTTGTCCACATCGCCATTAAGCAGTAACAGAGAGGGTGATATTCACATACATGGGCTGTTGGACTATGAAACTTCTAACAAAATGTGAATTTGGATTTGTAATGAGAAAGATAAAGATGTAAGAACTGTTCCTCACTAACAGGAAAAAAGAAAAATTGGAACTGTATTGGGAAAGTATCCAAAAGAAAGACCTCACCACAAATGAGAACTGGGTTATTAGAAAAATCTGATAAGAGGAAAAAAGAATTTTTCTCAATGAGTTAATTATCACTATATTTTATCGTACTATTGCCCTTCTAAAAAGGACCCTACATTTTACTGCCCACTATAATGGTTTAATAATTATGCCTAATGACATGAAAACCTTCCTCCTTTCAATTGAAAATATCAAACTTGCAGCCAAAGGACACAAGCTGCAGAAGGCATTTGGCCCAATTGTTAAGATTCCTATCTCTTAACTGGAGTCCCTGGGTTCAAATCCCATCTTTGGCTCCTGATTCTACCTTCCTACCAATAGAGAGTCTGATGGACAGTAAATAATAACCCAGGTAGTTGGGTCCCTGCCACCTTTGTAAGGCTGTGACACTCCTGGCTGGGTCCTTTGCTCCTCGCTTTGGCTCTAACTATTTGGAGAGTGTACTAGCAGGTGAGTGTATTCATTAATTTATTCTCTGTGTCTCTGTCTGTCTCTGCTTCTTGAAAAAGGAAGAAGGACCCAAGCTGTGGTGTAGGGTGCTAAGCCACTGCCTGCAGGACTAACAACCCAAATGGGCATCAGTTTAAGACCTAGCTGCTCCATTCCTGACCCAGTTCCCTGATAATGTGACTGGGAAAGTATCACGTCCAATGTATGGGCTATCCAATGTATGGGTCCCTGAAAAGGTAGAAGACCCAGGAGAAGCTCCTGGCTTCCAGTTTGGGCCCGGCCCAGCCCTAGCCATTGTAACCATTTGGAGAGTGAAGCAGTGGATGAAAGATCTCTTCTCTCCTTCTCTTTTTCTCTCTGGCTCTGTAACACAACCTTTCAGATAAGTAAAATATTTTTAAAAGAGAAATAAAAGAATGAAAAAAAGAAAGGAAGGACAGATGGATGGACACAAGAGGGGCATAGAGAAAATATGTAACCAATTCCTTCAGCTTCCAAGCATTACGGTAAACGCCATCATCTTGGCCTCTGGAGAAAGGAAAAAATCTTGAGCAGGCTCAGCAACCTTGTGCTTGCCACAGTTGCTATTTTATTATATATCATACCTTCATCACCTCTTCATTGTTCTGCAAATATTTACTGAGTGTTTTCCACAGGACAGGGTCAGACACTGTGTGGCACACACAGCTAAATGTGGCTCTTCGTTATGTCTGGGGTGTAGGAAAAGAGCAGGGAGACGGCAAGAAATGAGGTCATGGCAGGAGGCCCCGGGGTGAACCTGGCCAGGGTCCTCTAAATTGCCCTCCCAGCAGCACGCCCTGGGATGGCATAGGTGGAGGAGAGCAGGGACTTGAAGATTCATGTCCAAGTGAGGAATCACTGAGGGACTTTTATAGACAAGGCCACTGTATGCAGGTAAGCGAGTGGGCTGAGACCATGTGGTTGGGAGGGGGAAGCGGGAGGAACTTTAAGGGTCAGACCAAAGCACCAACACACATGGGAAACCTGAGCTAGGGTAGTTAGCATCAGCCATCACCAAACACCATTCACTGGCACATACTAAAGCTAGGACTAGGGGCCTGCCTGGGCTAGATCAAACTACCCACCAGAGAGAGTTGGAATAGGGAATGGGCAATGTGAGGCTGGGCCATGACACTAACCAGCATACAGAGAATCGGTTCTGGGGACAGAATCTGTGTGTGGGGGCGGGGGGGGGTGGTATGTGGGCTCACCCCTGTGAAACTGCAAGCCTGTTGGCATGCACAGGCTGGGAACAGGCATGGTTGGGGAGCTAAGGGACACCCTAGCTGGGTTGGGCTTCCCACTGGTGAATGTGAAAGCCAGAATGGGGGCAGCAGGCTGGGCTAGACATGGCTGCAGTGTCCCTCAGCATGGGTGTGGACTGGGTCTGAAGTGTGCCAGACTGGTTTAGACACTAGCACCCAGTGGTGCTCGTAAGAGCCAGGGTGAGTGTAGGAAGGGCTTGGCTAGATCTCAGCTCCCACTGTACCATGTGACAGTTTTGTCTGGGTGTGGACCAGGTGTGGCTGGGCTGTAACACCTAACAACAAGGACCAGAATGGGTGTGGGCCAGTTGGGCAAGACCACTGTTACTGCCAGGAAAAGAAGTGGACTAAGTCAGCCTGGGCCAAAGACCACTGGTGTGTTTGAGATCTGCCAATGGGAGGGGACCTGATAGAGGAGCTTGGGGAACTCCTCTGTCAGGTCACAGTCTCTGGCAGGTGAGTGCAAGAATCAAGGCTGGGAGCAGCCCAGCCTAGGACAGGTTGCGGCGCCCAAGGGCATATGTGGGAAGTCGGGTTTAGGGGTAGACCAGGCTGGGCCAGTTCATAGCACCCACTATCAGATCTGAGAACCAGGACAGGCTGGGTCATGCTGCAACACCAGTCAGTTCACTTTAGGGCCAGGACTTGGGGCTGGCTGGGCTAGGCTAGGCTGTAGCACTCACCAGCATGAGCCGGAACTGGGTGCAGGCTGAATTGAGCCAGGCTGCAGTGCCTGATGGTAGATGCCGAGGTGAGGCAAGCCACGTCAGTCTGGGTGCACTTCAGAGGTGGGGGTCTGGTAGGGCCTGACATGGGTGGCCTGGAGAGTCAATGGCAACAGGAGAAGCTCACTGACTGCCTGGTGGCATGCTTGTGGGGACTTGGTGTGTGGGCTTGCAGGGGTCTGAGGGATGGCACAGGTGGAAGCTTACAGGGACCTGAGGTCTCACATCCAGGATTTGTAGTCTGACCGTGCATGTTTCAGAACTAGGCCTCCTCAGTGGAAGAGACAGAGCAGTGGACAGCAGGCCCTGATGCAGATGGAAGACATGCAGCCAACTGCTGCCTGCAGAGGACATGGAAGCAAGACAGAACAAATTGGACAACTACTTCAGCCAAATGATGACAGCAAAAATTTGGGCAAATGGAGACTCTAAGGTGGACTATGTCAGCCAATGGGTATTGGAAGGGTTTCCTCATCCTTGGATTAGTGAGATCAACAGCATTTCAGAATTACTGAAACCACTTGGGCAGAACCCTCAGAGTATGTGCCACATCAGGACCCTGGGTTGATATTGGGTGGCCATTCCCCATCCCTGGTACTGGGGCAGTTGGGAGGCAGGGTATGGTTTCTCCTCTTATCCTCCCCCCTCCCAGGTACAGGAAGAAGAAATAGAAAGTTTGTCAACAACAATCACACCCACTTTTCCCTAATCCTAGATCCTTCCCACCCTGATCAACTATGTAAACATCATAAAAAATAAAAATAAATAATTTGTTAAAAATAAAAAAGAAATGAGGTCACATGGAAACATTAGGACTGGGGTAAGTTGTAGGTTCTGGGTGGAGAGGGTAGGGGACATGGGCTACAGTCAGTGGATAATGTGAAGCCACTGGGGAGTTTTGAGAACGACCCATTCAGAGCTGCGGCTGAGGAGATCCTCCTGGTGACAGTCACATGGTGAGAGAGAGGAGCGGGAGCTAACCAGCCCTGACTGGTCCAGGGCTGCTGAGAGGACTCAGAGAAGCTGCCTGGGGGGCAGCAAAGCTGGCCCTGAGAGTCTGAGTCCAGCCTCACGGGTCATGGGGCATTCTAAACCCAAGCAGAGTGTGGCAAGGATGTCTGGGAGAGAGACAACCTCATTGTCAGCTCTTTGGGCACTGGGTTGTTGAGAGACTTGTCGCTGTTGCTCTTGGGTAGAAAAGGGGAAGTGAGCATTAGAACTTCAGAGAAAGATCAAGTGATACAACCAAGATGAAGAGAGATGAAAACAGGAGGAGGCGCGGGGCTTACTTCCTTCATTATTGTCACTTGACATTCATTCTGCGGATGGCCACATGGCCATTTATTAAGGATTGAGAGGGAGCAGGGAAAAGCAGGAAACTTGGGTCATGTTTTTCCAGGGTGGAATACAGGTTTTCTGATTTGGGGGGGGTTGTTCCTTAACTTCCAAAAGTTCATGCATTTGAGAGGCAGAGATGCAGGGGAGAGAGAATGTTTCCATCTGCTGGTCTACTCCCCCCGAAAATAATTGCAATGATTTCTTTGTTGTACTGGGGCTTAAGTGGGGGCCCGCAGTTCAATCAAGTGACAGGGACCCAATAAGTTGAGCCATCATCACAGATTCCCATGGTCTACATCGGGAGAAAGATGGAGTCAGGAGCCAGAATTAAGACTCTAGTTCCAGGCATTCTGTTGGAACATGTGAGTACCTCAATCGGCATCTTAAATGCTAGGCCAAATACCCAACCCTCTGATTTTGTTTATAAGGTAAGAAACATTTGCAGACAATGAAAAAGAGAATCTAATGTTTGAATCACAATCTCACCCATAACCAGGCACATCCTACTGGACATTCCCTGTGGACTTGCCAACTTACTATTTCTAACCCTTCCTGAAATCTCTCTGATATTTCTAGAATCAGAGATAAGGAAGAAAAAATAGCTAGCATCCCCAGAGTACTTGCACTCTGCCAGGCATCAGGTTAAACATGTCACACATGCTCATTCATTGAATCTCAACAGCAGCTCTAGAGATTTGGGACTCTCAGTTTGCCTATTTACAGATGAGGAAACTTAGACAAGGGAAGCAAAAGAACTGAGCCAAATGCAGGCAGCTGGAGGGAGCTGAGCTGGGTGGGATTCAGCTTGAGGCTCCTCGTTACGATGCCAGACTGTCTCCAGTCACTCAAGGGACAACGGCAGTTGTTGGGGTATTGCAGAAACTAAACATAATCGTATGAAGTGTTCAGATTCATTTTATTTATATTCTAGCCTATTTTAGGGAGTGAGTTCAATATCACTGTTGCTTCCGGCTCTGTAGGCAAGCTCAAAATCCTGCTAGTGACAGAGCCTTAAAACCAAGGACTTTCGAGCTAAATGAGACCTTGAGGTCTCTCTGGTCAAGTGCCTTCTTTTACATAGGAAATCACATGGTAGAGCAACTGAGAGTGTCTGACCCAAGGTCGCGTCATGGCTAAGAACCAACTGAGACTGAATTCAGTGTCTGAATTTAGTCTTTCCATTCCATATCTAATGGTTCTATAGTACAGTAGGGGAGGGGGAGGCTAGGGGAGACACGGAGTGGGTGAAAGAAGAAGACAGCCAGGGTGAGGCTGTACCCTAGAACCAAGTTCAGGGTGAGGGCTAAGTAGCACTGGCCAAGTAGCACTGGCCTGCCCCCATCTCAGTCTGCAGCCCATCTCAGGCCTGCTCCTGAAAGGTAGCCCTGAGGGTGCACTTTCTACCCAACCACTTAGCAGACACTCCATCTGTTTCTAACATCTTTCTTCTTTCCCCTCTTCATCCCTCTGCAAGTCTTAACACTATGGATGCCTACAAGAAAGTGCTGATGAAGTGACAAAGCCTGGCACATACAGCTCTGTATTCACGTGCTCAAGTGAATTGATCTGCACACGAGAGAATGAGCAAAGGGGAATGGAAAGGAAAAGCAGCTCCATGGATCTCCCTTGAACCTGCTAGGGGAGGGAGACCATAACTGCAGCAGAAGCTTTAAGAAGAGCCATACCAGGATCGAACTGGACTACAACACCCATTGGTTCACGAGGAAGACAGGGCTGGAAACAGAACGAACTCAGCAATCCCAACGACCAGCATGAGCATAAGCTGATTGGTGTGACGGACAGTGTCGGACTCTGTACTAGCAAACTCGCACAATGAATCAGGCCTTGGATCATCTCAGATGAAGTTTCTTTGGAGAACCCTCCAACTGAACTGCTAATCTTAGAACCCCAACCATGAAGAGACTGTCAGCCAGTGGATTCTGAATAGTTTCATTGCGATTGGAACGGCGAGATTGGCAGCAATCCAGAATGATGAACTATCACAACTGTATGAGCAGGACCCTCAGAGCGTGCCTCCCGTTGGGGATCTGGGATGGGTGGGAGGTTGGGTGAGGCTTTTCCCTTTGTTTTTTTCCCTGACCCCAGATACAGGGTAAAATGATATTGATGTGGAAACAATGGTATTACCCACTTTCACCCTGTAGCCCTTAACACTTTGTTCCCTAATCAACTAAGTAAGATTATTAAAAAAAAAGAAGAAGAAGCCATATACCATCTGTATCAGCGACCTGAACCATGCTGCATTTGTCCTGGGCTCGTTAAAGATTCGTCTACTTCTTTTTAACATCAGAGCACCCAGCCAGTGAGGTGCAGCTGGTAACTTTCACATTTTAATGGCATTTTATCTTGCTGCCAACAGGGATGCAGTAATGTGAAAACACTAAATGTGTGTCTGTGCAAAAACTTTCCACAGGGAGGAAAGAAAAAATAACCTTACTGTGCAAACATGGCTATTCCCTAAACAGCACTACACATGCACCAAGAAACAAAAGGCACATTTTGCAAAATAACCGTCTCTCCCAAAACTGTTGCAGTTGCTTTGGATGGTGTTAATGCCTATAAGCAGGAAAGGGAGAAATCATTACCACCCAATGATCATCTCTGCACTCAACTTGGGGGTGTATTATGGTCTGAGACCATGCTATTTGTATAACTAAATGGCAAGGAAAATACAAAAACACTTTTCATACCCACAACATGACCGGCTTCCAGCTGGAACGCGGGAATGTTCAGAACAGGCAGTTACTGAGACAGGTCTGATTGGAGGTGCTACGGCAAATCCAGCAGTGAAACTTATTTTTTTGCTGGGGGCTTCTCTTGTGCCTGAATGCAAGCCCTTCATTCTGTTGTTCAGTTGAAGGATTTCTCCCTTCACTGAAGAGTGAATGCCTCTGAGAAAGGACACGACATTGCACCAAGGTTGACAAAAGCCTGTAGGCACACACAGGTAATCGAGATAAATAGTGCTTGTTTGCATTCCTAGATGAAAGCTATAAAAGCTAATCTCCTAGAAGTCAAGAGTAGAATAGTTGTCATCGGAGGCTGGGAAAAGTAAGTAGCAGGAGGGGATTTGGAGATAGTTGGTGAATGGGTACAAACTTATGGTTAGACAAAGGAATAAATTCTAGGGTTCTATAGTACAGTTAACAGTAATTTATTGTCTATTTCAAAATAACTGGTAGAGAGGATTCTGGATGATCGCAACACAAAGAAATGATAACGTTGTTGGTGATGGATAGACTAAGTACTCTGATTTGAGCCTCACACATTGTATACATGGAATGAGAAAAAAAATCACTCTGCACTCCTTAAATATGTATGGCCATGATCTGTTAATTTTTAAAATCAAAAATAGTGTTAAAATGTCTTTAAAGAGTAATCAGAATCCAGATAAGGATTCTACCTGCTTGAGCAGAAGGCTGAGCTGAGCCTGGCTCTCCACGCCAAGGAGGCAGCAGCAAGTCACAGAGGCTGGGTGACAGGCGAAGAGGCAGCCGCCACACAGCTGTGACCGACTGCCGCCTTCTGAGAATGGAAGCCCGTACTAGCCACATCTTCTGCTTTTTTTCCGAAGAATAGCAAGTTATGATTCTAATGTTGGTGTTCTCTGTTTTAAAATAGCAAGCGGACTAGACAGAACAAATTTTCTGGCCACATCTGGCCTCAGCTTCCAACCACTGTGAAACCCTGGTAGATCTCACCACGGTGCCTTCATGTGAACTTACGACAGGGATCATTGCCCCTAGTTCGAATCCCAAACTTGGCATTCAGGATCTGTGTCATAGGTGACTATCTGGCTCATATTTTATTCATACATGTGTTACATATTGTTATGTTATATATTACTTTATATGAATATACTGAAGCATCACATACGTAAAACAGTATTTAAAAGTTCATAGAAAAATGGTAATTAAAACGTAAGTCTGAGGTGATGAATACACGAATTACCCTGATTTAATGCTTACTGGTTGCATTCATGTACTGAAAATCATCCTGCATCCCTGCTGAGGTCCCACATCCCTTCTGGGAGGGTTGGGATTCAGTCTCCATCCTACTCCCGACTGCAGCTTCCTGCTTGCGTACACCTTGCAAGTCAGCAGTGATTGGCTCAAGTGCTCATGTTCCCATCACCCACGTGGAAGGCCTGGCTGGAGCTCTGGGTCGCTGGCTTCTGTGCAGCCCAGCCCTGGTGGCTTCTGGGTACTTGGGGACGGAAACAGGGGAAGGAGGATTACTCTCTGTCTCTATGTCTTTCACAACCTCTGTGGTGATTCCATGATGTAATAAAAGACTATATATAGTTGGCATGTAAAATGCAACTCTAACTTGGCAGCTAGCAAAGTCCACACGTGCACTGTGGAAGACCTCCTGCTTGGAGCACGGCCGAGTTCTAAGAGGGAGGGTCGAGGGAGAGCTCCATTTATGTCTTTCCATTTGTAACCACCAGGTTTCCCCCAGGACCCATGGACTCCCAGATCTAATGTCCTATTCAGGCAGGATTTTGTACCTGACTTAGCAGTTCTGAGCTCTGACCCAGGCCCTCTGTGAATCCCTGGGCACAATGTATGATGCCTCAATGGGCCGGGACCTCTAGCTAACTGCCTTCCTTCTGTCCTGTCACGGCCTTCGGTTGCTTGCCCAAGCCCCCTCTCTCTCTTCCTTTCTTGGCCCTCTCTGTCTTTGCACACACTTCCCTTTGCGCCAAGAGCGTTCCTTCATCTTCACATCTGTCCCATGTCAGCACCCAGGGAAGAGGCACGTGCAGCATCTTATCCAGCTGTCCCGCACTGTAAAGTGTCTTAACCAAGAACTAGCTCGAAGTAGACCCTCTCCCAGTACATGTGAAGGCCCAGCTTCTGTCCTTTTTTTCCTTCTAAAGCCAAACTCACCACTTTACAAAAAGTGGTACTTCAAAAAGTTCATGGAAAATGGAATTAAAATAGAAGGTTATTATGGTCCAAGAAAATTTTAAAATCTAGGCCTTTTTTTTTTCATAATATGCATTTTCCATGAACTTTCCAAAGTCCCTTTATGTGTATGGACTTCACAAATTTTTGCATAAAAAGAAACTTAGCATAATAATTCCAGGTTCATGTGCCGGTTGCTCCGCTTCCAACCCAGCTCTGTGATTGTGGCCTGGAAAAGCAGTGGAGGATGGCCCAAATCCTTGAGTCTCTACATTCTCTTTGGAGACCCAGAAGAAACTCCAGGCTTCTGACCAGTTAAGCTAGGCCTATTGCAGCCATTTGGAGAATGAATGCCTTTCAAATAAAAAAAAAAATCTTAAAAATGAATTTTTTTTAAAAAATTTCATTTGCATGAACTCTTCAGAGCTGTTGAGTATGTCTTCTCCCAGCTCCCTCCCCTGTTTGGGGTCAGAGGTCCCTGGGCTCACAGTGACTGTGGCCCAGCTCTCAGACTCAACCTCTGCCCCTCTCTTTTGCTCCCTACCCTGCTAACTCCCATCTGTCTGTCTTTTGGAGACTGTTGTGGGTACAGCCACCTCATTCCTTCTCTCCTACCTCCCGTGCAGACGAAACCCTCAAGACCTGGGCCTTCTGGCAGAGTGCTACAGCAGCCCTGACAGTCTCTACGTCATACAGAAGGGCAACAAACACATCCAGGCTTGGCTGAAGGGCTGAGCTCCAGACCTGGAACCGCACCCCAGAGAGCAGGCAGAAATGAGACATCAGGCTTTCAGGATTTATTGGGAGGGAGGACTGGGGAGTGGCAGGGGTGGGAGAGTACTCCATCTGCTCTTTTATGGAAGGACACAGTACTCCTGGCACTCCTTGTGACCCTGCCACAAGGACTCATTCTCCCACCTTCTCAACAGTACCTCCTCCAGGAACATTCCCCTCCCCATCCCAACCCACCCCGAAACGCCATGCACACTCTCACTTCTCTTTCCCGATGCCAGTCAAAACAACAGGCGCCTTATGAAATCAAAACATTTCATAAAAGAAATATCTCTTTAACATGAAGACCTCATTTTTAATAAGGCATATGTAAAAAGAAGCCCAATTATGCCCTGACCTTTCTGGAACAGATCTTTATTTTATTTAAAATGAGGGGATGGCAAAGAAGTTTCCCCCAGTATCTACTGAAGGATTCCCACACATATAAAGATAGTATGTTTTGTTATTTCCCCTAACCACCCAGTCCCTGCCCCTTCCCCACCCCCACACATATACACACTGCATTCCTACATTGAAGTTTAACCCTCAATGTGATGACTTCTGGAGGCAGGGCCTTTAGGTGGCAATTAGGTCACCAGAGTGGAATTCTTGTGAATGGAATCAGTGTCCTTCCATAAAAGAGCTCCAGGGAATTCCCTTAGTCCTTCCACCATACGAGGACAGAGCAAAAAGCTGCCAAAGAAACAGGGAGCCAGACCTCACCACACACTGAACATGCCAGGACTTTGATCTTGGACTTAGAAATACATTTCTGTCATTTGTAAATCACCTAGTTTTGCTTATTTTATTTCAAGAGGCAGAGAGCCAGAGTTCCTACCCAAATACCCACAACAGTGGGGCTTGGCTAGGGCTGGAGCCGAGAGCTGAGAACACAGTCCCAGGTCTCTCATGTGAGTATTAGGAATCCAGTTTATTGAGCCACCACTTCCCAGTCTTAGCAAGCAGGTGAACTCAGCAGGTTAAGACACTCTGATGTGGTGGGAAGACATGTATTTTTAACATGTATTTATTTTTATTGGAAAGGTAGATTTACAGAAAGATCTTCCATCTGCTGCTTCACACCTAAGTGCCTGGAATGGCTAGAGCTGAGCCAATCAGGAGCCAAGAGCTTCTTCCAGGTCTCTCACATGAGTGCAGGGTCCCATGGACTTAAACGTCTTCCACTGCTTTCCCAGGTCATAAACAGAAAGCTGGATTAGGATGTAGTTGTTCCTGGCTCCTGGTTTCAAAATGGCTCAGCTCCAGCCATTACAGTCACTTCTCTCTGTGTCTCCTTCTCTCTGTAAATCTATCTTTCCAATAATACATAGATAAATCTTTTTTTTAAGTGTTGCTAAGGAAAAACCAAAAGATGTCCATTAGTTACCTTCTATCTTAGCCCATTCTGGCTGTCATAATCAAGTAATACCTTCAGATTTCTTGTTATGTGAAAGAAAAATAAAGCCCCTAGTTAGTACTCCCCAGCTTTGGCCGCCCATTAGATTCATAAGAGAGGTTTCATAAACTATTGTTGTGTGAATCCTTCCTTAGTAGGTTCTAATATAATTGATATAGAGTAGAGGGGACATACAGTTTTTTTTTTAAAGTCTTCCAGATGACTCTCGTGTGCATCAGAAGTTGAACACGAGCACTAACATTGTGGTACAGCAGGTTAAAATGTCTGCATCCAACTTCAGAGCACCAGTTAGAGTCCCGGCTGCTCCACTTTAGATTCAGTTCCCTGTTAGTGGGCCTGGGAAAGCAGCAGAAGTTGGCTCCAGTAGCTCAGCCCCTGCCACCCATGTGGAGGCCCATGGAGCTCTTGGGTCTTGGCTTTGGCCTGGCCCAGTTCTGGCTGCAGTGACCACATTAAGAGATGGAAGATCTGTCTGTTTCTCTCCCTCTCCCTGTCATTCTACCGTTCAAATAAACAAATAAGTCTTTATTTTAAAAACTGCTGAAGATAACTGTATTTCTTCAGCTTCCATTTTTTCCAAATTTTATGTTACTTTCAGCCAAATGTAGTGTCTCACAGACACCAGCTTCTTCTTTCTCTGAAGAACAGTCTGCCCCTAGGAGTGATGCACACAGGCACCACACGGAGTTAATATGCAGGACCAAGCAGTGAATGGATATCTTAACTAGAGCTGATCCAACAACGACATGTCTAGCAGCAAACAGAGAACATCCCAGCCTCAGAGCAAAACTTCCTTTAAAAAAAACATAAAAAAGCATTAACCAAAAGAGAAAAAAATTTGAAAATATTTGTCATTAAAATAACATACTTTTGCTCACTGAAAATTACTGATAAGAGAATTGCAAAGAAAGCCAAGTATGGAAGGAGACATTTGTAACCCATATATCCAATGAAGAATTCATGTCAGATTATATAATGAACCTCAATCCGACAACAAAAGGCTTGACCAAGTTTGTATACATGAAATATAATACCTCAATGGCCTTACACATAGCTAAAAGTTCTCGTGCTTCCAAACTCTAATGTGATAGCATTATACTGTCTTGTGATGTGAAATGGCTATTATATGTTAAAAAAAAAAGACTGACATTATCAAACGTAGCTGACACTGCTGCCAATTAATACAACTACTTCAAGAAATTGCTTGGCAGTATCTGTAAAAGTTAAACCTTGTATCTTTTGAAAGGGAAACAAGAGAGGAATTTTTAAATATTTTTCATAAAGATTCATAAAATTATTCTCCTGTCCCCAAATTTAAAATACTTTTAAAAAGAGAAAAACACTCCTGCAACCTTTAACATAGTCAGAGCTGGGGAGCTCAGTAAATGTCACACTGTGTTTTAGTAATGACACGTGGCAGTGCCATCCTGGCACAGGAACAGAAATATTCATCCAGCATAAATTATAAGTGGTCTTTCAGAGAACACCCCTGGCAGGAAATGCAGTTGCTACAGCCGTGTTTATATTGGCAGCAAATAGCCTAACTTCACTGTAATACGTAGAGCAACTTTGGTTGCATGTGGCAGAACTCAATTAGAGCAAAATTCAGCAAAGGGGGGGATTTTCTGGAAGGCTGCTAGGATAGCTGCCATAGGAGAGTGGGTTCGATGATGAGATTTAGAAACAGCTCAACCTGTAGTGCCCTGCATTGCCCTCCCCACCTCAGCTCCACACATACCCAGGTGTGGCCTCATTCTCTAGAAATAGCAGACCTGCCTCTTTCCACAAAGTCCCAAGTTATAATTCTGTTCACTGAGTGGATACAAGTTCTCTTTCATTCCTAGTTTTAAAATCAGGAGGAAGAAAGCTGATGAGCCGAATGTGGGTCAAGATCCCATCCTTGGACCATACAAGGCAGCATGGTGTAAGTCGTGCCAAGGGAAAAGGCACTGTGGATGGCCAGCTCCCACCAGGTGCCTGATCCTACAGAAGCTTACTGTGGCTAGGAGGCAACTTTCCAAAATGCGTACTCCAGAGATGCCATGAAGATAAGGAGAAGCAGTGCCAAGAAACACAAGGCACCAGATGGCAGAACAATTGGGAGGTGACATGCACACTTCAGGAAAATTTGGATTTTACTACCAAAGTACAAGTTAGGGGATTGGGTTTTCCTGTATGACCCATTCTCCAACGTAAGCTCTCATAAGACTGCAGTAGAAGCGAATCAGCCAGATCCCCAATCACTGGACACTTTGAGAGGTATCCACAGAGAATCTGGAACGTCTAAAACACTGGATGTATGACAAACTCTGTAAGCTGCAAAATGCACCTTGAGTCCTAAGACCAGGAAGCAACATGTACCCAGAATACAAAATGTGAATCATTAAAATGCACTACATCAAAAAACATGTGGGCTGTGCAGTAAGCCCTGAAATAGAGTGTGAGGAGTACTGGCTGAGTCCCAGTGACAAAGTGTGGGGTGACAAAATTATTCCACAGTCTGCTGGAACCCTGGGGAAAACTCAGTATGCCCAAAGCATGGACTCAGCCCACTAAAGGACAGTTAACTCGGGATTTCCTAAACACAAAATGTGTGTGTGTGGCCTAAGATAAAATACTGGGACAGACATGTGTGCTGTCAAGCACAAGACATTTTGTCTGAATCGGTCATATCTCCCAGAGTAGGGATTTGGCAGCTGCCTAGCGAGATCCGAACTGTCTTCCTAAGATCACTAGTCCCGGATATCTGGGTGGCCGTTCCCTTGAGGAACAAACTTGGTGCCTTTGGCTGGGACTCTCCAAACAGCAGTAAAGGCTTGTGTTTTTAAGACATCTTTCATCTATCACACTCCCCAGTACTTTACAGGAAGTTGCTCTTCTCGTACAGTTGCTGGTAAAGCAGGTGAGTTGACAAACGGGTGGACTTCCTGCTGCCTGTTGGGGTTTGCACAGAGGTGGAAGCAAATTTACTTCACTGGGTGCTTCTCAGTCCACTGCCTGTACTTGCAGCTGTCCTCTTTCACCTCCCCAAACAGTACTTTGAGTATTTTTATAATAAGAGTGTAGTTCCCCACATTTTGACTCCCAGGCATCTATGCAGTAATCCATGTGGCAAAAAGGGGACCCTCATACACTTTGGTGGCACTGTAAATAAGTCCATTCACATGACAGATAGTAAGAAAGTTCCTAAACACATTAAAAAATAGAACTGTCATGACATAAAAAAAAATAGAAATGCCATGATTGGGTATCCCCAGCCAAAGGAGATGAGACCGGTATGTGCAAGACCGATATGTGAAAAAGGTATCTGCACTCCCACATTTCTTTTTTTTTTTTTAATTTTTTTTATTGTATTATTGTTGACAATCTTTACATAGTTAATTACAGTAAAAAAAGGTTCAGGGGGTATAGGGAAGTGGGTAATAGTATTATGTCCATATTGTTTCCATCATGCATCTGAGGTAAAGGAGGATATTGAGGGAGAAGCCCCACCCAGTTTCCCGCCCACCCCAAGTCCCAGATGTGGGGCATGCTCTGAGATCCTTGCTCAAGTGGTTTTAATAGTTCTCCAGTTATGAATCGCTGCCAGTTTTGCTCGATGAGGTCGTCCACTGATTGACACAGTCCACCATAGGGTCTTCATTTGCCCACTATTTTGCTGCCAACAAATAGCTGTGGTGGTTGATTGACTTGTTCTGTCCTCTGTCTTTTCTTGGCTAGGGTTCTAAGTTCAGCAGTTCGATTGGGGAGATCTCCAAAGAAACTCTGAGGTATTCCTAGACCAGATTCTTGTATGTTCAAGCAAGCACAGGGCCCGGCACAGTCCATCACCACGATCAGCTGGTGGTTTCAATTGCTGGGTTGGTTCTGTTTTCAGTCCTGACTTGCACTGGAACCAATGGGTGTTGCAGTCCAGTCTGGTTCTGCCCAGCACATACTCGGCCCTTACATCAACCAGTGAGAGCTGCAGCCTAGTCGGGGCGATCCACAATAACCCCCACCAGGCCCACCCCCTACCCTGGTTTGCCAGTATGTATAGCAGACTAGTCCAGTCTGTCCCACATCCCATTTGGCTCTTGTACTTGTCAGTGGGTATCAAAGCTTAGTTCCATCTAACCAACTCAACTATCCAGCCCTCATGGATGTTGTTGAGTGCCTCTCTGTCTAGCCACCCCACTCCCACACTTCTTGCAGCTATGATTCTGAGTCAGTATCCCTGTCCATCAGTGTATAAATAGACTCTTATTAAAGAGGCATACTCGATAGTGAGAGACTGTTCATCCTTAGAAGAGAAGGAGATGTTGTCATTTGTGGCAACATGGATAAACTCGGAGGGCATTATACTAAGCAAAACAAACCAATTGTGCATGATCTCGCTCATGTGTAGAATCTAAAAACGTCAGACGCAGAGCAGCAAAGCAAGATGGTGGCTACCAGGGGCTGGGAGTAGGGAGACATTACTGAAGGCTGTGACATTTCACTTGGATGAGAGGAGTAAGTTCAAGATATCTGTCGCCCCACACTGTGACCACAGTTAAAGAGAACATAGTGAATATTTGAAAATTGATAAAATAGCAGCTTATACATTCATTAAAGTGTTATATGGAAATAGCTTGTACACCCAACCATGTACAATTTTTATTTGTCAACTTTTTGAAAAGAGGTAGACTGGATCTACCTTGTGTGGACAAAGGTCAGTTTGTGGCTCTATCAACGCTCCAGGAAAAACAAACAAAAAGAACCAAAGGAGCCACTTGTTACATTCCAACTGGCTGATTAGCTGACTACATTCTTAAACAATTCAGTTGCATGTACAGAAACAACCCCAGTTTCTTTGGGACACCCAGGCTTGTCATCAAAGAGCATCTGGTTGGATGGCGGTGAGCACGGGGAGGCGAGGGACCTTGTCACACAGTCAGCCTCAGCAGAGAAGTGTTCCCAAAGATGGCGGTTGCATGGAAAGCTGGGAACAGGGTAGGAAGGTCATCATAGTGTGAGTGAAGAGAGGCAGATCTCAGCCACATGTGAAGGCTGGAGTGAACCAACCCAAGCCTCAGCTGCTTTCCTACTCAGTGCTGCCTGAAGACAATGGAGAACCCCCAAGCTGGGATTCTTCCCCTCTTCCCTTCTGCCATACCACCATTGCTCTGGCAACAGGGGAGAGGACACTGATGCACATTTTTCCAGATATATGGGCATGTGGTCATCAAAGAGCCATTACAGACTCCTGTTCTCCTCCCTTGGAGTCTAGAGAACTTTGAGATACAAAGAGGAGGACAGAAAAAGGAATGAAGAAGAAGAATATGGTGACAGGGCTCAAAGTGGAAAGTGGCTGACTCATTCTATAATTAGTACATAGCTATGTGCTGCACAGGGAGAGATGAGGGGTAAACGGAACAATAACTAGGAATATAGAAGAAATAGGAATGCTTACAGACTAGCTGAATTGGACCAACAGATGGATTCTTTTTTAAAAAAAGACTTTTTTAAAAAGCAGGTGATTTCCGCTTAAAAAATGTGGGAATATGGCTTTCTGTGATTTTCTGTAATGCCATGTGTGGCCTCACAAAGCAACAACTTGCTTGGGTCATGGCTTCCCTTACAGATGTTCTTCCATGGGACTTGGTCCCCATCACTCTGTTGTCTCAACATCTCCATCAGCATATGAATTGGTCACTCCTGACTGAAACATCTGCAACACGAAGCTAGAAGATGAATGTGTAAGTTTAACAAAAAGGCCACGGACTAAGGTCCTCGCCTTGATCCCATATGTCCGCTGGTTCTAATCCCAGCAGCTCCACTTCCTCTCTCTCTCTCCTCCTCTCAGTATATCTGACTTTGTAATAAAAATAAAATAAATCTTTAAAAAAAAAAACAAACAAAAAGGCCACATGGTTACCATAAATTTCTTTGTAGGAAGAGGAGTCAGATAAATCAGTCCCATAAATTACCTCAACTATTCCATTAAATACTCAAGAGTATTGGGATAGCCGCTGGAAGAGTTCATCTAGCAGCTGGACAGGGAAGCCTAATTCCTATTGACCAGGTGGGTACCAATCACATCTCTGGACCTGCATATGCCCTCAATACAGAAAAGATGAGAGTGGGTTCTGTGAATGGGTGTTTGCACCTTATAGCTTGCCAGCTTCGGAATCAGAAAGAAAACCTGTGGAATTGTCCCTAACATCAGCCCTCAACATGAAAGTGCCATGAAATCCATGTATAATTCACATCACATCCAGATGGACACTCAGTGAGCTTCAAGGGGAATGAATCACCTTATGTGCATTTACTGCCTAAATGTCAGTGTGTCTTTTCACCACTGGCCATGACAGGCGTTACGGACAGGTGCACTCTCTGAGGCCTCCGGTTTAGGCAAGTCAGCTTTACAATCCTGGCTGAAGCTGACCCTTTCTGAGTTGCTGTGTAAAAAATGCATACCATAAGATTTCAAATAACACATGATTTAAAATTGCCTGCCCCTGGTAAAAAGAAATTTGAATGGAAATAGAACAATAGTTGTTCATGTGTCTGGACCTTGCAAGTGAAAGGGAACTTAGGTGTTCTGATGAGAAAAAACACAGGGTGGTAGGATAACCATGAACCTGCAGAACACTGCTATCTTGGGACTTTCACATGCATTCTCATATTGACTGCCATTAACAGATGTAATGTAGAAATGTAATGTGAGCCATGTGTGAAATTTAGGTTTTCTAGTAACCACATTTCAAAAAGATAATATTATAAAAAGTTAGAATTAATTTTAATGATTGTTTAGCCAAAAATAACATTTAAGTGTGTGATTGATATAGAGACTGCTGAGATATTTTGCATGGTTTTTCATCCTTTGAAGTCTAGGGCATCATTTTCATTTAGAGTACATGTCAGTTTATTCCAGCCCATTTCAAATGCCCAATACCCACAATGCTGTGATTGGAAACAGTTTGTTCCCTCAAGGGTTGAAGAGCTGGGAACTTGGCCCTCAACATGGTAATGCTGAGACATGGAAATTGAAAGAAAGGGGGGGTCTCATAAATGGCCCTTAGGACCATTGAGGTCAAGCTCTTAGAAGGAATTGAGGGATTTCTCTTGGAGCCCTGGTTAGTGCTCATGAAAAGATTGTTATAAAAGCCTGAGCCTTGAGGCTGTGCCATGGTGCTTTAATCTGCCTGTGGTTGTTGACATCCCATATGGGTGCAGGTTCCACTTTTAACTCAGCTCCTTGCTAATTTACCTGGGAAAGTAGCAGATGATGGCCCAGGACCTTAGGCCCTGTGCCCAAGTGGGAGACCCTGAAGAAGCTGCTGGCTTCTGGCTTCAGATCGGCCCAGCTCTGATTGTTGCAGCCATTTGGGGAGTAAGCCAGCTGATGGAAAACTCTCTCTCTCTCCACTCTCTCTCTCTCTCTCTTTCTTCCCCACCCTCTCTTTGTAACTCTGACTGAGCCTGACCCAATCCTATTATTTCCTACATCAAGATGCAATCATTTTCTTCCACAGATATTCCCACCATTGCCATCTGCCATGTTGGAACTTGGCCTATGGATCCTCAACAGGGATGAGCTGATGTCAGTACCATTGCCAGGAACCTCCAAAACTGTGCACTCAGCCAATTTCTCTTCTCCATAAGTGGCCTGCCTCAGACAATTCAATATAGTGACAAAAAGCTAATACTACACATACTACAGTAGCTCCAAAAGACATGCATTCACATATCATGGCCTTGGGGCAATTGATTAAATTCTTGGGCCCCCATTTCCTTATCATGAAATGTGGAGAATAATATGCAACTGAACTCTGTTTAGTTCCTCCTAGGGACATAGATAAGATGCAAGCACAACACACAAGGGTCAATGTTACAGAATGTAGGAGTATATGTATATGCAAATAGCAAGATTATGGTGTGACATAAATAGGAGTTGTGTCTACGTTCTAGTGGACAAAGATTTTTAAAACCTGTTTTCACAGCCATACGCATAGGGGTAGGAGTCTTACAGGCGTGGTCAGTTCCAACCCCAGGATTGCTGCATCTGTCAAGTCATCCCCTGGCCAGACAGAATTCTGCTACTACCAGCATCCTCTATGAGGAACTGAGGACACGGGGATTTCTTCCACTTCATCAAACCAACTCACAACTTCTCTAAGATTTCTGCATCAGAAACCCATTTGCAGTTAGTACTATACCAAAATAACAAGGCACATGCAAAAAAATGTTACACCCAGCTTGCAGTTGTTCAATTATATTCAGATTTACTAGGTTGTATTTTAAATGTAATTATTCAAAGAACTGATACTCTTTAGCAAACTGTTAGCCAATAAAAGTTAGCTAGAACGAAAATTTTGTAGAATCTCCGTGAGAAAACGAGAAATTCCAGGTATAGAACAGGATACAACTGAAAACAAACAAACAAACAAATGACTTTGGAACCCATGGCTCTGCCCCCATATCTTGTCTGGGCCATATTTTTGTTTGTAACTTGTCTCCTTATCTTTGAAATGGGAAAAATATGTACTTACTACAGTTACAGAATGGTTCTAAAATTTTAGCACAACAAATGCTAGTTCTTTTTGCTACCTTGTGTAAAAGGATGAGGTGAAGCAAGAAGAATATGGGCTAAAGTTTTAGGTGGTCTTGGTGCTTTGTGGCCTAATTTTTGTAATAAATAATGACAAGTGCTTTCTAATCAGGAAAATAACACATTCATTATAGAATACTTGGAAAATATAGGAAGATATTGATCAACATTTATTCTAGCAACCAGAGATAAATTAGATTCATGTTTTTACTTGCCTAAAGCATGTCTATAGGTAAATATTTTTCTTTTTTTCTTATCAAATATGGGTAATACTGTTTCTTAAAATGTCATATTTTTTTCGCTGATTTACTTTTACTTCTAAAAGATTCTTCAGAGATTTTAGAATTGCCTTTATTTTAAACAGATTATTTGAAAACATAATCTAATGGTTAAATATTATTTCACCATATGGGATGCAGTATGTTTAATTTAGTCCATTTTTGGACAGTTATGTTATTTCCATATTTTCTTTTTTTTAATTTATTTTATTCTATTATTTAATGATGCAGTTTCATATTTAATGATACAGTTTCATACCAGGATGCTGGTAGTAGCAGAATTCTGTCTGGCCAGGGGATGACTTGACAGGTGCAGCAATCCTGGGGTTGGAACTGACCATGCCTGTAAGACTCCTACCCCTATGCGTATGGCTGTGAAAACAGTTTCAAAGGGGATTTCCCTTTCCCCTTCCCCAAGTCCCTTCCCTCCCCGTCCCAGCTGATTTCCTCTATATTAATACAATAGAATAGTTCTTCATAATTAGTCATAAGTCCATCATTCTGCTATTTAAGTGTATCCTGACATGTTGGGTATGGACAATGGCAGACAGTCCAGCATCCTATTGTGAAGATACATTTAACAGTTTCACTGGGAGTCTGTCTTTGACTTGGAACTAGAAATGCAAAATGCATTATATCTTCACATCTGTATGTCATAGTCTCTATTGGACAGTTACTGTACATCCCCATAAATGAAAAGTCATAAAACAAAATCAACAACAGGAAGAAAACTAGAAAATTTACAATAAGAAGTTAAATAACATGCTACTGAATGACCAGTGTGTTGCTAAAGACGTGAAAATCAAAAACCTTCTTGAAGAAAATAATCATACTGTATGACCTATGAGTCAGTGAAGAAACTGATAAAACTTTTTTGAAAAAATGAAAATAAAAACAAAAATAATAAAATCCATGAGATATAGCAAAAACAGTATTGAAAGGTCCATATTTTTTTAATACACAAATTTGCATAATATTCTTGCACACAAATTTCACTGCACACCTCTTGATGTATTCAGGATGAATTCCTAGAAGTAGCATGAACAATTGTAAGGACTGCTAAGTTGTTGCTACACATAACACACTTTTGTCCTTCTGAAAGATTGCAATAGTTGATGACACTCCTGTAAATAACTGATCAGTTTTAGGTCATCTAGTCTCAGAACTGAATGATCAACTGCGTGTTTATAAAAACAAGTCAAGAATGGGTGTATTGTAGGTGTACATGAGGTTTCTATCTCTCTCTCCATAGACTGTAGATACAATTTTGCAATTTTTGTAATTAGGATGCAGGACCACAGAAAATTGGGAGTGGGCCAGAGAGTTTTCCGAGAAGGGAAATGCGTGAGGCCAAGAAACACTCAACAGTCCTGGAGGTCAAACACAATTCAGCATTAAGAATGAGGAAGTCCCACACAACGTGACAAGATGCTGGGTCAGCCACAGTCTTAAGATGGAAACATGGTCCAGACTTGACTTCCGCCCTTCACTGATGAGGTTTCTGGCTGCCTGCCAATCATAGTCAGCTCGAAGCAGAACACTATGGGAGAAACAGCAAACCAAGAGCAAAGTGATGATGGGAAACCAAGAGCCATATGAAACAAGTGGCTGGAGGAAACCAATCCAACACTGAGCCTGCTGGAGACCTGAGAAGGAAAACAGCCTTTGTGGGTTCCTGGGTCACTCAGAAAGGAGGGCCATGGGGGTGCACCTGGAAGGCAGCTCTATACTCCACATTTAGCGTGAGTCAGCAGCTGGCACTGCTAGTGGCAGGCTCCAGATTATAGGAAGATTAATGTAGAATGGGGAATTTGGAGAAGATGACGTTAAATCATTCATTTATATTGATTTAAGCAAGTATTATGTGCAAAGCATAATTTCTGAAGATATAGAATCACTACATAGCTGCCAATGCTTTTGGTAACTTCAGGAAAATTCATAAGGTAACTAAAAATAATCTGGAAGAGTAATTCTCTAATTCTTGCAAAAGCAAACACCTGATCTTGTCATTGGGTCCCTCATTTAACTAAACCTCCCTCAAAATAAACATAGAATAGTTTTCCATAAAGCTATGGGTTAGTAACACTTTAACCACTGGTTCTAGGTTGGTCAATCACAGGCTGTGACTAACATGAAAGATATTCACATCAACAAAGGCTCTACATTTAAATAAGGTAGTTAACAAACCAGAAAAATACAGCCAGGACAAAGCATTTTCAAAGGCTGACCTTGAGCTAGTGCATGTTTTCACTGAGGATAATAGAAGAGTGCACAAATAGATGAATAACAAAAGCAACCCAGTATAGGGTTTTAAATGCCAGTAATTATTTATCTAATATATGGTAGGGCGAGGGGGAGAGAAATCAACAGCAATAAACATATAGAATGAAGTTGGATAGCTTGATAACGTAAGTATCCTTAGCTACAAAAAGCAAATTAAGCAAACAAAAAGATGGAGTAAGCCCACAGATCAGTGAAGCAGCCACTGCATGGAATCCCCAAGAACAGGTCACTCTGAGAGTTAAGTAAGTTTCTAATTCCTGAGACACTTGAGGCACTTCTCTTAGGATTTATCTCTTCTGAATGGGACTGTTTAAAAAATCCATTATTTACTTCTCCTTCTTAAAGAACAAGACAAATATACCCATTTCTTGATGACTCAACCACTTACAATCAAGATTGTATTTCAACTCAATAAGCACTTATAGAACCTCTGTACTTTGTACCAAGCACATGTTGACATTTAATCACTTCTCATTCACTTTAAAACTGGTTCTCAGAAACATGTTAAAGGAAAGCAGCAAGCTACAAATTATTACATAATTTCATATACTACATAACATTTCCATATGATACTTACTTATTCAGATATTAAAGGCATAGTTACCAACAGATGTTCCTGCCAGATGAGGCATTACTCAATGACCAGTTTTGCCTAAAACCATAGAAAGGGAAAGGTAACAAACATTAGGTTAGTACCCACTGTGTACTACATGCCTGGTATTCAGTATCTCATTTAATTCTTACACTCACTGAATAAATAGGAATCTTTTAAAAAGATCTATTTATTGTAAATCAGAGTTACAGACTGGAGTGTGTGTGTGGGAGGAGGGCTGTGGGCGACAGATGTGGGTATGAAGAAACAGAGAGAAAGAGAGAGATCTTCAATTTGCTGATTCATTCCCAAATAACTACAATAACCAGTGCAAGGTCATGCCAAAATTAGGATCCACCAGCTTCAACCAGGTCTCCATTATGGGTGCCAGGGACCCAAACACTTCAGCCATCTTCTACCACCTTTCCCAGGCCATTAGCAGGGAGCAGGATCAAACGTAGAGCTGCCTGGACATGACTGGTGTCCATATGAACTGGATACTGATACTGCGAGTGGCATTATTACCTGCTATTCCATAATACCAGCCCCCAAATAGCTACTGATAGCTCCATCCTGTAGATGGGGAAATCATAGATGATGATGATGCTTTTACACTGGCAGCACGGCAGACTAAGGTCATGCATTAACTCATAAAACCTGCACCAAATACCGTGAGGAAATTATCAGGATGATGTGACGTGGTATGTGAAGAAACCAGTGCACAAAGAATCACTGACCTGTCAAAGGGTCACATTATTTAAGCTGCAGATCTGGGATGCAAACAGAAGCAAATCTAACCCTGGACTCCCAGACTCCCAGACCTTACATCTCTTTCACATGCATGCTGTCCACTGAGAACACAGCTGAGGATCCTAGTGGTCCTCATTTTGAACAGGAGGATGAGCTATAGACCACGTGATCAATAGGACAGTGGATGAACTAGAAGGAGTCCATCTCTGGTTTTGATCAGGAAGTTGGCTCCTTTGGGCTGGCATGAGGGGCACTGAGGGGGTTTAACCAGGCTCTTCAAAACCTTTCTTCATAGAAACACAGACTTTAAATGCTATTGCCTAATGGTGGAATTTTATCCAACAGGCTTTGGTGTTTTCTTCACCCATGCATTGGTTATTCAGTGACATGTTTTTAACTCCATGGTGCTGTAAATTTTTGTTTTAACTTCGTATTTGCTGTTGGATTTGCTTTGTGGCTTTTCATTTAAGGGCATGTAAAGCGATGGCATAATAGAAACTATCACATTAAGATGTGAAGATGTAATACAGTATGTATTCCTACTTCCAAATCAAAGATGGACTCACAATGAAACTGTTGGATATATTTAAATAATGGGATGCTGGACTGTCTGCCATTGTCCGTACCAGCAATGTCAGGGTACACTTAAATAACAGACTGATGGATTTATGACTGCTTAAAAAAATGCTATTGCCTAGGCTAAATTGCTCATGATTTGGCATGTAACATGGCTCTTAATAGTTGTTAACCACTGCAAGGTTGTGTGTGGCTAAAATTCCCGTCTTCCTGAGTATTGCTCTTCCTCACACTTGAACCAAGGATATAACATTTAGTCAGAATAAATGCACTGGAACAGGGCAGAGAATCTAGAACAGTTTGTAAGCATTGCACTCTTGAGTTGGGGTCCTTTTTTAGAGGATTTTACACAGCAGCTTTTCCTGCAACACTGTACTCAACAAACAAGGAATCTTAAAGCTGCAAGAAGCCAGTGTAAGTCCAACTTTTTAAAATTTATTTTTAAAAATGCATCATAAGACTGAGGTTTTGCACTTACAGGTTTACTCCCCAAATGTCCACCACAGCCAGGGTTAGGCCAAGTTGAAGCCAGGAGCCAGGAACTCAGTCGGGGTTCTCGTGTGAGTAGCACGAATCCAAGTACTTGAGCCAACACTGCTGCCTCCTGGGGTGTATGTTAGCAGGACGTTGGAATAGGAAGAAGAACTGGGACTCAAACTCAGGCATCTGGATACGGGTTGCATCAAGCACCTAGCCTTGTGTCGAAGTTTTGAACACAATGTATGAAGATAGAGGTTGCTTTGGCAGGATATGTCCTTGCCTGTCAACCTGCAAGCCCACCTTTTGAGAGATCTTGAACACTCCCTTAACCCTTGCCATAAAAGTTCTGGCAAGCTGCTTTTCTGGAAGGCAGCTGCCTTTGGAGATTTCTACCTTCCAGCTGTCTCCTCCACCTGACATAAATAAACAAAACTTCCTTCTAATTAGCTCCAGCTTCAGGCTGACTACCTGGCCGCCCCTAGTGAGGAATACTAAAACCACAGTTATGGTGGCAGAGACTAGAGGGAGACAGCAAAGGTCTTGGGCCTTTGGGAGAGGTCAGGTGGGCCCAGAAAAGGGAAAGCCTCCTCTCCTCTGCAGTCGGCCCTGGGCAGCCTGGGGCTTGGCTTTGGAGCTTTGGGGCTTCAGGGCTTCGGGGCTTCAGCACAGACTGGGTACAAGTTTCTCGGTCCCATCCTCCTGATCTCCAAGACTGCCTGGATAGACCAAAGCTCTTGGACCAGAGTGGGTATGTCCTCATGGGTGACTCCTCCTCCTGTGGGAGCAAGGACAATCTTCTTACAGCACCCCTGGGGATGAGGAGTATGGCAGCCAGCTGCTCCAATTCCCACAGTGTTAACAAGCTGAGCCATAGGTTTCTGGCATGGCATTATCTCTTTTTTGCTCCTAAAGCCATCTGGAGCCATGCCCTTGGCCCCTGTCCTCCTTGTGAGACAAGGCCAACAGACAAGGCTGCTAGTGACCTGGTGGGAACTGTGCTACCTTGTTTCCACTGTGGTTGGAGAGTGGATTTGGTAGAATATGTTGAAAAACTGGGCCCGGAGCAATGGCTCAATGGTTAAGTCCTCACCTTATACATTGCTGGATTCCATATGGTTTTTGATTCATATCACGGATGACTTCTTCCCTTCCAGCTCCCTACTTGTGGCCTGGGAAAGCAGTAGATGATGGCCCAAAGCCTTGGGAACCTGCACTCACATGGGAGACTCTGAAGAAGCTTCTGACTCATGGCTTTGGATCTGCTCAGCTCTGGCCTTTACAGTTACCTGTGGAGTGAATCAAAGGACAGAAGATCTTCCTTTCTGTTTCTCCTTCTCTATGTAAATCTGCCTTTCTAGTAAAAATAGATAACTTTTAAAAAAAGAATATTTAGAAAAACTCCTCCCTTGTAGCCTACAGAAATTAGATGCATCAAACCATTACCACAGTCCTAACTGTGAAGCGTGTTTTCCCACAAGGTATCTGACAGAGTATTTGCCAGACACTAGTGTGTTACCCACATTTGGAGGTGGGGAGACACTGGCCAATGTGAGGGAGGCAGGGGATTGAGAGAGGTGGTCTTCAGGCCTTATCTGTTCCCAACAAGTGCAAGGAGAAACAGTTAGGGTGGAAGTGTTGGTTGTGGCCTGAGCAGGGTGTGGTGGGGAGGGAGTTAATATTTGACTCCTTAGTCCTATGACTGGAATTCAGAGGGCATTTGGGGAGGACTGATGTGGTGCCAGGCACCTCTCTGTTTGGCTTCTCATGCCCTGGGGCCACATCCTTGCCAGAAGCAGAGGAATACATGAATCCATTGATAATCTTCTTATATTATGCACGTCTGAAGCCCAGCTACCTGCTTGTGTTTTCAAAGAAAGAAGATCAGTACAAATATGTCAGTGGTAGGGTGGGAGGCATGTTCGTGGGAGGAAATAGAGGAACACTCACAATGGCACCAGACAGTCACAGAGATGGGGGTGCAGAAGGCACATCTGGGCTGTTCTAACAAGATCTCCCAGGCTGGGGGACTGAAACCACAGAAACTGACTTTTGCACAACTCCAGAGGCCACAAGGCCTGAGACCCAGGTGGTTGCAGGCTGAGCCATTTCTGAGCTCTCTCACCTTGGCTTCAGACAGACGTCTTCCAATGGCTTCCTGGGGTCCATCCCACCTAATGCATTCATCTTTTCAAAGGCCTTATCTCTGAATACATCAGTAAGATTCCAGCAGGTTTTAAACACTGAACTCTACCTTATTTGTTTGTTTATTAGAAAGGGGAGAGAAGGAGGAAGAGAGGAACAGAGCCAGAAATTTTCTGCTGGTTCACTCCTCAGTGAACCTAGGAGCCAGGAACTCAATCAAGGTCTCCCAATGGATAGCAAAAATTCAGTCACTTTCAGCCATCACTGCTGCCTCCCAGGGTACAAATTAGAAGGCTGCTGTAATCTATAGAGCTGGAAATTGAACCCAGGCACCATGGGATGCCCTGGTCCCTGGGTCAGGTGCATCTGCACCTGAGCACCATAGACAGGAAGGAGCAGATATTCCATAGTTACTGCACAGTCTTTCCCTGATATTCCACAGTTACAAAAAGTCCTCAAGAGAGAGTCCAACTCCAGGCTAATTTAACAGTCATTAATAATTGATAATGCTCATCCCTCCTGGATTGTGTGCACAATGCTTGGAGTCCCAGAAATTAGCAATAATAAAATTTCAGCCTAGGATAAAACTGAGTTAAGAGTTGCTCTGCCTCTGTTTTACATGTTCTGTATCAAATATTCATCTCAAGTCATAAACTCATACACAAAGATGTCCCCCAGAGGCTCCCATCTGTAAACATCTAAATGTAATAAAGGAAATAAAAAGAGTAATACACAAATCACAGAAAAGTGATCGCTTGTCACTCAATGAATAAATTATGAGACTAACAGGTTAACACGGAGAGTCTGCCCAGGACAAGAAGGGGAAGAGGCTGGCACCCACCTCCTGCTCTGCTGTTGACCTCGACAGGTGACTTAGTACCAGCAGCTTTTCTCAGGCATCCACAGAGCAGCGATCATTTGACATATGCTAGGGTGGTCTCATGGCCATGAGGGCTCTGTGCACCACAGGTGTTCCTTCCTTACATGTCTAGCTTTTCTTGCTCTTTTCACATGAACAGAAGTAAAAAGGAAAAACTTTACATTGTTAGTCCTGCCAGGACTTTCCTACTTCAAATCAGATGGGATGATGGAAACCCTTGGTCTCCTCTCCTCTCAACTCTGATTATTTTTTTCTACCCAGCCCCTCAACCAACCAACCAACCAACAAAATCTCTCATGGTTCTTCTCTATCTATATCCTATCCTCATCTCCTTAAAAAAAAAATGCCCTTGATGAAAATTCCCAATTAGGGTTCCAAGCCACGACCCTCCTCTGAGCTGCAGACGCACACCTAAGTCCTTCACAACCCCATGGATTATGAATTTCAACAGTCCCTGCCCTGTACTGCTCTTCCTTCCATCACAGTCTCAAAGGTCACATAAACCACTCATGTGTACAAGACAAAATCCCAAGAGGCTTCCTCGATTCTGCCCGTGTCCTCACTCCCTCGGTCCAATGCTTTGTCCTTTCCATTCTGCCTTTCAAATATATACATAAATCTTCCACCTATATCCATCGTCTTGGTCACAGCACTGGTCCAGTTACAATCATCTGCAGCTGAGATTCATAGGACAGTATTCCAGTGGGTCTCACCATCATCATGCTACTTATCCCAGTCAGCAGCCAGAGTCACTAAAAAAGAAACCACTCCCATCCCCAATCTGCATGAAGTTCCTTAGCTGCTGCCTCAGGCACTTTTAGTACTACTGTGCACAGAGGTCCCACCTAACTACCCAGCCCCATGCCGCCATTCTCTCCTCTCCTAGGACACTCTGGCCAGACTAGTCTCAGTGAGATTCTGGGCCAACAACCTTAGCATTGCCTGGACCACATTAGAAACCCAAGACCTGGGGCCTGGCAGCGTGGCCTAGCAGCTAAAGTCCTCACGTTGAACGCGCCGGGATCCCATATGGGTGCTGGTTCTAATCCCGGCAGCTCCACTTCCATCCAGCTCCCTGCTTGTGGTCTGGGAAAGCAGTTGAGGACAGCCCAAAGGCTTGGGACCCTGCACCTGCGTGAGAGACTTGGAGGAGGTTCCTGGATCCTGGCTTTGGATCGGCACAGCACCAGCCGTTGCGGTCACTTGGGGAGTGAATCATCGGATGAAAGCTCTTCCTCTCTGTCTCTCCTCCTCTATGTATATCTGACTTTCCGATAAAAATAAATAAATCTTAAAAAAAAAAAAAAGAAATCCAAGACCCACTCCAGATCTACTCAACCTGAGTCAGAAGTGTGATGAGATAACCAGGTGTTTCACATGCAAATTAAAGTTGGACCGGCCCCTGAGAACAGAGATGGACAGGACTATATGCATCTGCTGTGGATTAGAGGGGCTGATGATAGATCCAAGCATTCACTGGACGTGGAGGGCGGAGGGATGATTCACAGGTATCTTGTCAAGGCACTTGGATGACAAAGTACCATCAATTGAAACAGGGTTTTGAACTGTTCCACTTACACTTCTGACCCCAAAATGTGTTGTCAACCTCACACCAACCAGGCTACTGACTTTCCAGGCACAGCTCAGTTCACTTTTGGCATAGTCAGCTTCAGAGCCCTCACGTTAAGGGCTCTGTCCTACAAGGCTAGCACAACCTCAGAGGTCAACTGTTAGGTCCTGGGACTTCTGACCAGCTGGTTATGAACTGATAGTTCCCATGACCAGGGTTTGGAAATTTGCTGGAATAGCTCGCAGAACCCAGGAATACTTTAGAGTTGTCCCCACTTTTCATGGGGAATCTGTCTCCAGGCCTCCAGTGGGTGGCAGAAACTTCAGGTATCACCAAACCCTATAGTTTCATGCCTTTCCCATCTTCAGTAAGTACTTAGTATGCACGGTGCGTCTGGTTTTGGCAATTGAAGGTACCTCATCAAAAGTAGCCTAGCTTTCTTTCTCCTTCACAATTTCACATAGATGAGTTCTTATGGTAGATTTTCACAACATCAGCAGATGGTGTTTTTTCTTCCCTTTCCTTATAAAGTCAAGAGTTTCTACCTTTTCACTTAAAGGAACCCTTTTGTGGCTTTTCTTTGGTATACCCAAGTTGGCAGTCATCAGTGATTCTTGCTTGTTGGGGTCTTCACGAAGTGAGATAAGTGTTACTTGAACCCAAGTATGCCATGGCTCCATAGTTTCAATTTGATAACCAAGATGGATACTAAATGATTAACAGGGTGGAAATAGAGGATAGATCAAAACAAAAATTCCCCAGTGATTTTTCTTGGCTTCCAAAATAAATTGGAAACTCCTGCACACTATGTTGCATGATGACTTCCCATTCCCTGCAAGCTCACTCTTACTCATGGCTTGGGTCTCAAGGCCCATGTTACCTTTCTCACCGCCCCCTGGGTCCTGATAGCAGACAGACGTCTTAGTCCATTTGAGCTGTTCTAACAGGTTATCATAGGCAGAGAAGGCGAGCAACAAGAGAGAGCTGGGAAAGTCCAAAGTCAGGGCACCAGCAGGTTACAGCTCCTGCTCAGGGCCTTGTCTCAGGGTCACAGATGGCACCATCTCACCGAGAGCAAGAGACCTCACTTGGGGCCCCCTCTTAGGGAGACACGCTCTCCATTCATGAAGGCTCTGACTCATGATCTCGTGGCCTCCAGAGGCCTCACCTCCCAGTGCTGTTGCAGTGGAGCTCAGTCTGAACTTGCAGGCACATAAAATTCAGACTGCAGCGGTCAAGGCCTTTCTTGCCTGATCCAGCATGACCATCTGCTGTTCTGCAACAGTTGCTACCATGTCCCATGGCACATAAAGGCTCCTCGGTCTCTGCCACAGGACTTTGGGGTCTTCTGCCTCAGCAAGAAAAGCCCACTGAGGGCAGAGCACACAGAGTAGCTGGCTCACAGTGGGTGTCCAACATGTGTGTGTCCTGAGATGCTGTGGCAGAACTTTAAGAGGCTTGCGAGATAGCCCCAGAGAATGCAAACACAACTGCTGCTTGGTTAGAAGTGTCTGCAGTTGGGACTGGTTTCCTGTGACTGCTGTATGCTGGGAACTCAGGCAGGCGTGGGGACTTTGAGAGAATGCCAGGGTCGCAGGCTGATTCCTGTCTTTAGTGTCAGCCTCACCCTTTCCAGACACCCTTCAAACAGGGTTCATGAGCCTGCACACCACAAGTAGGTCCACCGCAGCCCCAACCCTTTTCTGACCCACTGAAATCTAATTAATTATTGTTTTCACATTGTATGGTCCTCCATAGTTCAGCTACATGCACAAGGTGCTAATCTACCTTGCCACGAGATATCCTGGATCTTGGGCTATGAATCACTCTGGCAAGAAAATAAGGAAGGGACTTTGGGATTCTAGCCTTTGGCATGGGGCCTGCTGGAGTCCCTCCAGGGTCCCTCTGGGGAGTTGCAACAGTGATGGCAGGAAAGACTGCCCCTTCGTTCCAGATTTTCCATCTGGGGCTGTGCAAGGTGCCAAGCCACACAAAGCCTGTCAGGCCAGAATCAGGTATCAGCAATCAAATTGGGTGAAAAATGCCTGCAGAGGGGTCCCTTTGTCAATATCTAAGCACTGGCAGAGTGTCCTGGACAAGAGAATAACCTTGACATTGGAAGAGAAATTCCAGGTACCTGACCTGCCCTCCTGATCTGCCCTCCTGCCCTACTTGTATGGCCCACACTGGGCAGTCCCATGCAAGTTGCAGGATGGCAAAGGAGGAAGCAGCTATGGGCTTGCTTCCCTGTGTAGCAGACTCCTGGAACTACCCCACAGGGTTGTGGCTGGGTTTTGACGAAGGTAGGGAACTCTAAAACCCTGCAATGGAAAGGCCCGCTACTATCTGCGGCCTGCTTGGTGGCAGACCTGGGTGACTTTCGAAATCTTGAAATGCACTCCTGGGGGTGTGCACACATGTACTTGTGTGTGTGTGTGTGTGTGTGAGTTGGGGATGGGTTGTCCTGAACCCCTCTACTCTCTAAACCTTCCTTCCTGAACTAGAGGCTAGTGTCGTGACGGGTGACATGTTAACCAAGTCAGGTTAAACACAGGGCCTTGTTCTAGCCTCTATTTAATTAACTTGTTTATTTTAAAATTTCTTGGAGGTGCTGACACCAGAGTGCCAGAATTCCAGGTGCCAGGGAGATGACTGGACTCCCAGCTGCTCTGCTGAAGGCAGCTCCTTTCTTTGTTATTTATTTAGCTTTTTTTTTTTAAAGATTTTTAAATTTTTATTGCAAAGTCAAATACACAAAGAGGAGGAGAGACAGAGGAAGATCTCCCTTCCATTGAGTCACTCCCCAAGTAGCCACAACTGCGCTGATTCAAAGCCAGGAGCCTAGAGCCTCTTCTAGGTCTTGCATGTGGATGCAGGGTCCCAAGGTTTTGGGCTGTCCTTGACTACTTTCCCAGGCCACAAGCAGGGAGCTGGATGGGAAGTGGGGCTGCTGGGATTAGAACTGGTACCCATATGGGTTCCTGGCGCATTCAAGGAGAGGACTTTAGTCACTAGGCTACTGCGCCAGGCCCCTGGCCTCTATTTCAGAGCAGGAATCATTGCACACATTGTCTAGACACTTTCAATCCCAAGTTTCACTCCAGTGTCTGAGCAGTGGGTAACTTCACGTTATAGGAAACACACTTTCTTGGCAGCCATGTTTCACTCACCTGTGTCTGAAGGGAGAAGTAACTGTGGCTGATAAATTTTCAGTCTGGACAACCCATGTGGTCACTGCAGAATAAAGTGGGTGAGGCCAAACAGTTATTGTCTTTATAATACATCAGAAATCAGGGCTAAGTGATACATTAATCGGTTCCACAGAGAAACAGAACCCATAGAAGATACATACTTTTCTCAAGGAACAATGATGGGGTTATGTCCCGAGAAGCCCATAGTTCGGTTACAAATGCCTTAAACTGAATATACATTTATTGCATCTAACCTACCAAGGCTGATAGTTTGGCCTCACCTGCCTTAAATATACCCAGAACATTTATGCTAGCCTAAAGTTGAGCAAAAACATGTAAAGCAAAGCCTGCTTTTTTTAATAAAGCGTTGAGTATCACATATATAATGTACTGGATATTGTGCCAAATGTGAAAAAGAGAAGGGCTGTAGGGGGACTCATCACTAATGTTCACAGCTGAAAACACATCCCACCTGAGGACTGTTGGGAACGCTGGACTGGACGTTAATTGCTAGAAGATGAGGACACTGTAGCCACAGGGTCGTTGATCTCTGACTGGGGACTGCTTCTGCCGGGCATTGTGAGATGATCACACACCGCATATTGCTAGCCTGGGGAAAGACCAACATCCAAAACTGGACGCACAATCTCCACTAAATGCATATTGCTTTTGCATTGCTGTAAAGCTGAAAAACTGTACATGAAACCAACCTGGTAGGCTAGGAGCTGCCTGTGTGTATATATCAAGAGGCTGACTGCAAGCGCTAGGTTCGTGTCACTCTAGAGTCTGAGCAGACCCACGATTTGTGGTGTGCAAGATGCAGACCCAGGAGGGTGAGGTAGAACTGAAGCCTGAGACCTGGAGAGACAGTCGTGTAAACTGCCTTTAAAGATCCGAAAACCAGGAGATAGATGTCCCGCTGTTGCTGGAGATAACGCGAATCCTCCATCCCAGTCTCCACTTTGTCTTCTGAGAGGAAGGTGGTGGCTGGGAGAGAGGGAGAAGGAGGTTTGGAAGCAGAGAGAGATGGGGAAGGGGGGAGAGGGAGAGAATCTTCCATTTATGGTCACTCTCCAAAAAGTTGCAATGACTGAGGACTGGACAAAAGCCAAGGTTGAGACTCCACCCAGTTTTCCCATGTAGGTGATGGGGGAACCCAGCTTTGTGAGCCATCACTTACTGCCTTCCAGGTTCTGCATTGGCAAGAAGCTAGAATCACTAAAATCAAGAGCTGGAGCCAGGACTCAAACCCAGGCACACAGATGTGAGATGTGGGCATCTTAACCGCCAGGTCAAACACCTGTCTCTTGCTTCCACCTTTATTGTCTGTTCAGGTCCTTGGTAGATTGGTTGATGCGCACTACATTGATGAGGGCCAACTTATTTACATGACTGACCAATACCAATAAGAGTCTATTCTAGAAACATCCTCACAGACACATCAGTGATAATACTTAATGAGCTTTCTGGGCCTTCCATGAGCCAGTCATGCTGATACATCAAAAAGGAATTATCACAGGTGGTCATGGAGATCCCCCCACTTCAAAATGGTAGCAATAAAACTATGCAACGCCCATTTCACATTATTAGAGAAGGAGCTCAGGAACTGGTGTACCTACTGGCATCCCTCAAACGAAGCTCCTGGACTGATGTACCCTGAGACAGCACCAGGAGCAACTCCATCATGGATGTGGAAGCTGAACCATTATGATTGGCAGGTGATATGTAAGTGGTACCTACTGAAGTGAAAAATAAAATAGAGAGAGAGGGAGAGAGAACAAAATGCCCTTGGCTTCTCTTCTATTTTAGGTAACATTCTTGGTATAGCATGTTTATACACTTTGTAGACAGGACATAAGTAAACACCGCGGAAACACATCTGTATAGTTTCCAAGATCTTAATGATCATGGCAGTTATCAAAGGCCCAAAAATGCTTCAGCATTTCTTCTCATGGTTTCAGAAACACAATAAATCTGCAGTTGCATTTTTTTCTAGAGGAAATGTGAACTATAAATCAATTGCTCATGACCAACTCATTTATTTAATTTATCCTTTGGGTTTATAAATGGATACAATTAATTTGAAGATGCTTTCCTTGGCACTTGCTGCTCTAGATGGGTCTTATGGAGAATTAAGTTCCTGGAACCAGTGACTCACGGTGTTTATTTCTGTGTCTCTCAGACCAAGCTTTCTTCATCTCAGAAAGTCAAAGGATTAACTCCTTCAGCATTGTATTTTATTTTATTTTTTTAAGATTTATTTATTTTTATCGAAAAGTCAGATATACAGAGAGGAGAGACAGAGAGGAAGATCTTCCATCCAATGATTCACTCCCCAAGTAACCGCAACGGCTGGTGCTGAGCCAATTCGAAGCCGGGAACCAGGAACTTCTTCCAGGTCTCCCACGCGGGTGCAGGGTCCCAAGGCTTTGGGCTGTCCTCGACTGCTTTCCCAGGCCACAAGCAGGGAGCTGGATGGAAGTGGAGCTGCCGGGATTAGAACCGGCGCCCATATGGGATCCCGGCGTATTCAACGTGAGAACTTTAGCCACTAGGCCATGCCTCCGGGCCCAGCATTGTATTTTATTTTAAAAATTAGTTATTTATTCATTTGAAACACAAACACAGAGAGACAGAATTCGAGATAGACACAGAGAGACAGAGGGGAAAGAGAGTTAGGGAAAAGTGGAGAGAGATAGACAGGGACAACATGCACTCACATGCTGGTTCACTCCCCAAATGCCTACAAAGGTCTGCTGTGGGCCAGGGCTGCAGCCAGGACCTGAGAACTCAAGGCAGGTCTCCCACCTGGGTGGCAGGAGCCCAGCCACTTGAGTCATCAGGGGAACCCACTCATTAGAAGGAAGCTGGAGTTAGGAGTTGGAGGTGGGCAGAAAACCCAGGCACTCTGAAAGGGGATGTGGCCCTCCTAACTGGCACCCTAACTGCTGAGCTGTCCTTGCTTTGGCATTGTGAATGGGACTCACCCATTTGGGTTCAGGTGCCACAAGGACTTTTTCCACCAAAGGAAAACCTTTCAAGGTGACAGGAAATACTACCTTGCTCAACAAATGCTGATTGAGAACTCTCGAAGAGAGTTCCTAGAGCCTTTGCTGGGAACAGCAGGCCCACAGTTTGAGCCAATGGGTTTGAGCATGAAAGTCTTACTGGTAGAATGTAACTCACTCCTATGACGTGTAGGTTGGACTGTTGTTGTTACAGCTTCTAGGATGTTAACATGATCAATGCTATCAATGTACCGGGAGAAAACAAAAGGCAGTTCTGACTAATGGGTTGAGAAGGTTCTCTCAATTCTCTCTAGAACATAAAGAATGGTAGCCATTTATTGTTTTGATAATAACAAGAAATTAACAAAAATAATATCTGGGAGGGGTTGGTGCTGTAGCATAGTAGGTTTAGGCTCTATCTGTGGTGCTGGCATCCCATAGGGCACCAGTTTAAGTCCCTTCAGCTCCACTTCTGATACAACTCCCCGTTATTTTTCCTGGGAAAGCAGTGGAAGACAACCCACGTCCTGGGCCCAAGTCCTTGCACCCACAGAGGAGACCCAGAGAAAACTCATGGCTTCAAAGTAGTCCAACTTTAGTCATTGCAGCCTTTTGGGAAGTGAATCAGCAGATGGAGGATCTCTCACCTTCAACCCCTTATCTCTCTGTAAATCTGCCTTTAAAATAAAAAAAGTAAGTATTAAAAAATAATATCTGGGAGCCTTTTATAAGCTAGCAAAATTTTTAATCAGCAGAAAAACACAAGCAATTGTACATTTGATAAACTAAGACAATTCATATCATATATGTGTATGAATTTTTTGGTTTAAGTTTTTGTCAAAGACAAGATGACCTTGAGAATTTTAACCAGTGGGCAAATGTATCCTTTAATTTCTGCTTCTTCAGGCTGCTGCGGGTGATTTAAAACAGAAGCAAGCTAAGATAAAGGACTGACATGTGTCTTTACCTTGCCTCCTTCCCATAGTTTTGCTGAACATGGCACAAAGTACAGTAGTTCCCACAAGAGAGCTGAGACCAGAGGAGGTAGCAGTAGCAGAGCCGACTTAGATGTCCTTTGGAAGGTGGGAAGTGGGCAAGTTGACACGGCTCAGCTTTCACCAGCAGATTCAGCTGCAGAAAAGGGGATGCAAAGGGAAAGCCGGAAACTGAGCCTTACTCTCAGGTCCTGGGAACCTCTGGGTACAGAATTCATAGTCACAAAACCATGCGAAGGGACTGAGCTAGGACCACTTCAGCATAGCTAGCTCACAGTGCCAACACCACAAGTTACCCAGGCTAAATGGCACCGTGGAGTGGGGTGAGGGCGGCCAGGTCAGTCCTAGCTCAGAGGAACATCCTCCTTGTCTTAGATCTGTGAGTCATTGTTTCCACTCTGAAATTCATGCTACCAGTTGACCAGATCCTCTGTCCATGGGCTTGCTCTCCTGTTCTGGAAGAGGCATTTGGGGGAGAAAAGGGCTATGCAAGTCAGGAAGAAGCCACAACAACACCCACGGCACCTCGGAGCAATCAGCCCGGTCTGCATCCATAAACACTGGCAGAACTGTTTACCATGATTCAAACATCACACCATGCATACACGAATAGAACCGTGGCATGATACCCCCATAAACATGGAATATGCCAAGTTTCATTTAAAAATAAAAATTAACAGTATTATTGGTAATATTGCCAGGACGAGAGTGAAAATTAAAAGGAGACATGATTTTGAGTATTTTCTGGAGGATAAAGGAAACACGTTGACATGGTTTCACTGCTTGGAACATTCCCTGTGGGGCGACAGATTTAGTTTTCGTGGATGGTGTTTATTTCCTCAATTACACAACTTAGTTTTTAAGTGACTGATTTTGCATTATTAAAACATTTCTTGATTTAGAATTTTTAGAATCAATTTCTGGTGAGTCATCATAGACCCAGCTAATTTAGAAAACTCAGTGGAAACATTACAACACAGGAGTTGTCAAAGCAACAGTGGCACTGGCAGAAATGGCACACAAAGAGGAGTGGGTGGTGATGAGAGGATGACAAGATGGGCATGTCACTGGGGGAAGACCAAGGAGAGCGGTTTCCTGTCCATGGGATCTTTCAAAGGTAAACGAATAGCGAAATCACAAATACAAACATTTATAGAAGACAAGTCTCAGGGACTTGTGGCCGCAGTGGTAATGTAGCTAGTTTTCTCATATTTCACGGGAAGAATCAGTGTATATTGTGTAAGAGATTAGAAAATCAAAAAAATAGTGACAAACATATTATCCGGAATTATGGGTGTAAGCACACCCAAAGCGCAGGAAAGGGGGTAAATATGGTTGCTCTGGATAGGGGGCCTGCTTCTTGGAAGGCAAGGCTTTGCTCTTCTACCTAATATTACTCTACAGCTCAGGATCAGCAAGCTGTGACTTTTGGAACAGCTGCCTGCTTTTGTAAACAAACCTTCACTAGAACACCATCACAGTCATTTGTTTAATGGCTGATTTGGTAATAACAGTCCCAGAATTAAGCAGTAGTGACAGAGATTACATGGCCCACAAGCTAAAATATTTACTCTGGTTTTTCACAGAATAAAAGCTTACTGCTATCTGCTATAGACTATGATGTTAAAAAAAAACTGGATATGCTTTATACGAATAGAAGAGGAAATTAAAGCGAGGGAAAAGTTGAAAATCTCTACTTTTGAGAATCTATTTCCCAAAACCACTGTGAACTTAACTCTGGGCAATACAAGCTCTAGCTTCATTCTTAAGTTGTCTCTATGTGCGATGAGTTCCATTCTGGAAGCGGATGAGTCACCGTAGAAGCCATAGAAAGCTGTGGGTACATGCACTTCACTTTTGTCCCCAGCAAAGAAGCTGGTTTTCTAGAAGCTCCTTAATAGCCAGATTTTGTCTCATTCCACATGACAATCTTGTAGAAAGTCCTTTGGAATCAAAAGAAGTGTGAGCCAGAAAGCCAAGGAAGCAGGTGTCTTCGGACCACAGGGATGGTATTAGGACACACCAGGTGATGGCTCAGAGGATAGCAGTGCTTCCCAGGGTGGCTGACTGGGGCCACTGCTTCAGTGATGGACACTTACGCGCTCTGAGTAAACACTTTACTATGTGATGATGTGACGTTGCAATGTAGATGCGAATGTAAAAGCTGCAGGCTTTGGAGCATTAGTGCTATGTAGAGGCATCTTCTTCTGACTGCCACGGCTTTCCAGTTCTTGCTTTTTGACACGTGCAACAGGAAAAATCTGGAGATTTGTTCAGTTCTCACAAAGGGCACCGTGCTCATTCAAAGGCCATTGCAGACTGCCTTGAGTGGGCGGCTGCTGTCACCCTTGCAATAAGCAAGACACCAAGGCTAGCTATTGGTTAGTGACTAATCTTGCATCCATCAGAAAACTGAGGTTGCCAGGCAAACATGACCTGCGCATTTACTAACAAGGGATGGAAGCATAGGACACTGTGTTAATTGAAAATATAACTTTGGGCCCGGGACAGTGGCCTAGTGGCTAAAATCCTTGGCTTGAACGCGCCAGGATCCCATTTGCGCTTTGATTCTAATCCCAGCAACCCCATTTCCCATCCAGCTCCCTGCTTGTGGTCTTGGAAAGAAGTCAAGGACTGCCCAAGGCCTTGGGACCCTGCACCCACGTGGGAGACCTGGAGGAAGTTCCTGGCTCCTGGCTTCGGATCGGCTCAGCACCAGCCATTGCGATACCTTGGGGAGTGAGTCAGTGGATGAAAGCTCTTCCTCTCTGTCTCTCCTCCTCTCTGTATATCTGACTTTACAAGAAAAAAAAAATAAATCTTAAAAAAAGAAAAGAAAACTTTGTTGGAAATTTTAAAATTGACAACAGTCGAAGATGCGCTAAGACAGTGTAAACTCCTGTAGGAATTTCTGGCCAGAAGCAGACATTGCCTAATTTGACCAAACCTACATCCGGTAGCCTTCCTTTGAAACACAACCCTTCATCTGCAGACAGAAGGTTAGGAAAAAAAAACAAAAACAAAAACAAAATCCCTGTAGTCTGAAGTCACAGGTGGGATTCCATCTTCAAGGGAAAAAGTGTCTTTGCGAAAAGTCACCTCTATGATCTAGGAGCAGGGTGCCTGGCTGAGACTAAGACATGACCAAAACGTCAGAGGATGGCATGCCCTCCCTCCACAATACTAGCCAGCAGTCAGTAAAAAAGCAACAGTGGAAAACAAACAGGGAGGCTATGAAGACATTGCTTCTCTGGGAGCCAGGATGAGAGCCAAAGCCATACGGAGAGCACATGTTTAGAAAAACTCTCCAGAAAGCTAGCCCATACCATACACCAAAAGGTTACTAGGGACACTTCATGCTAGCTGTGCATGCAAGAAATATCACATACAGTTAGACTTTTTTTAATAGATATCCACAACTCCCCACGCTAAAAGTCTGGGAGAAAGAAAAGCATTCGTCTTCAAACATAAATGTATCCTGATAATTATTGTTTCATTCAATTATTTCCAGCTTTCAACCACCAAAAGAGTGATAGCACTCACAGAGAGGTAGGAAGAAAGAGAATGAAGATATGAGGTCATCATTGGAACCAACTTACATATGACTCATGCTAGAACTAGCAGACATGTACTATGTTAAAGGATCTAAAGGAAAAGGTAGACAGCATCCAAGAACAGACAGTTTCAGTAGATTAGTGGAAACCATTGCAAAGAATAAAATGGAGATGTTAGAAACAAAACCAGTGTGGTAAAAAATAAGATATGTTTGGATGGGCTAATTAGTGTAACTTACAGAACTCAATAAGGAATCTGAACTTGCAGCAGATGTTTGGCCTAGCAGTTGTCATGCTGATTAGTACATTCACATCCCACATTGGAGTACCTGAGTTTAACATCTAAGTGTCAGCTTCTGACTCCTGGTTCCTACTTCTATAGGCCTCGAGAGGCAGTGAAGACCCAGTGGTCAGATTGCTGTCACACGCCTAGGATATCTGGACTGAATCCCTGGATCTTGGTTTGGTCCCAGTCCTGGTCACTGTGGGCACTTCAATTTTCAGAAACAAAGAAGATTCTGAGGCATAGACACATTTCATGGTGATAAAAGGACAATTTTTTAAGAAGATACAATCATACTCTACAGGTTTGCATCTAACAACACAGGCTTAAAAAACACAAGGAAAACCTGGTAGATTTAAGCCAGAAATATTACATGAGTAGGAGAGCCAATTACTACTTTTTTGGCAAGTCAATTGATCTAGTTGACATATGGGAAATTCCACTCAAAAACACTTTCTGAGTTCATATGAAATATTTGCCAAGAATATGCATCATATTCTGGGTCATACAATGCCCATGAAAAGCAATCTTCTATAAACTAGGTAGTTTGGTCTGACACGCACCAAAGAACAGGAGTGAGTAGTCTGGAATGAGAGTTCTTTAGGAAATTTTGATTCTTTTTCCTACATATTCCTTTTTTTTCTCTGCAGCCCCTCTGCTCCCACTGAAAGGCTTTGGGCTGAACTTTTAAGAAACTGGAAATTAAAAAAAGGTGGGGTCTGTATAACTGGGTGATGTTTTCTTATGGACTGACTGTGTGGACATATCCGTGTAGCTCCATACTTTGTGTATTATACATTCAGTGGAGATTAACTTGGCATCTACTCTGTACCACGTACATCTCTGTGTCACCTGCTGATCAGCGCACAAGCTTATAGTTAGCAACACCAAGGCCAATAACTGCCTTGCAAAAGCAGCCCCTGGCCTTTTGCAGACTAAATCAAAGTGACATTAAAAGAACTGGTGTGAACGATAGGATTAGAACTTATTGGAAACTGGGGACAGAGGAGAAAATTTAAAACAAGGAATTACGCTGATCTTTCTTTCATCAGTGACCAGTTGCCAGAAGCATCAAAGCTTTTGCTTACATAAACTGGCCTTTCGGACTCGCTGCAAAGACTCCAAACTAGGAGGTACCCAAAATGGCTCCTTCTCCCAGTCCAGACTCGAACAGACAACCCCAGTCCTTGGTGTTTGTATCATAAAAAAGGTCTGCAGACCAGGCAGCACCAACAGCAGAAATTTATTTTCTTGTAATTTCAGAGTCTAGAACTCAGAAATTTAAATCTCAAAATCTGAGGTGTCATTTGAGGTCTCTCTCTCCTTAGCTTGAAGGTAGCCCCCCCCCCTTTTAAACTTGATTTTCATTTTATTTGAAAAAACAGAGAGACAGAGAGATATCCTAAATCTTCTGGTTCACTCCCCAAATGCCTGCAACAGCTGGGACTGGGCTGGGTTGGGCTGCAGCCAGAAGCTGGGAATGTCAATGACCATGGCTATGGGCTGTCACCTGCTGCCATCTACTCTGGCTTCCCGGGAACCCGGGGAGTCCATGTGGGATGCGCAAGCTCACCTGTTCCTCACAGGGGAGCTAGTAGACAGGGAGGCAGGGGTAGACAACAATGAAAACAATGTCATCATCTCCCCAGCCCCCCTCTTTGGAGAAGATGGGGAATCTAAATTTGAAGGTTTCTGCTTCTCGATGATTGGGCTTATTTTCCCCAAAAGGACTCCCCGGTGTTTTGCTTCTCACTTCCTTTGCCACAGGAGCAATTTTGCATTTTTCTAAATTTGATCCCAGAATTCTTGTCTCCATGGGGAATCATTCAGGGGAAGCTTGTTTCACACTGGACAGTGGACAGCATGCTGAATTGGGGTCTTTCTGTGTTTTCTGCAAATGCAATCACAACCATCAAGCTGTGCACTCTGCAGGGAGGCCTGCGGAGGCTGCGAGGCCCTCTGACCTCCCTGTGAGCCTGCCAGGTGCTCCCAGGAGAGGTTAATAAGCAGGCCCTGAAGCACACCCCAACAACAAGCCTGACTATTGTTGTTTGTCAAATATTCCGGGCTTCATAAACACGGCTCTCTTTCATATTCATGCTAATGAGGACCATGTCCCAGTGGGGGAAGGCTGGAAGGAAACTAGACAGCATGTGGGAAACAAATAACAGCTACCACAGAACACCTGCCCTGCCACTGCAACCGCAGGCGTTCAGGCTGCATTCTTTCAGCCAGTGGATTCTGAAATGTCCATTCACCACAGATTACCCTCATCTGCAAAGGAATAAGCAAGTCTGTCTCCACACAGGGGTTACACAGAATGGGGGGGGGAGGGAGTTGGGGTGGGGTTGGGGAAACAGATCCACATTCCTCTGGCCTATCAAATATGCCTGTTGACAGAGCCTGGGGGAGGCCTGTGTTCTGTCTGGGTGGTTCTGAATGGCTTCCTTCTGGTGACAGCAAGTTTTCATAGCATACTGGACAGCCACATAAAAGCCTATTAAAAATTCTTTTCTTCTAAAGTTATTTAAAATTCTTAAAATGTAATCCTTGTACATTCTTTATGGGGTGCAGTACAATATTCTAACATATCCACACAGTGTCAATAAATCAAGTCTTTTCATGTCATCGCATCTGGAGCCTACCTGCTCCTCTCTTACAGCCCTTCAGGCAGTAGATCATCCCATCCTCAAGCTGGCAGCCTTGCCCTAACCAGAGACTGTAGCCAGGGTCCTAACGAAAGGCTAATTCCAACTAGGATGGAGCATGGGGGAGGGTGAGCGTTGATTTTTACGCTGCTTTATAATGTATTGTGACTGTCTCCATTTCTCCCCGTCTTTATCGTTACTTCAGGCCAGGCTGCCATGAGTGGGTTTATGTGCCTTGCTCAGCCAATCCCTTCCTAACCTTCTGAACTCAGTAGCCTTTCTGCTGTGACAAACACTTTTTGCTTCAGTCTGATAACTGCACTGATGGCTTTCCTTCGTGTTTTACAATTATTGTATACTCCCCAGGTCAGCTTCTACCTACTGCTCCTCAAGCCCTTGTGAAGTGTCCAAGCAAAAGTATCAACTAAATGAAGGAAGGACTGGACACACCACAGAGCTGACAGGTGCTCATGATTTTTTTTAAAAAGTACAAAGTAAAAACCCCTCGTCCCTTCTGAAGTCCTTAGAAGGACCTGAGGAATATGTTTTTCTCCAAGATACAGGGAACATGAAGGTCAAGTTCAGTGCTACTGGTTTTTTTTTTTTTTTGCAAATGCATAATTTATTATTTTTAGAAATTAATTGTTTTTTGGAAACTGTTCTTTGCAAGGCAGGGTGACAAAGGGAAAGACAGAGAAAAGGAGAGGAGGAGAGAAAATGAAAGCTACAGTGAGTGATCTCTCGTTTGCTAGTTCACTCCCAAAGTGTCCTCAACAGCTTGGGCTGGGCCAGGCTGCAGCCAGGAGTTAGGGCCTCTCAAGTACTTGGGGCCATCAGCTGCTACCTTCCAGTCTCATTGGCAGGAAGCTGGATCAGAAGAGAGATGGGTCGCAATCCCAGCTACCCTGATAAAGGATGCAGCCATCCCAAGAAGTGGCTTAACCCACTGAGCCACAATACCCACCCTTCAAAAATTTCCTATGGCAAAATAAAAATACATTACTAAGAAAGTCACATTCTACATTAAAATACATTATAACACTGACAATAAATAAAATCATTTTAAACACCTAGTACATGTTAAGGTTCTGAAATACAGGTTATACATAGGTCAACACCTGATTTTGAAAATATAAAAATTGTACATCCTTCTTTTGAAAAGCATTTAACTTTTCTATTTTAAAAAATTATCAAAAGGACACATATTTAATTCTGTACCAATGCTTTTTAAAAACTACTATTATTTATTTATCAAAGAGTGAGAGTAGGGCCCGGCGTGATGGCGTAGTGGTTAAGGGCTTCGCCTTGCACGCACCAGGATCCCATATGGCCGCTGGTTCTAATCCCGGCAGCCCCACTTCCCATCCAGCTCCCTGCTTGTGGCCTGGGAAAGCAGTCGAGGACGGCCCAAAGCCTTGGGACCCTGCACCCGCGTGGGAGACTCGGAAGAGGTTCCTGGCTTCGGATTGGCTCAGCTCCAGCCATTGTGGCCACTTGGGGAGTGAATCAGTGGACGGAAGATCTTCCTCTCTGTCCCTCCTCCTCTCTGTATATCCGCCTTTCCAATAAAAATCTTTAAAAAAAAAAAAATTAAAAAGAGAGAGAGTATTCTACTGGTTCTCTCGTCAAACTCCTGCAAAGACTAGGGCTAGACCAGGCCACAGCTAGGAGTCTGGAGCTCAGCCTAAGTCTTCCACACAGGCAACAAGAACCCAACTCCTTAAGCCATTAGCTACTGCTTCTCAGAGTCTATACTGACAAGAAGTTGGAATCAGAGGAGGAACCAGGACTCGAGCCCATGTATTCTGATAGAACATGCAGGCTAAGAGCCAGGGTCTTAACCATGAGGTAAAATGCCTGTCCCACCAAAGCTTTTTAAAAATGAGGGGTGAATAATAGACAAGTATGGACCATGGAGTCACTTCCTGGTGCCATAACTGCTGTGGGATCTTGCACGAGTGACCTTAGCCTCAATGGAAGTAAGCCCTTGTCCCAAAGACTGTGGAAAGGATTCTAAATAACGTGTATGGCGTATTCAGAGTAGTGGCTAGTCCTGAAATTGCTCAATGATTTACTTTCTAAGAAAACTATGACTTGCAATTCCTTGGAGGCTCCTACTATTACTACTGCCCCTCAACACTTTCCAGTCACCCCCAGGTTATGTTATTTGCCTCAGCTCCTCTAGTTATGTATGCAATAAGGGCCATCAACTCTGCAGAGGATGCACCTGCACCCTTCTAACTCATCAGGCGTCAGAGAAAACCAAATCAAGGATTAAAATACCCAGGAAATGGCAGCTTCTGTCTGAACAAAAACCCATCTAAATATTTTTGATCTTAGGGTGAAACCTCCTGCCTGGAAATGGTTCATCTGAAATGTTCTGCTATTAGGAGAAATGATTGTTTGTAGGCTAATAATGGCCAATGTGGTTTTCTTCCTAGTTAAAACAATTCTTGGCTAAACTGTTGAGGCAAAGCTGGATGGATGGAGTTCTCATTTAGAACACATTCACTGTGGAATTTGGTATTGATGTTCTCTAAGAGGATGTGATTAATCAATCAATTTGGGTGTGAGAACTGCACTGTCTCAGGACTTTTTCATTAAAGGTCGACTTGGGGAAGCTGTGTAGTACGAATAGCCAGGAATAATGTTCATGAAGATGAAAAGTAACAATAAATAGAACAGCCTTTCAGTTACATAAGATCAAAGTATAATATTTCACGGGGTCATACTGATTCTGCTTCCAGATACATGGACATAGACAGACAGTCCCACAGAGATAGGCTTATTCCAAGGAACACCTTGGAACTGTTTAAAAAAAAAATCAGTTTTCTACACACAGACATGGATCTGAGATTCCAAGTGGTCTCCCCTGGCCTGACTTCCCTGCATGCTTCGCTCATGGGTCATAGCAGCTAATGCGCTGATAACCTGGTTTTCAGTAGAAAAGTGCAGGTTAGATTCATTAGATGCTAAGGAACTAATACTTTTTAAGGAAAATCTGCATTTTAATTCATTCTATCAAGTAGCTGAAAAGAAACCAAATCCTATGCTATTTTCCATCTTTAAAAAAAAGAAATGCTAAAATTTTTACTAGGGGAAAAAAAACCTAAGAAATTCATACTCTCTTATCTCACACCTCCCTGCCAAAAAAACAAAAATCTGCAAGACAGCAGGCCTTTATCCTAGAAGCATCGTTTAACCACATTGAGGTGCCTGAGTTAGAGTCCCGTCTTGAGCTCCTGACTCCAGCTCCCCAGCAATGCAGACCCTGGGACATAGTGGACATAGCTTGAGTAACGAAGTGCCTGCTACCCACATGGGAGCCCTGGATTACATTCCTGGATCCCAGCTCCAGCCCAGTTCCCACCTTTTAGGCATTCAGGTGGTGAAGCAATAGATGATAGTTCTCTGTCTCTTTAATTCTGCCTCATGAAAATAAACATGAAAACCAAAACCAAATGAGGTGTCCATTGAATTAAAGTCCACACACATGCACGCAGGCATGCGCGCGCACACACACACACGCAGGCACATGGCATTGACGTCAGTCAGTGCTGGAGGATGTTCTCTGAATGTGGACAGAAACATTTAGACATCCAACAGGGGCAGCATTGGAAACTTTTTATTAAACAGGCAATGCATTGTGCAACGGTTAAGGACACAGATGCCTAGTGGAAAAGTTTAAAAATTATTCTTGGAAACAGTCTGTGAATGGCTGAGCCCTGGTACACCTCCTTCCTCTCCTGCTTTGTCTTCAGGAAAACACATTGGTCCATAGCTGCTCTTGGAAATGGCATCCCTGTTTTACCACAAACGTCATGCCTAGAAGTAAACACGAAAGGGGAAGCCAGGCTCCGTGGGCGAGGCAGTGACCAGTGGTGGCGCAGGCTGGCCTCCTGGAAGGGCTTTCTCCTGGTCCTGCCCGGTGTCTGGTCACACATCCATGTTGCATCTCTATACCCTTCCTCATTGGAGGCCTCGTTACACAGGGCATTCTAACAGCCTCACACGCACCCCTCTGGGCACAGGGACTCGTGCCTGTGGTCCTCAGTGTTCTTGTCTTGAGCCCCTTGTGGCTCAGGATGATGGCTGTGCATTGCACTTGTTCCCTTTGCTCAAGTCTGGTTTTCTCCTCTTCCCCAGCTTGATGATAAAATCCATCTCAAGTTTCCCTGTTTGCTGTGATTCGTCGACACTTTTTTTTTTTTTTTTAAATGATGTGGCCTGGCAAGGGAGGGACATTCGTGATTAAGGTGCTGCAATTCTATTTTATTATTTGGGGCATGTCACTCCAGGCTTGAGATTTCTTTCTGGCAAGTTCCATCCAGGATGGCTGATCCGCACTGGCATAACTGGCCCTCTTGAGCTGATGCAATTCCTCCGTCATGGCGGCAGCCTGAGCTGCTGGGAAGCAGACAAAATAAACAGAAACGTGAGACTCGGGTTTAGGTTTTCACTTAAGCCTTTTGCATTTCTTTAAACATGTCAAGGTCCTCACTGTGTTCTCAAATGTAGAGCTCATTCATGTGTAAATAGGTAAATAAGACCGAGATATACAAGGTGCTGTGGAGGTGATTAACGAGGCTCAAGGAGCAGGCTCACATGGTTCTGATCATGCAGTGAGGTGAGAGAAACTTGGAAGAAAACTCCTCAAGCTGTGGAGCCTGGCTGCAGAGCAGGGTGACAACCCGGCTGTACCACTCTGGGACCTGGGTGTCAGGGTAAACTGTCATGGATTGCTGGCTACCTTCAGAATGAATTCTATCTTACAGACACAGATACAGGCACAGCTGGGGCGATCTTCCAAACACTGAGCTCCAAGAAAGCACAGGCAGGACAAATTTTATGGTTCCACTGATAAGAAGCATCAGAAAAAGATGAACACAGGGGGTTAGAAGGTATAGACATGCAGGTTGCCTGGAGTTGGGGGTGGGGGTGCTGAATGGGGGGACTGTATGGACACGGGGTTTCAATGCAGGGGGAAAGAGAAAATGTCCTCAACTCAGATCGTCCTGATATGCTCACTATCACTCTACTCCCTGAATTACCCACTCACAACTGGGGAACCTGGGAATGCCCACACCCTGATTTGAGCAGCACATACTGTATGCAAACATGAATGCATCCCACAGCCCCTGGGCATACTTGTTGTTCATCAGAACCAATTTTTAGATGGTGCAGCAGGTGAAAAAAAAATCAAATAGGTGAATTTTATGGTAGGCACATTCTATCTCTGTAAAAGCTGTGTCAAAAAGTTCCCCGTGCAAGAATTCCGTAAGGCAAGGCCACACGAGCAGGAGCGACACAGGAGGATGACTTCCAAGCGCTGAGGAATGCTGGCGGGTGTCATACCCAGGTTCTGATGGGACAGTGAGATTCCTCTTTGCAGTCCCTCCTTGAGGTTCAGCTTGGTCCCCTGCCTCCCATCCACGTTGGGCTTAGCAGGGGTGATCAGGAAGGACTTGCTGCGGACAAAGTCGGCTTGCTTCATGGGCTCCTGTTGGAACACAAGAAAGACACGCGCTGTCTAGTCACCTAGATGGGGTGCAGGTGACAGCACAGAAGCTGAGAGGCCTGGTTGGCTTGTATGCACAGCTGGTTTGGCTTGGTAAGAGCTGTTTTCAGTTCAGAATATAGAATGGGACCCCGATTTCCAGCCCTGCAGCCTCAGGTGAGGACTAAGGAGCCCCGGCAGGGCAGCAGGAGCAGGGCATGACCTGCAGCAGAGCTGCTGAAATCACTGCTGGGTGTCTAGCTGAGCAGTTATTTCAACCTCCTTCCATTTTTCCCAGCTGCTGAGTTGTGTTGCCTAGGAGCAGGGAGCAGAGAGGTGCCTCCACCGCCTCAGGGACTCTCGGGTTTTTCTGTCTTCCAGCAGGCCAGCACATACGCAAGGCAGTCAGACTGTTCCACCACAGGGGATAGTGTTGGGCAGATCATTGATTTTAATGCCCTGACCCTCACTTGCACGTCAGCCATCATCACAGGCCACCATGTTAGAAGGACAGGACAGTCATCCTGGGGGTCCTCGCCGCAGCCCTGGGGCCGGCCCCTCCCACATCCATGCAACACACACAGGAGTTGCTCTAAGCACCTGGACTCTTTCAGATGCCTTGGCTGGCTTTTCCGTTTCAGACTTCAAGGACTGCACCCCAGGCTTGTCTTCCTGGTTGGGGGGCTGGTCCGGGGCCCCTCGCCGCTTCTGTCGAGCCATGGTGATCCAGGGTGGTGTGGGCTGGGTGTCAGTGCCAGACCCCGATGCTGAGGGAGGCAGCCCCTTTTCTGTTGGCAAAAGTATAAGGTTAGGCATGACAGCCCCACCTGCTCTTCAGCCTCACGTTTGCTTCTGCCTTGACTCCAGGAGGCAGGGAGTAGAACGAAGCAGGGATTTTGCCCTCTTTTCAAAGATCAATGAAGCCAATTGTTCCCCTTCAGTCTGAGCCACAACAATTAAATGTAGCTGTCTTTGAAGGGCCATGTGCATTTCATACCACTGTGTGTGTGTGTGTGTGTGTGTGTGTGTGTGTGTGACACAGACAGACGCAGATGAGCTTCCATTCACTAATTCACTCCCACAAATGCCTGCGATGACTGGAGCTACAGCCGGGGCTGGGCCAAAGCCAGGAACTCCCGTGAGTGGCAGGTATACAACCACTCGGGCCTCACTGCTGCTCCAAGGGTGTGCAGTGGTATGAAGCTGCAGTCAGGAGCTGGAGCCAGGTTGGTGTGGAGGGGATTCAACCATCTCAACTGCAAGGCTAACCTCCCACCCCCAATGTGCATTTTAACGCCATCTTCGTCCTAGAGACTCCTGTCTGGAAAGAGATAAACAGGAAGTCTGTGAACAGATGTCTTTAATAGACTCAGTCACTATGAACTAGTGCCTTCCATGTGACTCCTCATTTGCCTGAATGTTGTAGACACCTTACTATTTGTATCTTATTTTTTAAAAAAACATTAAGGAACTATACTTTTTTTTCTTAAAATTTTATTTTATTTATTTGAAAGGCAGAGTTATAGAGAGGGGGAGGGGAGGAGTGATGGAGAGATCTTCCATCCACTGAGTACATTCCCCACATGGCTGCAAGAGCCACAGCAAAGCCAGGCTGAAGTCAGAAGCCAGGAACTTCTGCCTGGTCTTGCTCACCGGTTCAGAGGCCCAAAGACTTGGGCTATTTTCTGCTGCTTTTCCACACTGGCAGGAAGCTGGATCAAACTGGGGCAGTCAGGACATGACGCCCATATGGGATGACAGCCCTAATCTCTCATTTTTTAGAACGGTAGGGACCAGTGTTGTAGCATAGTGAATAAAGCTGTTGCATGTGATGCCAGCTTATTAAAAATCTATTTATTTTTAAAAAGCACACTTACGTATCTGAAAAGGAGGGGCAGAGAGAGACCTGTCGTCTCATTCTATATTAATGCCTGCCAATAGCTGGGACTCAGCTAGTTGTGGGTGGCAGGGATCCAGCCACTTGAACCATCACTGCTGCTTCGCAAAGTATGCATTCATAAGCGGCTGGAACTGGGAGTGGAGCTGATACTCTCAGGGTGTGCGCTCGATGCACTTAAAGAGGCACCCTAGGGACTAGGCCAATTTCAGCCTCTCAAGCTTATCTCTGGTGGCCCAAACTGGGGTCAATCTCCCTCTTCTTTACTTGTCAATTATCTGCTTTTTCATATTTTAATATTATGTGAATTTATTACCTTGACCAAGAGAAAAGAGAAGTGAGCTTATTTTACGCCCATGAAACTTCTGGTTTAAGTGCTTCCATTTCTGATCCCCCCCACCTTACCCCCATGACCCTAAACCTGCCTGCAGCCCAAACGAAGTAGATATTGACCTCCTGCACACCTGGCCCCTGTGCTGGCCTGAGTCACTCAGGCGACTCATGCAGGGGCCACCCTCCAGCAGCCCACCAGCAGTCCCAGCGTGAGTTAAGGTTGCTGCGTGCTGGGAATATACAAGTCTGACTTTCTTATTTTTCTCTCTGCCCCAAGACCAAGTTGGAGCCTCTCTTGGTGCCCTGGTCAGTAAGAAGGGGAGAAGGACAGGAACCCCCATTTTTGGTGCTGCTGTGACCCCTGGAGGGTGAGGGGGTTCTAGCCTCATTCTCTCTCTCTCTCTCCTGTGGCTCAGAATGGCTCTTGAGGAGTGAACCAGCAAATGGAAGCTCTTTCCCACTGTCTCTCCTTCTCTCTGTGTATCTGCCTTTCCTTTTTTAAAGCCTTAGATGCATTTTGGCCTCTCACCATAACAGCATGCAGGCCCTCTCTTTCCCTCCTCTGCTACCACAGCCCCGCCCTGCCCCACCCAGTCCTATCCTGCCCTGCCTTGACCACTGGATTCTGAAGTATCTAGCCACAGCTTGACACTTCCCCCATGCTCTCTCCCCTCTATCTCAGCTGTTCAATCTCAGAATTCACGCTCAGCCCAAACTCTGCCCAGCTCCCACTGCCAGCTCAAAAGGCCTTTAGAGGTAGCCCAGGCTACTGTCTGGGCAGCCCAGCTTTTGTTCAGGTCCCGGAAGCCTCTCACACTTCACTTTGTGCTGTATAAGCCACCAGGCTGTGAGGGAAGGTGCTCTCTGCTGTGTGTTCACCCAGGAGGGAGACGCTCCCAGGTTTATTTTTAAATAAACTGGGTCTGGCTGTGGCTACATTCTCTGTCTTCTCTTCCCTTCTGGTAGATAAAAGCATAAAAAGGGGGAAAATGTTTCCCATAAATCCACAGCCCAAGGCATTTGTGTTAATGCTTGAGCATCCTCCTTTAATTTTTCTTGGTTATACTGAGATCTCAGAAACACACCCGCATGGCTCATTCCCAGGTCTTGAAAATAAAAGGGGGCTCCAACAGATGGGATTAGCAAGTTCACTTTGGTGCAAAACATCTGCATTTTCTCAGAAAGACTTCTGATGGAAAGCGGATGCTTCAGGTGGGCTTTTGACTCAGCAGGGAAGAAGCTGGCTGGGATGCAGCACTGCTTGGGTTCAATCCCTGGCTCCTGGCCTTGCCTCCAGTGTCCCACCAGTGTAGACCCTGGGAGGCACTCCAGTGGGGGACTCAGCCTGAATGCCTGGCTCCTGGCTTTGCCTCTGGCCCTGGTCCTGCCCACTGAGATCATTTTGGGAGAGTGAATCTGTGGGTGGGTGCTCTGTCTCCTCAGATTTAAAGTAACATGTGTCATCATTGTTTTGTGCAACTGCCATGAAGCCAGAACAGCCAACACTGCCTCAGGCCTTTAAGAGAGATAGTGACAATCCTGTCACAGCTCTGTCACAGGACCCACCTTTGCTTCAGAAGTGTTTCCTGTCTGGCTGTACAGTCCACTCCCCGGAGCAGAGGTGGGGCCTGGGGACACACTGGGATTCACCCCCACTGCAGGGTCACAACAGGCTTCCTGGGGGAAGGACTTGGGTATCTTGGTTTTGTTATACAGTATTGGGTCCTGGCTTACACAGTCAGCTCTCTTGCTCCTGGATACAGCCCAGGGGCAACGTCTGAGATCTCCCCGGAAGGCAGGCTTGAGGTGTTTGCCCCAGGCATCATCTTGAAACTGGGCTGAGTGTCTCGACATAAGAGCTTTTCAAAGAGCCAGATCTCACTTAGACAAAAAATTATTTGAGAGGTAGAGGAGAGAGGGAAGAAAGGAGGGAGCAGAAAATGGGAGAGGGATGGGGAAGATGAGAAAGACCATCCACTGGTTCACGTCCCAGGTGCCTGTAATAGCTGAGAGTAGATGCAGAAGTGGCAGCAGGGAACTCAAACAGGGACTCTCTTCCGTGGCAGGGATCCATCACCTACTGTGATCCAGGGTTTGAATTAGCAGGAAGTCGAAGTCAGTTTTACTGCTAAAATGGCCGCAACAGTCGAGGCTGAGCCAGGTCAAAGCCAGGAATCAGGAGCCTCTTCTGGTCTTCCATGTGCGTGTAACGGCCCAAACACTTGGGTCATCTTCCACTGCTTTCCAGGGCACATCACTTTTTTTTTTTTTTTTTTAAAGACTTATTTGTTTTTGTTGGTTAGGCAGATGTACAGAGAGGAGTCAGAGAAAGACCTTCCATCCACTGAGTTCATTCCCCAAATGGCTGCCATGGCTGAAGCTGAGCCAATCAGAAGCCAAGAGCTTCCTCTGGGTCTCCTTATGAAGGTTTAAGGTCCCTAGACTTTGAGCCATTCTCCACTACTTTCCTAAGCCATAAGCATGGAGGTGGATTGGAACTGGAGCAGCCAGAACATGAACCTGTGTCCATACGGGATGCCAGCATCACAGCAGTGGCTTAACGTGCTACACCACAATGTCAACGCCCTAATTCCCATTTAAAATGACAGGAGATGGGCTTGTGTTCCACCTCCAAGTTCAACATCTCATTACTCTTTCCTTATTCAACATACACAGTTTGTCTTCACTCACCAATTCCATATTTGTGGATCTCTTTGCTAATGTGTATTCATAATCCCAATCAATGGTCATCCTGTGTTTGAAATCATCTATACACACATGCAGGGTGGAAAAACCACACCAAACCAAACAAAAAAACTTGAGTTGTCCAGTCCATATGTTTCATTCTGAAGTCGAACCAACTATACCCTGCCTTCTGATCTCAGCTCTTACACTGTTATCACCTCCTTTTTGTGGACTACTGTGGTGCCTTGCTGTTGGGTCTCTGGTGGGGTGAGTCTTCTGTTTAAAATGGTCCCCAAGTATTAACAAAGAACTGCTACCTAGCGCTGCTCTGTGCAAGACACCGATGATGTGCGTGCTTTACAGAGAAGACGTGTATTAATCAGGCTGCTGTGTGGGGGTCTGATGTTAATGAGCCAGCAGTGTATGTTATGTAAGGCATCTCTGGACAGCAACACACACCAAGCAAGGTTGTGCAGGTTGCCCTGGAGTCTCACAGCAATGCAGTCTTGTACTTCACTCAGGAGCACCGACTGCTTCAGGACTTAGTAAATCCAGTGTTTGTGTGGTGATGTTCCAGGACATGACGACCTCAGACACACAGACAGGAGTGTAGCTGTGAGCGCCCATCAGGTGCCAGGCCTGTGGTGACTCTAGATCTACAGGTGAGAAGGACTCTGAACCTCCAGTAGACGCCCCAGGCTCTCAGCAGGAGCCTTGGAGGTCAGAGGATCTTCCTGCAGCCCACACAAGATCCACAATCCAGGGAGGAGCCCCAGAAACCTGCAGGAAGAGGGCATAGATGGGGCTCTGGGCTGCTGGTCTCATTTTGTTTCTTGACGGTGAGTTCAGTGTGGAGAAATTCACTGGGTTTCACACATGTGATCTATGCACTTCTCAACAGGTATAATATTCTTCAATAAAAAGCTATAATGGGTAGGTATTTAGTTTAGTGATTAAGTTATACTGGGGCTGGTATTTTGGTGTAGAGGGTTAAGTCACAGCCTGTGACACTGGCATCCCATATGGACACAGTTTTGTGTGCCAGCTGCTTCACTTTCAATCCAGTTCCCAGTTTCCCTAATGGGAAAGCAGCAAAGGCTGGTCCAAGAGCTTGGGTTCCTGCAACCATATGGGAGATTTAGAAGTTTCTAGCCCCTGGCTTTGGACCAGCCCAGCTCTGGCCACTGCAGTCATTTGGGGAAAGAACCAACAGACAAAAGCTCTCTCCTTCTCTGCAACTCAAGGCACTTGGGAAGTGAAAGCAATTGGTGGGAGCCCTCTCTGGTCTCTTCAGTTTCACACCCAGTTCTGTATCTTGATTTCCGCTTCATACTAACGCAGACCTTGTGTGACAGTGATGGCTCGAGTGGCTGACTACCTGCCACCATGTAGGAGACCTGCATTGAGTGGCAGCTTTCCAGACAGCCTAGCCAGGCACTTGGGAAGTGAAAGCAATTGGTGGGAACCCTCTTTGGTCTCTTTCTTTCTCTGCCTTTCCAATGAGTAAGTAAAAGGAAAGAAAAATAGGGAACAGAATTCTCTGGAAGCTTGAGAGAAAGCAAGAAGGAGAGCTGGCTCCAAGTGCACCCAGGGACAGGAGGCAGGCAGGCACGCACCACAGAGCTGTTTGCATGCTGCGATGCAACAAAGGGCCAAGGAAGGCCTCAGCTGCACACAGGGCTCCTTGTCCTTTCCAAGGGTTGCCTGCCGCTCACCCGGCCAGTCTGCCACTTCCTCCCCCTGCCCCCACTTCCTCTCCAGACGGGGGCCGGCCACGTCAGCAGGGGCAGACACGTTGTTGCTCCACCTGCAGACTCACTTCACATCCTGGAGCTCAGATGGTGCGCCTGGGAAAGACAGCACCTGTGTCTGCAGCCTGTCATACCGTCACCACACCAGACCACCAGGGCCAGTCAGTCCACCTGCTCTCAGAAATCCACTTTCCCCTGAATCCAGGTCTCCTCTCTTGCAATCTTAAATCCTCATTGGGCAGGAACAAAAGCAACAGTTCCTTTGAACCTTCCTGGCAGGTTTTTCGACCTCGAGAGGTGACCACCAGTGAGGACTGAGACGGGGACTCTTGCCTGGCATAGTGGACAGTCTCTGTGACACATCTTACACACTCACATACACACAGCACACGCTGAAGCAGCATTTCATGCTCCCTAACTAAGCCAGTCCAGGCCTCGAAGCTACGAGAGTCAGGTTTGTGTACCGGGGGAATGGCCGCCCTCAACACAAGAGGGAGTCTTGACCCAAATGGGGCTCTGAATTCTACTGTTAATGGTTCCAGCCTCCAGCTGTAAGACTCCAAAGGCTCTAATGCGTATAGTTGAGACCCGTGAGAAGATGCTCATAACAACCGTCCAGGTTTTGAATCACACCTGGCCTTGACGTGAGGAGAGGCCAGGTTCCCAGTGCAGGCTGTGGATGCTCAGATGCTCCTCCTTTGACCTCAGGTGTGGCTGTCCAGTGCTCTGCACATCATGGCTGGACTGATCCCAGCGTGGGCCCAGCCCAACACATCTCCCAGTGGAGACCCTGGTGAGCCAGGCATGGGCCTCAGAGCACAGAGTTAGTCGGGGAGCTCCCCTAAAAGCAAACTGGCTGCACTGCCACTTTGTGCAACGAAAGCAAGGCTCTCAGTAAAAGGCAGTGGCTGAAGCTTATCTCCTAGCCCTGAGACAGCTGGCCTCCACTACCAAACAAGTAACGCTCTTAACACTGCTGGGTTCAGTGGAAGCCAGGAACTCAATCCAGGTCTCCCACCTGGGTGACAGGAAACTAATTACTTGAACCATTGCTGTTGCTTCCAATGATACACATGAGCTGGAGTCAGGAGCCAAAGGCCAATATGGGACAAGCTATACATCCTCTCTCTAGATACGCTATTGTGGTAATTCTTTAAATTTAACAAGGGCTGTTTAGAGACCCAAAATGTGATCTATCTTTGTGAATGTTCCATGTGCACTTGAACATTGACTGCGCTATGACTGGTGAAGTATTCTATAAATACCAGTTAGGACAATTGTTGACTTAAGATTACCAAAGTCTATGACTTTGTCTAATTTTCTTCTCAGTTCCACCAGGTTTTGTTTTATGCATTTTGAAGCTCTGTTAAGAGCATACACATTTAGGATTACAGGTCTTTGGCAAACTGGACACGATCACTTTGCCAATAGCATTCAATTATCATTGCGTTATATGTCATTTTATCCAAGATGGTCATTTTTCTGAGGCTTTCTTAGTACGAGATCAATATAATCACTCCAGCTTTTCCAGTTCTAAAATACCTATTTTAAGCAGATATTTCTATTTCTTTGCAGAGAATTTCATTCATTTCAAGAGTGCTTATTATTGTTCCTTGAAAATTCTTTTCTAATAACTTCAGCACCTGGATCAACTCAGAATCAGTATTATTATTTTTTTAATTTTCCTGATTCTTTACCTGTTGGTTCATTTGGGCTTGTACCCTGTATATTCTGCATATTCTGCTGGTCAGTCTCACGGATGTGCAACTAAGGGGTGAGTCTATGACTTCAACTACACATGTAAAGGATCCCTGGTTCAGGCATCTCTGATGTTCTTAGTTGGAAAGCCATGGTCAACCCCTCTACATTGTTTTGCACTTGTGTGACTGAAACTCTGTGGGACAGAGCGACCAGGGAGCAGACTGCAGGAGTACTGACCTGGGTATGGCGCATCCAAGGGTTTCCAACACAGAGGTGCTCCTGTTGGGGGAGCCTGGAGCAGGGCCTGAGGATGGCAGGAGTTCTGCCATCACCTTTGGCCAGGGGTTGGGGGTTAGGGGCTCACTGGGAATACAACTGGAAGAGTCAAGAGCCCTGACACAACGGACACTGGTGCCACTGCCACCAAGGCCAAAGTTCCAGCTTGTTGCTGGCATGCACCTGGCACAGGGAGGAGAGGACCCAGAGCACTCCATCCTGCAGAGATGCTGCACCCAGGAGGGGCTTGCAGATGCTGAGCTGCAGTAGGGCCAGGATGGGTAGGCAAGCCTTGTCCTGCTGGGGCTGGTGGCAGCAAGAGCTCTGATCTTTGGGGTTTGCTAATACCAGCAGAGGCTTGGCAGGCAGGGCAGGCCTTTGTGCTCACACTAACTTGCCGATTGACTGCTGTGTCCTGACCCTCATGCATAGTTCACTAGATCTTGTCACGTCCCAGGGTACATGTCTGCAAGCAGTGAAATTGCCAAGTGGTTTTTCTATCATTTTTAGGACTTCGAGCATTTTTTACTTCAAATGTTCTTTAACGGCTGGAGTGTCTGGACAACTGAGAAGGGAAGAAAACGGGGAAGAGGAGTTGTGGAGAAACTCAACTGTGAGTGCCCAGGAATCAACACTCTCAGGTAGCTGGCTGCTGTGGCCGAAGGGGTCAAGGCAAGAGGGCATTCTGGGAACAGGTGGGAATTGGGGATGTGTGTCTTATGTGAGCAGATTCACAGAAAGGCCCCTGTGCTGGGAAGCCTGCTAGGGTAAGACACCCACGGTCTGAGGGACACGGGAAAGGTGGAGACATGGAGATTAGAGTGCTGACAACACTCTGTCAGGACAGGGCTGAGAAGGGAAAGATGATGTTCTGAAGACCCATGGCTGCAAGGTAGGTTTTTTTAAAAAATTACATCTGGTTCCTTGACTTCAGCTTCCTGCCAGTGCGGGTCCTGGGAGTCAATGCAGATGGCTCAAGTGATTGGGCTCCCGAGAGCCGCATGAGAGCCACAGACTGAGTTTCTGGCTCTTGGCTTTGGCCTTGTCTTGCCTCTGCCATTGTAAGTGTTTGGAAAGCGAACACACACAAATAAATGAAAACGATGTTAACAGATAGTTACAGTTCTCTGAAAAGAATCGAAAAAGATATGTAGTGCTATTCAGTCTACATAAGGAAGGGATTGCTGCCGTATGTAACACTGCTAAGGCTGTTACGCTAAGTGGAATAGGACAGTCACAAAAGGACAGATGTTCTCACTCACATATCAAATCTAAAATAGGGACACTAGAGAATCAAAGAGTGGAATGTTGGGTGCTAGGGATAGCGTGGAGGAAACAGAGTTCTTATTACATATGTGTGAAAACTCCTGTTACATATAGCCAAGTGCCCTGCATGATACTCCAACAATTTTGCTGTGATTGTATCTCTTTGAGGCCAGTGCTGTGGCATAGTGTGTCAAACTACCACTTGCAGCTACCCTCTATGAACGATGGGCTCAGGTGCCAGTTGTTCTACTTGCCATCCAGGTGATGAGCATGGGAAAAGTAGCCGGAAGATGGTCCAAGGGCTTGGGGCTGTACCACCCACGGGGGTGGGGGGAGGCCTGGATGAAGTTCCTAGCTCTAAGCTTTGGTCTGGCCCAGTGCAGGCCATTGCAGACATTTGAGGATAGGACTGATGGATGGAAGATCTTTCTCTTTCTCTCTGCCTCTACCTCTCTCTATATAACTCTGCCTTTCAAATAAACAAATACATACCTCACAATGAATAAGAAATCAAAAAGATATGGATGCATTTTTAGCATCATGCATGGCCTAATCCAAACCCCACAACTTAATATTAACCAACAAACTTACATCTATCTGAAATAACTGTGTCATCAGAGAAAGGTGACAGTTCCTGACTTACTTCCCCCCAAAAGCTGACTCTGACACCCAAATACAAGATGAGCATCTAGCTGCCTGCTTTCTAAGGGAGCTCCTGAGGGTAGGGCTCCCTAAAATCCCGCATCTTCTGAGGCCCAAACAGTGCTTGCATGTGGCAGAAGGACATTAAATATTTGCAGAAAGAGGGAATATTTGCATGAGTACTGTAGCCTAGGAAAAGAGGGTCTGAGCCCAGGGTGTGGGGTGTGTCACGTGTCAGCAGTCCTGTTGGCAGCAGGTAAGCTGGCACTGCAGGCCAATGCTGACAGCCACAGCAGGTCCTCAGGTGAGAATGGTGTTTTCTCAGATTACTCTCCCAGCCACCAACACGTGGCTGCAAGACAAATCTCACAGACCCACATCCTCCAGCACTGAAGTAAGACGCAGACCAGAAGGAACGATGAGCAGGTGACAGCTGGGGAAGGCACTGAAGAGTGACAACTGTCTTCCTATACATTTTCTGCACTTGACAATTCTCCCAGCCAAGTCGTCCAACCCTCTTTGTCCGCGTTCTAACCCTGTGTGCAGAAAGCTGCTTCCTAATGTGTAACTTAGACTCTGGAATGGTTTAGCCCAGCAACAGATGTGTGGTTCCTGTGCAGATGAATGAGGCATATGATTCTGGGCCTTCTCTCTCCCGAGACAGTGAGTTACAGCCCAGGTCTGCAAACAGCTGCCTCTGTGCACCAGTGCTCCGCTGGGCTTGCGGTAACCACGCTACTGGGCCCCCGAGGATCGCGTTCCCGCGTTTACGACAACAACCACTGCATGCTTCCTGCTGTCCTCGCTGCTGAAGGATCTGCCCTTTCCTACAAAGGGAGCACAGGTGTCTGGAAGCCCGAGTGCTGGGAACAAAGCAGCACACAGTCCCCACAACAGAACCAGTAATCCAGATGGGAACTCTGGGCAAAGTACCTGCCACCACAAGATAACAAACAGCAATAATTAGGTCCTCTCCGGCAAACGGAATACTGCTGTCACTGAGATTTTTATTATCTGTATGCTTTACATAGATGAAATCGCCTCCAGCTGCTCTAACTTGGGAGCAATATGGAGAGTAGCGGTAATAATCGTGAATTAAACCCACAAAGAAGACTCTGTGTCAGGGAGGGTGTGGTGTGGGCTCCAACACCACCCAGCATCACCCAGCATCGGGGAAGGTGTGGGCTCCAGAGATTCTGTTCCAGTCCGTGTGAGGCAGCCCTTGGATCCCAAAGGTCAGGGTGGGTTCAGGCAGCACTTACATCCTGTTCTATCACCTGCCCCACAAATACCACACGCCCTGAAAATTACCTCAGAGATGTAATTCCTGCCCTCTCTTTGAATGAGTATCAGAGTCATTATCCCTGCTGATAAACTAGCCCAGATTCCTTCACTTTGGAATTCACCTGGCTGTGCGAGATGATTCTTTTGAAGTGCTGCTGTTCCACAAATACTAAAGAGAAAACTACAGTCTTTGCTGACCAAGCCGAGCACTTTGAAGGGAAGAAAGCCTCCTTAGGCTTGGGTATTACCCTCTGCAGCTTCCCTCCCTGCTCTATGAACTTGAGCATCTGATGCGAAGTTTGATTCATCCAGCAAGCCCTAGAGAGACATTTTCAATTCTAGGCCATGCAGGTGAATGGTGCTGATGGCAGGGATTCATCCATGCAAACTCCCCTTTGCCACGTCGGTGGCTTTTTTTTTTTTTTTAAATAGCAGCTTTAATACCTTGCTGGAAATCTGCAGGGCAGGTCTTTCGCTATGCCCTGAATATAGGGCATACAGGCAGATACATTAGGGATGCCCCAGGGCACCATTCCTGAATATCCTAATGTAGCGACAGCAGAGGTAGCAGCAAAAAATACTAATAGAGCAGCCTAGGGGTCTAGGGATCAGGAAGACCACACGTGGGGAGCTCTTTGCCATTGTGTGCGTCCTTGGCTGCCCTTGCTTTGAGATGGCTGGAAGCGAGGAGGATGAAAAGCCAGTACTAGAGGAAGAAGCTTTGTTGAAAGAGTTTGAAGAAAGGCGATCTCTTAGGAAAAGAGCTGAGCTCACCCAAGATGCTGTGCCAGGGGACAGTAGGGAACCTCAAGATTCCAGTACCCAGGAGGTGCTGTCTGAATTGAGGACACTATCTCAGAAATTCAACAAGGACAACCATTGAGCCAAGAAGCAAAAAGTAAGCTCGGTGGGCACTGCTGTCCAGGCCAAGAGAGAGGAGGCGGCCCCAGCTCCAGAAGAGGAGGAACCTCTGTTGCTGCAGAGACCAGAAAGAGTACAGACTCTAGAAGAGCTGGACGACCTAGGCAAAAGAGGGGACCTTCCGCAGCAGGAGCCACCCAGACCCACGGCTCAAGGGCAGAGGGCAAGGAGCTCTGATGCCCCTACAGGAAAGAAAAAGAAGGAACAAATGATCGATCTACAGAACCTCCTAACCACAAAGTCGCCCTCTGTGAAGTCGTTGGCTGTTCCCACGATACAGGAGCTGGAAGATGAAAAGGAGCGAGACCAAAAGCAGATAATCAAGGAAGCTTTTGCTGGGGATGATGTCATCAGAGACTTCTTGAGAGAAAAGAGGGAAGCTGTGGAGGCCAGTAAGCCAAAGGATGTGGACCTGACCCTGCCGGGCTGGGGCGAGTGGGGTGGAGTGGGCCTGAAGCCCAGTGCCAAGAAAAGACGCCGGTTTCTGATTAAAGCCCCCGAGGGGCCTCCACGAAAGGACAAGAATTTGCCCAATGTGATTATTAATGAGAAGTGCAATATCCATGTCGCAGCTCATCAGGTGCGTGTGCTTCCATATCCCTTTACCCATCATCAGCAGTTTGAAAGGACCATCCAGACCCCTATAGGATCCACATGGAACACCCAGAGGGCCTTCCAGAAACTGACCACTCCCAAGACTGTCACGAAGCCAGGCCATATCATTACGCCCATAAAAGCGGAGGATGTGGGCTACCGCTCTTCCCCAAGGTCAGACCTCTCCGTCATGCAGAACAATCCCAAACGACTGTCTACAAGTCAGAGAAAACAGTTGCAGAATACCTCTGCAGACTAAATGGCCAGAAGAGTGACATCTTGGTACCCGGGACACATAGCCCTGACCATTCCTCCTGTCTCCACTGCTGCAAGATCCACTTCCTAACTGGCTCCACACAGTGGATGTGGCTAAATCACATTTTAGAAATAAAGGTGTTTTTATCTACTTAAAACACCCTGCTGCCCTACTCAAAGCGCTGTATCCATTGCACTTGTGCTAACCTCCTAAGTGGGAGACACAGCATCTTCAGACCTGCTTTTCTGCTGCACTGTAAGAGTTCACTTTTCCTCTTGTGTGTGCAATTTCTTTTCAGGGTACAGGATTCTCTAAGCGCCATCAAATTTCACTTCCTCTCTGCCTTACTTAACTGAAGTCCTAAGCACCTACTCAACCCTTAAAATAGCCAGGAATTTCATTCATTCATATATATATATATATATATTTTTTTTTTTTTTTTTTTTGCTGGGGGGTGGCTGCAGCACAATGGCTAAATCCTCACTTTGCAAGCAAGCACTGGCATCCCATATGGGCTGGTTTGTGTCTCAGCTGTTTCACTTCCCATCCAGCTCCCTGCTTAGAGCCTGGGAAAACAATAAAGAATGGCCCAAAGCCTTGGGACCCTGCAACTCCATGGAATACACAGAAGAAGCTTCTGCTCTGAGCTTCAGATCGGCTCAGCTCTAGCCACTGCGGCCAACTGGGGCGTGAACCTGAGGGTGGAAGATCTTCTGTCTCTCCTTCTCTCTGTAAATCAGATTTGCTTTTCCAATAAAAATAAATAAATGAATAGATAAATAAATTTGCCATGGAAATCCTACTGGATCCCTCCCCAAACACATGTTTTGTTCTCTGGCATGTTGATTTCTATGAATAAGATGACACCAGTAATGAGTCTTTAAGTCTCACTTCAAATGCCCGTGCCCCAGACAGTCCTCATCCCTTTGGGATCACTGCAAACAAGAAGTGACAAGTGTCAATGCAAGATAAAGGCTAAACGTTGTCTCTGCTCATCTTAACAGTCACCTTCCATGATTCTTACACCCACTACTCCAGTCTTCACACTATCTCCCTTTTGGAACAGGAAGCAGATGTTGGCTCTCCACCCCCTGAGGGGCTTCCGTTTTACCAGGACTCATGACTCTAGAAGCCCACGAGATCCTTTCCACACACACAAGGCAGGTCCACCTGACCCTCGCCCAAAGTGACAGGGAGGAGAGGCAGAAGACTATTGCTAATACACAAGTCAGCTGCTTCCTTTACTTCCGGGTGTGGCCAGGCCTTGAGTCAGCTCAGACGTGAGGCCCTGGGTACACCCACACCAGAGCATGTGAACATGTGTGCTCGCACCTCTTTGAGATCTGCGGTCTTACTGAGTTCCTAAGATAATAAAAAGTGAGAGAAGCATCTGAGGGATCCACTGGGAGTCCCAGCAGGTTCAGCTCTGACATCCCCCTAGTCAGTTTATGTCTACACAGCTGATTTCTCTGTTCTTCTCAAGCCATGGTATCTCATTCCCTGATGTCCACTCTGCAAAGCAAGATTATCAGCAGCACTAAGACAGTTTGACTCTTGCAGTTCCTCTGCTCAAGGTGCATGCTCAGAGAGCAGACATCCCATGAGGTGTTCCAGCCAATACGGACCCCTGCTCAGCCCCTTCCCCACCACACGTGCCCGCCAGGCTCTTACCAGCTGCCCTGTGTAGTGACTTCTTCTCCACTGCCCTACTCTCTTTCCTGGAGTCTGATGGGGGGATGAGTTTCTCTGTTTCTCCGGGGCTGGCTTCCAGAGGCGCAGGTGGATGCGGGAGGGTGAAACTCTGCAGAAGCGGCTTTCTGGGCAGAGGTGGCTTGAAGCTGAGCTGCTCCGGGGACCGGGCCTTCACCTTGCCTTGGTCACTGGGGGACCTGGCACCTCGAAGCACAGGGGCTGTCCCTGGGGGAGCTTTTTCATCTTTGGGGAGCAGTGTCAGCCCTCCTCTTTCCAACCGGACCTCGGCACTGTATCGCTTGATCCCCTTGGCTTCCTGGGAAGAGCCTTCTTTGTATTTGAAAGACAGAGAGGTGGACCGCAGCTTCACTGGGAAGGGGTTTCTGTCCTCAGCTGCAGCTAGCTCCCGAGCAGCTGGGCAGGGCTCTTTCGTGCTGGGCGTGATGGATACTGCCTCCTGTGGGCTCCCACCCTGCCCAGCCTGACTGGCTATTGTGTCGCCGGAGTCCTGGAGGTCACAGACTGCTGGCTTCACGGGGTCCAGCTTCACGATCTGGGGTTCAGGAAGCAACTGGAGGTCATCAAGAGCTGCCTCGCTCCGCCAGGCCAGGCCACTCTTCAGCAGGGGCAGGCGCATACTGGAGGGGCCAGCGGGACCAGGATGTCCTGGCAGCCGGGAGCCACCTGCCCGAGGCCGCGCCCTGCACGAGGACACGGAGAACTTCTTCACGCTCCGCAGCTCGCTGATGCCACGGCCTCTGCCATTGCCTCTCTCCGTTTTCCGCTCAGGCACTGCCTTCTGGGGACCCTCCTGTGGAGACCCGGCCTGCTCAGTCTTGGGGTGTTCCAGGGGAACGACCTCTCCATCAGGGACACAGAGAGGAGTCTCTGCTGGAGGGGACTCCATAGAGGCAGGTGCAGGGGGCCCACTGAGGTCCATGCTCACGGCTGAGGCCTTGTGCTTCAGGCAGCTCTTGGGCATTGGTGGGCTTGGGGAGGGCACTACGGTAGTGTCTTCCCCAGCCTGTTCGGGCCCGGGCACTTTCAGTGTGGGTTCTGCTTCCTTTGGGACGTTTCTGTCTGGCTCGTCCAGCTCAGATGTTGGCTCTGAGGTGGAGATAGTGGCGGTGATGGTCTCAGGAGGTTTTGTGTCTCCCTCAGGGCAGTGGGTAGCTAATGGGCTTTCCACGTCTCCAGTACACACTACCTCTTCTGCACACATGGCTTCCTCTACTGTATCCACAGCCGGGAGAGCTGGGGCGGTGGCAGGCAGCCCCTCCTCCTGATCTGCACTACTGGGCCTGGGGTGTACAGCGTCATCAGGCAGACATGGGGTCTGCAAGGAGGGAGCTGGGTCTGATGCAGGCTCACTGACCTCTGGGGTTGTCGGGAGGCTTAAGGGCTCATCTGCAGGGGAGAGCCCTTCCTCCACACTGGCACTGAGTGCTGGGGAGTGCTGTAGGCGCCCGCGCCTGGCACGGGGCCCTCCAGGATGCAGCAAGGTGGCCAGAGGCCTGGGCTCAGAGACTCTGTCTGGCACCCAGTCCTGGGTCCCTTCCATTTGGACCTGGGGCAGTGGCTTCTCCTCGTATTCCTCCTCCTCTGGTGTGCAGGTCAGATCACTCAGGGACTCAGATTGTGCCCGCTAAGAGAAACAAAAAAAAGACATCACCACTGCTGTGAAAACAAGAAGCCGATGACCTCCCTGCTTTCTTCCAGTCTCCAGAGTGTTTCGGGAAAGTACCCAAGCTGGACATTCATACACAGGTGTCTTGTCCACATCGCTCCCTTACTGGTCTGCCAGGACTACTGACTCACAAAGTCAGTAGCACAACAGCAGCTACATCCCCAAAATAAAACATCCCCTCTGACTGTGGGACTGAGCTGCCAACCAGCAGACAGAGCCGAGCGGAGGCAAGGGGACTGACGTCAGACACACATCTGCCAGGCCTCCTGCTCTAACACTTGTGAGCTCACTCAACTGAAGAAGACAGGGGCCAGCACTCCCTCTTTCTGCACTTGGAGAGAGCTAAGGGTGCAGAAGTCAAGGCTGAACCAACAGGCTGCCCAGCTGAACAGCTGTGCTCTATGTGCCTCAGCAGGGATGCACCCTCATGTGGCCTGGCCTTCCTAAAAGACAATTCATGTCGTGGCAAACGTGGCCAGTGCCAATGACGGCCTGTAGAACACAATCTGGCATCTATGGCTAATAAAGTCCTGTGTTCTCGGGGCTTAAGCTGTTTGTTGTACTCCATACTGAGGTCAAACCAAGCCTCCACCCTGATCCTAGAAGCTGGGCCTGAGTGCCTGTCTGCCTGCCCACCTCACCCCACCCTACTGCCAGGAACCTGCTAGCACCCTGTGCTCCACTAGCAACACCCCCCCCCCCATACTAGGACTTGTTCCAAATTCTGCCTCCTGCTCCCTTAGCTTACGCCCTCCCTTCTCTGGCCTCCCAAAGCCCGGCTGGCCTTGAGGCATTTTTCAGAAAGGTTCCTGGACTCTAGTCCAGCTTCCTCCTCCTTGTCTCAAAATCAGTTCCAGCTCCCCTGGAAAGACACGGGACACCAAGGTAACCACACATTTTTCAAAAGCAGTATGTGAAAATGGTCCAAAGGATGAGAGGGATTAAGACTGATCTTTTTGTAAAGTTCATGACCTCAGACTTCTCCAGTCATCCAGGCCATTGCATAATCACCTTTTTCGTCTCCCTTTTCTCAAAAGCAGGAAGCAAGACTCTCCATGGCGTGTTTGCGGTAGGTTTTGTTGCTACTGTATTATTTTAACATTTTCCACCTGGCATCTGCTTGCTTACAGAACAACCAGGTGACTGTGACAACAACACCTAAGCCAACTCTTGCCCAAACACACAGTTCTGTTTCTTAGGATTTAAAAAGAGGAAGAGGTGTCAAGATATCAATAGAGGGAATGTTCTAAAGCTGTGCATTTTCAACTTTGCCATGACACGGGCATTTTGCTACTGCAGGAAAATGTGGAGAGTTCTTCAGATGCAGGTTACATGTTAAAATGATGGATTTGCGATCCCAGACCAAGTGAGTGGGAAGCTGGGGAGAAGGTCCAGCTCGGGTGCATCCTGACTGAGGCACTGGCAGCTGGAGGAGGTGGTCACGGAGACCAGGCTGGATGGAAGAATGCCCGGCAGGTGAACTGTGGGCACTCGACTGCTAGGCTCTACATGTTGGTGAGCAGGAGTACCAGGGCTGGGGGCGTGCCAAGCTTGACAAGGTGGCAGCAACTGTTGGCATATGTGAGACCTCAGTCTATGGGTAGATCTGCCTGAGCTAGGTTGCAACACCCGTAGGTGTGTAAAAAGATATGAACAGTCATTTCCCCCTAGTTCTCAAGATTCAGGCCCCAGATGATGTGACACAGCATGTACCTCACCCACTGGTACACAGCCAGAGATCACCTGGCCAGGCAAGGACAGCTGTGCTGTCCAAACAGAGGGATGCATGGGGACCCTGAGGACGTGTGGGGGCTGAGGGGTGAGGCAGCAGGAGAAGAAGAAAGAAGCTCCCACGCTGTGAGAGATCAGAGTTGCAGGGAGAAGCATGAGGCACTGTTCAGTTAAGGCCAGAGGCGGGGCTGGCCCGGGGTAAGCGGGCAGCAGCAGGAGCGTCACTCCTTCCCTCACCTGGAGCAGTAAGCGAGCTGGAAGCTCCCTGATTCCTGACAGGGGCTGGGGAAAGAGGAGGTCCTCATAGTTGGGAAGCAGCCTAATGAGCAAGGGGCAGAGGGGGCTGTGGACGCTAAAGGACAGAGGCTTTCTGCTTACAACCCAAGAGAGCATGGAGGGATGGTGAAGCTCCATACCCAGGCAGGAACATATAGACACCTCTGATAACCTACCATGCCCATGCCTGCCCCAGTTCAAACAGGCAGGGACAAGAAGGGTGGGGACAGACACAGAAGCGGCAGGGTTGGAATCAAGCAATGAATGTGTGTGTATGTTTACCTAATTGACTACATCACATTTCCTGTTTGTCTACAAAATGGGGTTTCAAGAACGAAGTTCAAAAGCCATCAAAGACAGCTACAGTTTAGCCCTGGATAGTACGGGGAAAGGTTGTAGCAGGGGATCCTGGCCAGGCTGTAGCTGGTGGCACACGCCCCTACCACAGCAGAAGACCTCCCAGGAAGATAAAATGCAGTCAGGAGAGCCAGAAGTGGCTGGCCTACAGCCATTGTTCCACTCAGAACAAGGACGGGAGTTAATTGGGCCTTGTCCCACTCCCTCAGAACACAACCCTAACCAGTTACCAGTTGGTACGAGTTTACAAAAAGCTCCTTCCATGTACCCAAGAGAAAAATTCCCCCTCATCAAGGAGTCCCTGGAATCCTGAGTGGCCACGGCCACAGCCAGTGTCTGTGCCTGATGCCTCTCCTGGGTGATGCGTCTACATTCCAGTATCACACTGAAGGGAAAGGAGGGAGACAAGGACGTTGGCCTGGGTGGCTTAATCTTTTGTGCCTAAGTTGATCCCACACCCTGTTCCTCACTTTCTCCAGGGCTGAAGGCTCACAGGCCCCACCAGGCAGGTGAGGTGGCAAGGGTCCCACACACACTTCGAAGCCACAAAGGGAGGGTAGAGGGGCCAGGTGGGGCTGGGCCAGGGGTGCCGAGTCAGCTGTGCAATTACCGAAGACAGCCGCCTCATCTTACTGGAGCGCTGGTTCCGGGGCTTCACCAGGAGCTTGTGCTTGGCCGCGGAGTTGTCCAGGCAGGAGGAGGACTCTGGGGGGTAACTGAAGTCAGCCACGGGGGCCAGGCTGCTGTCCGAGGTCCGGGAGGAGATGGCAGCATCGTTCGCATGGTCTGGAGATGGTGGCCGGGATGAGGAGACGAAGGACACCTTTGGTGGGACAAGGAGCAAATGCAGCAAGCATTAGCTTCCCGCCTTAAAGTGAAAGTGGGAAGTGCCAACCTGTGCATCCTCTCCTCTCACCGTGTTTGGTGCCCCCATGCTGTCTCTGAGCCTTCTGCGGGATGACGCTTGCACGTCTCCCCCGACTCTCCACAGGGCAGGCTGCAGGGCATGTCCTCCCTGAGAGAGCTAAGTGGCTGGGGGTTGAAAGTGTGGAGCCCACCCGTGCAGATCTGGCACTCCTCTCTGAGGCCATGAGCTTGGGTCCAGGCTCCCTTGCAGGGTGCCTCTGCCATCACCATTCTTGCAAGAGTCGGCATAGCACTTCAGACAAACGGGCGACTTTCTCTGCTGAAAGGGACCAGCCCTATTTTTTGCAAGAGTGGAGTCACCTGTGCCTGTCTCTGGAAACCCAAGAATGTTGCCAGGGGGTGGGATTTTAAGAGCTGGAGCCCACCACTTGGCATTTCACCATGGGAGTTGTGTTCATTCTAGGTCTCTCACTCATTCTCTGGGCGATTGGCTTTGAGTACCTGTTAGATGTTTCTACTTTAGACCTCAGCTGGGAGGCACTGACAGTCAGCAGAGAGCAAACATGTTCCAAGGAGGAAAAGGGATGCTGGCAGTTGTGTGGAAGGGTGTGGGCAACATTTTGAGACACCCCTTTCAGCGAGTGAGCTCTGAGAGGACTCAGCATCTGGCACTGAGGTCCATGAGAATGTGTAGTCCAGGGCAGTGGCCTGGATGCAGAGGACAGAACCTGGGAGATGCTGGGCTCTGGTTTGACCAAAATCAAGAAACCAACAATCCATCTGACCAACCTTTCCATTCAAGCACGGTGCTCGGGATTAGGATCAAGTTTACATTTCAAACACAGCAATATGATTTTATTCACCACACAGGGATGGAGCAAGACCCAAGGAAAACAGTCTTCTCAGGGAAGAAGTGATGAGCAAAGCGCCAGTACTGTCCTCCCTGGCCCCATTCCAAAAGCTCCCTGGGAGTCCAGAGGGAGCTAGTCCCCAGGAGCCTTGGCAACACTGCATGATGCTTGTCAGAGGGCTAAGATGCACAGGGGACTCCGCCTGAACAGGAACAGCCTCAGGACAGGACTCACTTTCTCAACTCACAGAAAGGCCGCTTAGAGATGAGCGCTGCAATTGGGGAGGAGACATTGCCAAAATAAAGGGGGAAAGGGATCCAAACGGATATCACCTAGTTGGATTCTTTGAGCTAGTCAAGTACTTAAGGCAACACAGGCAGAACAATTACGTAAACAATAAACTGCAGGAATCGGGGCTGTTTGCAACAGCAGCACTGGCTTTATCTACTGTGGTGGCCAAGGACCCACCTGCAATCGCGCAAGTTACAGGTCTCCCAGATTATCCCTCCTAAGCGTCACAGACAGGACGTGCGTGTTTCAAAAACCAAGCAGAATTCTTCTGTTTGTTTTACCACCGCCTAGAGAAGCAGTGCATCAACAGTACATAGGAAAGTTTTCTGCTCACTGTTTGGGACTCATGGGAAAAGACAAAGATGAGGCCCCTTTGCAAAGACGGTTACCGCTCAGGTGAGAAAGGTGAAACTCTGTGACAACATGGGCCTTCTGTCACCCCAAGGGGTGAACAGCTCATCCCTCTTCCAAGGGGTGAGCCTGCTTGTGCTGCCTGGGCACATAAAGTGCTGCGTTGGGCGAATGTTAGCCCCTAGGCTGGGAACCTTGGCATGGGCTGACCTTCCCCGACCTCTGTCCCATGTGTGAACCCTTCACTGATATTGTCCTATCCCCCTCCTCCCCATACCACATCCTCAGGAACCCAATTCCACTGCCATTCTAAGAGTATTTGGGTCCCAGACAAATTGACGCCCTATGACCAAGAGTCTGAAAAATTTCTGTCTTCCATCAGTAACTTCAGCACACTGGGGGAGTGTGAGGAGAGCAGGGGAGCTGCCTTGTGTTAAACAGGGTCACTGGCAGCATTCACCCAGATGTCACACCAACCATGTTGGCTCCCAACACCCCATTTTCCATGGAATTTATGTTTCCAGATGATTCTGGAAGCAGAGGATTTAGAGGTTGAATGTGTGGCCCTAGGATGCAGGGAATACAGCAGCTTTTTGAGAATGGCACTGAATAACAGTTGCTTTCCAATGTCCCACCTCATAAACAAGGTCCCATCACTATGGAGCAGGCTGAGGATGCTACATGTGGGCACGGAGTAGCAGGCCAAAAGCCAGGGAAGTAGGGCTGTGCCATGGGTGGTGAGCCCTGCCAACCCTGTTGCAGAGAGGAAGCACCTTGTAAGCAGGAGGCCTGCACAATGTCAGATTTGCCTTTGAAATCATCAAATTCATGACTCGTGTGGTCATGAAATTTTTACTGTACATACTTCCTGAGAAATTTAGCCTGCCAGGAAATATCACCTTGGCCACATCCTCAAATATTTGCCACTAACGACATTTATTTCACCCCTGCAATAATCTGTCAAGCATATAAGTCTGGGTAAGGTGTCTTCCAGAAAACAAGGAAGCCATCACAATGCATCCTCTGTGATTCAAGGCATCACCCATCCAATCCCATGTCATATAAGCATGCTTGGAAAGGGTGCGCTGCTGGCCCCTCTGGGTTGGCCAACAGGCCCACAGCACATTCTGGTGCCAAGTACAATCACTGGCTCTTCTTCATGTTGGGGAAGCAGGAGCCTTACTAAGTCTTAAAGCATGTGGTTTGGTTTCCTATAAAGTGGGTAGATTGCTTGCATGACCCAATGGCTGATGAAATCTGAGAGGTGAAGGGCTCCCCTCTTAGCTCAGTGAGGAACTGGTGCTTCTCATGTTGTGCAGGTTTGCAGCTGGGCCTGTTCTGCAGTGAACGGGGTTGGAAACTACCTGTGTTCCTTCCCACCTGTCCCAGCCAAACGCAAAAAAGTGGTGTGTTATGAGAGTCAGAGCTTTGTGGGACGGGAGCAGGCAGAAAGCAGGCAGTCCACCCTGGCCGGCCTCTTATCCTGCAGCCCAGAATATACAAAGTCATACCTGCTTCCCAGACAGGAGCCATACAACTGCACACAGGAGGATTTTCAGGTGCTAAGGAGTACAGGATTGGCTTGACGGCATGCACACCACCCTTGCCACCCTCTCTTCCTACTCCTTGAGGCTGGAGAACAGATGTGTGTATCCCACCACCTTCAGAGACCGCTATGGGGACAGGCAGGGGCAGGCTCAGCTTGAGCAGAATTATTGGGGAAGGGTGGAATCCTAATTTTCTGGTCAGGTCCGTGTGAATCTCCAAGCCCAGGGCTGACTGGAATGCAGCCACACCATAGTCCTTCTAAGTCTATGATATCCTGGGAAGCCACAACTACACAGAATAATCAGGTGCGGGGGCCCTGCCTCCACAGGGAAGGTGTTCGGCTAGGGCATCTCTTCTAAATGAGCACCTTGTGCTGCAGTTGATTTTCTGATCACAATGAAGTAACTTGTGCAGAAACAGCAGCAGCCTCGTGTGCTAACAGTTTAGGCCTGCAATGAGCTCAGCTCTTTGAGTTCCTCCTTTGCTGAAGTCCTAAACTCTCACCCGCTTGGCCAGTGCCTGCTGCAACATACCTCACATTTCCAACTCTAAACCAGCAAGTTCTTCTGGCCCTAAGATTCAGACAGGATTCTGCAGCTGACGTGTTGTGTGTTTATTGCTTCCTTCCTCCGCAGTCCAAATGTCACGACAACAAAAAACAGACCCAAAGATGTTTCCTTTCTTTGGAAAGGGGTTCTGGGTCATTTTCTCAGGAAGGAAAGACAGGTACTGGGGTTGTATTCTAATAGATCACCATCACACACACACAAAAACGTCACCCAGACCACACTTCCTAACCAGACCCGAATTTCTCCTCAAGGAAAAAAAATGAAAACACAGCTCAAGGGCCCAGAGCAGGTTCCAGTGTCCTGGTCTTACCCAGGAAATCTTGGGGGAACAAACACACACACACAGAGCTCTAGACAGCTGCCCTCTTTAGTAGGTACTGATGGAGACATCTGGTGACATGGGGTGTACTTGCCTTTATGGTTGTACTAGGACCCGCGTCATGTAGCAGGGACATCTCAGGGGGGCTACGGGGCAGTCCGTCATCTTCAGAGCTCATGCCAGCATCTTCTGCTCGCTTGGCAGGAATCCCCCCTGGAGGAGGTGGCCCCAATTTCACATTACACTGGATTTTTAACTAGATCAGGAACAAAGAACATGTACTCTAAGTAATGTCATCAGCAAGCTCTATCAACATATCTTCCTGCTCTGGTTCATTTGTAGGTAGGGGCAGGGGCGGGGAAAGGCATGGGGATGGGATATTTTCAACAGCCTTGCACGGGGCAGGGGACTGAACTAGAAGGGTGTGTGCTACAGCACACACTGCTGAGCTGTCATCCAGAGAGAGTGGACATCCAGGCATGACCTGGTGCACTGAGATGCTATGATGTGCACATGACTCTACTCCACCATATCCACCAGAGACTCAGCCACAATGACCTAGGAAACGTCTCCAACCACCTCTGCCAGGTGAATGTTTACCTGCAGAGCTTTAATCCGATCGCACACGTTCTCCTGGGAAAACACCCGCACAGGTCGAGCTGGGTCCTGTCCCGACTCGGGGATGAAGATGCTGTCATGTGAGAGGGCCCGGCTGCCCATCGGAGTGCCCCTTGATTCCCTAGGAGAAAGGAGCCACTGTGAGATGCAGGCTACCCCCTGTCTCACCAACCCTTGGCGGGGGGCAGGGAGGGAAGGGGGGTTTCTCAGGATGAAAAGGGAGGCTTGGAGGGTAAGGAGTAGAGGAGAGGTGGAAAGAGACAGTGAAGGGGTACAAGGCTAGCTGGACAGGAGGAATGACGTTGACTATTCTATGGCACAGTAAGGTAACTACACTTGAGAGTAGTTAATTGTATGTCACATGAGCTGGCAGAGCGGAGTTTGAATGTTTCCAGCTCAAAGAAGCAATAAATGATGTCCCCCAGTTAGCCTGATCTCATCCTTACCCATTGTATACATGTATTAAAAAATGCCACACTGTACCCCCTAAATGCCCCGAATAGTGTATGCCAATCGTAAGGTGGAAAAATTGTATTTAAAAAAAATGCTGCTGGTGGGTTATGTCATCACTTGGAACACCCACATCCTGTGTCCGAGGGCCCAGAGTTAAGTCCTGCTTCCTCCACCTCTATTTCTGATCTGGTTCCTGCTAATGTGTCTGGGAGGCAGTGGGTGACAGTCCAAACACTTGAGCCCCTGCCATCCATATGGGAGACCTAGGTGGAGCTCCAGGCTTCTGGCTTTAGTCTGGTCCAGTTCTGGCTGTTGTGCATTAATTTGGGAGACAGAGCCAGTAAACAGAAGACCTTTTTCTGTCTCTCTTTTTTTTTTTTTCTGTATTGCTCTTTGAAATACATCAAACAGATAAACAGCTATTTTACAAAAATGAAACCTTACAAGCCCTCTGCATTGCTGAATACCACAGGCCACTCTCAAGGGCACTACAGAGAGAGGAGCGTCCTAAGAGAGCTACTGGCCAGGTGGTTCTGTTGACAGCAAAGACAAGGGGTGACAACATGTGAAGTCCAAGGCTGGGGATCTGCAGAAAGGAAGAGTGGGCACAGGCCAGGTGCCACAGATGTTGGGGAAGGTGAGAGCAACAGACCCTGATGGGCTGAAGGTGGAGGCCTGCCTTGTCGTGGCATCCTCACAAGACAGCGGAAGAAATGAGAAGGGCAGACCTGCAAGATAGTGCCCTTGCATGGCCTGTGCAAGCCTTCTGAGCTGAGGTCCTGGGGCACACAGCGTTCGTGCCCCACCTTCCAAGCACTCTCTCTAGCCCCAGGGATCTCATCTGGGCCTGAACCCACAGGCCCGAAGGTGACATGGACTGAACTGTCGGACATTGTAAGCAGCTGTGGCTGCCCGAACAATAGGGGGAAGGAGAATACTATGTCTTGATGAAGGAAGAAAAGCTGGCCTCTGCCCACGTTGGACACCGGTCGGGCACTGAGCCCTCCCCCAGGGTTCCCTCCCTGGGCATCCTGTCCTCTGTACGGGTACTGGGTATTCTGGGGCATGGCCCCACCCTACTGAAGATCAAAACTGTTGGATAGTGATGCTTCCTTTTAATTAAACTCTAGCCTGTAATACTAAGCTTGCGAGTGGGCACCCACAGCCCTCAGAGGGTGTGTTCCTACATTTCCGAAAGGGAAACAAGCTAGGCCGTCCCTGCCAGCAGCCACTGCCAGCATTACAATGCTCATGTTTCCACCTGGCTTTTGCTCCAGCAAAGGAATGGCCCACAGCTTCCCCCGAAACCCTAAACCCTGGCTCATGCTTGAGAATCAGGACCGCTGCCCAAACCCCTCCTTTAGGGTGTGCTGAGGGCTTTTACCACCCTGAGAGGTCTCCACAAAGACACACCAGAGACAACACAAAGGATGGGAAGCCATCCCGTGTCCTCCAGGAGGTGTCTAAGGGAATGGAGATCGTGGAGCATCAGTAGATGGGCAACTCAACCACTGGTCCCATGGGTGAGATGGTACTCTAAGACTGACAGTAGGCCAGAACAATGCCCATGAGACATCAGCTCTGGGAATGTACGAGCACTCCACAGACAGTTTGCAGAAGATGGACTCAAGAACTGAGTTTCTTTTGGTGCCGTTCCTTCCCCATAATTTGTAGGAAATGTGTATTGTAAAAAATTTGACCTGGAGTTCAACATTGTTTTTGCTCTAAAATCAACTCCTATTTTTTGATTCCACCTTACCATAAATTTTTTAAAGTACTCTTGTACTTTATGAACATATCTGAACATCTACGTGCTTGCTTGTGATTTTAAAAAATAAAAATGGAAGGATATGTAGACAATAAAAAGTATTTGTTGGAAAAAAATGCTTTTTCAAGGAGAAACAAAATGGCAATACAAAGGTCACTATATTTACACATTTGTCTTTGGAACTATAAATGTTTTACATAAACAAACAAAAAAAAAACAGAATAAAAAAAGGAAAAAAAAAACAGCTCTAAAAGTAGAAAACAAGTATAAACAAACCAACCTAATTTTATATCAGGTGATTGACATAACTACACAGAGAAAGGAATGATGTCAAGTGACTTCATGTTCTCAGCTTTTACTTTTTCTGGATGTCTAAAAATTTGAGAGGCTAAAAGACAGAGCCAGAAACTGACAGAGGAAGAGGGAACAAGACCTCCCATTCACTGGCTCACTCCCCCAATGCCCTCAGTCCAGGCTGAAGCCAGGAACTGGAAACTAAATCAGGGTCCACCAGCTGTTACAGTCTACCAGCTGTTCCTAGGGCTGGCACTAGCAGTGAGATGGAAATAGGAATAGAATCAAGACTGAAACCCAGGGGCTAGGATATGGGATTCAGGTGTCTAAATTGCCAGGACCAACACCTACTCTGTACATAACTTTTGACTCTCCATCCTGAAGAAGATACAGTCTGAGAACAACAATAGTAAATAAAAGGTGTCAAGTTGCACCCGGTTCTCCTTTTCATATTAACACTGACAATACAGCAAACAACAAACCATACTTGGTAGTTTTATTAATTTGGTTCTTGTTTTGATCTGGTCCAGTCCTAACTCCCCTGGCTTTCTGGGGGAGTGAACCAGTGGATGGAGGATCTCTCTGTAGGTAATTCTGACTTTCAAATAAGATAAATACATCTTTTTTTTCATAAAGCAAAGATAGAACATGTTTAGAGTACATAGTCTCTGCTGCAGAAAAAAGATAATGAAATTATTATAGGATAAAGAAAATAAGTAATTGTGGTAGCACTATTAAGCTTTTTCAATATAAGAAAAAAAGAATATGAAGAATCAAAAAGGTAAACATTTCCTCTTATCAAACTTGGACTGGAGATCAATGGATGTTTTACTTGCTCAAAAAAAAACAACTTAGTTTTAATTATATCCACTGGGAAGGTCTAGAAACGAAGTCAGCCTTCCAGTAATGATCACCTCTGGTAGCCAGACTTGTAGTCTTGAAACTGCATTCCACATTATTCAGAAGGAACCAGGTTGGAGAACAAAGGCCTGATTCGTCTGGGGTGGGCGATACTCAAAGGAAGCCCAGGAATTCCCACCAGGCCAGAAAGCAAGGAAGCTTTGAGGGCAAGTGTGCTCATGAGAAAGCAACCAAGAGTCAACATCAAGTCACCTTCAGTGGCCAAAGAAGGGACAAAGTGAGCACGGACAGGAGTCACAGCAACCATGGGTTAACACAAACCAAGTGCACAGAAATCAGCAAGTCCACAGTAAAACATGAGGAGACACAAACAAAGAAGGAACAAAAATGTCATTAATAATTATGGGGAGTTACAATGGTACCAGATCATCACTCTGAGGACAGATCAATAAAGGAAGACCCACACATTGTTGTGTCTGTCCTGTGCAGACTATTTCAGTGCCCCAAAAGCAGTGATGAAGCAAAGCTCTTTGTCATGGGAGAAATCTAGTTAGCAAATGTGAAATAATGGCAGGATTATAAAAATCCTCGCTTTGCAAAGAGATTATGGATCACATTGACAGTTCCCAAAATCTCAGCTATGAGTCTTGTGAGTTTTCCTTTTTAAAAGATATTTATTTGAAAGGCACACACACACACACACACACACACACCCTCTCTATCTATCCACTGGTTCACTTTCCCAATGCCTGCAAGAGCTAGAACTGGGCCTGGCTGAAGCCAAGAAAGAGCCCACAACTCAATCTGGGTTTCCTATGTGAGCACTGGATACCCAAGCACTTAAATTGCCACCTGCTGACCTCTAGGATGCCCAGTAGCAGGAACCTGGAATCAGAAGTGGAGTTAGGACTGGAGCAGAACGGCTTGGTTTTAGTTTCACTAGAAGGTGGACAACCAGACTGCACAGGTCTCCTGGTGTGATGGCACAGGACACACCCATCACCATCTTAAACCTACATCCAACGAAACATCCAGATCCAGCTAAGTGTTTATAGAAAATGGAGAGACACAGGCACGTATGTCCTCCATTCAAATGCCCTAAGAGGGGCCCGGCGGCGTGGCCTAGCGGCTAAAGTCCTTGCCTTTAACGCGCCGGGATCCCATATGGCCACTGGTTCTAATCCCGGCAGCTCCACTTCCGATCCAGTTCCCTGCTTGAGGCCTGGGAAAGCAGTTGAGGACGGCCCAATGCATTGGGACCCTGCACCCATGTGGGAGACCTGGAAGAGGTTCCTGGTTCCTGGCATCGGATCGGCGCGCACCGGCCCGTTGCGGCTCACTTGGGGAGTGAATCATCGGACAGAAGATCTTCCTCTCTGTCTCTCCTCCTCTCTGTATATCCAGCTTTCCAATAATAATAAAAATCTTAAAAAAAAAAAATGCCCTAAGAGAAAGCAAATTCGGACCTTGGGATGCTCCCAGTGCAAAGGGTTTTGCTCCTGCCAGGGGTCAGTGACACAAAACAGAGGGGAGAGTCAGCTGTGGATTGAGAGGCTGACGATGCGTGACCATGCAGATAGTGACATAATAAGTGGGGACTGATTTTTAAAACCCAGAGTCCCAAGTGATCCAGCAGCCCCAGTGAATGTCAGCAGGTAGAACCACCGTGCCCACAGCCACGGATGAGGAGCTGCACACGTCAGAGGCACGCAGAAGCAGGCCTCTGTGCTTTGGGCTCGACCGTGCTGCTTTCGGAAAATGCTATGTGCCTTAACAGCCCATTGCTGATCTTTCTTTCTTAGTAATCTTTCAAGACGGGGTGTATGTATATTTGTGTGCCTGTATGTGGAGGGGACTGTGTGTGTGCGTGTGTGTGTGCCTGTATGTGGAGGGGGCCAAGAGGTATGTTTATACTGGTATGTGTGTACGCCTGAATGTGGAGGGGACAGTGTGTGTGTGTGCGCACCTGCCTGTATGTGGAGAGGCCTGGGCAATCTCCCTGGGGCTGGCCTGCTGATGACACTGAATCATTAGTGTTCTCAAGATAGCGTCTCACTCCCTGAGCGTTTGGAACATTTTGCCTGTAAAACTGTGTGCGCAACTCCCCTTGGAGCAGAGAAAACCGAAGGAAAAAAAGGGGGGGGTGGAGCGGGGAATCCTCTTTTCTTTTCAGTCCTTTGGCGCCACCAAGTGGTCAGTGTAATTTCTACTCCTTGAACAAGAGGTGGACAGGAAGAGGGAGCAAAGGGGACAGGAAGCCAACACTGGGTTGTTCAAGTGTCAGACCCCATCTCCCTGTGATCTGCACCCCAATTTCGAATGACATGATACACCGCGAAGAGTTTTGTCCTCAAAAAGTCCAAGCTGTTTCAAATGTAAATGTTGGCAAAAAAGAGAAATATTTTTTTCCTTTTGGTCTCAGAAATAACTGCTGGAATAATGCAGTGTGTGTATTGTAACGATATTTTGATGTAATGCAAGTTTAAAAAGCAAGGTTTTCTTCACTTAGTTGCCCCAATTTTCACACCTGTTGCGACTGTTCTTCCGTATGCCATTTTGGGATGATTTTTCTAGGATTAAACAGCAAGAGGGCTTTTTCCCTCTCTCTCCTTCTTATGTCTCTTTGAAAACACTGGTATGAAACTACTCAGAGTTGCTTCAATTTCAGAAAAATGTGCTTTTCTAACACAACATCCAGGTTCTTATGAGTCTAAAGGCAAATGAAACTATTCTAAGCCTGCTACTTCCAGGGGAAGGATGGTGGGTACATTTCAGATCCCCCTAAGATTCATTTTCACTCATTTATAAAGGGCTATTTCAAAAATCTATGGCAAAAAGGAATTAAAAGGCAAAGCTAATTTGGTTACACATAGGGGTTTTTAAATATTTGTTTATTTATTTGAAAGTCAGGATTGGATTGGAGAGAGAGAGAGAGAGAGAGAATGTTCCACCCACTGGTTGACTCCCCAGATGTCCAGAACCGCCAGCCCCGGGCCAAGCTGCAGCCTGGAGCCAGGAGCTTCTCCCAGGTCTCCTATGTGGGTGCACTTTGGCCATCGTCTGCTTCTTTCCCAAGTGCATTAGCAGGGAGCTGGATAAGCGGAGGAGCAGCTGGGTCTCAGACTGGTGCCTACACGGGATGTCAGCACTGCAGGCTGTGGCTTTACCCGCTATGTCACACTGCTGCCCCTGCTCCATGCTACACCCCACCCCAACCCTTCGATACTTTTTTTAAATTTCCATTTTCATGAACTCCCTGAAGTCCTGCGTATGCAGTACTACTTCTACCACAGCCACTGTGAGTTTTCCTTTCCACAGCAGCTACCAACCATGCTTTCCCCCAGGTTTTTCCATCCCTCTCTGTTGGAAAAGACAGAAAATAAGACTTGTGTGGAAGACCCTCTGGACCAAATGAGTCACCTAGAAGGAGAAAAAGGCCCAGGAATTCTGCAAGTTCACAGGACAATGAAGGAAAGCACATGTTTCCTCCTGCACTCAGGAGTCCTCTCCCTGGCGCAGCTCAAGGACGCAAGGTCGGAAAGGAAAAGTACTTACTCAAGTTCATCCTCGGATTCGTAGCCCACAGGTCCTGACTCGATGGCAATGACCTCACTCTTGGCCTGGCTTTGCTTCCAGGCACTGCTGCCCGTGGACGAAGGAGATTCTTTCCGCTTCTTCTTCCCAAAGAACTTCTTAAATGTTTTGAATTTGGATTTTTTCTTTCCTAAACAGATGTTAAACACAACAATAAAATAAGGCTGTGTGTGTGTGAGTGCACAGGCGTGTACGCAGGGGTGAGATGTGCACACGAAAAACTACTTCATACCGTAGTTACTTCACACACTCCAGCAAATTATTCCTACCTTCTGGAAGTTTCATACTCTTGGAAACAAACCCAGATCTCAGCTTATTGACATCTGAGTAGCCAGGCCAAGGATGTCTTGAAACATGGTCACCCAATCAATACACACACAACTTTCCTCTCACATGAAATGAAGCTTTAATTTTATATTAATCTCATATACACACATATATCATATATGTATATATCATACACATATATGAATATATATGTATGTATATATGTCATATTTAATATCATATATATTCAATCACATATATACATATATGATTAAAGGATGGTCAGAGGGTCAGAGGGGAGCTGGCCTCAAGCTGGCAAGAGGTATCTGGCTGGAGTATCAGATGCCACCATGAGCTATCAACTTCTGATAACAAAAAACTCCAAACCGTGATGATCTGCTGGGTGGGAAAGTGTGCCCAGGCTGAGCCTTACTCAGCCACACTTCCTGGATTATTAGAACTTTTCTTAAAAAAAAAAAAAAAAAAAAAAACAAAACCACACACTTTACTTATTTATTAATTTATTTAAAAAGCAGAGTGGCAGTAAGGAAGAAATGAAAATCTTCCAATTGCTGGCTCAATTCCCAAATGTCTGTAACAGCTAAGGCTAGACCAGGTCAAACTCAGAAGCCTAGAACTCCATCCGGATCCCCCATGACATGGATGGCTGGGAACCAAGTACTTGGGGCCACCACCTGCTGCCTCCCAGGCATATCAGCAGGAAGCTGGATCAGAAGTAGAGGCAGGACTTGATCGCAGGGATGCAGGCAGTGGCTTACTCAGTCACACCACAATACTCAACCCATGAACTGCTATAAATTATGAGGCTTTTTAACATTTTGTAATCACTTCTCTTGTATCATCTTCATTTCTATACCCAGATTCTGTCACAGCCTCATTTTAGCAGCTCAGCATCATTCCTTTCCTTTGGCACGTTGACAAGAACTTATAATGGCGGTCAGCAATGTGAGGCAAGAGGTAAGCCACTGCCTGCGACACTGGTATTCCACATGCGTGCAAGTTTGTATCCTGGCTGCTCTGTTTCTGATCCCTCCCTGCTAATGTGCCAAGATTACCCCAGTGCTTGGGACCCTGTCTGGCTTGGGCTTGACACAGCGCTGCCCATTGAACCTACACATGGAAGATCTCTTTCTTTCTGCAACTGCCTTCCAAATACATAAATAAATAAATCTTTAGAGAGAAAATTGATAGTGGTATTCGACATGACTGTCTAATGCATGCTGAAAATTTACTAAAAACAATTTAGCTAAAGTAGTTTGCTTCTAAATAATGTAATAAACTGAATTCCTTTCCAAACAAAGTAGAATATTTACATTTCGCTTGCATGAGTGTCCCCTTGGGTAATTTACATGATCTTGTGTTCATGTGCATAATCCTTAGTCACCCTAGAAGTTCTTACATCACTTTGGGCAGAGCTGGTCCGAGTTGTACAGGAAAGTTTCCTTACAAATGAAACTTATCTAACTTTGATCATTAAAAAATGCTTATTTTGTTAATAAATAGTTCTCAAGGAAGGATAATAAACTTTGATAATTAGTTTGAAGAGAGTCTTTGTTTTGTTCAGGAGAGCCCCTAGCCTTTCTGCCTCCTTCACCGACTGGTACACACCTGTGGAACTTCACCATCTTGACACAGACCCTGTCCACGGCACGGACGACATAGGGAGCAGCGTGGCTCCAAGCTCCTTAGTGTGACGTCTGTTCAGCGTGCAGGGGTAGCCAGCAAATGTCTACATCCTGTTTCTTTTCCCGCTAGGCCTCGTAATTGGCCTTCACTGACGGTCACAGGAACGCTCTGCTTTCTACTTCTTGACTTTTTCTATTAAGTATATTTTACCAGGAATCATTCTTTCCCCAGTTTCTAAATGTACTGGCAAAAATTATGAACATCTCCCTCATGTTGTGGCTTCAGCAGCAGTGGAGTGATGCTTTTGTCTCAAGCATGCTGTGAGCTGTGCCTCATTCCCGTCCTCCGCCTACCTCTGGCCTTGATCAGTTGCACCAGAGGTTAATCAGACTAGCTGCCTGGGGAAGAGTCTGGGGGCAGGGGTGTGCTCTAACAGGACACCGGCTGGGATGCTGCATTCCGCATCAGTGGAGCATTTGGGTTCAAGTGCCATCTCTGCTTCAGACTCCAGCTTCCTGCTAAGGCAGCAGGTAGTGGCTCAGGTACTTGAGTCTGCCACCTCCACGGGAGACCAGGGTGGAGTCCCAGCTGTTGTAGGCGCTTGGGAAGCAAACAAGCCAGTGATAGCCATCCCCCCTTTTCTGTTTCTCAAACAAAACAAAAACAAAACTAAACAACCAAGTCAAATCTGGCTTCATTAATTTTCTCCACTGAATGCTTATTTTACATTCTATTTGTTCCTGTCCTTAGGTATACCTTTTTCTTTCTTCTTTCTTTGGATTTGCTTTGCTTTTTTAAGTTTTTTGAATGAATACTTAGCTTTTTAACTTTTAAAATCATACATACATTTAGGACAATATATTTGCCTCTAAATGTGTTTTAAGTTCATCTAACTGCCTTGACACGTAGCATTTTCATTAATGCTTGGTTAAAATTATTTTTCTGGGCCCAGTGCAGTGGCTGAAGTCCTTGCCTTGAACACACCGGGATTCCCTTAGGGAGACAGTTCTAATCTCGGCAGTCCCACTTCCCATCCAGCTCCCTGCTTGTGGCCTGGGAAAGCAGTTGAAGACAGCCCAAAGCCTTGGGACCAAGAGGAGGCTCCTGGGTCCTGATTCATGCAGCTCCAGTCGTTGCAGCTACTTGGGGAGTGAATCGGCAGATGGAAGATGTTCTTCTCTGTCTCTGCTTCTCTCTGTAGACCTGACTTTCCAATTTAAAAAAATCTTTTTTTTTAAACATTTATTTATTTTATTACAAAGTTGGATATACAGAGAGGAAGAGAGACAGAGAGAAAGATCTTCCGTCCGATGATTCACTCCCCAAGTGAGCGCAGCGGCCGGTTCTGCGCCGATCCGAAGTCAGGAGCCAGGAACTTCTTCCGGGTCTCCCACATGGGTGCAGGGTCCCAAAGCATTGGGCCATCCTCAACTGCTTTCCCAGGCCACAAGCAGGGAGCTGGATGGGAAGTGGAGCTGCCGGGATTAGAACTGGTGCCCATATCGGATCCCGGCGCTTTCAGGGTGAAAACGTTAGCCACTAGGCCACACCGCTGGGCCCCAATTTAAATAAATCTTTAAAAAAATATATTTTATAATCTCTTTTATGATAGTCTCTTAGGTCTGTGAGTTATTTTTAAAAGTATGTTTCTATCTTAAAGACCTGGAATTTTCTAACTTTTGTTACTGACTTGTAGCTTAACCACATTTTAGTCAGAGAACAGATTCTATGGTTTGAATCCATTAGAAAATCTTCCACCCATCAGTTCACTCCCCAAATGGCCACAACAGCTGGAGCTGAGCCAATCTGAGGCCAGGAGCTTCCGGGTTTTCTGCGTGGGTGGAGGGTCCCAAGCTTTGGCCTGTCCTTGACTGCTTTCCCAGGCCACAAGCAGGGAGCTGGATGGGAAGTGGAGCAGCTAAGACATGAACTGGTACCCATATCAGATGTTCATGCTTGCAGGTCTAGGATTTTCCAATTGAATCATCAGGCCAGCCCTGGAATGAAATTTCTTTAATAGTAATTCCAAAGAAAAAAGGCATATAAAATCTTTGGCTTGTTTTTATTAATCCAACCATTGTTACGGGAATGTAAGTAGAATGATAATATTAGTTGTTTCATTTAAAAATTAAAGAATTACTGGGTTCCATTTTTATAGTTGTGAACAGGTAAACCTTAAATTAAGGATTCAGGAAAGTTGTCAGTGAATGGATAGAGAAAGAACTCCCAACAGGTCTGATCAAAAGCGATCTTCACCATGACATATGATCATCACGCTCTCTTCAATTGAAATAAGGAAAAGATCCTTAAATGTGCACGTGAAAAAAATCAATTGACACATAAAGGAATGCCAATTAAGCTCACAGGAGATCTCTCACGGGAAACTCTACAGGCAAGAAGAGAATGGAGTGACATATTTCAGATTCTAAAAGAAAAAAATTGTTGGCCTAGGATAACATATCCAGCAAAGCTTTCTTCTGTCTTTGAAAATGAAATAAAATTCTTCCACAGTAAAGAAAAGCTAAAAGAACTTGCCTCTTTCAAACCTGCCCTACAAATGATACTTTAAGATGTTCTCTTCACGGAATTCACTAATTTTTATGCCCTAATATTTTCTTTATTCCAGCTTCACTTGGATGTATCCACCCAAGCTTCCAAGCTCCTGTCTAGGAAGTTCATTCTTCAGTCTGAAGGCTGATGACTTTAGAAGCTGCTGAGGGTCTGCTGGTTTGAAAACACCGTGACTTCTTCATTCCTGAACTTGATTTTTCCCAGGTCTAACATTCCCGGCCAGCGGTTATGTCTTCTAAGGATACAGTGAAGCAATGACTTCTCTGTTGAGAAATCAGTCATCAGCTTTTGCTGCCTAGAAGGTAATCTGTTTGTTTTGGATTGATCTAGAAGGCTTTTTGTTTTTTCATTTTGATTTTGGTTGTCTAGTGTTTCACACTTTGCGGTTTTCCTTGGGATTCACTTCTCTAGCCTGGGCATAGAGTACCCTTTCACTCAGTTCCAGGACGTTCTGAGTCCCAGTGTTTGTCACACCTGTCACAGTTCTGTGTTTCCTGTCCTCTCTTCTGTTTCCATCTCTTTTTACCAGTCTTGGCTGCATTCTGTTTCATTTCTGGTCATCTGTGTTGAGTTGTTAAAATCTGCTACCAAACCCATCCACTGCAGTTTTAACAATTGCATCTATTTCAAGAAATTCATTTGACAACATTTTAAATCTGCTCTATCATTTTCTGAGTTCATTTCAGAAATGAAACAGAGTAAAATCCACTGTTTCTGGGGGCACAGAGAGGGCTAATTATCAACACAATCAGGACACAGAAAGGCAACCCCTCTCCCAAGATTTCCTAAGGCTATTCTTGTGTCCTACCCCTAACCCCCTCCTCTACTCCTAAACCCTGGCACCTTCTTTGTCCCTGAAGCTTTGCCTCTGCCCAAAGGTCCAGTGCCTTCAGTCATACACGACGTAGTCTTTTCACGGTGACTTCCTTCATTTAGCACAACACATGAGAGTTGTCTATTGAATGTTCCTTTTCATTGCTGATTGCAATTCCAGGTCATGGTTATACCAGTTTGTGGAACTACTGAGGCAGATGAAGGACATTCAGCTTCTTTCTTGTTTATGCTACATGCTTTTTAGGCAAGTATCTTTTAATGACAAGTATCTTAGAGTGGGAATTGCTAAGACATGGGGCTCAGTCTAGGATTAACTTTATAGATGCTGAGATGATTTTCAAAGTGGCTGTAGCAGCCTGCATCCCGGCCCACACTTGCTGTTGTCAGGATTATTTTCAGACATTCTGATACGTGTGAAGTGGTGGCTCACCACTGCCTTAATTTGCATTCCTTAAGCATTGCTGGATGCTGAGCGTTTCTTGACACCCTTACTTGCCATTTGTAAATAGTTAAGTGAGGCATCTTCAAAATTTTTTGCCCACTGGGTTATATTCCTTATTTTTTACCTTTTACAGTTCTAAATGTATGCTAGGTAAAAATATTTTATCAAGCATGTTTACAAACATTTTCTCCCAGACTGGGACTTTTTATTTTATCAATAGCGCCTTTCACAGAAAAAAAAGTTTTAAATTGCAAAGTCAAATACACAGAGAGGAGAGGAGAGACAGAGAGGAAGATCTTCCATCCACTGATTCACTCCCCAAGTGACCGCAATGGCCGGTACTGCACCAATCCGAAGCCAGGAGCCAGGAACTTCTTCCAGGTCTCCCACGCAGGTGCAGGGTCCCAAGGCTATGGGCCATCCTTGACTGCTTACCCAGGCCACAAGCAGGGAGCTGGATGGGAAGCAGGGCTGCTGGAATTAAAACCGGAGCCCATATGGGATTCCTGGAGTGCTCAAGGCAAGGACTTTAGCTGCTAGGCTACCATGCTGGGTCCTCTTGTGCCTTTTTTTTTAAAATTTATACAGTTTTAAATTTACATATTGCTATTTGTACAAGCTGTGATGTCTGGATCAATGTTTTCTTCTAACATACAAACGTCCTGTGGTTCTGGCATCATTTGTTGAAAAGACTACTATCTTCAATAAGCTGCCTGTGTCACTCTGTAAAACATCAATTGATCAAATTTGCAAGTTTACTTTTAGACGTTTGTTCGATCTCTATGCATCTGTGCTTTGATTAATACCACTCCATCTTGGTCACTGTAGTTGTCCAATGAGTCTTCAAACCAGGTAGAGTGAGTCCTCCAAGTTTCTTCTTTGCAGAATTATTCTTACCTATTCTAGTTCTTTCCTGTTTCATATAAATTGTAGACTCCGCTGGTTAATATCTGCACAAAAAAATTCCTGCTGGGATTCTGATTGCTTCATTTCCATTCCTCCTCACCCTCCTCACTTGCACTAGGTTATTGCAAAGCAAATCATCCTAGACATTGCTGCCACTGCATTCCTAGCAATTTGACTTCTTTGTAAATTAAAAACAGAAACAAAAGCAAAAAACAAAATCTACCACTCTCCATTAAAGTCAAATAAATGGTAACAAATCTGCAGAATACTGAGTTAACCATATCCCTTCCTTTTACAACTCATGTGTAAGCATTTTACAGCTCAATTTGTGATGAATGAGCATCTTAGCAACACTGAGTCTTCTAATCCATTAACGTGGTCTCTTTTCCATGTATTTACATGTTCATTTCTTTGAGGAATTATTTGCATTCCTTGGTATATACATGCCATATGTATCTTTGCTGCATGCATACATAAGAATTTCAATTTTCCTGGATGCTGCTGTACATGACATGGCACTTTTTTTTAAAGATTTATTATTTATTTTTTTATTGCAAAGTCAGATATACAAAGAGGAGGAGAGACAGAGAGAAAGATCTTCTGTCCGATGATTCACTCCCCAAGTGGTCACAATAGCCGGTGCTGTGCCGACCCGAAGCCAGGACCCAGGAACTTCTTCCAGGTCTCTCACACAGCAGCACGGTCCCAATGCATTGGCCCGTCTTTGCTTTCCCAGGTCACAAGCAGGGAGCTGGAAGGGAAGCAGGGCTTCCAGGATTAGAACCGGCGACCATATGGGATCCTGGCATGTTCAGGCAAGGACTTTAGCCACAAGGCCACCGCACCAGGCCCAACATGGCACTTTTTAAAAAAGAACCCTAACCAAGAAAAGACAGAAGACAGAACAGGTCAATCAACCATCTCAGCTATATGTTGGCAGCGAAATACTGGGCAAACAGAGACTCTGTGATGGACTATGTCAATCAGTGGATTCTTCAAAGACCTCACCGTGCTTGGAGTGGCAAGACTGGCAGCGATTCATAACTGGTGAACGATCAAAACCACGTGAGCAAGAACCTCGGGGCATGCCCTACATCCGGGACCTGGGGTGGGTGGGAAACTGGGTGGGCCTTCTCCTTTAATATCCCCCTTTAAACATGAAGGAAACAATATGGAAGTAATAGTCTTACCCACTTTCCTATAGTTCTTGAACCTTTTTATCCTAACTATGTAAAGATTGTCAAAAATAAAAAAAATTTTTTTAAAAAGTGCAAAGTTTTAATTTGCATTGCCAATATATAGTACTGTAATAATTTTTTGTAAAATGGTATTGTACCTCCCTAAACCTGTTTAAGAGTTCTGACTTTTTTGGGCATATTTTATATAAACATATCATCTGAAAAAAAAAGAATTTTATTTCTTCCATTTCGATGCCTTTTGTTATTTATTCTGTTCTTGCGTTGGCTGGATGTTATGCCATTTTTTATAGCACACTGGAACTTGCAGATGTTTTCAACTTCCTTGTTGTCTTCATAGTATGCATTGCTGTTTTACAATGTGTCCCTGGTGTTCAGGACATTTGATGCTAGCATGCATTCATTCCTATTTGTTTGCTGAGGTTGAAGAACAAAGTAGTACCACGAAGTGGGCAGTTGAAGCAACAGCAAAGCCTTGTCTCACACTGTGGAGGCTGAAGGGGCGTCATCACAGTGCCATGGAGAAGGTGCTTTCTAGGGGGAGGGGTGCAGAAAACTCCGTTCATGCCAGTCCTCTAAGTTCTGCAGGTGTGTCAGCAACCTTGGCCGTTCCTTGGCTTGTCGATGCGTTATCCTGATCTCTCCCATCATCTCCACATGATGTTCTTGTCTGCTCCCAAATGCCTTTTTTAATAGGAACAGCAGTCACAGTGGATGTAGCGGAGTCCCACCGTAGTCCTGTATGATCTCAACTCACAACATTCACAATGACCTCACTCCCGTCTAGGGTACCGACCTGAGATACTGGGGACACAATTAAACTTGGGGCATGCTGGTCTTCATTCACGGAGCTCATGTGCCTTGTTGTCCTGGCTGTTTGGCTATATCACTGCCACAGTGCTTGTCAGAGTACTGAAAATGCCATTTTCTGTAATAACCTGAAGTTCAGACAGGAGGCGCCTGATAGCCAGTCTACGAGTACCAGGCTTAAAGGTTGAAGTGCTCTCAATTACCCATGTGATACAACGTCAACCTCCAAGTCTACATCGGGCTGGTTTACCTGTGCTTCACATACCTTACTGTAGGCAGGGGGTAACTGTCTAGAGATAGTTCACCTTGTACAAGCCCTGTGCTGAGTTCCTGACCCCCTTGCCTCCTTACCTCCACATGAGGACATGAAAATGAAATTCAAAATTCCTGAGCCTGCTAAGTGAAGGCAAATAGCATTCATGCTCACCAGCCTCTCCAGATTTCCATTTTTCTTTCAATTCTAGTCTCATTTTATCTTACTTTATAAAATATTTTAAAGAATGTTCTTGTATAGACTTTGAAAATTTTAAGCAAGGGAAGATTGATCAGAATAATTAAGCTCACTGCTATTCAAAATAGGATATTTGCTTTTTTATAAAACTGACTTCATGATGAATTTAGTGATTAACTACAACTAGCATCTATTGAGGTTGATTTCAGCTCTGAAATCAGTTTTCAGACAGCATTTCCTTGTTAAAGTGTCCCATAATAAGAGAAAATCTGAGAAGCCATTTTATTAGGGTTCATCTACTTTTAATTTTTTTAAAAGATGTTTTAGATATACAGAGAGAAGGAATTACAGAAAGATCTTCCATCCACTGGTTCATTCTCCAAGTGGGCACAATAGCTGAAACTGAGCTGATCCAAATGCCAATAGCTTCTTCCGGGTCTCCTTCGCAGCTACAGCATCCCAAGGCTTTGGGCCATCCGCGACTGCTTTCCCAGGCCACAGGCTACAAGCAGGAAGCAGGATAGGAAGCAGAGCAGCCAGGATGCAACCGGCACCCATATGGGATTCTGGCACATGCAAGGTGAGGATTTGGCCATTAGGGTATTGCGCTGGGGCACTCTTTTAAATTTTTTTAAAGTTTTTTTTTTTTTTTTGAAAGGCAAATTTGCAGAGAGGAGAGACAGAGAGAAAGATCTTCCATTCACTGGTTCACCCCCTAAATGGCTGCAATGGCCAGAGCTGAGCTGAGCTGAATTGAGGAGCCAGAGGCCAGGTCTCTCATGAGGGTGCAGGGTCCCAAGGCTTTGGGGTGTCCTCCACTACTTTTCCAGGCCATAAGCAAGGAGCTGGATGGGAAGTGGAGCAGCCAGGATGCAGACCAGTACCCACATGGGATGTGAGTACTTGAAGGCAGAGAATTGGCCTGTAGAGCCATTGTGCTGGCTCTTAAAGTTAATCCTGAAAACTTCATTTTATGTTTGGGTTTCCCTGGTGTCTATTAAAATGGGTCATGTGGCTATAATATAGAGCAATCAGAAAAAATCTATCTACAATATGTAAAATAAAACCTTCAGTGAAATTAGTATCTGAAGCAAGGCCAGCAACCAGAATTTAATATCATTGGTAGCTATTCATGTTGAATTTGACCAAAAAAAAATCACTAATGCAATTATGAGTTTATTCAAGTAATATTTGAAGACTTTTGCTACTAAAATAAGGGGAGAAAATGGTTAATGGAAGGAAAAGGAATGCTATAAAGAGATCTGTGTTTTAACATCAACTGTACAACTCCCTCACCATACACAACAATGCATAGTGTCCATAACTCTTAAAATGTCGTACAAGGTAATGACTCATGGACTTGGAACTTAGTTCAGGAGAGGCTGTGACAAAGACCTCTTGAAGGGGAACGGGGTCAAAGGCATTCCTGATGGAATCATTGATTCCTGTGTGGTCATTCCCTTGCCTATTTCTCCTCCTGGCACCTCTGGATATAACTGGATGGTGCACGTATTCCTTCCTTTGCTGTCAAGTCAACCAAACCATGGCAACACGTTTACCTCCAGGACAAGAGAGCTGGTGGAGAAGGCCCTGTGTCTGACAGAGTAGCAAAGCGGCACTGCAGCTACCCCCGTTCCCAAGAGGCACCTCGTGTGAGATGGCGTGCTCCCAGTCACAGTGCCTCAGAGACTCGTGGCATCTCAGCATCCTGGGAACTCAACCCCTGCTGTCTGCCCTACCAGCCTTTCTCAGGGTCCTCTCTCCATGCCACAGCCACGTAATGGATCCTCCCAGAGCAGGGAGGCTGGGGCCTTACCTGTGCTGTCATCTCCAAGGCCTTCTGCAGCCTCCCGAAGCTTGATGTCCAGCACTCTTGTGGAAATCATGTCCGGATCACTGAAATCAGATAGAAATTCAGTAAAAGGTCACTATAGAAGGGAGGCCACCCATGAGAGAAATGGTGGTAGGGTTTGCTTTTGCCCATGGCCTGGCCTATGATATCTCACCAAAGAGAGCGCCCAAGCAAGGCATTGTGCAGAGGGACCCAAAGTGTCCACAGCCACAACAGTGCTACTCTCACTCCTGCAGCAATTCACCAGGAACAGCTAACTGGAACAAAGGCCTCTCCAACTCACACAACGAGGATCAGGTTCCCGTCTTTCAAAGTAAAAGTAGGCCTCGATAATGTTGTTCTCTTACCGCAGAAAGTTTGCAAAATGCAGTCAACAAAGATCACCCATAATCCCACCAACCTAGAAACCACAGATAGTGCTTAAATCTACTTCCAATTTTCGAGTACATATACATGTATCAGAAATGTCATTAACATTCTTTATAATTGTTATTTTAATAGTTACATTTTATTTTCAGACATGAGTATAGCTGTGCCATCAAGCACTGAGATTCTATTAAGCTAGCATCAAGTCTCTTTTATGGATTTGTGAAAAATTTCAAGCAAATGCAAAAGCACAGAGAACACATAATGAACCTAGCATGGCTATTCTTGCTTCATCTTTACTTTTCCTCCCCTCCCTTCTCCCACGAGATAACTGCAAAGAAAATCATGCCAGATACTAGTATCATTTCAACCATAGGCATCTGACTTCTTCCTAAATAAAAAAATGTATGACCCTTCAGTAAAGTAAAATAAATGGTAACTACTCAATATTTCTGCTACAGAATACTGAGTTATGTCCTTGCCTCTCCCAGCTCATCTTAACAAACCATTTCTTTAGAAAGAGGTCTCAGTGGTAGGCACTCTGAATTCTCACACCTAAAAAGGGGGCTTGAGGATTTAATTAAACAATTAATACTTACCACTTTTACATAGCACATAATGAATAATCACGGGAGGAATACTAAACAAGGAGAATACCTAACAGAGGAAAGGAGCACGTGTTTGAGCTAGCACCTGTTCTAATATTTAGTCTTCCTTAAATATCAGCATTAAAATGTTCATGTTCATTTTCCTTGCCAATAAGCTAACTCCTGAGAAGCTCAGAAAAGCTTCTCCATTGCCAGTTCTCCATTCTCATAGGATTTGGTTTTGGGAAAATGTCTGTCTTGTGTCAGTTCTGCTGAAAAGTCCTTGTTGGAATCTCACCAAATCTGACTCATGATCATGCAATCCTTATATATAAAATGAAGGTTGAACAGAAATAGTCTTTTTCAAATCACGACCACTGGTTCAGGCTTTAAGGAACATCCTTGCTTGTATTACCTGTTTTTATTTTCAACAGTGTTGTCCAGTGGTAGAACGGTTACAACAGTTCTAGAAGATGGTCCAATCCAAAGGCTCCAATGTTTCAGAGCTCACCCTCTCAGTGCTGAAGACTTTAGGGTTCATCAGAACTTTCTGGTCTCTAAGTGCCCTGTGCTGTCAGAACATTTGCAGGAGGAGGCAACAGAGAGAAAACATCAAGGAACAAGAGGGGGAGTGAGGGTTGGTCAGCAGGCACCGGCTGTTACCTGGGACCACCTCCCTAAGGTTATCACTGACCCAGGAGGCAGATATGCCAGAGCTTCCAGCTGCTTGAGTTCGGAGTTCACCACCACAACTACAAATTGCCTACCAATCGTGCCACATATTATCATGTAAGTTATCTCATTTCCTCTCCAAGGATTTTCAGTGTTCCTATTTTGGAGATGAGATCATGTACCAGATGGTGTCCCATCCAAGGTGGTAACGCAGACACCAGCCTTTACACTCAGGTTGACTGTACACACAGCATGTGCAGATACTTTAGGGGCATGGGAACACAGGGACAACACAGGGAACACTGCAGTTCCTACCTCCTGCAGGTGCTGACTCAGCGAAAGGGAAGGTCCTGGGCTGTGCCAGAGGGGACCCAGAGAAGAATCTCCCACTGAAATGGCTCCCTGCCCAGAAGCCCCAGAAACCTACCCACAGAGTGTGATGAGTTATCTTAGCACGAGGGAAGGAGTTTGAAGCTGACAAGGATTAAACTCTGGATCCCAGATGTAAAATAGGCAGGTGCCTTCCAGAAGTGCTGGGACACAGCTGTAGACAATATCATCAGTGCCAAGGCTCCACCAGATGCCAAGGGGGCAAAAGTTATGGGGACAGCAGATGGACATCCCAAATGTCCATTCTAGCAAGAGTGTAACACAGTGCAGAGAAAAAGGGCAAACTCAGCAAACAGTGCTGGGGCTGAGTCTTCTCCAAACCATCACCTTCCAGTGCTGGACTTCAGCCTCCTTGTCTACAAAAGGCGGACAGTAATACTTCAATTAAACTGACTGGACACAGACTCTCGAACAAGCACCGTGTGGGAACAGCTGTCAGTGCAGCTCATTTCCCACTGGTTGTCCCTGTCTAAGCAAACAAAACAAAACAAAACAAACAGCACCTAAGACACACACAACAGACCCGCCCTGGCCACTTCACCTCACCAGGATGCAGCCTCCCTGTGCAAACAAATGGCTCTCTTTAGCCTCTGTTATCAGTCACGAGATGTCAGTATTCCTAGGTGATTCTGAGCTTTCTAATTCCTGCAGCCGCTTGGAGTCAAACTGTTGCCAGGTAACCGACAAAAACATGTTCAAGGTCAACCAGGAACGTCTCTCCAATCAGCCTGTAGAGGGCTCAGATGAAGAATGGTCCCCTTCACATGCATATTCTAAGGGGAAACAGTACATGGCTGTGACAATGGTAAGTGGTGCCCTGTTAGGCCAAGTTACTAGCCCTTCGTATTCCCTCACCCTCAGTAAGATCACAGCAAAATACAGAAGGAAAGCCACAGTAAGCTAGGCACTGTGGCACCTCCCCAAGACCCTCCAGTACTGCAATGGAGCTCACATGAGGAAAGCACTTCTTGTTCTCAACGTTCAAACTCAAGTCAGGCCACCCAACATTCCCTTAACCAACATCTTCCCCTCTACCCTGAACCCCTGTTGTCTGACAGTTTTACATCCAATTAAGGAAAACATACTCATTTGAATCTAACTCTGGGCCTGTGGAATCTCTTTAGGGCTTCTAATGAACTCTGCAGCACACAGCATATATCATTGTGTATTCAGGGGAGTCCTAGAGGTATAAAACACTTTATGGGGTTGGGAGGAGGGTGTCCAACTTCCTCATCATCTACCCTGACTGTGGCCATCGGCTCATTTCTATCTGACAGCACAGTTGCAGCATTATTTGCAATGTCTACTGGGCAGAAACAAACAAACAAACAAATAAAAGCCCTGAAAATATCTGTTCACATGGAGAATGAAAACAGGCTTACATGGGCTACTTTTTTTTTTTTTAATTTTTATTGCAAAATCAGTTATACAGAGAGGAGAGAAGACAGAGAGGAAGATCTTCCATCCACTGATTCACTCCCCAAGTGACCGCAATGGCCAGTGCTGCGCCAATCCGAAGCCAGGAGCCAGGAACTTCCTCCAGGTCTCCCACGCAGGTGCAGGAACCCAAGGCCTTGGGCCATCCTTGACTGCTTTCCCAGGCCACAAGCAAGGAGCTGGATGGAAAGTGGAGCTACCGGGACTAGAACCAGCGCCCATATGGGATCCTGGCACGTTCAAGGCGAGGACTCTAGCCGCTAGGCCATGCCACCAAGCCGGGCTCTACACGGGCTATTTTAAAGGTCCTCGTCAATTACACTGACTTACACAATGCAAAGGAAAATATCTATCTCTTGCTAGATACATCCAATCATGCAAAATGGCAAATGAAAGCTTTTAATATTCAGCCATACAGGTGATCTAATTCCATGCCACCCTCCAGACTCCTGTTGTGTTCATTCACAGCCTCCTGAACTTTTCTGTCCTGAAACCCAAAAAAACTCAACAAGAACTCACTGGGTAGCAGTTGAACACATCCCACCCAAGGCTAGATAGCCTGAGCTTCATACCTATGATATTCATAGTTCTCTTACTAGTGTCTGGAGCAAAGAATCAAATTCAACAGTCGAACAAGGTAAGGGGGCTTCAGGGATGAGTGTCCTTTGGGATTTTTGAATATTGAATACTTAACTTGAAAAGGCAATAGAATGTGCCACTTTCAGCTCATCACTCCCTAATCCAGCTTGAGTGATCTAATGTATCTAAGGGCAGCCTGGAGGAAAATGGGGTATCTTTCGCTAGCCTCCCCTCAGCATCCTTCTCTCCTGTCTGCCCAGGGCAGGTTCCACATGGAACCTACCTCTTCTTTCCAGGGTCTCTCACCCAGCTCTCAGGCCAGTAAGAGCAATGACAATGATCCTCTCAGAGGCAGCTGAGTTTGAAGTAGAAAAATCCAATCAAAAAATAACTGCCACCATGAATTCTAAACTGAAAAATATTCCGAGGTAGGCTTCTGATAACAGAGCATTGTCTATCACAGTAAATCTTCTACAGATGATAAGGATGAACTGTGGACGAAATCTTACAATTATCTGAAGCCAGTGATGAGTAACTGAAGGCAGGCAGAAATTAGAGTGGAATCGACCCTGAGAAGAAGAGAACAGCAGTAGGAGGGACTTGTAAACACAAGGCCTTTGAAAAACATTACTTCAGAGGCCAAGACACACACACACACACACACACACACACACACACACACACACACACACACAAAGAGAGAATGAGAATGAGAATGAGTGAATGTGCTTTTATCTGTTGGGAACAGATACCTATAATGGTCAATCTGAACCTGGGAGCCAGGAAGTCAATCCACTTCTCCCAAGCAGGTTGCAAGCATCCAATCACTTGAGTCATCACTGCTGCCTCCCAGGGTCTGCATTAGAGGAAACTGAACCCAGCAGCAGAGCTATAACGGACCCTGGTACCCCAATTAGCGATGTGGGCACCAAACAGCCACTCCTTAAGTCTTTTCACCAGGGGGGAGCTCCCAGATTTGTGTAATGTGGTATAGCTGGCGCTCAAATACAAGCTGCATCTTATTGGCTTGACAGGTCAAAGAAAGGAGTTTAGATTACCAGAGCAAATGGAAAGCTAGCAGAAATGTCTTGGGAAAGAGAGAATCTCACAGGGGGTGGGGGAGGATGTGTTGGGGCACCACTGAGGGCACATCTGACAGGAAAGGAATGACTTCTAGGGGCTTCCATGGACTGAACCATTGCACTAGCAGGTAGGAGATGGAACTGAGTCTGGGTACTTTACGGGCGGAGAAAACCACCGGGCATGTCTGGGTCAGGCCAATGCATCCACTCACATGAGAGACCTGGGCTGGGAAGCAGCATAGTCCACCACCCATGAACATACATGAGAGCTAGGGCTGCAGAGCATGCCTGGCTGGGCTAGGTTGCAGTACCCACCCCCGGGGGTTGGGGAAGGGAGTAGGCCATGTCAGGCTGGGCCTCAAACTCCACCAGAATGTGAGAGAATTGGATCTGGGGGCACATTCTGTGGGCTTGCCTCTATGGGACTGCAGTACCCACAGGTTTAGCAAGAACAGGAGACGGTGATGGGCTGAGCCAGGCAGGGTTGCAGAATCACTGACACTCATGAGAGCCAGGGCTGGAAGGAGGCCAGGCAGGGTCAGGCTGCAGTGCCCAATGGCACATGCAAAAGCCAGTACTGAGGACAGACCATGCCAAGCAGGGCAGCAGCACCCACCAACATGCACAAGTCCTGGGGCTAGGAGCAGGCCTGGTAGGGGAAATTTGGGGATTTCCCTGCTAGGCTGCAGCTCCTGCTGATGAGCTCTAGAGCCAGAGCTAGAGGTAGGCCAGGCCAGACTGGACTGCAGCTCCTGCTGGCACATGTGTGTGCCAGGTCTGTTGGTGGGCTGGGTTGTGCCAATTCATAGCACACACTAGCATGAGTGAGAGTCAGGACAGGGTGAAGGTCAGGGCGGGTTGGGACACCACACCTGCCAGTTCACATAAGGGCTGGGGCTGGGCCAGTTGGGGCTAGGCGCTACACACACTGGCAAGAGTTGGGACTGGAAGCAGGCCTGGCAGAGACAGGCTGTAGCACCTGTTGGTGAATGTTGAGACTGGGCAGACCATGCCATACAAGGTTGCAGCACCTGCTAGCATGTGCAAGACCTGGGGCTGGGAGTGGGCCTGTGTAGGGGAACTTTAGGGACTCCCCTATTGGGTCACTGCTTCCACTGGAGCATGAGATCTGGGACTAGGGGTGGGCCAGGCTGGGCTAGGCAGCTGCACCTGCTGGCATGTCAGCAGATAGAGCTGGCTAGACTAGGCTGCAACACCCATTACTGAGTGTCAGAACTGGGTACAAGTCATGTCAGACTGAACCTCATTACTTCTTGGCAAACACAAGATCCAGGTCTGGAATAGAGCTGGTAGGGAAACTTTGGGTTCTCCTCTGCTCGACTGTACCTCCCACTGCTGAGCATGAGAACCAGGACTAGGGGTGGGCCAGGCCAGACAAGGCAAGGCAGCAGCATCTATCAGCATACATTATGGGCTGAGCTTGGGACTGGGTTGGGCTGAGCTAAGCACAGTTCCCATTAGTGAGCTGGATGGGATGCAGAATAGGCCAGGTTAGGTCACAGCTCATGCCGGCATATGCAAAGATTGGGCCTAGGAATGGTCCTGGTAGAGTTACTGAAAGTCAGCCTGACTAGGCCATGGCACCCGCTGGTGTGTGTGTGAAGGCCTAGCCTATGGTGGGCTGGGCTGGACCAGGCCACAATACCCACTGGTTTACATGAGAAATGGGGCTGGGGTTATAACTGAACAGCTGCATCCTTTGGTATGTGCGCTGGCTGGTGCAGGTGTTGGACCGAACCTGATCCTGCACTAGTTGGTACAGAGTCAAGTCTGAGGTCTCTCTAAGCAAGGTTTTTTTGGGGACTCCCCAATGGGATCAAACCCCTGCCACAGGGAAAATCACAAGATGTGTGGTCTGACTTTGGAGTGCCTGTATCAGGACTGTACCTCCTTAGTTGCTAATGCCTGTGCACTGGACAGCATGCCCATACGCACATGAGGGACATGATGGCCAGCTCACCATTCAAGCAACAGCCTTGGATCATTCTTCCCCACATCAGGGTCTCTAAGGCATGAACAAATGGCAATCCCTCATCCTGGGGTGTTGATGTGGTTTGACAGTAAGGAGTGCCTCTGCCAACCCCTTTCCTTCCTATGGACACAGGAGGAAAAAAAAAAGATAAAGAACGGCAATATTTTCCTGCCCTCCTTTCTCCACACCTTGACTCTTCCCACCTTCATCAGAGGCCCACAGGGGCATACATCCTTCTCAACTATGTAAACAATATTAAAAACAAAACTAAAATTTAATTACATTAAAAAAGAAACAAACATACAGATAAGTAAACACATGGAGAAACAAGGGTACAGAAAATGAGACAAAATATGGAAGACTGGCAAGTCTTGTAACTTTATGTTCGGTATTGCATAAGATGAAGTTTTCTAAGAATGATCAAAACAGGGGACAGGCAGGACTCCAGAATGGCAGTGTGAAGAGCTTGGTGAAAACAAACAAACAAAACAACTACAAAACACACACACACACACACACACACATACACACACACAAAAGCCTGACTCATTAAGAAGACACAGGTGTAACTCAGCAAACAGAGCCTTCAAGGCAGCTAGTGTAAGTACACTCAAATATTTAAAGAAAGCATGATTACCAGGGCTCATCAGAAATTATAGAAATAAACAAACTGGAAATACTGAGTTGAAAAGTACAATAATGAAATGAAATAAAAACATTAAACAGGAAGAGACCTGAGGTGTCAAAAATATGAAGCGATAAATGCAGTGTGAAACTAAAAATAGCTCTGTCAAATGACTCAGCTATCTCACTTCCGGGAAACTCAGCATATGAAAGTGCCCTGCACTCCCCTACCCATAGCAGCTCAATTCACTTTCACAACAGGAAAAAAAAAAGGAATCAACCTGGGTGTCTGCCAAATGACAGTTGGAAAAAGAAAATGTGGAACATACGTAATTATAAAATACTACTCAGCCACTAAAAACATGAAATCCTAACATTTGCAACAAAATGATTGCAAATGGAGATTATGCAAAGTGAAATAAGTCAGACCCAGAAAGACAAATATCACATTATCTCTTATTTGTGGAAGTTACTACATACAGTATAAAAGTCGTGTATGTCATATAATTTGGTAGTCAATCATAAACATTGCTTCATTGAATTATACTATGTAGATGACAGCATGCTTTTTTCTCCACATTGAGATCAATTTAATGAATCTTTCTGTGATGTTCATACCTGTGTCTTCAAGAAAAATAGTATAGATGTATACAACATATGCATTTCAAGTGAATGTGAAAAAATGTTTTCAAAAATTGTCATTTTTTAAATGTAAAAAAATTCACAGCAGCTTCATGCATACCTCTCCTCACTGAAATTGTCAAACATTTTATAATGTCTATGTTTTAATTCCCATAATTAAATTGATGCATATTTTACACAATGGCACTTTAATTCAGTTACTAGAAAAAGGGGGAGGAAATGATATTTAAAAATACTGTCTTCCACAGTTTCCTACAAAACTGATTTCATGGATACTCTATGAATAGCATCTCCACAGCCTATGATGTTAAGAACCAGCAGATTTGGAAACAGATCAGTATAGTTACAATTGGAAGGAAAAACAATGATGATGAGGAGGAGGTGTATGGCCTAGTAATAAAAACACAAGTTAGACTGCCTGGGCTTGACGCTCAGCTCTGGCTCCTGACTCCACTTTCCAATCAGCGCAGACCCTGCGGTCAGTGCAGTGTTGATGGCAGAGACTGGTTCCTCTCACCCATCAGGGAGACCTGGACTGCGTTCCTGGGTCCCAGCTTCAGCCCTGGCTTTTGAAGGCACTTGGGGGAGGAGGGAAGGGAGTGAACCAATGCAGAGCAGTGCACTGTTATTTTCACTTTTAAAAAACCATTATTTGAACAATAAACAGAACCCCAGAGAATTCTAGGACATAATTAGATATACCAATATTTAGAACAGGAGTCCAGAAGGAAGAGGAAAAAAAATGATAGGGAAAATATTTCAAGAAATAATGGCTGGAAATCTCTCACATTTGATGAAAACATATCCAATAAGCTTAAAAAAATCTCATGTAAAAGAAATGCAAAGAGATCTACTCCAGGACACATTTTGGTCAAAATATGAAGACAAAGGAACAAACCTTGAAAGCAGAGAGAAGATTTAGCCCATATGTGGGAATCTAAAATGAGCAACTAATTTCTCATCAGCAATGGTGGAGGCCGCATGGCAGTAGGATGACATTCTGCAGTGCCAAAAGAGAAAGCTGTCAGCCAAGAATCCCATACCTGGCAAAGCTGCCTTTCAAAATGAAGGGGAGCTAAAGACAGCTAAGACAAGCAAAAAGTTAAATGATATATCCCAGCAGCTCTGTCTTCACAATAACTACTAAATGAAACGCTTCAGGATGCAAGTGTTACCAGACAACAACCTGAACCCACACCTAAGAAGTCAAGCTTACATGAAGACAATTGTGTAGAATATTATAAGACCAGTAAGACTGGGCACTTCTTATTCTTTCCTTTAGCGATTAATCTGAAACACAACTGCAGAAAATATTCAATAATCGCTTCACTTGGGTTATACCAATACAGAAAAGTAATGTACCTGACAATTACAATGAAAAGGAGGATAGTAGAAATGAAAACTATTGGGCCTGGCGCAATAGTGTAGTGGTTAAGGTCCTCACCTTGCACACACAGGGATCCCATATGGTTGCTGGTTCTGGTCCCGGCGGCCCCACTTCCCATCCAGCTCCCTGCTTGTGGCCTGGAAAAGCGGTCGAGGACTGCCCAAAGCCTTGGGACCCTGCACCCACGTGGGAGATCTGGAGGAGCTCCTGGCTCCTGGCTTCGGATTGGCTCAGTTCCAGCCGTTGCAGTCACTTGTGGAGTGAACCATCAGACAGAGGATCTTCCTCTCTGTCTCACCTCCTCTCTGTATATCCGCCTTTCCAATAAAAATAAATAAATCTTAAAAAAGAAAAAGAAACCAAAACTACTGTGCCGTAAATTTTTAAAGCTTGTTTTCCTGATTATTCAACATTCCCACAGCCAGTCTCTGAAAATTTCCAGCCCAAGATAACTCAATGCATTAGTGTAAACAGGCCAGTTCTTACAACTTCTCCTTTTTGCTCTCCCCTTATTGACTATGACTGTGATATTCAAACGAACCAATACATTTCTCCCATGCTTTTTGCTTGTGAATCCATCCTGGGATAAACAAAAGCATTTGTCGAGTCTACCTTCTCTTATCTCCCCTTCACCCTTCTGGGCTGAGCCTTCTCCCAAGAAGTTCTTCCAATATGAGATCACTCATGGCATGGCCACTTTCTTTGACACCTATGAGCACAATAAACTATTCAATGCAATGTCCCTCAAGGTGCGATTTCTATGAACATGTTGGAATTATCCCTAAAGATCTCACAAAGGACCTTACTATTGCAGTTATAACATAGCTGCACTGTAATAAGTAAGTAACATTAGCTGATAACTTGACCCCCAGGGAAAAAGCAAGCCAAAAATACTGAATGAAGAAGGTTAATAGCACTTTCACAAATCTATGCTTTTGTTATTTTTCCCCTCACTTCTTTCACAGACAAAAATTACATCAAAGTATGTGTTGGATTTGCAACAAATACTGAAGTAATATATGGGACAACAGGAGATTAAATTCTGAATAAATAATCTTATAGCTCATAGGATTAAATTATCACAAATCTGAAGTTGATTCTGGTTCTGTTGGGAACTGTAAAATCAACCTCTGGCAAAAAAAAATGACTTGACAAAATTTAGATGCAAATCAATAAGGAACTAAAAAATATGGTAGGCACTATTGACATAAGACAAATGCAAATAGTAAGGGAATAATACAGGAACAAAGCACTTACTAAATAAACTGAAGGAAAAAATGTAAAATGGCATACATAAATCTAATAACATCAGCAATAAATTAAATATAAACAAGATCCAAGCATATACTCTCTATAAGAGACATACTTTGGTGTTACAAATATATATCAGTTAAAATTAAAGAATAAAAATATTAAATTTTCAAACAACCATAAAAAGTAATTATACCAACAGCAAACAAAACACACTATAAAATAAGAAATGCTATTCAAGATAAAGAGGGAAAATTTATAGTGATAAAATGGTCCACCCATCAGGAAAACACAAACATTATAAACATGTAAAGGAACTTCAAAAAGTTCATGAAAAAATGGAACTTTTTCATGATACACATTTTCCACAAAAAAACTTTTAAAACAGATATTTTATTTTTGAGGCTTGGTTTTAAAACAAAATAGAAACTGGTTCTAACATAGTAGATATACTAGACAAAGACATCAAAACAACTGGCTTACAGACACTCAAAAAACTAAAGATGCAGAGAAAGTAAAGAAAATTATATATGAACAAACCAAATATCAGGAAAGACATCCTTTTTTTTTTTCTTAAAAAAAAAAAAAAAGACAAAAAGGCTGGCATATTGGTGTAGCTAGTTAACCCTCCAGGTGCAGAGCTAGCATCCAATACAGGCATCTGTCAAGTCCTGGCTGTGCCACTTCCAGTCCAGCTATCTGCTTATGGCTAGGGAAAGCAGCAGAGGATGGCCTAAGACCTTGAGACCCTGCACACATGCTTCAGACTGGCTCAGCTTTGGTGATTGGTGACCATTGGTGGAGTGAACCAATGGATGGAAGATCTCTCTTTCTCTAACTCTGATTTTTGAGTAAAACTAAATACATTTTGAAAATGAAGATATGAGAATCAAGATGGCAGAATAAGGTAAGGACACGTTTAAATGGACGGAGAAACATTTAATCAAGATGAAGCAGAGAGGACACATTCCAGGAAATAGGAGAGGACAAAACAACAGCAGAGGGGTACCTGGAGACTGACAAACACAGGAAAGCAGCAGACACAACGGTGTGGTGTTGCAGTGACTGATAATCCAGTGGCATTCAGCTAACAGGTGATATGAACTCCACCAGCAGCTGGAACTCCACCAGCAACCAGGTGGGAAGGGACTTTCACTGGGAGCTTCAGAGGTGAACCCAGACAAAAAACTGCCCATCCTGCTGGTCTGTTTGATTTGACCAGGAGCAGAGACACAGCAGCAGATCCCAGACAGGCAGTGCGAGAACAGGGTGGATTTCACAGCCCAGTCAGCCCCCTAGAGCTGAATTGGGCACCATTTTGCGTAAGGAGGCAAAGGCAAGGGAAAGGACTGAGCATACACCGAGCTGGGAGGGAACTCATTTCTGGCTCAGTGAACTGCATCAACGTGGTATTCTACAGGTTCCACTCAAGACAGGTCTGGGTAGCCCTCAGACCTGATGGCCAGCAGATCAAGAACTCTAGTAGTGGTATGTCAGGTGCCATTTTGTACACTGTGGCAATAGTTTTGTGACTACAGGGGACGACAGTGAACTGTGCATGTGCTGATCTCGCGAGAACTCACTGAATTCAGTGGATTGCACTGGTCCCACAAGAAAATAATATCGACTGTGGCATCGTACGGGTCAAAATAGGTCCATGTGGCACCCAGACCTAACATCCAACAGGTTTCAACAAGATCAGCGCCACCAACAACCTAAGACACCTAACTAAGACACCGAGTGTCTCTCTAATCCTGGGACCTGCTCCAATTGGAAGTGGGATAAAGGTTGCAGAGACAATGGTGCAGCCTCAGCACAGTATCACAGGAGGTGGAGAGTGGTGAGCCAGGAGTTGGGGCTACGAAGACCGTGGTGGAAATCTAACATAAGAACTCAGATCTTGAACTTGCTGGAGGGAGTGGCGCAATTGGCTGCAAGCAAAGAGTTGTGTACCAACCGCAATAAGTAAAATCGAACTGTAGATCTGTGGGTGACACAGCTTAGAAACCTGCCCCAAGGAGAAGACTCTGCTAATCAGAAGTACAATGACTAAGAGCATTAGAAGAGACAAAGGCACAATGAATATTACTGAAAACTTCCCCTGCAAAGGAGCAAAACCCTATGCCAACCTCAGAGTTAACTAAGGAAGATATCAAGAAAATGGGGGACACAGAATTCAGAAAACTCATAATCTGATCCACAATGAGAAGCACATACAAGAGTTCAAAGAATTTAAGGAATATTTTACACAAGCAATAGCAGCAATAAAGCAAATCAAGGCTGATATATCAGAAATTAAGAACACAGTAGAGCAAATTAAAAGTTCAGTGGAGAGTTTCCAAAATAGAATGAAGCAAGCAGAAGAAAGAATCTTAGAATTGGAAGATATTTCCTGTCACCAGGGGGAAGCAAACAAAAAGCTGGAAGCAGAGCTGGATCAGGCCAAAAAAAGTATTCAGGAATTGAAAGACACTATTAAGAGACCAAATATAAGAGTTATGGGAGTCCCAGAAGGTGCAGAAAGAGAAGATGGGTTTAAAAATGTGTTTAATGAAATAATAAGGGAAAATTTCCCTAATCTAGAGAAAGAATTGGGAAACAAGATCCAGGAGGGGAACAGAACTCCCAACAGGCCTAATCAAAAGTGATCTTTACCAAGACACATGATCATCACGCTCTCTTCAACTGAAATAAGGAAAAGATCCTAAAATGTGCACGTGAAAAAAATCAATTGACATATAAAGGAATACCAATTAAACTCACAGGAGATCTCTCACAGGAAACGCCACCGTCAAGAAGAGAATGGAACGACATATTCCAGATCCTAAAAGAAAAAAATTGTTGTCCTAGGATAACATATCCAGCAAAGCTTTCTTTTGTCTTTGAAAATGAAATAAAACTCTTTCACAGTAAAGAAAAGTTAAAAGAATTTGCCTCTTCCAATCCTGCCCTACAAATGATACTTCAAGATGTTCTCTTGACAGAGAAGAGGAATAGCACCAAACGAAACCAAAGACAAATGGGAAGAACATCCCAGGAAAATGACAACAGAAGATTAAACCAATGAACAACCCATTCCTAAAATGCCAGGACCAAAGTACCACCCATACATATTAGCCCTGAATGTAAATGGCTTAAGCTCAATCAAACATCATAGATTAGCAGACTGGATTAAAAAACAAAATCCATCTATTTGTTGTCTACAAGAGACACATTTCACCAACAAAAATCAGCGGAAACTATATCACATGGGTTTTGATGTTTCCTGTTAGTTTCATCTCTTCAAAACACTTTCTTTTGATTAAATCATTCAATGACTCATAGATAATACAGGAGCATCATTTTCTGCAAGAAGGTTCTTGATTTTCATTTCTTCAGCTACACGTTAGTCACTTAGTAGTATATTATTTAAGTTCATGGTGTTGTTAATTTCTTTTTTCTTCCTGATGTTGATTTTGTTTTGTGGCTTTTAATTTAAGGGGATGTATAATAGCTGTGTAATGGAAAGTGTCATATCTAGTAACATGTTATTTAACTTCATGGCATTGTAAATTTCTATTTTTATTTCTATAATTGATTTTGTATTATGACTTTTCATTTGAGGGGAAGTACAGTAACTGTGAAATGAAGACTAACATATCCAGATGTGAGGATACAATGTAGGATGCATTTCTACGTCCAAAGATGGACGTACAATGAAACTGTTTACTAGATCTTAACAATAGGATTCTGGACTCTCTGCCACTGTCCATGCCCACAATGTTGGACTTATGACTGTGTATGAAGAACTATACTTTAGTAATGATATAGAGGAACTAGGTGGTTGGGGCGGAAATTGGGGCTGGGATAAGGGAAATACCAGGAGCCTATGGAACTGTATCATAAAATGATAACAATAATAAAATGTAAAATGTGAAAAAAGAAGATAAAATTGTTAAAGTGTAAAAGCATAATGACTGGAATGTAAAAGTCATTCACAGGATTCAGAGGCAGATTTGAGAGCAGGCAGAAGAATCAGAAAACTTGAATGCAAGACAAGGGAAAATATTGATTCTAAGAAACAGAAAAAACATACACATTGAAGAAAAATGGGCAAAACCATCAAGTGATCCAGAATATTCATTGTTGGAGATTTAGAAGGAATGTAGAGAATTGAGAAAATAATGGCTGAAAACTCTCAAACTTGATGAAATACATACATATAAATATCCAGGAGTCTCAATGAAATCCAAGAAGGATGAACTCAGATCTACAGTGAGACATTACCATCAAATCAAAGAGATTCCTGAAAGTAGGACGAGAGACATAATGAATGACATACAAGGGATGCTCAGTACAGTTATCATCAGAAACCTAGGAAAATTATTGGTTGACATATTCAAAGTGTGAAGAAGTAAGAATCCTGTATCTGGAGGAACTGTCCTCTAATGGAGAGTGAGAAATCAAACACTCCTAGATAAAGGTGAATAAGCTCATTATAACAGAACTGGTCTACAAGAAATACTCAAGAGGATGGCAGGTTGGAATGAAAAGACGTCAGGGGTTAACCTGAAGTCACTGGAAGCAAGAAGGTTTTCAATGCGAGGCTGGTGTTGTTGTTTGAGTTATGTTGCCACTTTTGACACTGGCATCCTGTATCATAGCATTGGTTTGAGTCCCAGCTACTCTGCTTCTTCTTTTTCTTTCTTTTTTTTTTTTTTTAAGACTTTCTTAAGGTATGAGGAGTCCCAGAGGCCCACTAATCTTTTCTAACAGATTTATTGATTTTACTTGAAAGTCACAATAACTGAGAGAAAGGGACACAAACAACAACAGAGATTTTTCATCCACTGGTTTACTCTCCAGATGGTCACTTCAGCCAGAGCTGGGCCAACCTGAAGCTGGGAGCCGGGAGCTTTTTCCAGGTCTCCCACATAGTGCAGGGGTGCAAGGTCTTGGCTCATCCTCCACTGCTTTCCCTGGCCTTTGGCTGGGTACAGGATCAGAGATGTAGTACCCTAAGCTAGAAATAGTGCCCAGGGAAATGCTGGTGCCGCAGGCAGATTGTCAGCAGGGTAAGCCATCATGCTGTATTCTATTTCTGATTCAGCTGCCTGTTAATGGCTCTGAGAAGGCAACAAAAGAAATCCCAAGTACTTTGTCCCTTGTCACCCTTCTAGGAGACCAGGATGAAGGTACACATTCCACACTGTGACATTTAGGTGTCATTCCCACCTCTAGATTTTGACTCCAAATTCTTGTCAGTGCATACACTGGGAAGCATCAATGATGGCCCAAGTTATTGGGTTTCTATCACCAATATGAGAGATCTGGATGGCATTTCCAGCTGTGCAGTCCCAGTCCAGTGCCAGCTGTCACATGCATCGGTAAAACAAACTGGCAAAAGTGATCTCTCGCCATCTGTTTCTCACTCTGTGTTGTTTCTCTGCCTCTCAAACAAGTACATATATAAGAATCGAGATGTATTAGTCTCTTAAATCACGTGTGTGCACGTGTGGGTAGAACTATAGTTACAAATTGTTGTTCCAATAATACTAGATTTTACAATTCCCATGTATTTGGTTTTTAATTTTATAAGATGTGTTTATTGTTTACTTGAAAGACTGAGAGAGATGTCATCAACTGGCTCATTTCCCAAATGTCCACAATTGCCGGGAGTAGGCTGAGCCAAAACAACACCATCTAGAGGACAGGAACCCAATCACCTGGGTCATCCATCATCTGCTGCCTGTTGGGCACACTTGCAGAAAGCTGGATGAGAAGCATGAAGCAACTAGGACTAAAATCAGGCACTCCGATATGGAATGCAGCATTCATGAGCAGCAGCTTAACCCAATGAACAACAATCACCCCACTTTTTGTTTTAAAAGATTTATTTATTTTTATTACAAAGTTAGATATACAGAGAGGAGGAGAAACAGAGAGGAAGATCTTCTGTCCAATGATTCACTCCCCAACTGAGCCGCAATAGCCGGTGCTGTGCCGATCCGGAGCCAGGAGCCAGGAACTTCCTCCAGGTCTCCCACACGGGTGCAGGATCCCAAAGCATTGGGCAGTCCTCGACTGCTTTCCCAGGCCACAAACAGGGTGCTGGATGGGAAGTGGAGCTGCCGGGATTAGAACCGGCACCCATATGGGATCCCGGGGCGTTCAAGGCAAGGACTTTAGCCGCTAGGCCACGCCACCGGACCCACCCCACTTTTTTTAACCTATACTCTAAAACTAGTATTTAACTTCTGTTTCTGACTTCACATTTGCTTTCAGTATTTAAGAAACTAATGCATCTTCAAAGTATCTATATTTTGTATACGAAAAGCATAAAGATAATTTTGTAATATGGGTAACTGAAAGAAAATGAGGCAAGAAATGTAAAGGAGTCTAGTTTTGTGTTTATGGAAGGTAAAATAGTATATAACGTTGGGATAGCAAAAATAATTTCCATGGTAACAAAGAAAATAACTATACAGTATGCACAAAGGCAGTGGGAAAGGAACTTAAATGTTTCACTACAAGAAAAGCAGCTAAATACATACACAAGGACAGTAATGTATAAAATTTAAAAGATACAAAAATGTTACAAAGACCACAGGAGACCAGTATTAAAATGATAGCAGTCGGTCCCTCCTTATCAATCAGTTATGAAATTTCTGCCATACATTATAGCATGGATGAACCTTTAGGACATTACACTAATTGAAACAGATCAGTTACATAAGACAAGTAGTGAGTGATGTCACCTACGTGAAATAGAGTATTCAAAGATCACAGAGACACAAAGCGCACTTGTGGCTTCTGGGGCCAGAGGAAGAAGGTTTTGTGGGTGAGATTTTTTTCACGTGTATAACATTCCCATTTTATAAGAGCAAAAGTGTTTTGGAGATGGGCAAGTGTGTTGATGACTACACCACAATCTAAACACAGATACCACTGAATTGAGCTTTTAAAAAAGACGAAGGTGATATCTTGTGTGTATACTCTGTCCTGTTTTTTTTTAAGAAAAAAAGTGACACAGAAATTTCTGCACAAGTATTCATAGCAGCAATGATCAATAATGATTGAAATCAGAAATAGCCCCAAAGCCCATCTATTCATGGATGGGCTACAGGTGTGTTCTCTACATACACTAGAATGTAACAATGTAACAGTAAGAAGGACCTTGAAGTAGCGATACCTGTCACAAAATAAACAGATGCTGAATGCGTTATGCGGAATCAGGGAGCCGGTCATTAAAGATCACACACTGTATGATTCCATTTATATGAACCACCCTGAAGGGGCAAATCCGCAGACAGACGATGGGTTAATGACTGCCTATGGTTGGGAAGCTGAGTGCTTGCAAAGATAAGGAGGAGTGGGAGGCGAGTGCTAATGAGCATGAGATTTCTTTTTGGGGAGATGAAAGCATCTTAAAATTAGACTGTGCTTGTGGGTGCATGATTCTTAAAACCAAGGAACTTTATGCCATGTACATTATTTGTCAACAAAGCTTTTTGGGGGAAAAAATGGTACCAAGTAAGAAAAGACAAAGTGAAGACATTTTCAGAAAAAAAGACGACTACCTCCAAAGTGTTACAGCAAGAAGAAGGATAATACGTGGGATGGAAGCTTGATGACATGGAAGGTCGGGCAGCAATGTACATGTAGGGGAGATCTAAATGTTGCCCACAACAGGAGGTGGGCTGGGTTGTGTGAGCACCTGTCAGAAGTGCTCCCCATCCATAGCCCACCCACTCTGCAGGTGCCTCACCTCAGTCCCAGCAACCCCCACCCACCTTTCCACATTCAATTTCCATTCTTCCCCAGAATACCCATCTGCCCCTTTGGGATGAGTTAGGATCCTGTATATCACGCTGCAGGAGCCACTGCACCTGTTTTCACAGAGTTTGCCCATATTTGTGAATGGGGACTTCACAGAGTTTATGGAAAATGGGTGTAAGAAAGAAAGAAAGAAATCCATGAACAGTTGTTACAAACTATACATCTTCATGAGCTTTCTGTACATAGGCTTGAGTGGCAGACCCCTGCCTGTTGACATTCCCCATACATTGAACCAATCTTTCCTTTTCCTGAGGAAAAAGATGAGAACACATGATCACCACTGTTCTCCAATGAGTCATGCCAGGATCAGCCTGGATTTTTTTTTTTTTAAAGAAAAATCAGCTTCATATTACTGAAGCAAATAGAGTGGAATGCTCACAGGGTTCCTGTTTACTTCTAGTGCCAGTGCGCTGTGTGACTGGGTTGTTATCCTCAGGAGCAGGGGGGCTAGGCGGTTGGGCCTAGCACAGAAAAGCAGCACCATCCACATGGGACCTCATCACAGCCTCATCACTTCACCTTGGAGGTAACAGATGAAGGACCTGGTGTTCCCTGCAGCTCATCTGTCAGGAAGGACAGGGAGGGACGAGCACAGACCTACGTTGAAATACAGCAGAAGACGAAGCCCAGCCATCTCATAAACAGAGGCTGACCCTGGAGATTCTGCACATGCTCAGTGACAGAGCTCTTTACAGAGTGAGAAGACAGCAGAGGACCTCTCTAACTGGTCAGCTCTGAAGTTTGCTCGTGTCCTGAGACTGCTGTTCATCTTGTTTCAGAAACAAAACTTTGGCCTTGAGAAGTGAGCCCAGGAAACACAGGCCCACCCGGCGTGGCCACATGGGGATGCTCATTATGTGTGGTTAAGCAGATGAATGAACTAATAAGAGATGAGAGTCACTTGTGGGGAACACTTGCTAGATGCAAGAATCACTTCCTGTGAGGAAGTCAGACACCATCAGCTCTTTCCATACAGTCCCCTAAGCCTCCTTGCTCTCCACTGTCTCGAACAGCCTGTGTTCTTCAGACTTTCTGTGCCATGTGGCCCAGCAGAGCTGACCATGAGATGCTGTGTGAGTCCCTTAGTTTGGGAGTAAGAGTCAGAATCCACAGGGGAGGGCCCTATTCAGAGAGTAGGTTTCCTTCATAAAATCGAATTTATCCACAAACTTTTCAAAGTACCTTCATGTACAGCTCTGAGTTCACCTAGGCAGACTAAGCCCATTCCAACACACCTGACTACAATTCACTTCTTAATCAAGTAGGATGGCTTGGCCAAGACCAACCTGTTCGAACTTGGCTAGAGTTGAAATGTTTTCTTATCAGATTTGAAAAACATTAGTTTAGACACTTTTTGGTTAGTAGAGCAAATAAAAAACAACCATTAGAAATTTTACAAAAAACATTATTACGGTGTTAAAAAGATACATCAACATCAGAACTTTAAACTTTATAGCCTTATTTTTGAAACTATTTGCATCATTCTTGGAGGAAGATGATATAAATGCGTTAGTTCTTACGCTGGGAAGCATGTGGAAATGATGCCATCTAGCTTGGAAGCTTTCAGTCTGAGTTGCCCCGAGTGATGACTGTTATACACACATACACACAACTGACAGGTCACATAGAGCAGTTTCACAAGAGCTACCTTATTTTTAACTTTATGAGTTTACTGCAGGAATACAGTCGCTCTTTTTTGTTATATAACAAAAATAATGTCTAACATATAGAGAATGCTACCTATTCAATTGACATTTCTGCACCATGGTAGATACAAAGCTCTGTTTGAAAAAGAAATCCGGGGTTCAAGAACTATTCATAAGAAGACATAACTACAACTTTATCTTGGCCCACTCAAAATATGCAGCATTAAACAGTGGGGTTGAAGAACTATTAGTAGAAAGATGTTTATGGAACAGTAACCATGAAGAAGCTCCCACTCATGGGGCTTTACCCAAGACCAGGCCCTATGCTCACAAGGAATCCTTTAGTTGTTGGGTTACTATCCCTACATGGCAAAAGAAAGCAGGGAGATGGGGGAATGGATGGATTGTCTGCCCCAAGCTTTGAGAGCCTGTACTCCCTGCCAAGATGTGTGTGTGTGTGTGTGTGTGTGTGTGTGCGCGCGCGCACTCGCACATGTGCGTGTTGGTGGGGTCCCCTGCAAAGATGCAACATGGATGTCCCAGAGTGTCCACACAGCTCAGGTGATATACAGATAGGACAATAACCTGGATTGACAGAGATGCCATACTGCAAGTTCTCCATTTGGGGTAACAAAACACACAAGTCAAGGAATTAACTCTACTGTCCTCTGTGCCACTTGTGCATGGAATCAAAATGTGCTGAGAGCCAAACTCCTCCCAGGGCTATGGCAGGCGGCTGTGAACAAGCCTTTTGTGCAGAGCTTTAGGCACAGAAATAATTCTAAGGTCCTTTGGCATGGAACTCTGCTGCCGCTCGGGTGTATCAGCTGTGCCTGCTGGCTCCAAGCAACAATTAAGAGTGAAGAGCTGTCTACCTGCTCTCCTCCTCTCACCTTTCATTTTCCTCTGTGTGTGAGAGACGGGGGATGGGGAGAAGAGAGATCATAAAGAAATAAAGAAACAAAATCATTACTTTGCTCCAGAACTCACACAAGTCAAAGAGGTACAATCCAGTCATGAGTCAAGGAGGTGCTAAACATGACAGAGCACTAAGTAGATCCTGGAGATCTATCCTTAGCCTCCCACGATGGGGGGCACCCATGACCTGCTGGTGACAGTCCGGCCTCCCCACCCCCGTTCTTCCCCCCTCCCCTGACCTCCCTGCTCGCTGGGGCGCACCTGGGGTCAGGCCTGACGCACTGGTAAAAGGCAGCCATCTTCCTGAAAGTGACGGGAACCTCAGGCTCCTTCATCCTCCTGCAGAAACTGGCAGCGGGGAGACAAGTCGGTTTCTTGTCCTTCTGCGAATGACCTTTGGCTCTTGGGAAACCTCTGGGTGCTGATCAGGAGCCTCGGCCCTATCTCCACCAGCAGACCTGCTGGGTGTGGTGGCACCCATGGGCCACCAAGCAGCAAGGCTCCCGCTGGCCGGCCTGCCAGCCGAGAGCAGCTTGGCAGGCACCCAGCAGCAGCGAAGGTGTCTGAGCTCTCTGAGTACTTCCTTCTTTCACCCCGGTCCCAAGGGCTTGGCTCCTCAGGGAGTGGGTCTGCAGCCGTCACCTGCCTCCCTGTGATTGGAGGTGCTGCTGAATTGCTGAGAATGAAAAACAACATGCTCCGGCTTTGTTTTATGGCACTCACCACGGAAGCAGGCAAAGGGCAATGTGAGGATGAGGCTGCCGTCCCCACCCAGAGAGGGCAGATCCGGGAAAGTAAGATCCAGAGCCGCAAGGACCTGTAGCAGGTTTCAAGCCAGACACACCTGAGTCCAGGGCTCCCCTTTATCATTCCAACCACCCCTGATGCGCTTTGCTACCTGCCAAGCCAGTGGCTAGGTCGGGGGCATGCGTGTCTCCCTACACACTTTATCTCTAGCTGTAGCTTGCTTTTTTATTTTTTCTTAAAGGTCCATCCTTTAAGGTTAGATGGCACCCTGAATGTTTTCTGAATGGCTTTCCTGGGACCTGCCAAAGGCTCATTTTACTCAGGGACCTGTGTACCCCATTCATTGTGCCACTGATAGGATTTCCACCCTTCCCACTGAAGCTCACACCTGGCAGGTGTACAGGCCACGCCCACCTAAGATAAACCACCCAGACAGCCTGCCTGGCCAGGCTCCTTGCCCTCTCCATGTGACAAAGCCACCTGCTCTGGTGACTTCCTCTCTGATTACCTGCTGTTGCCACTTCAAAATAATAGACTCCTAAACCAGCATTGTGATTCTGACTCAAGTTCCTTCCAAGTCTAAAGCCTGCTAACCGGCCATAGCGTCAGCAGTTTCCAGGCAATGTCTGGAGCGTTGATGGTAACTTGAGGCAACCAAGCGGTGTGACTGTGTTACAAAAACCCTGGAGTAGGCAAGGGGCTAGGGCAACTTTTGAAGATGCTTCCAAAAGAGTCTTCATCTTGCTCTTCTGTTTTGCAAAATGCAATTGTGTTGAGAGTTCTAGTGTAGTGGTTTACAATGTAAAGGAGAAAGTAACAAACACATTTGACGGTAACAAAAGAAAGCAGATTTCAGAGAACTGGTGCAACACCACCACCGAATGAAAATCTGCAGGAAGACACCCCTGCTAACAGGTCAGCCTTCTCCCAAAGAGACAAACAGGCTGGCAGGGAGTCCCTGTCTCCTGGGAGGTAGTCCCGTGGCCTGTGCAGCAAGCAACGATTGTTGAAGGGACAGGGATGGGATAGGTGTTTCTAAAGACTAAGCCTACTAAATATTAATGCAAGTGATGGGAGTGAGAGCTGAAACTGCTATGGCAATAAATATAGTTATTGTGATCTCAAAGGCTGGCCTGTCTTTGCAATTTTTTTGGAGCACAGAAAATGTAATTGTTTTTGCTGCTTTTATAATTTTTAGCTAGAGGAATTAAGGATGCTTCTATTAAGGAAATATGCTTTTAATTATTGTTTTATTGTTTATGAGGTTGTATAGCCTATAGTTGTAGAGGGTTTTAACATTTGAAACTTCTGTCTTGGATTTTACGTTTTTTCCCTTGTAACCTATTTTCCCATTAAATAATGGGTAAATTGTAGAAATAGAAATGTGGTAGGAATGTACTACTGAATAGCAGGTAATCGCATGTGCCTTGGCCTTGGTGCCCTGGCTGTCACTCCGTGCTACTATTGAAGAACAAATAATGGCTTACTTTGAAAAATAAGAATACAGTATTTTGCAGAATTATCTTTAGGGGGACCTGCTTAGCCCTGAAGTGCAGATGGAATGACCAAATGTTTGTACATGCCCCCTTAGTCTTGAAGTAAAAATAGAACAATTGGTTGTTTGTGTAGAAGCTTGTGAGGTGTCTGAGCAAATAAAAAGGACAGTTTTTTCTTGAGCTGTTGTCATGTTGTCAGAGCACACCAAGAGACAGTGTCTGTGTCTTTCTTTATCGCCGACTCCACGCACCCTTCCTGAGCTCCAAACTCGGCTGGAGCTGGACTCCGGCATTTACCCTGCTCAGAGTCAGCCAAACAGGGCTTGAGCCCACCTCTGCCAGTGCTACCCCCAGGCATGTGGCCTATTCTCTTTTTGGCAGCCTCATCAATGCTTTGTCCTAGGGGTGACCAAGTACCTAGGATGGTACCCAGTGTGGTGCCAGTGTCCCAACAAGATACCATTCTAGATTGACACCAGAACTGCCAAGGGATGCGGTGTTCCATCCTGTGGTCATACTGCTGAATGCCCAGAGTGAGAAGATAATTGCAAAGCCAGGCAAGCAAGTTGCAATGCAGGCACACTCAGCCCACACTTGTGTGCACACACACCATACAAGCATGTCACACACATTAATGCCCTCTCACTGCCTCCTGCACTTTCTGCTCCAGCTCTCCGTGGCACAGTTTCCACATCTCACATCTTTGTGTGACTTCAACCAAAGTGCTCAGGAATGTATTTTCTTTGCTTTCTTTTGTGGGGCCCAATGTCAATACAATGAGGAACCTTCAACAGGAAGCCTTCTATGGGAACAATAGCAAGGGATTGACGGAGCTGCTCAGTGAGAAATCTGACACTCACCTCTTTCCCTTTACAGAAATTGCCTCCTAAGAATCCCAGGCTGAATCTGAGTGATCCACCAACGTCCATCATTTCTGGGTTGCCAGTCTGGGAACATGCATCAAAAGCCTTCAAAATCATCATTCTTGTTCCTCTAGTTAATTCCACATCTGGGGAATTTGTCCCGAAGGGGTCATCAAGCACCCCCTGATCATGGAGTTCTGAGTTCTAGAAACATTCTCCCAGATTCACCAGCAGGAAGACCAAATGGAGACTGGTTGTGGTGTCGGGGCACAGCCATACAAGGGAATGTTACACAGTCACTCCACACCATGTCACAGGAAGACAAGGACTGACATGTCAGAATGCCCACAAGACACTGCAAAAACAGGAGGAAACAGGTGATGGCTGTGCTTTTACAAGTGAGTATGTGGGTGAGCATTTGGCCCAGTGGTTTAGCCTCCAGTGTTAAGAGACATATATTCCACACTGGAGTTACTGAGTTCAAGTCCTAGTCGGCTCCTGGTTCCAGATACCCACTAAACATACATTCTGGGAGGCCACAAGTGATGGTCCAAGTACTTGAATTCCTACTACCCACTTGGAAGACCTGGAGTTGTTGGCTCCACGATTTAGCATGGCACAGCCCTAGGCATTGCAGGCACTTGGGAAGTGAATTACAGAATGGAAGCTCTCTGTCTGCCTCTCAACTAAATAATACAAAAATATTAGATGAGTACTTGCTCAGCATGGGTTTTGCTTCAGGAAGTATGGGCCAGGATCCAAATCCTGGTGATGCCAACAGTACCGTCTCTGAACCTGCCTTTGGCCAGTGGCATGCTACAAAATGTGTGCAGGAAGAACCAGTCCTTTTCTTTTTCCTTTTTTTTTTTTCTAAAATCTCTTCACACAGAAGTCACAGAAGAGGCCATAAACTATGTGAACTGAAGTCATCCCTGGGACACGGTGTTGTATACATTTAAATTTTCTTGTGTTTGTCTATGCTTTGTAAGTTTTCTGACTGAGTAGGTATTTTGTTCATAATTAGAACAAGCTCCAACACTTTCTTGGAAAGACAGGCAGTGTGATGTAAATAACTTGGATTTAGGGCTCAAGATTTGAATAGAAATTACTTTCTCTCCCTGAAGCTCGGTTTCCTAACTTGGAAAACCTAGAGGAAGGCTGTGAAAATGAAAGCACATCCAGTGTGTACGTTTCTACCCATGCCTGGCACCCAAGAGGAATACCCCATGGCGGGGTGGCAGAAGCTTGTGTCTATGAGAAGCGTAATTCTGTGTTTTTTCCAAACGTTTGCACATTGACACTGGTTTTCTCATTTGTCTCCACATCACCCCTACAACAGAGCTGAAGGAGAATCAGTGCACCGCAGAAGCGGGGCCTGGGGAGCCTCTGAACCATGTGCCCCTTAGCCCATGCTTGCCTCTCAACTGTAACCCCTGCTCACTTGTAGGGTTTTCAAGATATCACAGTGTGCCTCTCCTCTTATAATAGTCTGAATCTCCAAACTGTGGAAATAATTCCTGTCAATACATTTCTTTCAGCTCCAAAAGCCATGTGACCTTTGAAAATGCTTAGATTGGCTGTTTATGATGGTGGGGAATGACTTAGGCAATGGGGAACTCTTTCCTCCACTGGAAAACTCGTCTGTGGAAAACTCGTACACAAACACCTGCTTAATCTACTTCCTTTTCTTGATTAACATCCCACTGTGACACTACAGAGAACCTGGCAGCCATCATCCTTTACACTGACATCTAATGAAACCCAGAATGTGGAAGCAGCAGCCACAATCACACCATGCCCACAGCTTTTCAGAGTTCTTTCCAGTTGTGCCTAACCATGTTGGAGCACCAGAACACACCAAAGAGCAACAGCCCAGCTAGGAGATCAGGAGATAGCTCTGTACATGCAGCTGGGCCCAAGTCCCTCCAACCAGGGCCACAGGGGGGCTGGATTGGACACTCTTAGCATGCTCTGGAAACCCCCTCCTTTGCCCAGTATGCAAAAAGTCCTTCAAGAGCTTTTTCTTAAAGACAGAAACCATGTAGTCTCTTCCACGATCCTCTAGACATACACACTACAGACCTGGAGGTTGCTGGGGCTCCCTGAAAAATCTCCAGGCAAGAGTTGGCTCAGCTGGTGGTATCTTTCCGGTCTGGGGTCAACCTACCACTGTCACTAGCTGTTACTCCATCATCCCACTTCAAGTGACCAAGATGCAAAGAAAGGTTCATAATGTCTACAGTTTACCGCAGTGAGGCTTCCACTTGAGGTCACAGATTCAGACCCACTACTCATTAAGGCTATCTACACTCACCTCAACCTGCTCTTCAGATCAACGAGAGGCCAACCCTCACACAGCCCTGGGATAGCCCTCCAAGGCCTGGCCATACAGAGCCCACATATCATGGAGGCAAACACAACTCACATGTTAACAAGCATCTTAGGAGATTACATTGCATCTATAGGAAAAGGCCATGCAAGCATCACCTTCCAAAGTGCCCAAGCACCACCTCCATTGTCAGGGCTGACAGGGCCCCAGCAGATGTACACAAGTCACTCAAGGGAGAGGGTGGTCCCCTCCCTAGTCAGCAGTGCACGCACAGCTGCAAAGACTCAGTTGTCCATTCATGTGCATGGTTAGTTTGTGCAAAAACACTATGAAGATGCCTGGCCTCCTAACTCTCCATTCCCTGTTCTCCTTCCCACAAGACACAGCTCTGCTAGACCTGCCTGCAAATTAACAGCTCCCAGCTTTATCATCTCCGACACTGAGCTCCCTTGGTGACATCTGTCATGTTTCTCAGTCACTTGGGATGGCTGTGAGGAGGCAGGTGCCCGCTCTCACTGACAGAGGGAAGAGGGAAGGCTCCAGCTGACAGAAAGAGAGCAGGAGAGAACAGAGTGAGCCTGGGAGAACCGGCTGTTCTCCGACTCCTAGCAGCTGGTGGCTCTGTGCAGAACAATGTTCGGGAACTCGCAGCCTAACAAGGACAACGCAAGTCAGTGACTCAACGTGGAGGCATCAAGTACCACTCGGAGAGGATGCACTGCAGGAGACTAAGGAGACGGGCTTCGGGAATAAGGACGGAAATAGAGGTCTGCCACACACAGCAAGTGTCAGTACTTACTGCAAAAAAAACAGACGTGACAGGAACCAACCAGCTAATGAAATTCCACATCTGCCCCAATGATGATCTGATGATAAAGAGGCCATGGGTGGCAATGACCAGCATGTAGAGCACATCAACACGGTCTGCCTACCTGCCTGTTCACTTGCCTATTAACCACTCCTCACAGTACACATCAGCTAACATGACTCCAGGTGAAACCCAGAGCCTGCAAATTGGTTTCTGACACTTGGGAGCCAAAGCCAGAAAGTTCCATCTATCTCCTCAACCTGGAAGGACCTCTGACATTGGAGTTGGATGTGAAAACCTGAAAAAAAAAAAATCACAAAATTAGTGAAAACAAATTGTGTGGCTCTATATGTTTGCCTATGTGCTGTCAAATCCAGAGTAAAACTGCAGGTGATATTTTAATGCCTTTATGCATCTAACAATCACCTTGCTGGTTTCCGTAACTTAAATGACATTCTGTTTCAGTTCAAAGAATGTCTGCTTTTCATCTCAACTCAGAAATAGTTTTGACAACCAAGATAAATCCTCTATAGGGCTTAAATCTTCTGTTCAGTTATTTCAACATTTTCCCATTTCTGCTGCTGACATTTAAGGAAGGTTCCTTACCCAACAGGGCTTGTCCCCTAAGACCGTGAGCTTAGTCAGGGCCAGGCTATGTGGAAATCAGTTTTGTGTTCACAGCAGCGATAGCACATGTTAGACCTCATAGACTCAGACCAATGATCACCACAGGAAAAGAAGGCTACATGGTAATTCCTGGTACTCTTGTTGCCAGTCTCCTGTCCCTGGCAGACACATCAATGACCGATCACAGTATTGTCCTTACTGAGGACTGATCACAGAAGAGTACTCCAGGCGGCTACTGCCAGCAGCTCAGCATGATACTTGGCGAGAAACATGCTTCCATTGTTAGCAGAAATGGCAACGATTCCGCAGAACTCCATGCTGGCCTGGGCTCCACCACCAACAAGTCACCCTACTAAGCTGAGTGACTGGAGACAAATCAATGCCCTCCCTCCCTGGGCCTGCCTTAATTGTGATGCACATGGTTTGGACTCAGACATCCAACATTCTAGTGCATTACGTCTGAGAAACACAGGTCTGTAAAACTGGCACAAAATTCCTTTGGATGGGTAGATGTTTCACTCAGCCAATACATGAAACATATGGGAAATGCATATTATGGGAAAACTATGTGTGGATTTCAAAATTTTTGCACCAAAAATAAATGTATCTTTCAGTTTCACTTTTCCACGAACATTCTGAAGCATTCTCGTGTGATCATGTCTTAGTATTTACAGGGGATTGATTCCAGAAGCCCTCAAGTACATCAAAATTTAAGGATCCTCAAGTACCCTATGTAAAACGGCATGGCATTTGCAGATAACCTACAAATGTCCTCTTGTACACTTGAAATCATTCCTAGATGACAGACAATGCCTACTACGACGCAAATGGTGTCCTGTATTGTTCAGGCAATAATGACAAGGAAACAACCTGTACATGTTCAGTCCAGACCCAATGTTTTCCAAAAAGGTAGAGCAAGAGAGAAATGCAGAGAGTGACTTCCCAAATTGGCCTAGGTGGAGTGAGGCCAAAGCGAGGAGCCTAGAACTTCATCCAGGTCTCCCATGTAGGTGTCAGGGGCACAAGTATTTGGGTCATGTTCCGCTGCTATTCTAAGCACATTAGCAGAGAGCTGGATTGGAAATAGAAGAGCTAAGACTTGAATCCTTACTCCAATATGCGATGCCAAGGCATGGTACCACTATGCCAGTCTCTTCCCAAATTTTTCTGACCCACAAATGTATACTCCACATCCAGAGCCTATGGTTACAGACACAGTGGACAAACTGTATTTTAAAGATCTAGTACTCAATATACTGCCTATTTGTAATCTGGACAAATGGAGTGGCAATGGCATGATCACAGAAGGCACCTCTTGGCCCACCAGCCTCCTGCCACCCCAAGCTCAGGGACACAGGCAGCCACAGCTGCTATTCCACACACTGGATTCTTGGGGAAAGGCCCATTCCTGTCCTCATCCTCATACGTCAGCCACCTTACCATGCCCTGCACAAACTGCCCCTCTCCTCTCAGCCCCTGCCCCCTTAGCATGTTTAAGTTTTGCACCTGTTTCCTCTAGATGTGGAGCTCCTGGGAAGCAGAGACCAGATCTTTTCATTTGTTAAGTCCTAATGTCCACGCATAACAGGGACTCCATAATCTTTTATGAACCTGTCAGCCTCACCCCTTAGGCCCTTAGGCTTATAAAAACCTATGGAAAACATCCACAAGCTAACAAATTTTGTTCGTTTTTTATAAAGTCATCACTGTGCCCTTTCCTTAGTTTTGTATCTTTCTATATGTTCGCTGAAATAATTGACTTCATTTGCACCATGGGTAAGACTCCCGAGAAAAGGCCCCTGTGTGATTCAGATGCGGGGGCTGGCTTGGCTTGACATAAATATCTTCTTCTTTTGTAATTCTAAGACATCACATTTGCAGGGTGAGGGCAATATAGAAATACATTTGGCTCATTCTGTGAAGACACCTAATTTTCTAAATCATTCTAGCCTATTTTAAGAACCTAAAAAACATCAAAATCTTCTTTTTCTCAAGTATTCCCAAGGGAATGGGTAGTATATACAGATGCCTCATACTCAATGCTACTGCATTGTCTTGTGGGTCCTAGCTGGCCTCCTCAATGAAACTGTAAAGTCTTTGAAGATACTACCAAAATTTTGATAATCTGTTAGGTCCCACGGGGCTGAGCACACAGTGGGAATACAGTGCTCCAAATGAACCAGGCAATTCTTCAGTTGGTAGGGGTTATCTGTAGGGACAGCAATAGGCTTATTAGTACTGCAGTAGTTGTGCAAGTGTGTGCACAAGACAGTGAACCAAGGAGGACAGGATGTGAGGATCAAGTAAGATCTCATACACAAACAAGGAAGCTGGGGACTTCTCAAACTATACTCTTCAGATAAAGCCAGCCCATGATGACAGAGGCAGCTTGCTATGTGCCAGGAACTGTTCTAAATAGCTGATGTGTAAGGGTACTGTAAAATATTCATGGAAAAGGTAATGAGAAGATAAGAGTGTTGTGGTGCAAAAAAAAATTAACATCATGCATAGGAGGGCATCTTCAAAAAATTCATGGACACAGTTATTACAAAAAGGTTGTGCATGAATTTCAGAAATATTTTGCACCAAAATAAATTTAATTATTTTATGTGTTTGAAAGATACAGTCACAGTGACAGACATAAACATCCATCCAACTGGTTCACTTCCCAAATGTCTGCAGCACCTAAGACTTGCCCAGGCTTCTTGTATAATTGGCAGGCATGCAATCACCTGAGACAGCATCTGTACTTCCAGGTGCACACTAGCAGGAACAGAGTCAGGACCTGAACCTAGGTACTCAGATACAAATACGGGAGTCCTGATCGGCACCTTAAACTAACAGGCCAAACTTACCTTAAAATTCTAAGTCCCTAAACTCCTCTTTTAATTTAATTTTTTTCCATAAACTTTGGAAGTGCACTCACATGTTCAGGCCTTCAGTGGTAGCTGAGCTGAATCTTGGCCTTTACTCCAAAGCAGGAGACTGCACTGTTCGCCAAAGGCCAAGTCACCAGAAGGCAGTCAGTGACAACAAGAAGCACGAGGGCTGGCTTAGGGGGAGAGGGCCTCCTGACAATGTCCATAAATGATGACACTCCTGCTTCTGAGTGTATTTGCTAGGTGTGTGTCCTGGGACAGTAGCTGGATTTCCAGGGCTCTGGCAACTAGGTCAGTGGCCAACCATAACAGGGAGGCAGCCAGGCTTTCTTTCCACACCCTTTTCTGGGCCAGTTTCTCTCCCAGGGCCTGGGTGCTGCCATGAAACTCACCCAAGGGCAGCACTGAGTATCTGAGAGAGGTTTGCAGAGTGGAGAGTGGAGGGCATACTGGGACAATCCCTCTCTCCAGGTGTTCCTACATGTCTGATCTGTCCTCTTCCTTGCACAGGAGCACCAAATGTACCCAGCCTGCTCTTCCCCTAGGGTTGTGAAGATAAATGGATACTTGCCAAGTGTTCTAGTAACCTGAGGTGCTCACAGTCAGACCAACCTAAAGACGCTGGGTCTCACCTCATCTGGAAGTCACCACACTCGTGACAGCTATCAGTCCTGTATCAAGGATCCTGGTAGCTTGCTGGTTGACATATGGCACTCAGCACCTGCTGAAACCCCATGACCAAACCTACAACTGGGCAGGCAGGCCCAGGGGCTCAGGGCTGTGACTAAACAAATGTCACAGGCTCATGTCTGATAGCTCACCAAAATGTTTAGAGGCTGGTGAAGGGGATGCTGATTTTTCAAAGGCCCTTGCTGCTCAAAGTGCCCACCAGGTCCAGCAGCCTTGGCCCCATGGGGGAGCTAGTGAGTGATCCTGATCCTAGGGCTTCACCTTGACCTACAGAATTAGGCCTTGCACTTTCCCAGGCTTCCTAAGTGATCCCTCTGCAGTCAAGGCTGAGAAGCACAGCCTGAGATTAGTGTTCTCAATCTCTTATGAACGTTTAAAACAGAGGTTCAAGCTATTTATGATCCAATCCAGTTGTTGGCACTGGGGCACAGGTGTCAACAGCATTACAGTTCCCAAATGAATTCAAAATGCAGTCAAAATAGAGAACTACTGTTCTAGAAGTGTGTTGAGACCTTTGAAGGTTATCTTCATGTGATTAACTGAGCCTTCAGCTGTGGCACCTGAGAGGCTACCCCACATGTACAAGGATTTTTTTTTTAAGCATGGAAAATAGTGCCCGGCACAGTAGCCTAGTAGCTAAAGTCCTAGCCTTGCATGCAGCAGGATCCCATATGGGTGCTGGTTCTAATCCCGGCGGCCCCCCTTCCCATGCAGCTCCTGACTTGTGACCTGGGAAAGAAGTAAAGGATGGCCCAAGGCCTTGGGATTCTGCACCCATGTTGGAGACCTGGAAGAGGCTCCTGACCCCTGGTTTCATATTAGCAAAGTTCCAGCTGTTGCGACCACTTGGAGAGTAAATCAGAGGATGGAAGATCTTTCTCTCTGTCTCTCCTACTTTCTGTATATTTGACTTTACAATAAAAATATCACGAAAAACAGAAAATATAATTTTATTTTGGCACAAAAAATATACATTTTATATTTTTTGAAACTCATGCTGGGGCCTGTAGCACTGGCACCCCATGTGGGAGTTGTTTCGAGTCCCAGTTGTTCCACTTTCAATCTAGCTCCTTGATTGTGGCCTGGGACAGAACAGGATGGGCCAAAGCCTTGGGCCCCTGAATCCGTGTGGGAAACCTGGAGTAAGCTCCTGGCTTCTGTCTTCAGATCTCATCTCTGGCCATTGTGGCCATGTGGGGAGTAACCCGTGGATGGAAGATCTCTGTCTCCCTGTCTCTCCTTCTCTCTGTAACTCTAAAAATCCCTGCTTATAATGGGTCTTCAAAAAGTTCATGGGAAATATTATAAAAAGTGCACCGATGTTTGAAGAGCTGTGGTTTTTCTGAATTGCTGAAAGAGAACATTCTTATCTGTTGACACTGGGAGGATGTGAAGCTAAAGAAAAGAGAAACACCAAGAGATGATGAGAGAAAAGTCCAGCTGGGAAATCTGCTTGGAGTCCCGGGTCCAACTCTTCCTAACACCAACTACTCATGACTCTCTAGTGATAGGAGCCACAGATCAAGAAAGCCAAACAAGCCCTCACAACATGAAGGGCTGAGTGATGTCAAATCCATCAACAAGGCTGGTTGAGTGACATCAAACCATTTAAACTCTCTGAGGCTGCATGGGCATGCTTTGCTTGGTTCACTGCGTACATCTACTGGAGAACAGGGTTTAGTTCATTATCAAGACAGCTGGCCCTGGACAGGCAGAGTCACACAGAAAGGCAGTTATCAGTAAGGGTGGAGTCTGATAGATTCTTGCAGGACAGAGACATGACTTCTTTACATGAGGTCTACTTTGGGATGGCTCAGGTACCAGCAGAATTCCATGTTCTGGCCCATGCTTTGCACGTGTCCAGTGCATCCTGATGGCTTCTTCCACCAGAGAGACAGACTCTGGCAAAGGATGAAACCCTTAGAGCTAGACCACTCAGGTAGCAGTAGGAAGGTCCCTGGGGAGAAAGAGCCATGAAGAGTGTTTAGGAACGCAAGCCTTGGGTATCTCATGTGGCATTTACAGCCTATTAGGAGCAGAGTGGCAGAGGAAATCCTGTGCTTCATGAATGGCCTACACAGGTACAGGTCATCAAAAACATGGGATTACAACCAAGGAAGAGTTAGCACCAACTCAGAGTGATAGGCACAGGGACATGTGGGTGGAGATCTTGAAGGACTGGACAAATGGCCTTAAGGATCAACTGTGTGTCTCCCATCCAAGTACCCAGGCTCCACGAGCTAACTTCTGAGCTTAGGGGCAACCTCCTGCGTGCTGGGTGATGGAAGAAACACCAAGTTAGCTGACACGAAAGTCTCAGAGGCTGTAAGAAGAAATCCAGCTGAAAGCTTGACTTCTCGGGCACCTGCCATGGTGGCCTGACACTTACACACAGGGAGTCCTCTCTGGGACTCAACACACAGCAGGTGCTCTGGGAAGGCAATAGTATATGCTGTTCCTGCCTTGGAGAGAGCAGGTTTGCACAAAGGCAACACAAAGCACAAGTGTGATGGACCAGAGATGTAAAACTTTGCCTTCCTAGTGGAGGGCGAATTTTGTGCCTGAATACACTGAGGGGGCCACCTGGCTGTTTGCTCTGTTGTCCTGTTGGCACTTCTCTGCACTGGGAAGTACCTTAGCTGCCAAAGCGGACAATGAGGTCTGCGGCACATGCTGCTGTTTTGTACCGGAGGAGATGATGTCATGTGTAAAGGAGGACTGGAACTAATAGAAGGGATCATTGCTCACTGTTATTTTTGGTATCTCTCAAAATGCAGCACATGGGCACCCACCCACACCGCCTCCACACAGACCTGCTCTGGCTGTCCTGTCCTAACGCACTGGGATTCAAAAATAGTGCCACCCCCAGAAGATGGTGTGTGGCTGGGGAGGCAGACAGCAGTAGACGTGCAGGCGCCCTCAGGCACCAGGAAGCACATAAGCCAGAGGGAGACCATGTGGGTCAGAACGTGGCACTCAGGAGGCCCTGGAAACCTTCTGTGCCATGAAGGAATGGCACCAAGTCAAAGAGGGCTTGGAGTGGCAGCCAGTTTTCTGTATTCAGAGGGCCTGCACAGTGTGCAGGGCTGGGACAGGGGTGGCCACAGGTTGTCTGGGGCCTCTTGCAAGCCACACTCAGATCTTCAGAGGAAAAAAAACACGCAGGGTTGGAAGCAGGTACAAAAAGAGTTAAGATGCTGGGGCTGGACCTGATCTTAACCTTCTCCCACAGTGATGGACAGTCGGCTTACCTGGCCTCACCACCAAAACATTCCTGCTCCATCACCGTGAATGTGACCCAAATCCAATGGCGAGAGGAGCACAAGGATACTGCTAGAATCCCACTATAGACATAATGACTTGTGTCGTCTTAAGATATATGGACTGGAAACCTAATCCCCAAGGTGATGGAATTAGGAAGTGAAGGGAGAGGCTAGGAGGGGCATCCACAAGAGGTGATTACATCACGAGGGTGGAGCACTTTTATGAGGGATTAGTACCTTTAGAAAAGAGGCCCTAGGAACTGCTCTCATTCTGCCCAAGTGAACCTATTCTGAGACGCATGTCCATGAAGCAGGAAGTGGGCCCTCATCAGACGCTGAGTCTGCTCGCACCCACCACTGAAAGATGGAAAGACAAACTTGCACCTTCTGGAGATAACATCAGATCCTGTCATTCATTCTCAAACTCTGAAACCAGTGGCTACTGAGCTCATAGGCAGGTGGAGAGAGGGTGCCTGGAGCATAAGGGCATCAGGGTGTGGAAAGGGGTGTGCCTGTGGCTATTAGCATCTGTGCTACAGGATCATCGGCAGGAAACCAAAGTCCCTGTGGTTATAGAGATGCCCCAGTTAAGACACGAACTGGAATCTGATGTTGGGGTCAGCAAACACTAAGGGTGCATGAGACATGTGCCTCAGGTAAGAAGGCATTTGAACTTCTGGACACAAAACAATGGTTTAAGACCCTCATAAAGATCTCTCCCTTTGAAAGAACCAAGAAAAAGGGGAGACAGAGAGAGCGTCCATTCTTGAGTTCACCTCCAAAATGGCTTCAACGGCTGGGACTGGGTCAAATTGAAGCCAGGAGCTTCATCCAGCTCTCCACATGGCTGTAGAGGTCAAAACACTGGGGTCATTTTACACTGATTTCACAGATGCATTAGCAAGAAGCTGGATTGAAAGTGGAGCAGCTGGAACATAAATTGGTGCCCATATCACAGAAGTCAACTTAACCTGCTGTGCCATAAAGCTAGTTCCTTGGTCCCTCTTTCGGTTGCACGCCTAGGAGTTGCTAAACCAAGGGAGAAGATGTTAGCAGGCAAAGCAACTGAATTCCCCCCACCCTTTTTTTTTTTTTCAGCAATTGTATTTTTAAATTTCCTCAACAGGACTGCATAATAGCCAAGAACCATAATGCTGCCATTGGAGGCATGTTTACAATTCAGAATTAAATCAGTTTTACAAAAATAGGATTGATGGGCTGTGGCAAGAACTTGAAAAAATAAACTCCATGAAACTCATTAGGAAGAACAAAAAATGCAGATGAAAATATGGCCTTGAGAAACTCAGAACTCAAGAGGCTGTAAAAACTGGAGCTCTTACCTGATAACAAACAAAAAAAAAATTTTTTTTTCTCAAGCCATGGAACTGAGGTTGACAGATTTTGCACCTTGCCGCATGATACAGAGTGACTGAGTGGCAAAACTTGACTCTCTTTGCTAATCAAATATGATGACAGCAAACATTTGACATGATTTGAAACACATTTAATAATAAAGATCAAAAGCAAGTGGGCCAGAAAAAAAAAAGCAGAACAAGGACCTCAAAAACTCTCTTCCTTGTAAAAGCAAAGAAAGTTACCATCCCCTTTCAGAAACAACTTTTACAGAATTCTGGAAAGTAATGTGACATACCACGCACGCACCATGCCTCATACACCTATATAGCTACTAAATAACTGACTGTAACAGGAGACTCTAGGGAGCACATATTCCAGAGAAACAGCTGACTTGCAGCAAGAACAGTGGGCTTTGTGGCATTTAACTTGCTGTATTCCAATCCCCTGCTCTCTAGTTCCATGACAACATTGAAAACCAACAGATTCACAGCCATTTTGTCAACCAGCAACCTGGTGGCCATTGGTCTGGAGAAGAACGAGGTTAAAGTTTCTTCAAAGCTCTATTCCCATAGAATCATCATTACTTAACCTGCCTGGTGGTTCCCAGGAAAACTTCAATTACAACAAAGCAAAATCACTCTGACTTGAGTCAGAAATATCCACTGTGAAAGTCCTTTCCTTTCCACTAGGGTGCTTATTGAAGACAATTATAGGCAAATACTTATCTTCCTGACTGCTGGAGGCAGTGGACAACAGTCAGGACAAGTAACACCCAAAAAGTTTGAAAGAAAACAGCAGATTCCTGGAAGAATATGTCTCCTAGAATAATAAAGTCTGCCCAGAAGGCCACACACACAGGCCTGTGCGACACTCAGGAAGGATCTGAGAAGTCCCTACACTCTCACCTCTGGTTGGCTTTGAGGCTGTGCAGCAGTAGGAATGGGGGCTCAGAATTGTCAAATGAATGCTGAACTGAAAACAGAGTGTCCAGACACATAGTCTTTCAGCAAAGACTTACTGGTTTAAATTCTTAATAAAAATCTCTATCCAATCATGACCTGGTTACTAATCTAACCAACAAAAACCTCTACTGGCCAGACATGACACAAATATAGGCTTTACAGAATTAGTTCAGAAAAGTCACCAAACACACCACCACAACAAATACCAATAAAACAAACTCTGGGGGAGAGAGATAATCTCTTATCTCTAGTTTCCACATAATATTTTAAAATTTTCAACAAAGAATTGTAACATAAGAGAAACAAGAAACTATTCTACTTAAACCTATGCATATGTGGGGTTTTCACAAAGCTCATGAAATGCACATTATGAAAAAGTATGCATGGATGTCAGAATAAATTGATTTTTCAATATCATTTTCACAAACCTTTTAGACTACCTTCTATACTAATGTACATTAGATAATATTTCAAATGCACATGAAAAGATAAAAAGCACCAGCTCTTTTACATGGGTAATTACATAGGTAAATATAGAAAGAAAATGCAGAAGCACAGAAATCACATAGATAAGTATGCAAAGGTACATGCTACTGTAATAAACACAAATGCATTTTTGTAGTCCTTTTCTGATTTTAAAGACTACATAAAACAACGATTACAGATCTGTGTCGAGGAGAACACATGATGGAAAGACATAAAATGAGCAGCAATGGAGGAACAGAGGAATTAAAAAGGTGCAAGACATACAGAAACCAAAGAACAGATGCAAATCCCACCTTCTTTAATATGTACATTAAATATAAATGGATTAAATACTCCAATTAGAAGGCAGAGATTGACAAAAGTGAATAAAATGATCTAATTTAATACACTTTAATTCAAAGATACTAATAGATTAAAAACAAAAGGTAGAAAAATGATAAACCGTGAAAACAGATATAAAACAGAGATAAAATGTCTAAGACAATGACATACAAAATGCTGTATGTTTAAGACAACACTGCTACAGGCAAGATAGGCAAGTATGCAACAATAAAAGGATCCATCAATCTAGAAGTGACAATTACACACAATAACACATAATACCAAAGATTCAATTTATAACAAGACTGATAGAAAAAATAGAGATTTCACCTTCATCTGATTTTTTACTAATTACTGAAGCTGAATTCTCTATTTTTTGCTACGGAAACAAAACACGTGAACAACATGATAAACTAACTCAACTGAACAGGAATCTATGGAAAACTCACCCACAAATAGCTCTTCTCAAGAGCAAATGAAATGTTCCTCAGTTGAACCATAAAATAAGAATCAATATGTTTATACAGATTAAAATCATACTATGATTTCATGAGGGTGCTTTGGAAAATGGAATCAAAAGAGAGGTTTATTTTGGAGCAAAATAAGTCATAAATCCATGCATGCAAGGCATCTTTCAAAAGTGCATGAAAAACATGTAAGAAAAACCATGTATGTATTTCGAATTTTTGCACCAAAGCAAACTTCTAATTTCCTTTTCTCTCATTTGAAAGTATACTCTTCTCTGTGAACAAAATTAAATTGGAAATCGATAATGGAAAAAATCTGGGAGATCCACAATTACGTGGCTATTAAACAACATACCTTCAAATAATCACTGGATCCAAAAAGAAATCACAAGGGAAAGTAGAAACTACTTTGAGACTAATAAACAAAAACATCGCATGCCAAAAATGCAGCTTGAACTGTGCTTACAAGGAGACTTACTACCATAAATGGCTACAGTAAAAATGATGAAATATCTCATCCATAAGCTTAAATATCTACCTTAATAAATTAGAAAAAAAAAGCAAGTTAAGCCAAAAGCAAACAGAAGAGTAATAAAGATTAGAGTACACAGGTGAGTGATCAGTCTAGTAGTTAACACTAGTGCTGAGCAGAGACAATTGCCTCTGAGCGCCTGGGCTCAATGCCCAGATCCAGCTCACTGCTCAAGTGTTCTGCACAGGCAAGCCCTGGGACACAGCAGGGATGGCCTAAGTAGTTGTGCCCCTGCCGCTCAGATTGACTTCCCAACTCCCAGCTTCGGCCTGGTCCAGCCCCAGTTCTTCTGTGGAAGAATCAGTAGCTGGAAGCCACATACAGAGATCTGACAGATAATTAAAGAAATCAAGATCCATAATAACTAATTGAGAGATTGAGTATGGAATTTCAAAATTATTCCAGAGAAAGTCTGGGCCCAGAAGGTTTCACAGGTGAAGTCTACCCAATATTTCAACATTACCATTGGATACAGATTCCTTTCAAGGTGATAAAAAATGTTTTGGGTACTGATGATAGTTCAGAATTTTCTTTGGAGATGTGAATTACACCTCACTTGTTTAAAAGGAGAAGGGAGATAAAAGCAATCCAATACAGTCTTAAAAATACAACTCCATACCTTTCATCTTGTCTAATACTCAAAATAATTTTGAAGGTGGTATACAGATCGTAAGTCCTTTCCTGTGTAATCCTAAAAGTAAATAATGTTGTTTAATCTCTCCAAGCTTTTTCTTCTACCTGTGAAGGTTTTCAGTAAGTTGGAACGCATTAATTAGATTAACAGAAAGTATGTGCAGATACATAAGGTATATATTGGAAGTATAAACACCCGCACACAACTTATACACGAGAGTCTTCAAAAGGCTCATGGCAATATATGTTATGGAAAAATGCACAAGAACTTTTTTTTTGGTTTTCTTATTATTATTATTAATTATTTTGCATTATGTGACAGTTTCATAGGCTCTGGGAATCCCCCCACCCCTCCCGACGCCCCTCCCCCCTGGTGGATTCCTCCACCTTGGTGCAGTATTACAGTTCAAATTCAATCAAGATTCTTTCCTTGCAAACGTATACCAAGCATAGAGTCCAGCTACTTGTTGTCCAGATGGGTTGAACAGTTTCTTGGGGAGACCATTTCTGGTCAGAAGTTAGAGCTGGTAGAATATCATCCCAGTCAATTAAGAGTCCCAATATAACATCAACAGCAGTTTAATGCACAAGAACTTTAAAAATTTTCACACCAAAATACATATATTTCTTGTTATTTCTTTAGTTTTTTCAGGGGTATGCATATAAATTCCCAGAGCAGAACTGTCTATGATCTTTTAAAAGTCCATGGAATATGTGTATTATGAGAAACAACACATGGAATATATTTTAATGTAAGAACAAGTTAAATTCATGCATATTTTTTTCACAATAGACATTGTCAATGAAACCTTTGAAGAACCTCTTGTGTACAAGGATTTCAAATGTTTTTGCACTACTACAAATTTATCTAATTCAATTTTCCATGAGTCTTTTGGAAGTGATTTTATATTATCTCCATCTTTGATGTACAGAAAGTTTCATAAAGCAATGTAATTCAACTGAAAAGTAGACACAGGTTATGTAAAAATAACAACAGAAAATGGCCATTAAGCATATAAAAATGGACAGCCTTACTAAAAGCTAAATATAACAACCAGATTTCTGGAATTAAAAAAGGTAGACACCATTCATTGTTGGCAGAGAATGAGAAATAGTTATTCTCATATACTGTTTGGTAGGAGTTTTAAAATAATACACATTCCTTGGACAACCATTTGTCACTTTCTAACAAAATCTTTTTTAAAATGTGCTCTAAAGGCACAGAGAGAGTTAGAAAAACCTCTTACTCACCAATCCACTCCCAAAACGTCCATAATGGCCAGGACTGGACAGGCCAAGGTTAGGCTGTGGGAATTCAATCCAGAAGCATCACACGGGTGACAGGGACCCAACTACTTCTCCCAGGCTCTGCCCTGGCAGGAAGCAGGGGTCAGGAATCAGAGCCTGGGCCTGGAATTAGATCCAGGCACCGCAAATATGGGACCCAAGCATCTTAACCTATGTCTTAATCATTAAGCTAAACACCTGCCCCTCCAACAGAATCTTAAGTATAGGAAGCATAGTGCTTTCACCTAGCAATCCTACTTCTGGGAATTTATTCTATATAAATACTCAAAAAGGTAACACAGGAATAAATTAACAAATATTGTTTCCAGATGTCAGGTGAACATTTAAAAAACAACATATCATAAATACTCCTGCTAAAGAAATGGTTACCGACAAACGACTGATTAAAAGAGTAGAATTATCTGTGGGAGTGTTTTAAAAACTTCATGAAAGTAGATGTTATGGTGTTGCAGGTTATTAAGCCACCACCAGCATGCCCACATCCTAAATCAGGGCTACTCTGCTTCCAATCCAGTATCCTGGGAGCCAGCAGATCATGGCTCAAGTACTTGGGCCCTTGCCAAGTGTGGGAGACCCATTAAGGGTTCCAGGTTCCCAACCTCAGCCTGCCCCAAGCCTGGCTGTCACAGACATTTGGGGAGTCAACCAGAGAATGAAATATAAGATCCTCTCCTCCCCTCCCCACCCCTCCCTTCCCCTCTCCTCTTACCTTCCCATACCTTTCCTCCTCTCTGTTGCTTTATCTTTCAAAAAAGAAAATAGACTTTACTTTGAAGTTAATGAGAAATGGAATTAAAAATGTGCTTTGGAGAAATACAAATTTATACTTCATGCATACAGGGGGCTGTGAAAAAGTTCGCAGACAATGTGTATTATGAAAAATCTGCATAGATTTTTTTAAAAGTTTTACACTGAAATAAGCATTTTGCAATTCTATTTTTCATGAACGTCTTGGAGCTCTCTTCTACTGAAATAAAGGTATCTCTAAAATATACTAGGAGGCTTTAGAAATGATCTAAAGAAAAACATGCAAACATAATATGACTTCATTTTTGCAAGCAGGTGCCATGGTTGAGGGAGGCCCTTCTCAGGTGTCTCCTCTCCACTCTGGTCATTTCCAGGGATAGTATGGGGAGAGGAGCACAGGGGAGGGAAATGGGCTTCCAATAACATTCTCCAAAGAAATTCTTTATATCAAAGATTACACTTAATTTAAAACATCTTATTTGAGAGCCTGACATGACAAAGAAAAAGAGCTCCCATCTGCTGTTTCATTCCTTAAATTCCTACAAAGTCAGGGCTGAGTTAGGGAAAAGTCAGGAACACAATCCATGTCTCCCATGTGGATGGCGGGAACCCAACGGTCTGAGCCATCACTGCTTTCCTTAGGGTCTGCACCAACAGGCAGCTGGGAAGAGCAATGGGAGCCAGGAATTGGACCCTTGCACTCCACCATGGGATGCTGGCATTTGACAGAAGTCTGAACCACTAGGCCACACGTGTGCCTGGCCCACACCATACCTCATCACAGACTCAGAGGCTGCTCCCCGAGCCAGGAGTGCAGAAGGGGCCTCATTTTGACACCCTCCTGTGTACAAATACCGAAAAATCTGCAAGTACATGCAATGTCCTATCTCTGAGGATGGGATTATAATTTTTACTTAAAGCTTCTGTAACTTCTTTTTTTGAATTTTGTATTTATTTTTATTGGAAAGGTGGACCTTCAGAGAGAAGGAGAGACAGAGAGAAATATCTTCCATCTGCTGGCTCACTCCCCAGGTGGCTGGCAATGGCTAGAGCTGAGCCAATCTGAAGCTGTGTGGGTCTCCCACACAGGTGCAGTGTCCCAAGGCTTTGGGCCATTTTCTACTGCTTTCCCAGTCCACAAGCAAGGAGCTGGATGGGAACTGGAGCAGCCAGGACAGGAACCGGTGCCTATGGGATTCTGGCACGTGCAAGGTGAGGATTTTGTCACTAGGCTATCATGCTGGGCACTACAATTTGTTTTCAATGACTCCTGCATCTAAAAAATAGTTTAAAAAGAAAAAGCATCTCCTGAATCCACTTTTGACTTCCTCTGTCTGAGCAGACTGTCCTTCCAGGAGGAAGCCTGTGCCCTCAGTGGTGGCGCAGTCAGGACTTGAATCAGCAAATCCTGATGCTCACAACCACCAAACTCCCACAGCCTGCAAAACAGAGTTACTAGGTGCCACCTTCACTCTACCCCATGCCTTGCACTAACTGGGAAGAGATGTAGGCATCAGATTCTGTTCAAACACCCAGGTGGTCCCAGGAAGTCACGAAGGCCTTGCTCCTCTCCACTGGCCCAAACCTCTCGTTTCCTCCCCCCACCACTTTCCCACCTCTACCAACTCCACTTCCTTCCCCTCACTGGGAGGAGCTGGCTGCAGTATCCCTTCAGCAATCCTTCTGCTCCAACTATGAGCCAAGACGTTGTTTTCCAAGTGGAAAGCTAGATTTTCCCCAGGTGGAGGCAGGGTATGTAAGAGACAAGGTGCAGAAGGGAGAGAAGCCACCATCACGTCTCTATAAACTGCTGGGCTGCATGACCCTGCTGCTGGGAAGTGAGGGCTTACATGAGACCATGCTGGTAAGTGTATTCACATTCATAAGAGCAGACAAGCAGGAAGGCAACCAGGTCAAACAGAGACAGAGCAGAGGTAGGTACTGCACGACTATGGGCTAAGCTGTTCTTTGGGATGCCAGCATCCCTCGCTGAAGTGCTTGGTTCAAATCCCACCTCTGCATCCACTCCAGGTTTCTTTTAACACCCGGGAGGCAGCAGATGGTGACCCAAGCCACCCACGTGGGAGACCCATAGGGAGTTCCTGGCTCCTGGGTTCAGCCTGATCCAGCCCAAGGCTCTTGGGAACATTTGAGGAATGAACCAGTGAATGGAAGATGTTTTGTCTTTCTGTCTGTCTGTCTTTTCCTCCGTGACACTCTACCTTCAAATAAATTCCTAAAAAAACAAAACAAAACAAAACAAAAAGAACCGTGAGAGCCACTGGGCATGCAGCAAGCCTCAGATGAGTTTCCCCTCCCTCCTGGCTCTGTTTTGGTGTGTGAGAGCAGTAAAGTGTAGGCTGTGAGACATGAGGCCAACCTACACACCACTAGGAAACTGGCAGCAAATGGACAGGGAGCCAATGGCTGTGAGAGTCTCCAGCAAGCAGCCTTGCCTCCTTCTGCTCCTGTCCTCTCCTGCGATTGCTGTGGCCTAGCATAGTCGTTATCCAGGTATTTGGGCAGTTATGACTGCAAGCAATTCAGAAGACTAGGACCTAGATGGGTTCTAGGATTTTGGTGAGGATGGAGGTAAGATTTACATATTTATTGTAAAGGCAGAGTTACAGCAGGGATAGAATGAGAGATACAGAGAGAGAGAGAGAAAGAGAGAGAGACACAGAGAGAGAGAGAGACACACACAGAGATCAGCTCTGGAAATTTTACATGTGCCTCAGTCAGTTATCAAAAAATTTGTGCTTGGCACTTTTTTCTAGTTATCTGTTTGTTTATTTGTTTAAGAGAGACAGTTCTCATATGTTGGTTCATTCCCCAAATGTGTACAAAGGCTAGTCCTAGGCCAGGCAAAAGTCAAGAACCTATAACCCAATTTAGATCTCCCACATAAGATGGCAGGAACCCAACTACCTGAGCCAACACTTGCTATCTCCCATGGTTTGTGTTAGCTGAGCTGCTGGTTTCCAACACAGCGAAGGCATTGCCATCAAGTATCTTCAGCTTAGACTCCAGGGACAATTATGACTCGAGGGTGACAAGTGCTAAGATGTAATATGTGGTTTTGAGGGCAGGAGGGCAGGATGTTCCACCCAGAAGAACGTGGGAATGTAAGCCAAGAATGGATGGGTGAGTAGAAAGTGTGCCACCAGAAAATTACTGTGTGTGTTGGAATGAGGGCCTAGGGCAAGATTCCAAGGATGAGGAATCACACACATAAAAGCCTGGAGGCAAGAAAGGAAGTAACCTGGTCCAGCTATCAGAGGCAGCTCAATATCACCAAAATCTTGACTGTCATACTGGGAGTGTAAAAGGGGCTAAACCAAATGATCTGTGACAATTAAGCCATGTTGAAGCATTGCACTCTAGTCTAACGACAATGAGAGCATAAGATTTTCAACGGGAAAATGACATCTTCATATTTGGAAGCCTATGTCCACTCTCACCTTGAGTTCCTGTGTTGAAATCCCAACCCCCACAATGTTGGAGTCAGGACATAGGGGCAACTGGGAGTTGTCCAGGTCATGGGGATGGAGCCCTTTATGAATGGGAATCACTACTTTTACAAAAGTGACCTGAGGGAGTCCCTCACCTGTGTCACATGTGAACATGGTGGGACACCATCTCTGAACCAGAAACCAGATTGGCTGGAGCCTTAGGTCTTAAAAGACTTCCAGCTTCCAGAATCATGAGAAGCCATCTTGTGAGATTTATAAAAGCCACTCAGCAAGGGTGGTTTGGAACAACTTCCCTAAGAGACCAAGTCAAGAGCAGATCAGGGGTAGGAACATTGCAGCAGGAGGGTGGCATGGCCTCAGTGGCATGGGGAGGGCTGAGAAGGAAAGAAAACACAGAGAACACGGTGCCTGAATAAGAGCTGGGAACTGAGGCCTGGAGACAAGGAAGATGAACCCTGTGTTGGAGGCCCCGAAGGCCTGGTGAGGCTGGGCTGTGGGAGAAGGGGCACTCACAGCTCGGTCGGGAGCCTGTCTGCAGAGGAGAGAAAAAAAGTTCAAGGGAATCAACCAAGAGCTGGAAATCAGTCACAGTTCCAAACTGACCAGTGTCATATCAACAAATGCTCACACTAAAGGAAATGAATGCTGAGTGCCCTTGGCCACTCCACCTCAATCCACACCCCACACATGGGCACCTTAGGAAACAAGTCTGCAGCGCACACACCAACTCCACCATCTTCTTCTATTCACAGAGGAGGTAAGAATGCGAGGTTGATGAACCTTTAAGAACACCACCAGCCACCAAGAGTGAACCCTGCGCTGTGGCTGATCCTGCAGCTCTCAGCACAGAGGCACCACCTGAACCTGCTATCCGCAACCTGCCAATACCCACACTGCGCACCCAATCGACTGGTTCTGGGTAGGCAGTTCGTGAGTCTGGACACAGGTACGGCATTCTGGGTCTACCACCTATATTTAGAGCTGTCCCTCCCCACCATTCCAAAACACCACCTGACAACCACTGATGTGTTCTCCACCGCTCTCGTTCTGTCTTGTCAGGATGTCACAGAAATGGAATCGTACAGTGTGTAACATTTTTAGACTGGCTCCTCTCACTGAGCGTGAGGCTTGCGAGACTCCTGCAAGCTGTCGTGGTTACCAGCGGTTTGCTCCTTTTACCCTCCTGCTATTAAACACGGAGCGCGCTGACAGCACTGTGAAAGATATAATTTGCCTTGCTCCTTTTAGCACCTATGTTTTCTCTTGCACAGATGCCAAAGAAATTGTCTCTCTTTCATCACAGGTGTCCTGACTGGAGCAAGACAAATTCCTAACACTGAGGATACAGAGAAATCAGTGACTTTTGCCAGAAGAAATCAGGAAAACATTCAAGTCTGTACACATATGTGTGTTAGAATTTTTCAGACCAATTTATTAAAAAAAAAACATCGATTAATTTCATTATTTTTTTTCCTAAAGGCAGAGAGACCCAGAGAGAGATCATCCATCACTACCCAAATGCCTGCAACAGGAGTCCAGAACTCATCCATGTCTCCCACGTGGGTGGTAGGTACCCAAGTGACTCAATTCATCATCTGCTGCCTCCCAGAGTGCACATTATTCAGCAGGAAGCTCAGGAGAAGCAAAGCTGTCAGGAATCAAAGCAGACACTCAGACACAGGAAGTTGGTATCCCGAGTGGAGATTTCACCCCTCTGCCAAATGTCTGCCTCTTCGGATCACTTCTAATTTCTGTAGTAGGAATGTTCCATGTAATCCAATGAAAAAGAAAAAAAAAACAACCTTTATTTTTCATTGTTTGCAGATCTATCTTGGGAGAGGAAGTCAAGCCATAGTTACCAAATTTGCTCACCATTAACATAAAGATACAGGAGCCCAGGAGTGCATGGAAGTCTGAGCTAGCCATGTGCTGCCCAGGATGGCACCCTTGTTTGACAGTGTATTCAGCAAACATTTACTGAGTGCCTGCATGCGCACGCTCCACTGAGTCCTGAGAAGAGGAGCAGATAACACACATCCCTGCCCTCAAGGGAGGTGGTTCCAGAAGGTCCCCAGGCCACAGAGTTCCCGCAGTTGGATCCTTACTATCCCCACAGCGCTTCACCTAGGCTTCCTTAAAGCCACATGTCCCTGAGCTTCCACCAGAGCTGAGTCTGCTGTCATCTGCTGAGCCATAGAGCATCTGCCCACCAATCCCACAGTGACCAGAGCTCGGCAGGATGCCTTCCTGACCAGCCTGGGCCTGGCTCCTTTCTCCACCCCAGCAGCATAGCACAGAGCCCTACAGGAGCCTCCACGATGCATGAAAGGCGGGCCACACGGACCTCAAGGGGAGTTCAAGAGAAATACTCAAGGAGCATAAGGCAGATTTATTCCGGTGCCTAATACAACAGAAGCCTACCTCTTTTTTTTTTTTTTTGTAAAAAAAAAGATGTCTTTGTTTTTATTGGAAAGGCAGATACACAGAGAGGAGGAGAGACAGAGAGGAAGATCTTCCATCTAATGATTTACTCCCCAAGCGGCTGCAATGGCTGGAGCTACACCATTCCGAAGCCAGGAACCTCTTCTGGGTCTCCTCAAGCGGGTGCAGGGTCCCAAGGCTTTGGGCCATCCTCGACAGCTTTCCCAGGCCACAAGCAGGGAGCTGGATGGGAAGCGTAGCTGCCAGGATTAGAACCGGTGCCCATAAGCGATCCCAGTGCACGCAAGGTGAGGACTTTAGCCGCTAGGCCACACCGCTGGGCCCAAGCCTACTTCATTTGAAAGGCAGCTTTACAGAGAGAAAGAGAAATACAGAATCTTCCATCTGCTGGTTCACTCTCCAAATGCCATTTGGCTGGAGCTGAGCCAATATACAGCCAGGAGCCAAGAACTTCCTCCTGTTCTACCATGTGAGTGCAGGGTCCCAAAGTTTTGGGCCATCTTCTGCTGATTTCCCAAGCTACAGGCAGGAAGCTGGATTAGAAATGGAGCAGCCAGGACACAAATTGGTGCCTATAAGGGATGCCAACGCAACAGGCAGAGGTTATTCTGTAAGTCTTGGCACTAGCCCCCAAAAGCCTATTACAAAGAAGACAACCCTTTGCAGTCTTTTAAACAGAACAATACACTTATCTCTTCCAAAGAAGGAAGACGGAGGCTCAGATGCAGACAGGAATAGTAATGAACGGCTTCCATCATGGCAACAGGAAAAAGCCCAGTGACCATTCCTGGCTACTAGGCAGCACCACCACCACCACCAAATCAAAATACCAGAAACACACCCTCCATCTCCCCAGACATACAAGGCCTGAACGAGGGAGAGCTATAAGTGTCTGGGACTGCCCCCTCCCGGCAGAACAATGACAGAGAACATCAAATTCACCTGCCACCTCATGAACTGATCCATACAATCCAGGTTCCAATCCCTGCAGAATCCTCTGTACCTTTCCCCACACCCACAAGTGGCTCCATCGGGCCAACAGCCTCCAGCGGGAAAGTAAAGATGTGAGATGAGGTTTGTTAACCTCAAGACATCAAGGCTCTGTAAAATAGTCCAAATATCTGTAAGTCCTTAAGAATGACACAAATATGAGGCCTTGTAGGACTCAATAGGCTAGTGGCAGAAGAAGACGTAAGTTAAACAAGTAGATGCGAGACAGAAAAGTGTCCTTAAGGCTGAACAGGAGCAGGTGGCCAAAGGGACACTCCAGGGGCTGAGATGGCTCTGGCTTTAGAACACCTGGTACCTGAGCTGAGCCTTGACAGAAAGATGGAAAACAGCCAGGTCCAGAAACAGGCAGAGGGTGTGACACTGTAGGCAAGGGAAGCATCAGGGGCAGCTCAGGGAGGTGAAGAGCAAGGCATGGTAAGCAGCTGAGTGGTCCCATCAGATTGGAGGGATAATCATGTTCAGGCAGCAGGAAGCTCAGGGCAGGCCTCACAACGGAAGGTTTGAGGGTGAGGGGAAAATCAGCCCAGCAGAAAGCCAGGGAATGGACTGGGGGTCTCCTTGTGGCCAGAGCCAGGCTGTAAAACTTTACCAGCAGTGACCCCTCTGATGCCCATCTGACTTTTCAAAAAAGCAGAGGCAACGGGTGAGGAAAAGGGCAGAGATGGAGCTTAGGGCCTGGCTGCCAATCATATAGTGTGCTGTGTGTACACACAGCAGGTGGCAGGGCTGTTTGATTAAGTCCTACTGCTACCTCTGCTGCTGTCCTTTGTCAAAAGAGGCAGAGTGAGTTGCCAGCAGGAGCTAGTACTGAGCCCCTGTGCCTGTGGAGCACACCTTCGCCCACAGCCCTCTACACACCAGGTCCACACAGCCACACTTCACAGTTTTCTGATTTCAACTCAAGGCAAATGGTGGCTACCATGGCATCTCTCTGGGTTGGACACAGGGACAGTGAGAGATTACCCAGGCTTTAGCCTTTTGGTGGATGCTGAAGCTATTTGAAAAGCAATCCCATAAGAATTGGAACTCATCACCATGCTGGCTGATCATGTACACTGAGGCAGCTGACTGGCAAAAAATACAAAGCAGGATATGGAAAGGAACCAGAAGATGAGTTGCTGAGTCACCTCTCAAGGCCCTTTGAGCAGCTCATGGAGATCCCTGTGATTTCTCTGGCAGCCAAAGATATCCACAAAGGCTATTGGAACAGATGAAGAGGACTTCATTGAAATCTCAGCCACCAGGACAAGCAAGCCTGTGACACAGTGCCTAGGAAAAGTGTTTGGGATGACATTAGTTCTGAAGCATCTGGTGACTCCCAGAAAGCTTTGTTGAATTTGGCAAGCGATGAAAGTCTCAAAGTGATTGAGCGTTTCGGGGGGGAGGCAAAAAAAAAAAAAAGCGGCCCAGAGTCTCTACTACGCTGGTGAGAACCAAGGGGGCACAAGTCAGGACAAATTTACCATGATCCTATTGAAGGAACTTCTCTCAGCTGAAACTAACATTTGATGAATACAGAACTATTAGCTGGAAGTTAACTGAGAACATCCTAAAAGGAGAATTGTCTGGGCATTTGGAAAACTTACTGCTGGGCCATAGTTTGTTGCATGAGGAATACACCTGCCTTTTTTATCTGGAAAACTGCTTCAAGCGCTAAAGGGCACTCACTGTTGGGACTGTTGGATTTACTCCGAACAGAATGATGGTTTTGCGACCGGAAACTGACATTCTGGACATTCCTGCAGAGTTACAGAAATAGCATGGCTACCCCTATAATCAGCCGTTCAGATGCTTCTGGAGGCTAGCAAGTTACTCTGTCTTCACGGTCATTGCTCCCAGGATGGGCTCCACACACTTCTTTCACAATCAAGCACGCACAGCAAACCATTGCCTTAACAGTAATGTTCACTGTTTCCTAACAACAACGCAGGCAGAACGGATGATCCTAGAATCTTTCCTTCAAAATGTGCCATTTTATAAGTGACATTAAACTGTCATAAAGGACCTACTATTATTAAAAGAATTAGACTGATGCTTAGGTTTGGTTTTGTTTTTTTCAACATCTGTTTTAAACCACTAAACATAAAGAAGTATGATTTTAAAATGTTGCCAGTTAAAAAAAAATAATAACAGAGGGAGGTAGCCCTAGAAGAACCAAGCATACTTCTCTCATCCCAACTGGCTGGGCACCTTGCAGCGGCAAGAGGGCCAGGAAGAGCGTAAGCTTTCTCTTGGGAGCCTTGCCGCAAAGCAGGCACAGGAAGCAATTAGAGATGCATACGTGCAGGAGCCCGGCCAGGGCCCTGAGCACACACAAGGTCACCTTAGATCCTGGGGCAGTCAGAGATGAGGAATTCAAATTTCACAGAAAGAGGTCCTGCATCCCTACAACCAGAACAGGCTCAGGGACCCCCATCCTGGGAGCCAGGTTTTCTGCTTTGCAGAGCTCACAGTGTGGCTGGCCTCGAGGCTGCATCTTCGCTCTGCTGTTGAGACTCACCCCTCCTCGTGAGACCACTGAGAATTTTTTTTTATTAATTATTTTGCATTATGTGACAGTTTCATAGGCTCTGGGAGTCTCCCCACCCCTCCCGCTCCCCTCCCCCCTGGTGGATTCCTCTACCTTGATGCAGTATTACAGTTCAAATTCAATCAAGATTCTTTCCTTGCAAACGTATACCAACCATAGAGTCCAGCTACTTATTGTCCAGATGGGTTGAACAGTTTCTTGGGGAGACCATTTCTGGTCTGAATTTAGAGCTGGTAGAATATCATCCCAGTCAATTAAGAGTCCCAATATAACATCAACAGCAATTTGCAACATTATGGAATTGACATGGTTTTGAGTAACCAGTATGTTAAAAAAAAAAAAAAAAGAAAAGAAAAAGCAAGTTCTTAACCACATCCTATGATTAGCTCATTCACATTTCAATTTTAGTTCATATACAGGACCGGCTGCTATATACCTTAAAATGGCTATAAAGTACCATTCAGCTGTCTCGTGTCTATTTCATTTTAGTATTTAGCCATTTGTTGTGTTGAAGTATAATTTTGCTGATCTTGGCAGATTTTAGGATAATCTAGACTGGCTTGTAACTCTAACAAGACATTTGTCGACAGTTAAGGTGCAGAACATTTTTTGGGGGGGGGGTGCAGGAAAATCCTCAACACCATGGTGAGGAGTGACAAAGAGGCCACTGAGAATTTAACACTGTTAAGTTGGCACAGGGCCTGACCGTGCAGGAAGGCTGAAGAGACATGCACCTTTGACCATCATCATAAGGGTCCTGGAGCCTCTGCCACAGCAGGGAAGCAGACAGGAATGTCCAGCCAGACTTCCATCTTTAGTTCCCACCAAAGGCGTAGCTGTCCCCCAGCATGGGGAGAAACCGTGAGCCATTACGTGAGGCATTGGAGAGCGCAGGCAAAGGCATGCAGGCTCCTGGACTGCCAGGTTGTGTGGCCTGAAGGTCCTGGCTCCCAGGAAGGCTTGCCCTAGCTACAGCAGCAGACACATCACACCCCATTGAGCATGCTATCTGGGGTTCTCAGCCATGAAGGTAGAAGCTCCCAGCAGGAGGTCAGGTCAGACCCCAGAAATGCTTTGCATCTTCTCAACGGCCTCAGTCACAGAGAGAGACAGCATCTAGAGGCTGGGGTGCAAGGCTAAAGGAAAGGGTCTCTTGTCGTCTACGGCCATACCACCCTGAACGCACCTGATCTAGGAAAGGGCCTCTTTATTAGAACCCACGCTCTAGGCCAGATGGGAAAAAAGTGGGGAGTGATCTCAGGACCTACCATGAGTGAGTGTTTACAATATCTCGCTGGGAATGTGGAAGTAAATCAGGACCAAAGCAGGGCCCTGCCGCACGGGCAATTCTGAGGTCAGGTCCAACAGTGGGATGTGAACCCCTCGGAGACTGGTGGACAGACTGGGGCATGACTGAAGAGCCTCAGAGAAGGGGGACCACAGAGCTGGAGCCTCCAACGTGGAAAAGCGCCGGCAAGGCCACTTTGGGATGTAGAAAGTTCCCAAGGTCTGCAAAAGGAAGTGGGATTAGCTGCCTGGAGGCTCAGCAGTCCTCAAACACGGTGGAAAACAGTTGCAAATGAGCTCTGAACAGCAACCCATCCAGCACGTAGAACAGATGTAATTGAGTGGGCTCCTCCCCGCAAGTGGCTGTCATGAAGGCGTTCTGGTCTTTGGAACAGATGTAACCCCATGTTCAAAATTCATAAACCAGGCCCAGGCTTTCAAAGCAGTTCTGATTGGAGCATTGCTGCCAGGGCCCACTTATCTCTGGAGTCACAGGGAAAAGTGTGTAGGACCACAAGTCCTGTGCTAGGTGGCGGTCTTCTAAGAATGCCAGCTCTAGAACTTACCACTGTCCCATCTCCCTGAACTGAGAGCCCTCTCCCTGGAATCAGCTTTCCAGGCTCCAGAGCCATCTCTGCACTCAAAGAACACATCAGAGTCCACAAGTCATCTTCCCCAGGCAAACCAAGAAGCACAGAGTTCATGCCCCTACACTGACCACTCGGGAACACCAGCCAAATGGGCCGATGCCTACAGCAAACTTTATCACCCTCTTGGCTAGAAGCTTGTGGCCTTAAGATGACAAATCTCTGGCTTTGAGGACATGATGCCAAGAGCTGCACCACCACACTCCCCTCCCCCAAGTCACACAGTGTGGAATGAGGAGGACCTGCACTCCTCTGATACAGGTTTCACGCCCACTGCCCGTAGGGATGCAGCCAGCCCCTCATGGCATAGGAGACCTAACCTCGACGCTGCAGAGGCCTGGGAGTGACTAGTTCCTGTCTGGGTGCTGGGGTGCCACATGAGCAGCTCACTCCTGACCTGTTACCCGTGGCTGCAAGGCTCACACTGAATGGGTTAATAGTGTCACCAGTGGGAGCTCACGGGCCACAGACAGGGAGACTGAGAAACAGGTGTCTTAAACCTGCCAACTATGTGGCCTCAAGATACACTGCTGCAAGAGCTTCCTGATTTTATTTAACTGTTTGAAAGGCAGAGTAACCAGTAATTGCTCTTCAAGTGAGCCTTAGAGTAATTTGCGCTTTAACTGCATCACTTAACTGTCCTGTCACAGTCTTGATATCAGGAAATGCTGCCCATAGTCAGAAGTCCTGCTTCCCCAGAGAGCGGCCCCCAGTGACACTCCGTGGGTTTCTGGTGTGATGCCCACGGGGACCTTGCAAAGCACAGATGCAGTCCACTGCTGGGAGTCCTGCTCCACTCTCAGGCCAGGAGGCAGCGATACTCAGAACTTGTGCCAGCCTCAGCCTCTGTGGGGAGAAGGTAAAGTGATCTCTGAAGAGAGCAGCATAAACGTGGGGACCCCTGGGATAAAAGACACTACACGTAAAGGAGGAGAAATGGAGGGCCCCACTTCTTGTCCTGCATCCATAAATGAACTCATTTCACCCCTCCCAAATAGGATGCAGACGTCCAAAGCAACGGCTTAACCCACTGTTCCCCAAGGCCCGCCCCTGTCAAGCCTGACTGACACTGTGCTGGTCCCAATGTCCTTTCTCACAAGTTCTTTTTCCCAAAGTGACCTGGAAGACCTGGAAAATTCTTCCCCCAATTGCCCCTTCACTCTCAGCCCATATGCACAGAACAGAGCTAGCAGAATACATAACCTCATGATCAGACCAGAGAGGCCCTTGCCCATGCAGCCCTCACAACGTTATCATAGGGTCCAATACCCATCATTGCGAGCACTGGAAAAGAACTCAGGACTGAAAGTCAGGAATCCTGGCCTCAGCTTACTGTGCAGCCCTGGGCAGCCAACAAGATGTCCCTGACTCACTATCCTACCCATTTATGTCTTCAGACTCCATATGAAACTAATGTGGCAATGCTCAGGGAAGCATTTAGTCAATGATGGTGCACCAGGCAAACACTGGGCACCTCCACGACCACTCCTGCAGACATTCCCCAAGCTGCCTTATGTCTCGGCAGGAGCCCGTCACTTACCAACGAAAAATTCCCGTTTCACAACGAAAGTCAATAGACTTTTTAAAAAGATAAAAGAACCTATCATAGCAAGTACTTTCTTTTAAAACAATTCTTGGGGAAATTTAACTGACACATGGGATGTTATGTGGTATTTCAATACATGCGCTAATGTGTAATGATTAGATTGGGGTAACTACACATCATCACCACCAACATTTATTTCTTCTTTGTATGGGAAACATTCAAAATCCTGCCTATTTTTGAAACATTGAATTAATTCTTATCAACCAGTTACCCTACTGAGCTGTAGAATATCAGCAGATTATTCCTCCCCTCCAGCTGTACTCTTGTATCTATGAACCATTTAGCTCCACCCCTCCTCACCATACCCTTCTGGGCTGTGCTAACCATTGTTCTTCCATATCTCTTCATGTGATGCTTGTCCTGCTCTGCTAATTTACTTCATTCACTTAATACCATGGTTCCTTATTCCATTGACACTGCAGAAAATGACAGAATTTTATTGTTTTTCATGGATAAATAATAGTCCAACATGTCTACATACCACACCAAGTACTTGTGCTTCAGTACGTCTGCCCCAGATTCTTCCCCTACTGGCAATACATTTTGTTTTCGAATTTTTCATGAGGCAAATATTTTTTTAAAGATTTATTTTATTTTTACTACAAAGTCAGATATACAGAGAGGAGGAGAAACAGAGAGGAAGATCTTCCATCCAATGATTCACTCCCCAGGCGGCCGCAATGGCTGGAGCTGAGCCAATCCGAAGCCAGGAGCCTCTTCCGGGTCTCCCACGTGGGTGCAGGGTCCCAATGCATTGGGCCGTCCTCAATTGCTTTCCCAGGCCACAAGCAGGGAGCTGGATGGGAAGTGGAGCTGCCGGGATTAGAACCGGCGCCCATATGGGATCCCGACCCCGGTGCATTCAAGGCGAGGACTCTAGCTGCTAGGCCATGCCGCCAGGCCCGAGGCAAATATTTTGGATGATTGCTGAGTTCCAGGCACCGCTGCTAGGCACTACAGTTTGCAGAGGGACGATAAACACGTTCGCTGTGCTGGGTGGTGCCGAAGGCTTTCAAACCGGAGCCAGGTTAGTTAGTGGAGGTACTGGTTTACAGAGGGTGGCTGTGGAAGGCTGTGGAAGTTGAGAAGGTGGCGGCTGGGCAGAGGGCGAATGAATTGAGGGCTGAAGTGGAGCAGGGGACAGGGGTGGAGCTAAATGGGATAGAAGCAAATGTAGGCGCTGAGGAATGAAAATTCCAAGTGCAGAAACAACAAAACAAAGGGGGGAAGAGGGAGTTCAGAGGCATGCTGGAGGCTAGGGGAAAGGCAGTGAGCGGTGGGCAGGCCTTACTGCACTGGGACAAGAGTCTAGATTTTACTATGAGTCAAGTAAGATGTCATCAGATCTCCTGAGCAGGAAATGCAAAATTCTAAAAGCAAATAGTGTCCAAGTGTTGAATTGGTTGCTGTGGTGTTGTGACGAAATCTCAAGCCATCCCACCTGGCACATGAATCACTCCCTTGTCCAGCTTGCCCAGGCTGCATACACTACCCGCCCGTCAAGCAGCAGCCATCTCAGCTATCAGACTGATGGTCACGGTGTTACAATGCTTATGTTCAAGTAACCCCTGTTTTACTGAATAATGGACCCAAAGTGTAAGAATAGTAATGCTGGCAATATCAGGTGTGCCAAAGAGCCATAAACGTGAAAATTTTCAACTTCAGGGAAGAAAGACTGCTGCGGTTGCTAAGATCTCTAGTCATTTCTTTCTATGCCTCACTTAGAAATTAAACATTATCACTGGTATACATGTAGAGCAAAAAAACATTTTGCTTGTGGAAATATGCAATATATACAAATAGACAGACAAGGTGTTCAGTTCCATGTTTCCAGGCATCCACTAGCAGTCCTGGAACAAATTCTTCCCAGATAAGCAGAAACTACTGTGCTTGGAATTATGCCTTCTGCAAATAAGGACAATTTTTTCCCCTTCCTTTCCAAACATTTCTTTGTGTTGGGAAAGATTCTTGCTGTGGGTTTCTACAAAAAGAACTTTAGATGTACGGTTTTTGTTTTCCTACAACTCACAGTTTTTAATCAACAACAAGCTGGTATTTTATAAAATGCTTTTTCTACATATACTGAATAGATCAGATAACTTTTTTTTAATTCACTTAACATGGTGAGTTAAACTCACTAACTTCAAATGTTAAACAAACACTACATTCCTAAGATAAAACCCTATGTGGTCACGAGGCACTATTCTTTCTATATATTGTTGTATTCACTGTGCAAGTATTTTTTTTGTGTGTCCCTACATTCACAGAAACATACTAGCCCATAAAAACTTTTTATTTTTAAAAACTATATTGGCTATGTTAGGCTCATAAACTGATCTGGAACATATTTCCCCTGACCTATGACTGTGTAACAATGGTATTATCACTTCCTTAAGCATGCTCTGAAATGTCCAAGTGAAGTCATTTGGGCCTGATTGTGTGTGTGTGCGTGGGGGGGGAATTTATTTCCATTTTCAACTTTTTTCTTGGATCAACTTTGATTATCTGTCATCTGAGAAATTTACATTTCATCTAATTCACGGAATTTATCAATATAAAGTTGCTGTTACTCTCCCGCTGTTATTTATTTCTATGCATGAATATATACAAATAAACCTCTTTCACTATGATATTGGATATTTTTCCTCTTTTTCTTCCCCTTGATTTATTTTCTTAAGAGGCTACTGATTTTATTGATCTTTCATTTCCATTTTTGGTTTTTGTTATTTTCTTCAAATGCTTATCTGCTTACTTTGATTTACCTGCCTCCTGTCCTTTGCCAATATTTTACTGCTATGTAAAAGAAGGGTCTTTGAAAAAGTTCACAGAAAGCATAGGCTTATGAAAAAAAAAAAAAAAAAAACCATGCCCAGATCCTCGTTGCTTTGCACTAACGTAAACTAATCTCTTAGTAAACTCTTTGCTATTCGTCACATCATTTCCCATTTCTGGCACTTTCCATCCCTCCACAGGACTCCGTTCTCTATCTGGTGGCATCTGCCTGCCGCCATTGTTGAAGATATTCCTTTCATGATTCCTGTACGAGAGATCTGCAGGGAACAATTTCTGTCAACTTTTGCCAATTTGAAAACATCTTTTCTCACTTATTTCTAGTGGATATTTTCCTCAGAACTTTAAAGATGTTGCAACATGGTTTTTTTTTTATCATCTGCATTGTTACTGAAGGAAGCCAAGCATTGCCTTATTTTTATTCCTATGTATAACATGCTGCTGTCTTTGATTTTTTGGTAATTTAAGTCTGGTGTGACAAGGTGTGGCTTTTCTTTTGATTTACTCTGCTTGAGGTTCCTTAAGATTCTGGAATGTGTAGGCTGAGATAATTTTTTTCATTAAACTTAATACTTCCTCCAGTATTTTCCATCCTGATCTCTCTTCCCTGCCTCTGCTTCCCTTTAGCTTAGCTTTCTGAAAGCCTCTGCTTCTCTGTGCCTTGGTTTGGTTTTGGTTTTTCAAAGATGTATTTTTATTTATTTGAAAGGCAGAGCTACAGAGAGAGAGAGAGAAGGAGAAAAAGAGAGAGATCTTCCATCTGCTGTTGGTTCACTGCCCAGATGGTGGTAATAGCCAGGGCTGAGAGCACCAGGCCAAAGTCAGGGGCCAGGAGTTTCATCCAGTCTTTCAAGCACATGCAGGGACCCAAGCACTTGGGTCATCCTCTGTTGCATTCCCAGGAGCAGTAGCAGGGAGTTGGATGGAAAGTTGGGCAGACTCAAATCAGTGCCCTTAGGAGACGCTGGCACTGCAGAGATAGCCCCGTGTATGTTGGTTCTGAAAACAGTTCCAGACAATCAGCATGGATGTAAAGTATGCCTCATAGCGCAGCAAATATCTGTCCTGAGTAGTATTTTACTTCATTAACAACAACAACAACAAAGATTATGTGAAATTACAAAATTATGCAAAATTACAGAAAGAGAGGCAGAGATGGATAGAAAGATAGACAGATAGATAGATAGTCTTTGGTTCCACTGGTTCACACCCTAAATGGCCACAATGGCCATGAGTTGGCTAGGGCAAAGTCGGGAGCCTGTAACTCCATTTGTTTCACATTTGTGTGGCAGGGACCCAAGCCTTGGACCATCTCCCGCTGTTTTCCCAGACACATTATCAGGGAGTTGAATGGGAGGTGGAGCAGACACGTCTCCAACCAGAGCTCCTATGGCATCTCAGCACCACAGGTGGCAGCTTAATTCACTGCACTACAAAGCCAGACCCAGTTCCACTGCTAAAAACCAGCTGATTTACATGTTAATTGTCTAATATCATACGTAGGGAAGGAGGGCAAACTCAATATTTATTACTCCATCATATCCAGACTTGGAAGTATGATTATGTCGTAAAAGGTGACTCCAGCTGCTGCACAGAAAAGACTGCACAAGGAGATCAGGTACACCCTCATGTCACATGAATAAGACTGATGAGCAAGCATTGCTTCAAGCAGAAAATGCTACCGCTCTGACACCTGTGCAAACGTGGTAAGCCATGAGGAGTAAAATGTGTACCCTCAGATAAACTCATGGGAACATGCGGCCGGTTCTCTCGGACACCAGCTGGGAACACATGGGGTTGAAGATGCAGTGGCAGGAACTTCTCTTGATGTTTTTCTGGCCAGGCCCAGTCACAAGTGGATCAGCAGCTAAGTACTCCGAAATTCCTTCCACATTCAAAGCTGCCACTTGTGTCCTAATGGACACAAGACCCCAAAAGAGGGGTCAGAAAGGGCCTTGAAGTCACACTCAGGTCTCGGGTCTCTGAGACAGCGGCCAATCAATCTTCAGCTGCGGGGTCGGCATGGGTCATCCTCTACCTGTCTTGCACGTGCAGTCAGTTCATCAACAAAAGCCATTTTCTACCAAGCTCCTACCTCTAGCAGAGCAAGGAGCAGTCTGTTGTGGAGAAAGCCAGTAGTTTTTCCTGACTGCCTGGCTAAATGACTCCACGGCATTTCCTGTTTCACAGCCTACGAATGGCCTGTCAACTCAACAGCTTGTAAGTGAGCAGTAAGATTTTATCAAATCAAATAAAACCCAAAGCCACACTAGCCTGTTGTTAGGAACGCCTACTAAGCAGATAAAGACCCGAAAGGGCCTCCTCCCCGCTTCCCCAGCACAAGCTGCCCCTTGCCCTGCACAGTAGAGGCTCAGGTTTCCAAGGCAGCTCACAGCCCAGTGACCTCCCCTTCTCGAGTGTCACCTCCAGCAGTGTCACGGCAGCCACACTTGGGATCTGGGAGAGGCTGGAGTCTGCACCTGAAAGAAGTGGACTGAGCCTCACAAGTGCATGTAAAGCCCATGCAGACAGAAAGGGACTTCATTCCTCCCAGCCTGGTCTGAGACCCCACTTGCTCCTGTTGCTCCACTTCCAGTATAACTCTGCGAGCTCAGAAGTCTGCACCCAGGAAAAGGCCAGCTTGCCAGCTCCATGTTTAACATGTTTAACAGCTTCGTGCAAACACTGAGAGGCCAGGAAGCAGAAAAGGGTGCTGACATCCAGCCTCAAATGATCAGCAGCTCAGAAGCTGTGCTTCCCGATGCCTCCCCAGAGGAAACCCTGGTGACAAATCGGAACAGACTCGCTCTAAACCACCAGGCAGTTTCTCTGTAAGGTTTCTGTGTACACCGTGAGCTTCACCAGCCCAAGGTGGCAGTGGCAGGTTAACATTCCCTTTTGCTGTTGCACCTGTTTCCCTGTGCTCTCAAGATGAGAGATTATTTTCTGGATGTCTGTGCCATTTTCTTCTGATTCACGTGTGACAGCCCTGTGATCAAACCGCTGCAACGTGTAAAGAGAGGTGGGCAGGTAAGAAAACCCCTATTACATGTCTCAGTCATAATGATGAGATGGAGAAGCCCAGAGAGGATTCTAAATTTCCATGCACTCTAGACCTAGGCAGCTGTCATCAAACCACTGTTCATGAAACCTGCAAGTACAAATAAATGGAACAGCCAGGCTTCCGGACATGAGCAGACACTGGCTGGACAGTGAATGGTGTTTCTTCCTTCCAGCACATTCCTGCTGGGGACCTACCTGTTGGCTCCAAGGCCCCCTGAAACCAGATGCCTCCCTGGGAGGGAGCCCTGGCAGCCACAAGCTGCCTCTGTGAGCATCCCTGGGCCACCTGGCCACCTGTCGCTCCTTCCCCCTTTTTCCATCTGTAAACCCACAGAGCCCTCTGGGACACAAAACCTGGCAGCCGGTGTGACCAATGGCCAGCCACAACAGGCACAGGTAAAAGCTTTTGAAAGGGAGTAATTTACCTGTGAAAAAGCAAGCTGGTGCCTTTTGCTCAGACCCTCAGGCTCTGGCTGAGGGGGCCCTCAAGAGCAGTCAGTAACATTGGTCACTGTGTCCCCTCACCCCACCTCGGTTCCTACCTGTAGAGGCAGCTTTCAGAGACACCCCTGGCCAAGGTGCTGAGGGCTAAGGACTAAGGGCTGGGGCCCACCCTTAGGGAGGATGTTTGGCGTGCCCTCTGATAATGGTCAACTGCAATGTCGGCTCAGCCAGCACATTCTGAGAAGTTCCTTATTCCCCAAACAGTATTGTACGCCTGATCTTAGCCAAAAGGCTGAGAAGCAATCCCAAACGCTATCCTAAGGACCAGCATCCAGCCTGGTCACTGTCCCCCAACCACCCACCCACACACAGACAGAACAGCCTCAAGGATGAGTACTCTGCCAGCTCTGGTGCATGGCCTCTGCCATGGTCTGTTCCAGCTACAAAGCCCCATTCCTTTTCTGTAACATGGAACCAATAGCTGCACCTGCTCTCCCAGCTGGCAAGAGAGCAAATGAGGTGATAAAAGTACAGCTTTTAGCTTAAACTTACACACAATCACCTCTTATTCAAGCTGGAGCAGTTCAAGACCAGATCTGGGTCCTAGGAAGCTTGCTGGGCACAGAGAATCAGAAAAATCTTTTCTTCTCTGAGATTTTGCAGGTGGTGAGACAATACTAGGCAGCAGGTGAGCAGCAGGCACCTGGGCAAGGTGCTGTACTGAGAGGCTGGAGGCCCAGCACACATTCTGCTCCCAGGGCAATCACAGTTGTTCTGCTCCTGGGCCTTAGGTACCTCATCCTCCAAAGAAGCCTGGGAAGTCGGCTCTGCCCACTCTATCACACATGTGGGGCTCAGCAAAGACTATGCCAAACCCTCTGTGCCTTGGGAAGAACAGATAACTTGCAAGGAGGGGAGCATTTCTTCAGACTTGTGCACCCTCGGCACAGATGCACCAGGAAGGAGTTTGGCTCAGGTACCAGCAGAGGCATGAGGTGAGTGTGGAGATGCTTGGCCAGGATTCTCCATGTGCAGGCACCACAAGGCATGGCTCATGGAAGTGCTGTCCCTGCTCAGAGAACTGCATTTCCTGCATCACGTGCTAAGTTCAGGAGTCGCCCAAGCACATCTCCCCGGGGACCTCCTGTGCCCGTGGATCAATGGGGACCAGGTAAGCATCAGGGGTACTAGTGCCAGCCAAGAATGGGAAGGCACCTTCCACGGCCAGGCTTGGGATGGCAGGCAGAGATGACCCAGCTGAGTCTCCAAGTTAGGACACCCTGAGGTCTGTCAGGTGTTTTGCTTTCTTGTCCAAACTATTATACTCATGTGCTTAAACCCATGGAAACCCCAAACACACCATTCTCTCTGCCCTGTGTGTGTCTCACACGGCAACAGGAAAACCACAAGGATAATATCCTGTGCCCAGATGGCATGCCAAATCCTGAGCCAATTTGTTTTTTTTTTGTTTGTTTGTTTGTTTTGTCTTTTTAAATTCTGTAACAATGTGGATACCTTGGAAAGGAAATGTTTCACTGTTCCATCTAGCTGGCTCATTTGATGACACAAGTGCCTGGCCTTCCCAAGCCCTGGGATATTTGAAGCTGGTGTCTGTGTTTTGACACAGTGACAAGTGTTGCATCCCTATTTTCTCTGATGACAACCACTAACCAGTGTTCTGAGCAACACACCTGTGCCAGAGTCTGTGACAAGCAGAAGACGGAAAGGAGGAGAAAATATAGTGCAGCTGATTTAAGTACCACTGCTAGAACCCTCTACATTTTAACCAAAAGGCAGTCTGCAAAGAGGTGAAAAAAATCAGAAAGAGGGGCCTAGTGCAACAGTTCAACTGGCTATTTCTTCCGCTTCAAGTGCCGAGATCCCACATGGGTGCTGGTTCATGTCCAGGTTGCTCCACTTCCCTTCCAGCTCCCTGCCTGCAGCCTGGAAAAGCAGTGGCAAATGGCCCAAAGCCTTGGGACCCTGCACTCATGTGGGAGACCCAAAAGAGGCTCCTGCCTCCAGATCATCTCAGCCCCAATGTTGCAGCCACTTGGGGACTGAACCAGTGGACAGAAGATCTTTCACTGTCTCTTCTTCTCTCTATAGATCTGCCCCTCTGATAAAAATAAATAAATCTTTAAAATAAACAAATGAATGAATCAGACAGAGGAGGAGGCCACACACTGCCCAGACAAGAAAAGGCAACAAGCCAGCTGTTCCTGCCATACTCCTGAGGACAGTGAGCATGGGGATCCCCATACCTGTCAGCCACTCACTATCAGGAGTGACCTGGCCATCCAGACCCACTTGTGTCTCAGGTGTGCAGGACCACATTACTTGCAGCTTGCCTGGCTTCCTGCTTGGACGCACTGTCCACCTACAATGGGGTATGTGCCAGGCTGGAAGCAGGCTTTCCCAGCATACTCTGAGGCCTGCAGCTCCAAACGACACAGCCTCCGGCCTGCCGCCTAACGCCGCCTCCCCTCCAGGCTGCAGCCCCACCGACAGGCAGCTGAGCTAATTCTGGGATCCCCACCTCCTACAAAAGCCCACGCGGCACATACTCTGACTCATGCTGGCTCAGGAAAATGCCTGGCTTGGGAAAAGGGTAGCAAGGCCCCAGCTGGGTGTCAGTGAATGGCCAGGACCCCATTCCCAAGCTGACAGTGCACTCCAGAGGTGGACCCAAAGTGGCCTCTGCCTATCATGGCCAAGATATGCCGACACTGAGTCCAAGTGCTCCCCTTCATGAATTTCTTGTGGGCATGTCCCTCCCCCAACCACATGCTCATGGGACAGAGCTGAAAGTGGGAGTTAAACATTAAACTCAGATCACTCTTTATCACCAAGACCCAACTCAGCCCATGGAAATGTCTCAGAATTTGCCCAAATTCTCGAACATAAAATAACATCTGATCAGGAAAGGAGGGAGACAGTAAGCATCTAAAAGTATATTCAGACTTGATTCAAAACTGAGTGAATCCCTATGATGTGTTTCTTCATAAGACCCCAACATACCAAGTGTAATTCCCACCTTCAAGAAGCCCAAATAAATGGCATTTCTGCAGCCCACCTGTGACAGGGATGCAGGAAGCAGCAGAGAGGAAGGGACAAAAACAGTCCTTCTGCCCAGGAGGTGAGGAGGGAATAGAGCTCAGCAATGTCCAAGTGGCCTGCAGGCAGCAGGCCAGGTACGCTAGGCAGGTGGGGCCTCAGGGCTGAGAGAACACAAGTATGAAGCCTGCGGACCACGTGGATGTCTGGAGAACGGAAGAATCACAGCTAGATCCTGTAGGGACTTGGCAGAGCCAGTATTAGCAGGGGCCAGACCCAAAACACCTGTGTCCAAGAGTGTGTGGACAGACTGGAAAGGTCTCTGAGGAGACAGTACTGCTGGGTGCAGATGGAAGATCACGTGGCCAGGCCAGGAGACCAATTGTTCCTTAAGTCACCAGGACCACACCCCTCACTCAAGGGCAGATCAGGATGACCAAGAAGTCATGAAAAGACAGAACTTTGGGAGAAAAAGCCCTAGCCAAGGTATGTGGTTGGGCAGGTTACTTACACCCCAACCCTCCACCATAAACAGAATAAATACTCTGGCAATACCCACCTTGCAGGTCTGATCACAGTATATAACAAGCTAAGCCACAGCACACATGAAATGCAATTTTTAAAAGCTATTTTATTTTTAAAATTTTTTGCTGGAAAGGTAGATTCACAGAGAAGGAGAGACACACAGAGAGAAATATATTCCACTCCCCAAATGGCCACAATGGCCAGAGCTGAGCTGATCTGAAGCCAAGCGATTCTTCCAGGTCTCCCATGAAGAACAGGATCCTAAGGACACACTCCGCTGCTTTCCCAGATCATAGGCAGGGAGCTGGTTTAAAAGTAGATGCAACAGCTAGGACACTGCTAAAGACACACCCATCCCCTACTGGAGTGTCTGGATTTGAGTCCTGACTCCATTCACAATTCCAGTTTCCTACTGAACCTCATCTTCAGAGACAGCAGGTGATGGCTCAAGTACCTGGGTCCCTTCCACCCAAGTGGGAGACCTGAGCTGAGTTCCTGGCTCCCAGCTCTGGCGTGGCACAAAAGCCCTGGCTGCTGCAGGTATTTGGGGAATAAACCAGCAGACGGGAAATCCAATAAACAAAAAATTAAGAAAAAAATTTAAAAAAAATAAAAAAATAAAAAAATGTAAAAAAAAATTATCTTAAATGTTTTTAATAAGATAAATTTTTAAAAAATAAGCTAAGTTATGGACCAAGGGAGGCTTGGTACATGGCAATGACCTCATGGCAACCCAGTAGTGTTGCTGGGGAGAACAAAGATTAGCATCAAACTGCAACTGTATCTTTCAGAAAGGGCAGTCCACCTTGGGGAGAGGTGATTAACACCTACTAAGAATGGGCATCGAGTGTGTCTGCTCCACTCCTCTCTGGGGGCTGGAGTTGGGGCGTTCACAGGTTATACTGTCACCTGCAATGCCAACATCCCATACAACACTGATTCAAGTTTCAGCTGTTCCACTTCCAACCCAGCTCCCTGCTAATGGGCCTGGAAAGGCAGTAGAGGATGTCCTAAATGCTTGGGCCCTTAAACCCATATTGGAGACCCAGATGATGCTCCCAGCTCCTGGCCTCACCTGGCTCAACCCCTGCTATTGCAGACCTTTCTGTAACTCTGTCTTTCAAATAAATTCAGCAGTTTTTTAAAAGGAAGTCTCATCTCCACATTTCTGTGTGCCCTGCTCACTGTCAGAGCCAGAAATCTGAGTGTGGGTTGCAGGGGTGGGGAATGTCTCACTGAGAATCTAGCCTCCTCCTCCTCCTCCAGCCCTGAGCACCAGGCTCTTCCACAGCAGCATGCAAATTCACTCAAGTCAGCCTCTGCACCCCGCACCCCGGTCAGAGGCATCCCAGAGTAGGTTGCCAGTAGCTACGAGTGCTGTGAACGTCACTGTGGATAAACATGTAATTGCACACCTGGGCTGCTTCAGCCAACAAGACAGGTCCCACGGGAAAACTGAGCAGGGTCTTACTGACCCCACCCCTAGCCTGCCCCCAGTCTCAGGCGAAGGAGCAACTCTACCCACTGGATCATTGTGTGCGCTGACCTCAACTGGGAGGTGGCAGGCTTGGTGGAGACACCGCAACGTGGGGGCCATGTGGCGGCTATGTAAGCAGGACCCCATAGGAGCTGCCTGCGGCCCTGGAGGCTCCCCAGCTCACCCACCACCCCCTGCCAGAATCTCAGGTTACATAAGCTGAGTTCTGTGGCTGCTGACGGTGGTGGCTCTAAGGTTACACATCTGGATGCAGGCCAGGCCGGCTTACTGCTCTTTTCCATCCCCTTCGAGGGAGACTTCCAAAACACAGGAGCCCCAGCAACAGAGAAGACCCCCTTCCCTGCCCCTCCCATCTGTTGTCTGCCTCCTGGGGAGCAGGTTCACAAGTTCACAGAGCTGCTTCTGTATACGGTCACCCATGCCGAGGGCTCAGGCCACCACACAGGCCTCTCCCTTAGCAAACTGTTCAAAGAGGATCTCCTGAGAAGGGCTGGGCACAGGGAGGGAGAGTTCCTAGGCAGCTCCCTTCTGCCTGTGTCCACCGACATATCATCAACCCAGCATTCTAGGACCTCTAAGAGAGAAGAGAAAAGATTACTCCCTAAGAGGCTGTATCTTTGGTCAGCAGATGCCCTGTGGTCAGGGTGCAGTCAGGGCAGCAGATGGAGACCCCCAAATCAGCCCCCTGTTCATGGTCACTGGTTCCAGCCACTGTGAGTGGTTCTGGCGCAGTGCTCAGGGTGGAGAAAGAACACGGGAGGGAGGCCAGCCAAGGTGAGAACGTCCACTTCCTAGCCTGGCCCAGGGATTGCGTCTAATTTGTACTCCAAGTGATAAGGAGAGGCAGAGAAGGACATCACGTGCCAGAGTTCAGGCGACATGGGCAGGGACCAACAAGTACAGAGCCCTTGGACAGGGGAAGCCGCCGGCGTCTACGTCCTTACATTCTGCAGAGAACCAGCAGTGGCTAAGTCCGTGTTCAGGCAGGGAGCATGGTATCACGGTGGACGTGGGGCAGTGCAGGGAGCAGAATTCATGCACCTCACAGCCACCACAGGAGAAGGGGTGCCTGGGGATCGGTGAAAATGCGTTCATCCAAATGCCTGGAGGAGCTCTCTAAATCCAGGAGCCAAGGGAGACCTCATGGCAAGGGGAGGTCATCAGAGCTGCAAGGAGACCTGGGCAGGATTGCGCTGGGCAGTGTAGAGGAGGGCCCCTCTGCACTGAGGGTAGGGATGCAGGAAGAGCTCTGGTCACATGTTACCCTTAGGAATTCCTCATCCCACAGGGGAACACGAAGCCCACTTCCAATCCAGCTTCCTGCTAATGCATACCATACAGGGGTTTGGGGAAAGACAGGTAACAGCTCCCATACTTGGGCCTCTGCCATCCACACAGGAAACATGGATGGAGTTCCAGGATTCTGGCTTTAGCCTGGCCCAGACCTGGCTATTGCAGACATTTGGGAAGTGAACTAGTGGATGGCAGATCTCACACAGGCTCTGCACATTCCTTGTGAGAACCATTCCTGGGTGTCACATCCTTGATGCTGCCATGGGCGAACGGCTTCCTTGGCACATTTCCTGTCTTCCCATCAGAAGACTGTGCTGTGCATATTTCTGGTGAACTGGCACCATCTCTGCAAATTCAACCAAACCAGGCACAGCTGATCCCGAAGCCCTGAGTGAGTGGTCACTTGTCAGGCCTCCAGGGTCACTGCTGAGGGTCACCAGCACTTTCCTCCAGGATACCGGACCTCCTCTCCTCGATTTCACTGCAACCTTCTTTTCAATTCCTCTGCCCTGGAACGTTCCCTGTACAATCCACACTGAACACTTCCCTGTATTTCCCTCAAAGTTTCCAGACCCATTGAAGTGCTAGTTCCCTAAGCTGAAGCCGCAGGGCCCTGCTGGGTCTGCATCCTATGCAGCACCATTGCCTTCCATGTATGGCATGTTAAGAATCTCAGCAGCAACGCGTTCCTCAACCACCCTGCCTCAAATCCCAGGCCAAGCACATGTTGATAAACTGGATTAAAACGAGATCCACACTGAGCATCCTGGTGCACAAGGGTCCCTCCTCCTTTATCACTCCCTGAGCCAAAAGGAAGAACCACACCAGGAAGACAAGGAGTGGAGGACAAAGGCATATTTGTGCCTCTGCAAGGCGGAGAGGGGTGCATACAAGCCCCACCCCTGGGAAAAGTAGATTCCAGTTCTTGGAAATCAAGTCCAGCCACTCATGGCCCAGACATGCTAGGGCAAAGGCGGGGCTCCTTCGCCCCGTTGCCCAGCACAGCCTGTTAGACCCGGATGTCTCAGCCAGCCCTCCTGAGTCAGCCTGCCAGGTGAGGCTGGGGCAGCCACAGGTGGCACTGTTATTAAGATAGGCAAAGGAGAAGGAAACCAACATTCCAGGGTGGCCCGGAGCCAGGCCCTGGGCTAGGAAGACACGTGCCAGGTCTTGTGAGCTGTCTTCAACTTTTCCCCATGGGTAGATAAGGAAACCCTGTTAGAATGTCAGTCTCATTCGCAAGACAGCACACTTGAGGTGAGCACTGGGGAAGACTCCGCATGGCATCTGAGAAGTCTATCCTAATCTAGTTTAGCTAAAAGTCTCAGAGTCCTGAAATTTCCAAGCGCTTGGGATTCCTCAGCCTGAGGTATCCAGGCAGCCCATCCCACACCTGCAGAAACAAGGGCTATGGGTCTCTCCTGCCCCATCCTGCATGGGGCATCACTAGGCCCAATCGCTGGGTCAGCCCTCAAGCTAGCCATTTCCCCCAGGTCACCTAAAGCCCTCTGTTACACTCCCACATAGGGCCATGTGATAACTTCCTTGGGCCCTATGCACTTTTGCCTTCATATGCCTCCTTCCCCTAGCTCAGAAATAATTGCAAAAGTCTAAATTTTTGTATTGGTACAAATTTGATATATGAATGTTACATATTAAATTATTTCTTTGACCTGAAATTTGTGTTTCCTTCTGATTTTAAAAAAGAAAGTATGGGCAGGCATTTGGCTGAGGGGTTAAGATGCCTCCATAATCATCAAACCCCTAGCTTGCAGGGTTGCATTGGGGATTAGACAAGCCAAGCTGGGACACATGCTCTGCATGGCGGTAGAGGCGCCAGCTGAGACACTTACATCCCACACCGGAGCACCCAGACTCAAGTCCTGGCCTCAGATCCCAATTCCAGCTCCCTGGTAATGGACACCCTGGGAAGCAACAGGTGATGGATCAAATGATTCGGTTCCCACCATCTGGAATGAGCTCCTGGTCCAGTCTCGACCACTGTGGGCAGCTGGGGAGTGAATTTATGGATGGAAGCTTTCTCTGTTTCTTTCTCTCTACCTCTTCCATTTCCTCCCAAGAGAACAAAATCCTTTTCTGGACCATGGAAGTTAGGATGGTCCCTGAGCACTGTGCCCCTCTGAACTAGTGCCCACTCTGAGTCTCTGGACACTCCCCATAGAAGGTCCAGGACAAGCATGTGCTACTTCCAGACCCAGGCCCCACGCACACTTGGCTCAGGGGACCCCCTTCTCTCCCTACCACTTAGGCAGACATGACAAGAGTTGCTATTAGAGGGTACACCCTCCTTGGACCTCTGAGTGTGTACCGTTGGAACACCAACTAGAAAGAGGTATGGACTTTCACCCTTGGCCCTATTAGAGGAATTAAGAGGTCTGCTTGGAGAAAACTGCCCAATTCCCTTGCAACTATGTATCTCATACTCAAATAATCCCCAACCCAGCTGCCTCTCAGAGATGAGCACAGGCCCAGGTACCCTGTGGGACCAGGCTATCAAGGAAAGGACACACCTTCAAGAGTCCCAGAATCTCCTGCAAGGGTTCCAACAGAAGGAGGGACCTGGCAAACCTCAACAGTCCCAGAGTGGCTAACCCAACCTGCAGGTTTCTTTATAAATTTTTATTGAATAATTTAAGAGGTGGGGGATAGAGCTCTCATCTGCTGCTTCACTCCCCAATTGCCTGCAATGGCCCCGGTCGCAGCCAAAGCTGACAGTACAGAACTCAAGATTCTCAGGGAGGTGGCAGGGATCCAAGGACTTGAGCCATCGCCTGCAGCCACCCGGGGGTTTGCATTAGTAGGAAGCTGGAGCCAGAGGCAGAGCTGGGGCTTAAACCTGGCCATTATGATATGGGATGCACACACCTCGGCTGGGCTGGTGTCTTAGCCACCAGGCCAGATACCCAGTGTTTAAGGTGTACTGAGTTCTGATGCTTCACTCTCTCTCTTTTTTTGGGGGGGGGGGATGATTTCATTTTATTTATTTATTTTTTATTTAATTTCATTTTATAACACAGTTTCACAGGCTCTGGGATTCCCCCAATCCCTCCCCGTAACCTCCCCCTCCATGGAGGATTCCTCCACATTGTTGCAGTAATACAGTTCAAACCCAGTCATGATTCCTTCATTGCAAACATGTCCCATGCATAGAGTCCAGCATCTTACTGTCCAGATATATTCAACAGTTTCTTGGGGAGACCATCCCTAGTATAAAGTAGAGCAGGTAGAATATCATCCCGTCCAATGAAAAGCCACAACATAACATCAGCAACAATTTACAACATTATAGAGTTAATTGACATGATATTGAGTGACCAATATGTTAGAAAATGCAAGTTCTTAGCCACATCCTGTAACTACTTCATTGACTTTTAAATTTTAGTTTATACACAACCGGCTGCTATACACCTTAGAATAGTTATAGGGTACTATTTAACTCTATCGTGTCTATTTTCATTTTTATATTTATGATGCTTCATTCTCTTTGCAACTGATCCTCTGATCGATGCTTGGGATTTCTTATAATGTCTGGAAGAAGAAACAAAAGCTAGAATCAGGCAAAATAGGCTTTATTAAATCAGTGTTCATGTTTCGTTACCTCTTCTAGACACATTCAGTTAATTCATGTGGCTTTTTGAAGAAAATATTTTGTCACCAAAATAGAAGGCAGAGTAGATCAGGGGCACACCATAACGTTAGCGGCCGAAACTGTAAGCAAAATATACAGGAAAAAAAGAAAGCAGACGGCCAAATGCCTCCAAAATGGGGCTCCTTGGTTCTTCATTTTCCTGGTGTAGAAACAGCAGCTGGAAGTGCATCAACATCACCCCTCTCGTGCTCGCGCGCTCTCTCTCTCTCTCTCTCTCCCTCACACACACACACACACACACACACACACACACACAGCTATTACTTCTCAAATAGATGTTTACGGGGTTTAAAAAACACAATGTCACTTCAAAAAAATCTCAGAATTCCCAGTGTCTTTTTGTTGATGTGTATTTTTCCTATCATGGGATTATAAAACTACAGTGATCGCCACGGGAACGTTTTCTCAAATTGCTCAATGCTAACACAGGGATCCTCACATTCAGAAAAACTCGGAAGCTTGGCTTTGTGGGAGAATGAACAGCTTTCTTTCTTTAACAAAAAAAGATTTATTCATTTTTATTGCAAAGTCAGATACACAGAGAGGAGGAGAGACAGAGAGGAAGATCTTCCATCTGCTGATTCACTCCCCAAGTGACCGCAACGGCCAGAGCTGAGCCAATCTGAAGCCAGGAGCCAGGACCTTCATCTGGGTCTTCCGTACGGGTGCAGGGTCCCAAGGCTTTGGGCCGTCCTCGACTGCTTTCCCAGGCCACAAGCAGGGAGCTGGATGGGAAGCAAGGCTGCGGGGACTATAACTAGAGACCATATGGGATCCCGGCGCATTCAAGATGAGGACTTTAGCTGCTAGGCCATTGCACTGGGCCCGAGAGTGAACAGCTTTTAAGAAACCAAACACCAAGCAGGTTAACCCGAACAGTACCCTGGAAGGGAATTTCTTAGGAAGTCCTGTTCGGTTGATGGCAAGGAGCTTAAACCACGGCTTTGCAACAAAGACTGTACGTCCATCAGCAGTGCAAAGACCCGCTATGCTACCAACATGTGCTCCCAGCAGAAGTGTTTATGCAGGAACTGGGGAGAAACAAGAACAGCTGATGTTTTAGAAGTATCTGCTCCTTTAGCACTCATGCCAGCACTGGGGAGCAGTTCAACCCCCAGCCTGATGGCCGGAGCAGATACTAAGTCTCAGGATACATGCCACCCCCTCCTCCTGCCTGGGCTTGCACCCCCTGTTCTGGATCCCAGCTCTCACCTCAGAACAACTGCTTTCCTCCTGCACTGGGAACATACAAGCCCCTTGTACCTTCCTCTGCTTCTGTTTCCTAGCCTTAAAAATAGGATCACCATCTCTATGTTTAATGACAGGATGGTAACAAGGACATGGCACGTTCTTTTCGTACCTAACAGTGCTAGGAACACAGCACACACTCAGCCAACTGTGACCCCATTCCTATCTCCTCCCTTTAGGTTCTGTTCTCAGATCAGATCACAGCCATGTGATGGCTGCTCTGAGGGTGGTGTGGAAGGACTCCCTACGTGCTCCTGGATACAGGGAGAGAGGCCTCACCAGAGCTCTACACAGAGGTGGACTCAAGGTGGTAACTCCAGAACAGGGCAACCACTAAGGCAAGGTCCTGCCACCCACCAGGGCATGGTGCCCACCTCATCTCTACAGACCTTTCACAAGGTCCAGGACCCACCACCCATCCCTTCCCCCAGCTCACCCAGGCTTAGTCTTGCTGCGGGGGATGGGGCCTTAGTTTTCCTGGGGATGGGAGGGTATTAATGCCACCTAGAAAACGTTCTAACTCACCCATGAACACCAAGTATAACCTATCTGCCATTCTGGCAGGTATTACTACCACCCTCCCCCTCCCCCCTAGAGTTCCAATAGGACAGTTAACCCCAGACCACTCAGAGCAAGAGGCCTGGGTAAGGAAAGCTACTGGGGAAGGAGGTAAAGGGTAGGGTATGGGCCTGGACTTCGCAGGGCAGGCCAAGGAGAGGACTGAGTCCCAGAAGGAGACACTGACTCAGGACTACAGGGCCTCTCCCACACCCTGGCCCCTGCTCCTTTGGGCCTTTGCACACCCTGGGGCATAATCTGCCTGACAGTGTTCACTCTCTTGAAGTGAAACCCGGGGTGGATTATAAGGACACTCCCCAGCCGGCTGTTTCCAAGGTCACAGTTCAAACAGACTGAAAACAAAGTTCAGGAAAGGATCCTGGTTCAAATCCCTCCTCCACTGTGTGTTGGTCACTCTGGCAAGACCTGGGACATCTCTGCACCCCAGGGTGCTCCTCTGTAAGATGGGGAGAGAAGCAACCCTGACGGCCCCTTGCCTGTTAACTCAGGATGACAGCAGCAAGCAGCCAGCACGCAGGTGAGAAGAGGCAAAAAGTCCTGCTCCAGGGGAGACCATGTCACGAGGCTGCTCACTGCTCTATCCTTCACCGGTCAGGCAGTCCTGGCCAAGCTACTCCACATCCAGGGGCCTGGGCTTCTGCATCTGGAAAGCATGTGGGAGCCATCATAAGGATTCAAAGATAACAGGTAGCGCCATAAACCCCAGCTGCCTGGCATGAGGCTCTTGCCTAATGGCATCCATCCTCTCAGTTTACTTACTAGATTAGAGCATAAGATGGGGGGCTTGGAGGGAGAGGCTGCACCCCAGGCAACAGGGATGATCCAACATCTGCATGCCACCAAATGTACCCGCACCAAGAGACTCCTGTTATAATGCCCCAGCCCCCACCAAGAGTCTCTTGTTATAATGTTCAGCAGAACTGAAAAGAAAACCAGCTGTTGCTGGAGAAGTAATTATTACAGCTTACTTCACAATACACAATCAGTGCATCCCCCTCCCCAAAGAAAAGCAGCTGCTTCGTGGAAAGCAGACCCTACTTCAAATTCATAAGGAAAAGGTGCCATGATTCACCTCTGGGAATCTTGTCCTCTGCGGCCCACCACTGTCACCCTTCTCTCTGGGTTTCCTGTACTAGGTCAGGCCTGCTAACAGCAGGACTCACTTTGCAGAGCCAGTGGGCTAAGCTGGGCTCCTGGCCGTCCTGCTAGAGACACACAGGGTGAGGAACACCAGGTCATTCCAAGCAGTCAATCTCTGAAGGGGTGACCTGATTGTTGGGGAGTCCTGAGAGTTTGCCCCTCTCAGGCCCTGGCACTACCCGGGACTGTGGAGGACACTGTCTTCCCTGAATTCTTTGCTCATTTGTCCTTTTCATTTCGCAACAGAAAATACAATAATCCACTCCGAGGGGTAGCTAGAACCATAGAGACACCTCAGTTCACAGCAATTACCCACAAAAGCCTGTTTGACAAGGCAAAGAAAAATACTGTTCATACACGGACTGCTGATCAATTATGACTCATGAAAAAAAAATTGGCTATTAACCTAGCAGTAGGTTAACTCCTGCTTCCTGCCCACGCCTGATAACAGGGAGCAGCTCCACAAGAGCAGCGCAGCCAAGAGTGGGGCCGCGGGAGCCAAATGTTCTCAGCTGTCAACAAAAGGCCCCAGAGCCCCCTGGAGCACACGCAACCTCCCAGCCAAGGTAGGGCTTCTGGGGCTTGCCACTCTTCATATGCCAGGTGAACCTGCAGGAACCATTCACGTGTACTTTCACCTCGTTGGCAGAACCTGCTTAGGAGTCAGCCTGTGGAAGCTTCCAGTCTGACTGCTATGAGAGAGCAGGGATGGGGGCTTCAGGGCTCGACACAGGAGAGGCCACTTGAACATCTGGCTTTCTTGTGGGTGCTGGCGAAGATGCCCCAGCCTTCTGGACACTGGGCAGCAAGTGCAACCTTCCAGGAGGCAGCTGTGGATGACAGGAGGTGTGCGGCCTGGAACCACCACACCTGATAACAGGGAGCAGGCCGCGGTAGAAGCAACAGTTCCTTGCAGACTAGATCTACAGCTTCACACTGGGGTTGTTCCTGGGTGACTCATCTACAGTGGAACTTCCAATGGTTCTGCTGGCCCAGAATTTCCTGTGTCAAATCCTCTTGGGCTAACTGGGGGGACTCCTAAAGAACAAAGATGCTACAAACAAGATTTGTGAAATTCCAGTGAGACTTCATCTCACGGGAAAATGCCTTTGTGCACTGAGGAGGGAATGTATGATTTCAGGTAGAACATACCAGAGGGGGAGTTTCAGACAGGCCCAGGAAATCTGCTTAGGAGATTTATACTTCAAAGTACACAGACATGGGCTGCTACTAAACGGTAAAAGACTAAAAATGACATAATTAAACATGACTCTGAGCAGGGAAAGGAAGCTGGGCCATATCCATACAGTGGCATTCTGGACAATCATGAGAATTGACATGAAGGAGAAATATCTAGTGACTATGTGGAGAGGAGCTAGCATTGTGTCACAGTGGGTAAAACTGCCTTGTACAATGCCAACCTCCCATACAGGCACCAGTTCATGTCCTGGCTGATCCACTTACCCATCCAACTCCCTGTTAGTGGTCTCGGCAAAGCAGCAGAGAATATCCAAGTGCTCGGGTCCCTGCTACCACATAAGAGCCCTAAATGAAGCTCCTGGCTCCTGGCCTCGGCCTGGCCCAGCCCCCAGCTGCTGTAACCATCTGGGAGATGAAAGAATGGAAGATTCTTTCTCTCTTTCTCTGTCTCTCTCTCTCTCTCAAATAAATCTACCAAAAACTGTGGAGAACAGAATCAACACACAGATTAAAGGCATCCCACAAAACAACATCGCTATTACCCAGACAGCGCTTTTTCAGTAAATACAGCTGTCATCCCTCAGCATCCATGGAGAACTGGCCCTAGAGCCTCATCAGATACCAAAATAAACAGACACCTGAGTCTCTCAAGTAAAATGATGCACAATTTGAAAATATCCTGCACACACCCTCATGGACACATTAAATCGCCTTTAGATTACCTGCATTGCTGAATACTCTATAAATGCTAAGGGAACTGTTTTTCTACCATGTTGTTTAAGGACTGATGACAAGAAGAAAAGTCTCTATGTATTCAACACAGATGCAGCCCTTTTTCCCAAATACTTTACATTCTCAGTTGTCTGAAGTCACATGTGGAATTCATGGATATAGACAGAGGACCGTGCTTTTGTGCGTGCATATATACATGTGTACTTAGTACAACACAGACCCAAGTTCGGAAGCAGACTTCTGCTCCTGTTCTGTCCTTAGCTTTGCTTGATGGAAGACAGCACCACGAGGAGAGGCAGATGATCAATCAGTCCCCCAGGTTGACAGGGAACTTTCTGCACGGGTTCACCTGCCAGGTCCCAGCAGCAGAGGCACCTCCTCCAGAGAGGGAGCCCTGAGAATGACTGTCCCACGATCACAAACACACTCAGTCATTCTCTTCTAGAATGTGGTGCCAGAGAGGCCCCACTTATCAGGGCACCTCAACTCGAAGGCCACAGGAAAAACAAAACAAACAAAACACTGCTAACTGTAGCCAAGTGGTGGAGAACGGGCAGCTTGAGCCTGCATAGAGCTTATCTTTATACATTTTCACCCAGAGAGCATACTGGAAGCACTGATACATGATGTCTTAAGAATCTGATACCTACCCAGTCATCACCACAAAATACAAGGAATTCAGTTCCTGTGGCAATGGCCCAAGTTCAGATCGAATGACTGAGTCCCATTGGGGAGGCACTGCCCTGGGATTCAGACCATCGCAGCTGGGTCTGACCCTGCAACAAATCCATTTCCTTCCCTCCTTGACTCCACAGCCACTGTCATCGCCCCAGCATCAATGCATGAAAGACCCACAAACAGGTTCTCAGTACCACTGCTTAGGGTGGGAGGTAAAGACTGCAAACCTCGGGCTTTGGGGCTGGGACCAAGCCAGGTTAGGACACTGGAATGACTGCAGAGGATGTTTCAGGGCTGCTTGTTGCATCCTCAATGCCACCGCAAGAGCTGAAGCGAATGCAAGGGTCCTGAGCAGAAGGTATGCCCTGGGACAAAGTAGGACTCCTATGTCCACTGGCCTGACATCTCTCAGGTATTGCACCCAGACAAGGACTGCTGAGAGCCGAGTCCGACCATCTGGCCCAAGGCAGAGGGCAGCAGGGCCCGAGGGATACATGCATCCTCCCACTCATGCTTCCTGAGGAAGAAGGACAAACTGCAGCCCTGAGCCTGCAGTTTAGCACCATCTACGAACCTGAAGGGGAGTGAGCAAGTGTCACAAAGCGCCACGGACCCACCGAGGTGCTAGTGGTCCCCAAGCATCTAGACAGGACAATGACCTCACGGAAGCACGCCCAATCTGGACACCATTCTTAGGAAACAAACATCCTTCTTTCCTGAGCATCTGTTGCATTGTTTGAGGACATTCAATTCTGATGAAAAGACTACAAGTGCGATGGATGAATCATGCAAGATGTGCTAAGCACAGCTAAAGTCTAAGTAAGTGCAGCACGCGTGTACAGTAATGTTAGGGGGAGACGGGAAGGACCAACAGGTACCTCACAGTCACAAGGCACTAAATATATCCAAAGCAGCCAGGCAGCAAATATTCATGATGCACTGAAGACAGAAAAGGTGCTCAATATTCATGATAATGGATTCATATGTATGAGCCTAAATATACCAGGGGAATCTAATATTCCTTCATAAGTCAGTTACTCATTGGTGACATCTGTTCTGCTATTCTGAATCCAGAGCTGGTCATCAGATGCAGCAAAGCAGAGGGCCTCAATATCTCTCCAACAGTACGAGCGTGCAAATCGTTGGCCCAGGGTACCTCTCATCAGAGGCTACGTGGGCTGGCATTTCAAGGCCAGTGCTTGTAACCACCTTTCAGTGGTAAAGGCTGGGGCTGCTCTTATGGGACACATGTACTTTGTACCCCAGAGTGTGAAGGTGGTGGGCCTTCTGTCCACAGCACCTTCTCCCCATCGCCCCATGTTATGTCCTTCAACTCTCTACCATGGCTTCTCACTGTATGGTTTAAATTGCACCAAGGTCATTTCCAGCTGTGCATTTTCCACCAACAGCTCTGCTCAGACATGCCAGGTATGGCAGATGACTAATTGGAAATGGATTTGCTTAACTGTCATCAGATCTTGGCTGTGGAAGGGCCCCTTATGGCTGTGCTCAACCATGGGGCCTCACTGGGAAGCAGGATGAATGCCTTTTACCAGACAATGCCTCTGTGTGTGTGTGTGTGTGTGTGTGTGTGTGTGTGTGTGTGTGTGTGGTGTGTGTGTGTGTGAGGGAGAGAGAGAGAGAGAGTGAGAGAGAAACAGATGTTACATAAGGTGCTCTTATTTGCACGGCCTCCAAGCACGGAGCAGAAACCAGAGCCCATTTCTTCTTTCAGCTGGACCACCTGCTCCATCTTTCAACATTTTGATATCCCACATGTAGGGCACATGTGTCTGAGATGGTGTCTCAGGAAAGCGGGTACCTCTTCTCATGGTCCTTTTGTCTGCCTCAGACACAAAATTTTCAGGGCAGAAATTTTCATGGAGAAATGGTGGTTCAGACCTTGGAGGAGAGGGTAACTATTTCTGAAGTTCTTCAACCACATACATTTAAAAACCAGTTGTATTCACCAAGGCTAGGAGGAGGCAAAGTAAACAAATCACTTTCGATTCCTCACTTCCAAAAGGATCTTGCATAATTCCTTCTCACAGATACCGTAGCCACAAGAGAAATATTTGAGAATCCTTCCTCCCCAGAACCTCCTCAGGAGCAGAGTCTGAGTTCACAAGAAGCCAGTGGTTGACACGAAGGGGCGGGCAGCCTTCGCTACAGGCACACACACCTGTTGGCCCACTTCCCAACGTGGCATCTCTTGGTCAGCACCCTCTGCACTCCGAAGTATAGTGTCCACATAAAATGGTACACAAAGCACTTGACGTAATTTTTTTGAATCACAGATGTGTTCCTTAGAACCCCTCCTGAATCTAAAAGCTTAACGCTTTTGGATGCAAAGATCTAATAATAATAATAATATGAAAAGAGAATTTGCCTGATTTCCATTCCATTTGGTGAAAACAGACGGCATAAGAACCCAGGCTGGGAACAGGAACTTGGCCCAGTGGTCAGGATGCTCCTGGAGACTTCTGCATCCCATGTGAAGGTGTGTGGGTTCAGCTCCTAACTCTGGCTCCCCATTCCAGCTGCCTGCTCACGCAGACCCTTGAGGACAGCAGTGGAGTCCCTGCCGCTCCCCTGGGAGGCCTGGACTGAGTTCCCAGCTCCTGTTCAATATGGCCAAGCTAGAGCCGTTACCAACACTTAGGGAGTGAACAGGGGCTGGGAACTGTCTTTATCACTACCTCTCCAATAAAAAAGAAAATAATACCAATGAATAAGCTGGCTGACTTGGATGGGCTATTTGCTATCTACCCCATCACCATCCTGGATGCTTTAGGAATGTCCTCTCCCTTATCCTAAACCAGCCCCTGACAGGAATCTCCCTCAGATCCCACAGCCTTTTTTTTTTTTTTTTTCAGGGAATAAGAAGCCCAGCACCTGTGATCCAGGTGGGCCTCCCAGGAATACACGGACAGGAAGAGAAGGGAGACTGGGGAGACACCTCCTCATTTCCCCACCTCCTCCAACCACACCAGGCATTTATGGTTTCTCCAGGTCTGGGAGAGAGAAGTTAATATAAAATATCTTTTTAAAAAATTGATATCATCATACATATTTAGGGGAAACCATAAACATATACAAAGGGCCAGGATCCAATCAGGGTAATCACCACATACATTACCTCAAACATCTGTCATTTCTTTGTATGGGAAACATTGAAAATCAATCAATGATTGGGGTGGGAATGGTGTTAGAGTGGGTAAGACGCCGCCTGGTCTCATACTGGAGTGTTTGGATTAAGTTCTGTCTCCTCTGCTTGCTCTTCAGCTTTCTGCCAATGAGCACTGTGGGACGTAGCAGGTGACAGCTCAGGTGCTTGGGTTTCTGTCACCCACATGGGAGAACCAGGCGGATTCCATGTCCCTGGCTTTGCCTGGCCCAGCCCTGCCTGGTGTGGGTATGTTTAGGGTGAATCAGCACAAGGAAGATCTCTCTTTTCTCTCTGTTGTTCTGCCTTTCAAACGAATACAACAAGACTCTGGAGCTAACTGTGGTCATCAGACTGGGCTCCAGACTTTGTTCTTCTTGCTTGCATGACAGTGTCCTCCACTTTCTTTCACCCACCAACAGCAGAGCCTGGGGCTGTGGGTCTGGAGCAATACCCTCTTCACATTCAACCCACAGCGCAGAAGTGTAACACGAGGAACACCTCTGCCCACAGCTGGGAAGACCTCCTGTTACAGCCAGGCCAGCAACAGAGGGATGAAAGGAACTAAAAGGGCTGGAGAGGCTGAGGGCGTCCAGGCCCCAGGCAGTTCCCGTTCTGCTTTCTGTGAGGCACACAGGAAAGAGATGCTCAGCAGAGCAGAAACGGTGGCCAGTGTGGCTCAGCACCTGCTGTACCAGTTCTAGGGTGCCCTGCAGGGACTCAGAAAAGACTTCAGAGCACAGAGCATGTCTCAAGGCCAATGCAGGAACCAAGGACCACACGGACTCCAGATGGACAATATGTGACAGAAACCTGAGGAGGAGGCTTGGGCCGTGTGTGTGTGTGTGTGTGTGTGTGTGTGTGTGTGTGTGGTGTCAGACAGGGAGCATTAGAGGATCCTCTATGCCCTCACTTGACTACCACCTGCTCCCAGTCCCAGGGGCTGACCACCCACAAAGAGAAGCAGCCTGGGGGGAGAGAGGGTGGTAAGCTGGGAGGAATGAAAGATCAACTCCCCAGGGCCAAGTCGCTTTAAGCAGGCACTGAGAGAAATATGACAACTTAAGGCAGGCACAGGAAAAGCCACCATGAGCTAGGATCTGAGCTAATCCAACAAGGAAACCTGGGGTGGCAAAACAAAGTTCACTTATCTAAACTGTGCCCCTTCCACCCACCATCAAGTCTGCTCAGCAAACATTTACAGTCGACCTGAACCGCTTCTGCAGGCTCCACAGGCTACAAGGCCCAGAGAAAACACCAAGCTTTGCAGCCACCAGGCCAACTCAGGCCCATGGGGCCAGGGCGGAACACTTGCCCTCCTGTCACCTTCACAGACATTCTCTCTCACAAAAGCCTGAAAACACCCAACTTTATCCATGCGAGCTGCTGTGTACGACAGAATACATCAGACTAGGTCGGCTTCCAAGCCTCTGAAGCTTGGTCCATCCACTGTTCTGGCGGCTTCAAAGCACCAGCAGTTGGGGCGGCTGCTGGGGGCTCCTTCCTCCAGCGATGGTGCTTCATGGCTGCATCCTCACACGGTGGGAGAAGCAGGCCAAGTCCCTTGAGCCTCTTGCAGAAGGGCCCTGACTCTATTCCCCCAAGATCCCACCTTCAAATACCAGCTACTTGAGTGTCAGATCTCCACACATAAACTGGAGAGGACACAGACATTCAGACCACAGCACTCTCACAGCTCCCATTTCCCTGAAGGGCAAATTGAGGATTAGCAAGATTTGGGGACTACCCCAGGACAACCACGTAACATCACCTTGAACATGCCCCATGCAGTAGCCCAGTGCCTTGTGCAAGCCAGGCACCATCTACAGCCCGCACACTTTCTTCATGTCACAGACAAGAATACGAAAGCTCAGGGAGGCTGAGACTCGACCGGCAGGACAAGCTCAGGCCTTAGAGAAAGCCACGTGGGAAGCTTGCAGACGGGGCACAGTTTTAAGGGGCTTTCAAAGACTCTGTAAGAGGAGTATTTCCAAGAAGTTCTTCCAAACATTGAAACTGATACAAAAAATCCAGGATGTATGCATCACCAATCAGAAATAAGCACAAGTTCAACAAGCCTGATGCCTCTTGCTTCAGGCTCCAAAGTGGCACTGCACGGGGACAGTGTGTGGAAACCAGCCCAGCTCAACTCTCCAGCAGGGCGCAGGGACCCCTGTCAACACCACAGCACCTTGTCTCTGAATCTTTTCTCCTCACCTCTAGGCGCTCCCAGGATAGCCACAAGGCTTCTGCACCCCAGGCGTTCATCGGCCCAGCAGAGTGGCAGAACAAACACATACCCTGGCATCTGTCCTACTCCACTCCATCCCCGGTCCAGGGTTTCTGTCGACCCAAGGAAACGGGGATGCTACAGCAAAGGAGTGGGATGCTTGCAGACACCGCTAAGAGACCAGTCACACATGTGCTTAGATTTTCTGGCTCAAAACGTAGTGTTCAGCAGTGCCAGCTGTCGGCCTGTACTTAGGTACCAACCCATCCGCCCGGTGGCATTCCTGTTCAACTTGCATTTCTGAACCCAAATGTTCGCTCCCTGGAGTAACTCCTTAGGCTCTGATCACACGTCAACCTCAGAGCCTGACCTGCTAGAAACTGCTGTTCCACAAATTTCTGTTAATTCAGAATTTGACCATTTCTTAGATCCAAGTCAGGATTTCCAATGATTCATAATCAAAGCCCAAAACCTGTTAAATAAACCACTCCCTGACGCATAAAGGAAGCAGAAACTGAATCGGTCCATCATTTCCCTCAGCGATGGCTTTTTTTAAGTGCCAAACACTGACCATTTAAAACCAGCAAAGACCGCCGGTGGACCCCTGGTCTGTTCCCTCAGCGCGTTCGGCCGCTGGGTTTCGCCTACAGCAGTGCAAAGTTAAGTCCAGGGAAGTGAGCAAAGGGAAACTTCGGGCGCTCGCAGGAGCCTCCGCGTCCGGCTGCTGTCCGGCCCCACTTCCCCCCAGCCTCCCGAGGTGGCCGCCGCGGAGGCTGGCACCGCTCCGGGGCCGAGGGTCCCTGGCCTAGCGGGCTCTCCCCTCGCCGCGCGTCGAGGCGCGCCTCCGGGCCCGCGCCTCCCTGTATCTCACCCCCTCACGCCTGGGGCCACCGGATGGCAAGCCCTCCCGAGTACCTGGCACTGCAGCGCGGTCCGGGATCCGAGAGATACTCGGAGAAGGGCGCCGTCCGCGGCGCGGTGTGGCGGGCCGGGGGGCCGTTCCGACCGGGGTGCGAGTGTGCCGGGCTCCCTCAGCCCCGGCGGCCGAGGCGCGGCGCAGCAGGTGTCCGCGCGGCCCTCCTCACGGCTCGGGTCCGGGACGCCGGCGTGGCCGCGGCCCCTGGGGCGGGCGGCTGGGCTTTGCGCTCGGCGCGCGCTCGCACCTCCCGAGCCCCACGCGCGCCGGCTGCGCTCGGCTTCGCTGGCGGCGGGGGCGGACGGCGCGCTGCTCCGCTCGGCTCGGCTCGCCGGACGCCGCGTGCACCTCCCCCGCGGCGCGCCGCCGCCGCCCGGCCGAGGCGGGCCGAGCCCGCGTGAGGGAAGGCGTCCAGCCGGACTGCGAAGCCGGACGGTCCCCTACGGGCCCGGCCGGACCCCGCTTCCAGGCCGCGCTACTCAGCGGTGCTGTCGGGGTTCGGGGTCTGACTGCCCTCACCGGAGACCCCCGAGCGGGCTCCCTTGCAGGGGCACGAGTGCACGTGCCTTCGAGAACAGGGTCTAGGACGCGGGTTTGCAGCTAGTCACCAGAGGCGGGGGCTGGGGGTGCGGGGCGTTCGGGAGCTGCCTCACAAAGCTGACGGCCGGCGGGCACGGGCCCGAGAGGGCGTGGGTGGGAAAGGTGTATTTGAATAAAAGTAAAAGTTTTTAAATTATTATTATTTGTAGTAACCGTGTGGGCCCTCAGCGTCTCCAGGCTAATTAGGGAAGCTGCCGCCCCGTTGTGAGGTGAATCACGGCTGTGACACGGGTAAATGTGGGAAGGCAGCCGAAGGCTTCTCAGTTTCGCAGGCTCCCTTTTGTGGGTTTTTTTCCCCCTTCTCCTTTTCAAGTCTGGATTGGCCCCTGCAGGGAGCCCGTCTTAAGGACACGTGGGTGTTGCAAGCAAACCAGCCACAGAGCCTGCCCCTGAAGCTTGCTTGGGTCCGCAGATGGCATAACCTAGGCCCTCCCCCCGCCCCGACGCTGCCACGCACCCTCGGCCAAAGAGCCCGGGAGGACACCTCGAAGACCCTCGAGGCCGGAGCTGCTGTGTGGGGACTCCCACGCCACAACACGTGGTGGTGGTGATTGGAGGGCTGGGGTCTGAGTGTTGGGGACAGGGACACACGGAGGAACGGAAAGCCCCAATGGTGGAGCAGGTACCCACCGGAGTTTGAACATGTAAGAGGAAGTTTTCTTTTAAAATTCTTTGTGCCCTTTTGTACAAAATATTCACCCTCTGCTCCAACCCAGAAAAAAATTAAAAACTCTTTTTGTATGAAAGGAACCCAAATAGTCTTTCAGTCCCCGAAATTAACGACCTTTATTTACAATGGACAAGTGATTCAAGATAACCAGAGACAATGAATTTGCTAGGTAGGGGTGTGTGTGTGTGTGTGTGTGTGTGTGTGCATGCTTTTCTTCAAAATTCTCAAACAACTGAAAAACTGCAAATCTATGCACCCTTCTCCTCTCCCACTTTGAGCATCTGCTCCCTGCCATTCAAAATCAGATTTTTTTTTTGTTTTTTGGTTGTTGTAACTACTAAATATTTATTGACTCCATGAATCGCCTACCTACCTAAGAATCTTGTTCCCAGAATGTCTTAAGCCTCTGGCTTTATTTGTGCATGCTGTGGGTGGCTTTTGAAGTTGCTGCAGGTTTTGAGAGGACAAAAACTAAGGTTCTTGGTGATTAGCTGAGGCAGAGAACATGGAGTCCACACCCAAAATAGAAAGTGGCAGGGGACTTTGTGAATAGGTTTGGAAAATGGATAGTTATCTGGAGCCCAGGAGCATAAACACCTTCATGTTTTTCCCATATGCAAAGGCCCTGTGGTTAAGATGCCGGACCGAAAGCCCCAGTCTCATATTGGAGTGCTGGGATTCGGTGTCAAGCTCCAGGTATACAGATGCAGAGAGGTAGCAGTGGTGGCTTGCATAGTCAGGTTCCTGCCACCCACTTGGCAGGAGGACCTGCCTTGGTTTCACAGTTCCCAGCTCCTGGCTCTGCCACATCAAGCCCTGTCCGTGGGGCATTTGGGGCGTGAACCAGCAGCTGGAAGCTGCTTTATGTCCATCTCTCTGCACAGGAAAGCTCCCCACCCTGTGACTTCTCACCTCCTGAGAATTCTGATACCCAGGGTTCCACCATGGCCATCAAGGAAGGTCAACCCCTTCCTCCTTGAAGCTGTCTGGACCAGAGCCCTAGGCTAGGTTTGGAAAAGGCTAAACTGTTCAAGTGTGGCTCTGCTGAAGTTCAAAGACAGCCACCACAGACATCCATTAAGCTATGAGCACGGGGACAGCTGCTTCTCTGGGATTCCATAAAGCCCTAACCCCTCAACAGCTGTTCCTAAACATCCTTTAGGGAAGGGAATCCTTGGTGACAAGCCAAATGAGAAAGAAGACTACACCATATCCCAATATATTGGACCTTACCTGGGAGCACATTTTTATCAAATGTCAGACACCTGTTCTGAGCCACTTATGAATAGTCTTTAATTTAAACCATTCTGTCCTCAGCAGAATCCCAAGCTGAGAGCTGCCAGTACCGTACCATCCAGGTGAGACACTGATATTCTATTCAGGGTGTGGTAAACAGACTGCACAGAAAGGGCCAGTGCCATGGCCAAGGTTGTGCAGGGGTAGCAAGGGGGCAGAACCAGGGCTCGAACTCATAATCTCCACTCAATTCTGAGCAGGGCTGCCTTTCTGAAACTTGTGTCTAATCTTGCAAAATGAAGATAGCTTTTAATTTAGGGGGAAAAGATGAACCCTTTCCACACTCAGAAAGATGCATCCTTTGAACTATCAGAGAACAAGGGTACTTACACTTTCAGTATTTACATTTGAAAAGTTGATGTGCCTTTATTCACTCAGCTTATTTGCAGCACCACCATCACTATTATAAGAGCCATCTAGAAGTCAGTCTGTGCCCTTCTGATGTGTCATTTATTCCAACCAGAGGCTCAGCATGAGTGGAGTGCACTAAAGGCTCCAGGCTCCCTAGCCCAGGCAAGCCAATGAGGAATGGGTTTCTCAGAACGGTGTTTGTACTCCTGGCACCCCAACTGCTTTCTTCACTTGGGTTCAGAAAAGACAACCCCTACTGGCCCAAACCTTACCTGGGCGAAGTTTTGGAGCTCAGAGCCTGCCAGGAACCAACGGGGAAGAAAGTTGTCAAGATGCCAGGCCCTTTTCATGATGCTAGGCCCTTGCCCAGATGTGCCATGGTGGGAGATGTTGGATTCGGTTGCCTGATCACCAGATCCCCCTTAGTACCTCCCTGCGAGAGACCTGCCACATGCCGAGTGTCCAGAAGCATCCAAACCCCAGCCACGTGCCTCCCGTTCATTCTCTACTACTATGAATTGGACCTCTTTGAAAACCCTTCGCTGGCTCCCGATAGAACATGCCCAGATGCCTTGAGAGCACTCCCCTGTTCCCTGCCCCTCTCACTACATCCCATGCTCACTGTACGCTCCACTCCCACTAGCCTTCTTCCAGTTCCGCCAGCATCCACAGCCCTGTATTGGGCCAGGACCTTTGCAGAAGGTGCCTCAGCTCCCAGAATGTTTCCCTCCACAACTCCATCTTACCCTGCTCACCCCTCTGGCTCATGCCCACGCATCCTTCAAGTCTTAACTCACATGGTGCTTCCTTTGACTTATACCCTGTCCCATATGTTCCTGTAGCACTTTATTTGCTCTTTTCTTTAGGGTACACACTCTGCTTGGGTTTCTTCCTGGATGCTCCCACCAGAACACAATCTCCAGGACAAAGGGTCTATATTTATGTCCAGCATAATTGTTGTACATCCAGCATCAAGCATGCTGCTGGGGCCTGCCAGCTGCTTGATAAATAGTTACTAATCAATGAGCTTCCTCTATGACCTTTCACCACCTTGACCTGCGCTATCTCCATCCTGTCTTCCCAGCTCTCATCCACCCTGTCATTTCCCAAAGTTACGATTTTTTAAGACAAGATTTTTCTCAAGATGTATTTATTTTCCTTGGAAAATCAGATTTACAGAAAGAAGGAAAGACAGAGAGAGAGATGTTCCATCCATTGGTTCACTCCCCAAGTGGTTGCAATGGCCAGAGCTGAGCCAACCCAAAGCCAGGAGCCAGCAGCCTCCTCCAGGTCTCCCATATGGGTACAGGATCTCAAAGCACTGAGCTGTCCTCGACTGTTTTCCCAGGCTACAAGCAGGAAGCTGGATGGGAAGTGGAGCGGCTGGGATTTGAACCAGTGTGCCTATATGGGGTCCTGGTGCATGCAAGGCAAGGATTTAGCCATTAGGATATTGTGCTGAGCAAAAACATTTTTTTTTATTTGAAAAGCAGAGGGTGGGGGGGACAGAGAGAGAGACAGAGAGAGAGAGAATCTCCCATTCCACTGGTTCACTCTTCAAATACACAGCAACAGACAAATTCTGGGCCAAGCAGAAGCCAGGAGCCAGGTGTTGCATCCTGGTTTCTCACACGGTCTTCACCCCAGCTACTCTGTTGTCAGCATCCCTGGTGTCCTCCCTCTGTAGTATGCTATTCAGCTTGGGCTTCCTTGCTGCCGAGGAAACTTGCAGAACCTTGCAGACAAAAGTCACAAAATTGTTGGCCACAACTTGGCTCGGGCCTTGTTACCTTTCATCAAGCTTAGGTAATCAATGGGATGACGCATGCAATGAGAAAGATGCAAAGCTCACTTGGAATCCTAATCACAGGAAGCCATCCTTGCAGTTTGATTGCTTTTCCTTCTGTTCTTTTCAACCATAACACAGACATTGGAGCTGGCCTTAATGCTCAGATCTCTTCTATATAGTTGAGATTGAACCAATCACAATTTTGAATCCTGCTTTTGATCCCCCAACTGCTTTGCAGCATGTAGACCTTCCCATATGATAGTAAAGTCTTCTTAGGTTTATTAATTACTATCCCATTAAAAATTTTCTTCACAGCCTTGTCTCCCATTTGAGAGTATTATACAAAATTCTTGGACAGTGTATATCATAGCATTTGCCTGCCTTTCTGAGTTTCTTTAGGAGAAATTCAGAGAGTAATTCTAAGTCACTGGGTAGGAATGAACCTCAGGTTTAGAGACAGATGGCATAAAGTATTTCAGCTTCCCAAGACTAAATAGTACACTGGACACACTCTAATTTGTCCCTGGGCAGCTTCTTCTCCAGTTACAGCAAAACCAGCCCTTGTGGCCAGCACACACTTATGTTCCCAGCATCCTCACTGTATTGTCTTCCAAACAGATGGATCTGTCTCATTCTTAAAAAACAAAACAAAAACCCACCATGTGCTCTCAAAACCTCTTACCCACTTCAGCCTGACAGTGCTGACCTCTGAAGCTCAATGTGAGATGCTATCTCCGCACTTCTTACATTTTAGACAAGACTGACTCGCACCACTTCGCCAAGGTTCGGAGCCACGGATACCAGCTTAATACTCAAATAGTCATCTATGACTCCAAATTCTCAACTTCCACATGGAATTTCTAAGTGTTTCCTACATGTAGCTCTTCATTCCTCCAAATGTGAAAGGGGATATGTCACAATCCCATCATTTGTTGGATTTTTAGTCTCATCATTTGATGTTGAAGAAATTATAGTATGACTTAGACGGCCTTGAAGGTTCCTGTTTCTTTGATGTTTTTACTTCCTTGTCTGTTATTTATGTGGCCTCATCTGTCACCATCGAAACAGGTACATTTTTTTCCCACACAAACAAGCTGAAGGAAGCATGCTGGCTCTAACTAGTGATTAGCTATTTTCAAGGAAATGGTACCAGCCCCAAGGCCTTGTATTTACATCACATCTTTATTTCGGAGGTTCTGAATGCTTTTTCATAAATCTTTTTGACATTTTTGTAATATAGATAGAAAATTTAAAAATAAAAACAAGTAGGGTTTCATGTCAGATCAGTCCAAGGCATTCTATGTTTTCTAACTAGAACAGTATATATTCTTTCTTTACTGATATTTATGGGGAAAATTTGCAACTTTACGTTATGTAGGCAAGAGGTGGTTAACAATGAGGAGTTGAGGTCATCAGTTCACCTCGGCCGTGTTACATGTACTACAAGCCCTACGTGTACCACCCACACCTTCCTGTACAGCTTCGAAGAAACTGTTATGGGGTTGGTGCTACAGCATAGTAAGATAAGCCTCTGCCTGTGGTGCCAGCACTTGAAATGGGCACCAGTTTGTGTCCTGGCTGCCGCACAGCTTCCCATCCAGCATTCTAATTATGGTCTGGAAAAGCAGCAGAAGATGGCCCAAATTCTGGGGCCCCTGCACTCATGTGGGAGACTTGGAAGAGGCTCCTTGCTCCTGGCTTTGAATCAGCTAAGTTCTGGCTGTTGTGGCCTTTTGAGGAGTAAACCAGCAGGAGAAAGATGCCTTTGTTTCTCCTCCTTTCTGTAGCATTGCCTTTCAAATAAAAATAAATCTTATCTGAAAAAAAGGAAACTTGTTCATAATTAGCATGGTCCAAAATAAACGACTGGCTGCTAACTGCAGCCCCATGAAGGTCTTTAGCTAATTATGATGTCATTATAATAAAATCACCCTGACTGACACTGCTACTCCCACAATGCACCTGATGTCATGACACTGTCAAGATTTCCAAAGAGAAAGGAAAGGGGAGACCATACAAACTCCCCCTGTACACCTCCAAATCATAGAGAGAGATGACCTTGAACCTCACTGCATGAAGCTCACTGAGTGTGCCCACACTCCCTCTCAAGTGGGTACTTTTCATTTTGCATGCAAATAAATCTTGCTCCTCTGTTTTATGTATGTCTCATCCTTGCTTTCTTGTCTTGGAGACAAGAACCTGGGGACCCAACCATCTGATGACACCTTTAAAAAATTAGATTAGATAGACAGAGAACAACAAGGAAAGCTTAGAACCAGACAGGAAATGGTCAACTTGGACTCACATATACCTTACTAGGTAGGACACAAAGATTAGTTACTCCTCACTAGGGTATTGAAGGTTTCTCTGCACACCCCTCCTTAAACTGTTCTGCGCCTCAACTGCTGACATATGTCTTAGAATTACAAGCCAGTTTGGACTATCCTAAAATCTGCCAAGTCCAGTAAAAATTATGCTTCAACACTATAAACTGCTAAATACAAAAATGAAAATAGACACGAGACAGCTGAATAGTAACCTATAGCCATTTTAAGGTGTATAGCAGGTGGTTGTGTATAAACTAAAATTTGAAAGTCAATGAAGTAGTTACAGGATGTGGTTAAGAACTTGCATTTTCTAACATATTGGTCACTCAGTACCATGTCAATTACTCCATAATGTTGTAAATTGTTGTTAATGTTTGTTGTGGCTTTTCATTGGATGGGATGGTCCACTTTCAGACCAGGGGTGGTCTCCCCAAGAAACTGTTGAATTTATCTGGACAATAAGATGCTGGACTCTATGCATGGTACATGCTTGCAATGAAGGAATCTTGACTGAATTTGAACTGTAATACTACAACAATGTGGAGGAATCCAACATGGGAGGAGGGCATGGGGAGGGATTGGGGGAATCCCAGAGCCTATAAAATTGTCATAAAATGAAATGTAATTAATCAAAAAAAGTTTATGAAGACCATAAAAAAAAGACATAGTGAGGCAGGCATGCTCAGTTCTGGCTTCGCATTGGCTGGGAGGTTGCAGTTTTATTAGAACTTTATCCTGGATGATACATTTCATAAAACTTTACTGTTTTAGAGTTGATTGAATATTGGTAGTGGTTGTGATTGCTGTTTGTTTTCATGGAAAGACTGATTTGGATTTTATTTTCTGAGGTGTGCCTGACATAAAGAACACACATCTGAAGTGTTTACTATGAAATTTTTCCTATAATTATTCCTAGGTGACCACCCATCCACATCAAGATTAAGATTAAGATTTCCAGGAACTTTTACTGTGGCCTTTTCAAAAAATTTATTTATTTATTGAAAGACAGAGTTTGAGAGAGAGAGAGAATCTTCTGGAGCTGGGCTTGTCTGAAGCCAGGTAACGAGCTTTTTCCAGGTCTCCCATGTGAGTGCAGGGGCCCAACAACTTGGACCATCATATGCTATTTTCCTGCATGGGTTACCAGAGAGCTGGATGTGATGTGGAACATCCAGGTCTGAACCATCACCCATATAGAATGTTGGTACACAGGCAGCAGCTTTACCTACTAGGCCATGGCACCAGCCTTCCTGTAGCTGTTACAGTCAGTGACACCCCCCAGGCCAACCACTGTTCCATCCTCTATCACCACAGATTAAGTTTTTTTGGTATTAAGTAAATCAATAGACATAAATGGACTGATACATTGTGTTTTCTTTTGTATCTGACTTCTGTTGTTCGACATTGTGTTTGTGAGACTCATCCATGCAGCCAGGATCCCTGATCCATTCATTCCTTTATACTGCCGTGTAGTATTCTCTTGTGTGAATGTATCACAATTTATCCATTCTGACCTTCTTTAGTATTTGAATTGTTTCTAGTTTTAGGTAATTATGATAAGTCTGCTATAAAAATTCCTATGTATTTTTTTTCTGATAATTCTATGCCCTCAATTCGGAGACATAGGGCATATGTGTGTTTAGCTTTAGTGAAGTCAAACTTTCTTTCTGGAGTTGTTGGACTAATTTAAATTGCTATATTTATGCAGAAGTTTTATTTACAAATGTATCACTCTATTTTTAGCCATTCTAGTAGGCGTTGTGGTGCTATCTTATTCTGATTATTTTCATTTCTATACCATTAAGCATCTTTTTCATCAACTAATTTGGTATCCTCTTGTGTGCAGTGTTTTTTAAAAGTCCTTTTATTGGACTTTTTTAAAAATTAAAAAATTACTCAATGATGTACTTATTTAAAAGGCAGAGCAACAAAGAGAAAGGGAGAGAAAGAGAGAGGGAGATCTTCCATCCCCTGGCTCACTCTCCAGTGGCTGCAGCAGCCATGTCTGGCCAGCCTGAAGCCAGGAGACAGGAACTCAGGCAAGTCTCTGATGTAAGCAACAGGGTCCAAGCACTTGAACCATCTTCTGCTTTCCCAGGAGCGTTAGGCATCAGTAGGAAGCTGAGCTTGAAACAGGGCAGCTGGAACTCAAGCCAGTGCTCTAGTACGAGTTACTGGCTTTGGGAGCAGCAGTTCAGCCTTCCTGTGCCACAACGCTGGTGCTGGACTTGTCCTTATGTCTTGGTAGGAGTTATTTATCTATTTTGCATATGATTTCTCTATTGGAAACATATGTTTGCATATATATAGTTATGTGTGTGTGTACATGTGTACATATACAAATAGGTGAGGAGATAAAGAGGAAAAAAAGAGAATTTCAGGTAGCTTCTCTCAATACATGGCTTGCCTTTTCAGTATCAGCCTCCTCTGTCCCTACAGCCAGGATTTTCATGCAGCCAAGAACATCCATAAAACCGTGCAGAGTAAAGCCACAAAAATGTACAGTCTCCAACCTTGCTTGAGCCTTATTTGCAGCCATGCTCTGAAAGGTACGTCAGATGGTGTACAAAATAAGACAGCATGAATAATTCCAGCCCAGGGGAGTTTCCACTGTCACTTTGGGGTTTTTTTCCTTTCTTTTTATTAAATAAAAGAGGCACTTGAGCTTGCCTGCAAGTTTAAAAGGCTTCTACATAGTTTGAGATCAATCCAAATGAATAATTTTGCATCATGACTCTTCATCTACTTTTTAATGCAAGTATGCTCCAATGTGGTATTAAGACGTGGGTTTTTGGTCATCAGCAAAGATTCCATCATGTAAATATGTCACAACTTGCATTTTCACCATTCTTCTACTGCCTCACTTCCAATGTAAGGTTAATAAATAAATTCCTCCACAACTATCTGTGTACACCATCCGCCTGCACTTATTTGCCAGTATTTATTTCCTCAGCAGAGGTCCAGTGAGGAATTCCTGAGTCAGTGACTAGGAATGATTTAAGGCTCTGACTGGACACAGGGTAAGATGGTGTTTAAGGTACCAGGTCCCAAGTAAGAACTCCATGCGCTTTGTCAGTGGGCAGCTGCTTTTCCCACTCCCCACTGCAAAACCAGCCCTCATGTTGTCATGCCAGGTGTATTCCAGATGCCCATCAAGCTCCCTGCTGAGCAGATTGTTTAACTTCCTTATTCAGAGAAAATGACGATTATCAGAAATGAGTTTGACCGCAACATGCAGTTTCTTGAATTTTCTCTATGCCCCCCCGAAATCATCACAAAGGTGTTTCAGAATGGAGGAGGGAGACTGATGAGGACCGCAGGCCAAGGAAAGGGGGTAGCCCCTGCAAATACAAAGATTCAAGGAAGCAACTCCTCCCCAATCCTGCAGACAGCTTGCTTTAAATCCTAGGAGCCCCAGGTTGCAATTTGGACACATAAGATTGTGAGATAATACAATCTTCTGATACAAAAGATTGTGGTTGACAAAGCTTGTGGTGGTTGTTTTGTGGTCATGTTACCACTGCGATGGAAAACAAACATAGATGTATTTTAGATTAGCTTAGTCTCCCCGCTGGAAACTCCACTTTCCTGTCCCTGTGTGGTAACATAGGCTAAGCGGAGGCCCAGGGAACACTTTGAAGTCTCAGTGAAAAAGCTTACTGGAAGCATTTGGCTTCACAATCAAGACACCAGTTGGGATGCCTACATTTCATGGCAGAGGGCCTGGGCATGCATCCCAACTCTGCTTCTAACCCAACCTCCTGTTACTGTGCTCCTTGGGCAGCTGCGGGGATTTTCCATCCATGTGAGATCTCCTGCTGAGTTCCCAGCTCCTGGCTTTGGCCTGGCCCACCCCTGGCCATTCCAGGCCTTTGGGGAATGAAGGGGATTCTCTGACTCTGTCTCCTCTCACATAAATAGCATACACACGTGCACTAGTAAATGGAGGTTATCATTTGACAACCTGCTCAATGGGGTTCAGACTCTCATCTAAGGTTTTCTTAGGCATTTCCCCTTTTTAATAAATAAAAAACACTGACAACCTATGATCTGGGGTTCCAGGGAAGTCATTAACCTCCCAGTAGTTTATAAATCCTCCACTAATGTTCAGCACATCTTTTGGCAATACAAAAACATTTTCAGCTTTGCTTTCTCTTCCCTCGCTTCCTTCCTTCCATCCTTCCTTCCTTCCTCTCTCTTTTTCTCTCTCTCTCTTGCTAATTCTTGTCTGATTTTTTAAAAACATGTACTCCTGGGTAGGGTTTGTGACCAGGGAAGTTAAGCTGCCACTTGAGGCTCCAGCATTCCATATGGCAGTGCTTGAGAGCCAGTCCCGCTTGTACCCGCGTCCTGTTGGTGCACACCATGAGAGGCAGCAGTGATGGCCTGAGTACTGGAGTACTCACCCGTCATGCAGGAGACCTATATGGGGTTTCTGAAGCTCCTGGCTTCATGCTGCCAGACCTGTTTTGTAGTAGTCATTTGGGGAACGAACTAACTGATAGAAGATATCTCTCCATCACTTTGCTCTTCAAATAAATAAAACATAAACTTTAAAAAGTGTTTTTTTTTCTGTTAGGTAATCTAAAAACAAGAATTGTGTTGTTGTTGTTGTTGTTTTTTTCACATTTTTAATGTCATTTTCCAGAACACACACAACCCTTCAGTCCTTCGGACACTGCTTGTAACTTGCTTGTCCGAGAACAGAGTCAGCACCATGGACTGTGGATGAAACGGAAAAATTATTTTGGAGCAGTGCCCACCACAGGGCCTAGTTTGTGTTTATATCGAATAATATTTTGAATAAGAGAAATGAGGGACTGTAATTAAGGCTAGAAATAAAAAGTCTAAACTACTGCTTTTCTTTTGGGGGCAGGGAGATAAAAGAAGGCTGTTATCTGATTTATGTCCTGGCCCGCACAGCTCCTTTTGCAAATGTGGCTTTAAACCAGCTAATCTTGTAAAAGTCTTTACACTGACTAATTTAGAAGCAAGGAGAACAAATGTGGGAGTATAAATGTAAGGCAGTGAATAAGAGTGATAATCTCCGCCAATGAACGGCACTGCTGTGTTTCTGGGTACCCAATGCCGTTCATTTTCATTTAGATAGAGCTTCCCAGCACTCATCTTGCCTCCTCAGCAGGATGTGCTCCGTGACTGGAATGCAGATTTGGAAGCTGCCCAGGAGCTTATAGCTCATGTTCTTCAGTCTCATGCCCAGGGCAGGAGAGTGACTGGCCCAAGGTGCCATGGCCAAGGTCCACCGGGAGGAGGGTGTGTTAGCACCCTTGCTTGCTTCCTTTGCACACAGCAGCCCACCTCTGACTCTGCAGTTCTGCAGTTAGTAGTCCCCTCAACATTTTGGCAGATGACTTACCTTCTTAGGAGGACAAATTAGTGACCTTCTTATTTGCTGACCAAGAAGGCAGATCACAAATTTAAAAAGAAATGTAGGGTTGTTTTTTTTAACCACAAAGATTTTATAATGGTCAATGTTTGGGTAACTCCTTATTTGGGGATGAGTAATGAAGAAAGCCATGTTCAAAAAGCACTTGTTTTGTACTCAAAACTGCATTCTTTCCCCTGAAAACTGCTGGAGCAGCTCCTCATTGCTCTCAGTGAAATGCTACAATATGAAGGTGAAAGAAGGCAGTGAACGTTTCTATAGCAAATGGTGACACTAAAAATAGTGTGTGGAGTGAAAGTAGGATGTGGAATAATTTCTTCTTCATTGTTTCCATGGAAAAAGAGGAGTGATATAGCCACTGTCTGACTCTGTGTGGAAGGCCTAAGGCAGGCTTGGGGAGTTGCTGAAAAGAAATGGAGTGGCGCCACTGACGTGGTGACGAAACAACTGGCCATCCTGCCACGGAAGTCTGTTCTCACCTCTCACTCTGAGCGCCTCTGAGTCTGTGACTGGCTTTGTGTGCATGTGAAAGTGTCCAGGGCCTGTGGCTCTGTGCCTGGTGGCTTACTGTCTGCTCAAAGCCAATTGCATATGCAGTTGCACAGGGGTGTGGTGACTGGGAACATGAGATGGTGGTGGCGCTTGTTTGGGGTACATGTGGAGACCTCCTACAGCACTGCTGGTGTGCTAGGCCCTCCTCCTGGGAGGCAAGGTCCTCTTTGGGGTCTGTCACCAGCCTTTTCTCATGTGCACATCTTTAGTCAACCACCACGCTTGATAACCAGTGTCTTTGAAAAGGCTGAACAATCAATTCCAACTTGATAGTCTCCAGCCTCTCTCTCTGTTTGATAGGGAGAAGTCTAAAATCCTTCTAAAATCTTGCTAAGCATGTGCCTGTTGGTACAAAGCCCAAGTCAGGGCTCTGGGGGAGGATGTTGGAGTGTAGCCCCTCCCTGTGAGCTCTCATGGAAACACCGCACCCAATGGCTTTCTCACAGGCCGATCACAAGCAGACACGTGCTCCTGCAGAATAGCTGCAGGACACCTATGAGATAAGTATTATCTCCATTCCAGGAATTAGGAACTTCAGAACAAACTTGCCAAAGTTCAAGGTGCTGGCAAGCAGGGTGGGGAGCCTGGCTTAAGAGCCTGCTGGGAAGTCTCCCCAGCAGTCACTCAGGAGGCTGCTTCTCCTCATCTCCATGAACGAAGAATTTGGAATGATACTGATCCCCGGATGAAGATAGTTCAGTATTTCTGAACTCCAATGCAGAGTGGAGACTGAAATATACTTCTTTTTAGCCTATGGGGAATAACAATAAAAACAGGAAGCAACATGAGCTGCATTTGGCAAAGCTGACTCCCCCATTTCTTTGGGATTACCTGAAGCTTAGGGATGTTACCCTCTTCTCTCTCCTGACTTATATTCTCCCTGTGCCCTAGGAAAGATTTAGCCAAACAAATGCATCCTGCTCACTGGTATACAAATGTTCTGTGGCTGGGAGAGGCCCTCAAAGAATGTCATTACGAGGTTTTGCAAGCCCTGGGAAGAGGGCTCTGCAGGCCTTTCCTTTTATCCAAGCCATGGTGCACAAGTAGCACATCTCAGTGTTCAGGGTGCTAAAGACAATTAAAGCTGCAAAATTCATACCAAAACAGGTAACTTTAGAGCTCCATTTTAAGAATAGAATCAGGGTGAGTGGCGCAGGGGTTGTGTCAGCCTTTTGGATGCCAGAACTGCACAAGGGATTACCTGGGTTCCTGTCCTACCTCAGCTTTAGATTGCAGCTTCCTGCAAATGCACACACTTTGGGTAGCAGCAGGTGATGGCTCGTCCCCACCACTCACACAGTAGACCTGGACTATGTCTTAACTTCTGGCTTTGGTCTAGTTCAGCCCTGGTTATTGTAAGCATGTGGGGCATGAACCTGGTAAATGAAATCTTTCTGTATCTCTATAGATTCTTCTGCCTTTCAAATGAACTCTTTAAATAGATTTTTTTAAAGTTTATTTTAAAACTTCTGCCAATAAAAAAGAAAATTGAACCACTAGAGCACTGGAGACACTAGGTACCTGTGGCAATGGACTGTGACCCCGAGGGGGAAAGCAAAACACACAAACACAAACAAAAGCAAGCAATTGAATCCCAAACTCACCTTAGTTTCCTGCCTGAGGGTGATTTCTGGACTGTGTGGGCAGACAGAAAGAAAGCAGAATCTGATAGTCTTGCCAAGTGAAGGACATGGAGAGACTTGGAGGAGGCTAGAAGTGCTGCGATTTGCAGGGCAGAGTTCTGGAAAGGAGAGGTTTGTGCAAGAAAAGAATTCGGGAAATGCAGACTCTGTGGAGCATGCCACTGCAATGCCCAGGTCACAAGGTTGAGCAAGGACGACCCAGGATGAACAAGGCTGAACAAGGACAACTGAGGTTTTGGGAGCCAAACTACTCAGAGCTCACCCAGATGCGGGACACTCAAACTCTGACCAGCTTGGAGGCCCAAGAGAAAGTTATGTGGGAATCACAGATGGCTCAAGGGAGACTTGGGAAAGGTCACATCTTAGTGGAGGAACTGAGCTTTTCCTGGATGAGTCATCCTCTAGATCTAGCAAAGTATGAACTTGTTCCTTTTCCCCACGAGGTTTGTATGTTTGGATCCCTAACCTTCAGGACCTTCAAATTGGCCTTATCTTGAAGAGGGATTATTGCTGTTACAAGGGTCAAGCTTAGATCATACCTAAACCCATGTGACTGAAACCTTGGTAAAAAGGGGGTGTTTGAACACACTCTCAACCAGTGGAATTGCCATGTGAACGTGACAGCAGAGGGCTGGATGATGAATCTCACAAGCCAATGAATGCCAACAGAGCTACCAGCACATTGATCTTGAACTTGTTGCCTCCAGAAGTGAGGCAACATGTTTCTGTGGTTGAAACCACTGGTTTATGGTAGTGCTTTGTGGAAGTGATCTTTAAAATACTAAGCGTACAAGACTCAAAAGGAGGTGGGGTGGGTGTGGTCAGTGGGGAAGGCAGGGGATGGTACACCCTGCAAGCCTCCACAGGCTGTGTCCTGGCCAGACCAGTTGTACCTGCAGTGCCTCAACTAGACTCTCAATGTCAAATATCCACTTGATGAATTCGAGCACAATGAAAATTTCAGGGGATCAAAGGCTCTGTGTGAACACTGGCAAGGGAGGTACTGGACATGTCTAGCTCTTTAGAAGATCTTGCAGGCAAACTGGACATGTTTAAAGACAATGTTTTCTCCTTTGGAAGTGGTGTGTTAACCACAGCCTCATTCAGTCACCAAACTAAGTGACTTGAGAATCTGTGTGAATAGCAGGCAGCCAAAGGCAAATCTAGTGTCTTCTCCAGCCAGTGGGCTCACGTGTTACAATGGACTGGAAACAGTGGGGTGTGCTCGCACCTCTACCACCTGCTGACCATACAGCAGTCTAAAGCATTAAAAACCAAAATAGGTTTTTCTTCCTAGGCCTATTCCGGAAAAGGTATTTGGCAATCAGCCCAGTGTCAAAGACTTCAAAAGCAGTGCACCCAAGACTACAGCTTTGTCTTATAGTTGAACTGGTGTGTGATCTATTCCTGTTTCACAGACAGTATCACTGTATGGGGCAGCCGTGTAAAAAGAACTTATTATCTTCCCTCCCATTTGATCCCATCACATCAAGTTTTAATTTTTAACACCTAGTGGTTGGTCTGAATTTTTTTGTTGATTCCCTCCTAACATAGGTTCTCTTGTCTTTCTTAATCTATGCATGGATGAAGAATCTTCAAAAAGTTCCTGGGAAAAAAATGCATTATGGAAAACCATGCATGGATTTCAAAAACATTTTGCACCAAAACAAACTTACTTGATTTTTTCCATTTTCCATGAATGTTTTGAAGTTTTACTAATATCCATACCTTAAGATAATACCTTTATTGTAAACGGATAATCAAAAAAAGAAAAAAAGATAATACCTTTACGAAAAGAAAGCAATAGGAAGAAACACAAACGAGAGGGAGAGAAAGAGAGAGAGAGAGAGAGATCTTCCGTCTACTGGTTCACTCTGAGATAGCTGCAGTGGCCAGGACTTGACCAGGGCAAATACAGGAGCCAGGAACTTCTGCCAGGTCTCCCACTTAGCTGGCAGAAGTCCAAACACTTGGGCCATCTTGTGCTGCTTTTTCCTAGGCCATTAGCAGGGAGCTGGATCAGAAATGGAGCAGCTGGGATTTGAAACGGTACCCATATGAAATGTCAATAGCACGGGCAGTGGCGCTAGATGCTCTGCCACAACGCCAACTCCTCCCTCTGCCTTGCAGGCAGACAAAATTATTGCTAAAAATCATTTTTTAAAAAGATGATAATATATTCTAAATTGATTGCAAAGTCTATCAAAAATTTACCTTATTGTTTTTTGCAGCAATTGATAATGAAAAATCTGATTCCAAAATTCATATGGAAATGTAAAACACATAGAGTAGCTAAGAGACATAATAATAATGATGGAGGCCACAAGCTCCCTGGTTTCAAAGTTACTGCAAAGTAGTAGGAATCTATATAGTGTGGAATTCATCAAGCTGTAGAAATCAACACAGGCTACGCATCTAGGTCAAGGGGGGCAAAACTGGGAATAAAGAGAGAAACTCTCTCTCTAGAGCTGGTGTAATGACTCAACTGACTAAACCTCCACCTCCAAAAGTGGCATCCCCAATGGGCACCAGTTCATGTCTTGGCTGCTCCACTTCCAGTCCAGCTCCCTGCTTGTGGCCTGGGAAAACAGTAGAAGATGACACAAGTCTATTGGATCCTGCACCCATGTGGGTGACATTGAAAATGTAATTTTTTAGTTTACATTTTGATACACACCAAGGTCAATTCTTAAAAATCTGTAAGCCCAAATTGAATATTTTACAGTGATGTGTGGATACACAGTAACCAAGGCTTACAATTTCACATCATTGGGATAGATGAATAAATAAGCAATTTCTGTTAAGTGGGCTTCTATGGAGTTATGGCTCCTGGTTCCTGGCCTCAGATCAGCTAATCTCTAGCCATTAATGGCCAACTGGGAAGTGAACCAGCAGATAGAAGATCTTTCTCTCTATCTTTCCTCTCTCTGTAAATGCTTTTCCAATAAGGCTAAATAAATCTTAAAAGAGAGAAAGAGGGCCTGGCATAGTAGCCTAGTGGCTCAAATCCTCGCCTTGCTTGTGCTGGGATCCCATATGGGTGCCAGTTCTAATCCTGGTGGCCCCACTTCCCATCAAGCTCCCTGCCTGTGGCCTAGATGGCCTAGGAAAGCAGTTGAGGACGGCCCAACGTTATGGGGTCCTGCACTCACATGGGAGGCCTGGAAGAGGCTCCTGGCTCCTGGCTCCTGGCTTCAGATCGGCTCAGTGCCAGTCATGGTGGCCGTTTAGGGAGTGAATCAGTAAATGGAAGATCTTCCTCTCTGTCTCTCCTCCTCTTTGTACGTCTGACTTTCCAATAAAAAATAAAATAAATCTTTCAAAAACACAAAAGAGAGAGAGAGAAACCTCACCATTTACAACGAAATAATTTTCAACAACAGTTTCACAATAATACAATGGGAGAAGAAAAGATTTTTCAATAACTGCTGTTGGATTAATATTAAGTATATATAGAATTATAAAAATTATCAAGCTACCTCATATCAGCCATAAGACTCAATTTTATGTGGATTGTGGCTCTAAAATAAGCAAATCCACAAAGCTCATAGCTGATAATATGATCATGATATTAAGATTGGAAAAGATCTCTCTTTTTTAAAAGATTCATTTATTTTTATTGGAAAGGCAGACATACAGAAAGAAGGAGAAATAGAGAGAATGATCTTCCATCCGCTGGTTCACTCCCCAAGTGGCTGCAACAGCTAGAGCTGAGCTGATCTGAAGCCAGGAGCCAGGAACCTCCCCTCATTCTCCCATGCATGTGCAGGGTCCCAAGGCTCTGGGTCATCCTCTACCACTTTCCCAGGCCACAAGCAGGCAGTACAGCAGACAGGATATAAAGTGATGCCCACATATGATCCCAGTGCGGGCAAGGTGAGGATTTAGCCACTAGGCCATTGCCCTGGGCCTGAAAAGATTTCTTAGAATAGAAAAAAAATATATCCGTTAAAGAGCTTATTGGTAATTGGACATTAAATCTGTGAACTTATGTTTACTACATCATTAAATGAGTGGAAATACAAGCCACTCAAGAAGGTTATTTGCCACACACTTTACTGACAGTGGGCTTATAACCAGAATCTGCAAAGAAGTGACTCAAAAGATAGAAAATCCACTCAAAAATTATGTAAAAGACTTGAATAGCAACTTCGCAACTACGTGTATCAATTGGAATATGAGCATCTAAAAAGTGTTTGTTATTAGGGAAATGCACATATAACTAACTGCAAGGAAGCACTATTTTACACCCACCAGGATGGCAAAAGTTAAAAATGACTGACAATACCAAGCTTGTGGGACCATATTGACTCCCTTGGACAGCCAATGAGTGTAAAAAGCAGCGCCAATACTTAGGGAAAGGACTTGGGTTATCTAATGATGTGAGAACATCTAAGTAACTTTACCTCCAGGTGAACACCCAAAACATATATGTACACATGTACACCAGGAAGCAAGCACATAACTGTCTATAGTAGCATTGTCCTGATGGGTCCAAACCAGGAAACGACTCAAATGCCTGTTACCAGTAGAAACAATTGTGTTATATTTGCCTAATGAAATAATACACAACAGTGAAAAAATCAGCAAACTGAAACTATAGCTAGATTTATCAACATAGGTAAAATGAATACAAATATATTGAGGGGTTGCACTTCATGTAACAATAAGACTCCATTGGTGGAGGGTAGGAGCAGCGATGTAGTATAACAGATTAAGCCAATGTTTGCAGTGCTGGCATCCCATTTTGGCAGAGGTTCGAGTCCCAGCTGCTCCATTTCCTATACAGCTCCCTACTGATATACCTGGGAATGGAGTAGAAGCTGGTCCCTGGCTTCAGCCTGGCTAATGCATTCATTTGGGAAATAAACCAGAAGATGGAAAAGTCTGTCTCTCTCTATAATTTTCAAATAGATAAAAATGAATTTGTGCAGTGTTTTTTTTTAAATATTTTATTATTATTGGAAAGCCAGATACACAGAGAGGAGGAGAGACAGAGAGGAAGATCTTCCATCCGATGGTTCACTCCCCAAGTGAGCTGCAACGGGCCGATGCGCGCCGATCCGATGCAGGGAACCTGGAACCTCTTCCAGGTCTCCCATGTGGGTGCAGGGTCCCAGTGCATTGGGCCGTCCTCAACTGCTTTCCCAGGCCACAAGCAGGGAGCTGGATGGGAAGTGGAGCTGCCGGGATTAGAACTGGCGCCCATATGGGATCCCGGCACGTTCAAGGCGAGGACTTTAGCCGCTAGGCCACGCTGCCGGGCCCTTGTGCCGTGTTTTTAAACATAGGGATGCCTACGTCCTATACGTGAGTGCTTACTCCTGATCTCAGCTTCTTGCTAACGTGTACACTAGGAAGCAGCCGGCCGTGGCTCAGGTGTCTGACGGAGTTCTTAGCTGTCTCAACCATTTCCGGAGTGAGCCAGTTGTTGCAAGATCTTTCAAGGAAATAGAAATTTAAAAACTAGTTTGGCCCATTTGCTCATTGAACAAATATTTAATGAACATGTACTGCTTGAAAATTTCTGGTGCTTTCAGCTGAATTAGTGAAGAATGTTGTTGCAACCCTGAAACCAAAATAGGGAGCTCTCAGTGAGAGCAAAGGTAAATTTAGGGTTATATTTAAGTACAGATGAAAGCCTTTTCTTTTGAATATAAAGTGAGAAACAAGGCGACCAGGAGATATGTTCCTGATTTGCCCTCATTACTCCCAGACTGCAGGCTATTTACTTAGAGCACAAATAGAACTAATTAGCTGCCCTTAACCTAGGCTTGCTTCCAACTGCACCAATTTTTTAAACAATTCTTTTTATTTACTTATTTTATTTTTATTAGAAAGTCAGATACACAGAGAGGAGGAGAAATAGAGAGAAATATCTTCCATCCTCTGATTCACTCTCCAAGTAGCAGCACTGGCCAGAGCTGTGCCCATCTGAAGCCAGGAGACAAGAGCTTCTTCTGGGTCTCCTGTGCGTGCAGGGCCCAAGGCTTTGGGCCATCTTTTACTGCTTACCCAGGCAACAGGCAGGGAGCTGGATGGGAAGCAGGCTGCCGGGATTAGAATTGGCACCCACATGAGGTCCTGGCGTGTGCAAGGTGAGACCTTTAGCCACTAGGCCACCATGCTGGGCCCCAGTTTTGATGGAAACATTATCAGAGTAACTGACCGTTTACTGTAATGCGTGAGATTCCACAGCCATTAGGAAGACTAAAGAAACGGGGGAATTCTATCACAGGAGGAATCCACAGTCCTCCTGTCTAGAAGATTTTAAAAGGGCAATCCTCTTACACAGATGCTTTAGCCTAAAGATGATGCAGACGCAATGATGATTGCTACATTCTCTCTTTTCTACTGAGATAAACTGGTTGGAGTCCAACAGAACACATACCAACAGGAAGCAAACAGAAGATACCTTCCCTTAAACCTTGAAAACACAATGCCACATATTACCTCCAACATAAAAATAATGTTAAAGTAATTTTTTCATTTCCTCAGGTAATAAAAGTGGGCTCTTTATATATATTATCATTTTGGGTTTTTTTTTTTTAAGTTTCATGTGGTTTGGTCTTCATCTTACTCAATGTGTAGGTGTAAGAGGCAAATATTCCTGTAAGCATAGCAACAGGAAGTTTTAAACACAAAGAGAAGTGAGTTGCTCCCCAGTACTAACTCATAGACACTTAGAGAGGGAAGGTATCAGCAGATTATGTCCATACTTCCCTACTGGAAACCTGGCCCTCGTGCTATGGACAGCTCCTCCTTCCCACCACCTGCTTCTAGGATTGTGCCACTCTGTACCACCGACTCCCTTCCCACCACTGTCTCCCTCAGCTGAAGTAATGAAGGTTAGTTCTCCCAGCACAACCCAAAGGAAGGAGCTTCTAGTGTTTGTAAATTTGGTTTTTTTTTTCTTGTGACCATTAAGTGCATGTACTTTTGCTAAGACCCAATCTTCTTCACTCTTCACAGATTATCACACTGCTCTATTTTATCAGTTTTAGCAAAAACAAAAAACAAAATCCCACATATTATTTTTAAAAAGATTGTCATTCTCTGAAAGCTTATTCAATTTGAATCCTTAAAAGCAATGACTTTCAGGCCAGTGTGTAGGATGCTGGAGGAACTGCTGGTGCATCCTGCATAGGAACTGGCTCACGTCTCGCCTGCTCCACTTCCAATGCAGCTCCCTACTAAGTCTGGGAAAGCAACAGAAGATGGCTCAAGGGCTTGGGCCCCTGTTATCCATGTAGGAGACCTGGAAGAAGTTCCTGCTTTTGCCTGGCCTGTTCCTGAATGTGGAGTCCACGTGGTGGGGGGGGGGGGGGAGTGAACCAGTGGATGGGAGATGCCTCTCGATTCTGTATCTCTCTAATCTTTAAAGGACACCTTTTCTTTGCTTTTTAAGACTTTATTTATTTATTTATTGGAAAGGCAGATCAGACTTACAGAAGGAAGGAGAGACAGACAGATCTTCCATCCGCTGGTTCACTCCCCAAATGGCCACAACGGGTGATGCTGAGCCATTCTGAAGCCAGGAACCAGGAGCTGCTTCTGACTTTGGGCCTTCCTCCATTGCTTGTTCATAAGTTGAGTGGGAAGTATAGCAGCGAGGGCACGAACAAGTGCCCATATTGGATTCAGGCACTTGCAAAGTGAGGATCTAGCCATTGAACTGTCACTCTCTCCACATCCTCAACTGCCTTTTTTCCCCCCTTACAGTGATGATTTCTAAGACTCCTTAAAAAAAAAAACTAGTGCAAGATCTACAAAATGATTGAAAACCTACAGAATGGTGAGGAGCTTGACCATTTCCTAGTAGCGTGGGGAAAGCAGCTGACTGAACTGCCTTTAAGGGTCCCTAGATACTGAATTTCAGAGACAATGTCCAGCTATTCTAAATATGGTCATACTAAATATGCTGACAGTCTGATAAAACAAAGACTATCAGGAATAAAAAGAAATTGTATTTGAAAAAGAGCCAACTGAAAATTCAGATGCTGAAAATTACAGCCGGGGGTAGGTATTGTGTCATAGCAGTTAAGACTACCGCTTTCAATGCCCAGCTGGTCTAGGAAAAGCAGCAGATAGCCAAGGTGATCGAGTCTCTGGTATCCAGATAGCAGACCTAGGGGAAGTTCCCATCTCATGGCTTCACCTGGCCCAGCCCTGGCTACTGCAGCCATCTGGTGAGTGAAACAGCAGATGGAAGTTCTCTCCTCATAACTCTTTTAAATAAACAAATAAATCTTAAAAATAACAACAAATCAGAAAAGCACAATCAGATTTCGAAATTCCAAGAAGAGATCAATTATAGATTTGAAATGGCAGAAGAATGAGTCAGCAAATACTAAGGCAGATCAATGGAGAGTATGTGATCTGAACAACAGAGGGGGAGAGGGCCCAGCGCGATAGCATAGTGGTTAATGTCCTTCCTTGAACACGCCAGGATCACAAATGGGCACCGGTTTTAATCCCGGCAGCCCCGCTTCTCATCCAGCTCCCTGTTTGTGGCCTGGGAAAGCAGTAGAGGATGATCAAAGCTTTGGGACCCTGCACCTGTGTGGGAGACCCGAATGAAGCTCCTGGGTTCGGGTTGGTGCAGTTCCAGCTGTCGCAGCTGCTTGGGGAGTGAACCATCGGACGGAAGATCTTCCTCGCTGTCTCTCCTCCTCTCTGTATATCTGCCTTTCCAACAAAAATAAATAAATCTTTAAAAAGAAAGGAGGGAAGAGAAAGAAAAATTAACTATCTGTTAGAGAAACTTGGGACACCATTAAGCTTAGGAACACAAACAGGGTCTTCAAAAATTTTATCACAGTTTGTATTAACTCCAAAAAAAATTATGCATCAATTTCTACAACTTTTTAAATATTTAAGTGTTTATTTTCATCTACTTGACTAGGAGAGAGAGAGAGAGAGAGAGAGAGAGAGAGAGCGAGAGCTTTTGCATCCACTGGTTAACTCCTCAAATGCCCTGGACAGTAAGCACTAAGTCAGGCCAAAGCCAGAAACCAGGAATTCTATTTGGCTTTCCCAGAGTTGGAACTCCAGGACTTCAGCCATTAACTGCTCTCTTCTAGGATGCCATTAGCAGGGAGTAGGATTGGAAGAAGAGGTAGCAGAATCCAAACTGGCACTGCAGTAAGGGATGTGGGTGTCCTGGGTAGCAGCTTAACAGTGTTGTGTCAAACATTGTTTCACATTTTTATCACATTGGTAGGAACTCTATACCACTCAAAAGACCACTAGTTTTAATTATTTTGTAACTTAAAATTTATGAAAATATTTTCATTTGCATTCTGTTTACTATCCTTATCTGTTTTCCTGCAGAACTCTGGTTTTTTGTTTGTTTGTTTTTGTTTTGTTTTTCTTTTACTTTTTTTGTTTGGCTTGGTAAACTATTTTGTAGAGCCATTATGCCTTTGGTTATAACATACATTCAAAAAATGTGTTACGTCAAAGAATAATAAATTATTTAGAAAAATTTTTCCTCAAATAAACTTTTTAAATTCTCATTTTCCATAAGGTTTATGAAGCATCATCACGTATGTAAGGAAATACCAGAGAATAGAAGGGAAAAAAGAGGCAGAAAATATGTTGGAAGACATACTAGCTAAAAAGTCACTCTGCCTGGCTGGATGCAAGCTCCCAGGTCCCCGTAGGTCCCCACCAGCGCCATGCCCCAGGCCGCCTTGAGCCGTACACTACCCTGCCATTTGAATATTTTTTTTTTTAAAGATTTTATTATTACTGAAAAGCCGGATATACAGAGAGGAGGAGAGACAGAGAGGAAGATCTTCCATCCGATGTTTCACTCCCCAAGTGAGCCGCAACGGGCCGGTACGCGCCAAACCGATGCCGGGACCAGGAACCTCTTCCAGGTCTCCCACGCGGGTGCAGGGTCCCAAAGCATTGGGCCGTCCTCTCCTGCTTTCCCAGGCCACAAGCAGGGAGCTGGATGGGAAGTGGAGCTGCCGGGATAAGAACCGGCGCCCATATGGGATCCCGGGGCTTTCAAGGCGAGGACTTTAGCCGCTAGGCCACGCTGCCGGGCCCTATTTTTTTTTTTTTTTTAAATAAGAATCTCTCTCTGCCTTTTGATTGAATTGTGTTATGTATTAATTGGCTCAAACAACAGCATGTAGGATAAACACAGAGACTCACACCTAAACACACATCATGGCCCCCAAATTTTAAAACCAAAACAAAAAGAAAATCTTGAAAGCAAAAAGAGGAAAATGACTATCCTATGAAGTCAGCTACTACATGAGAACTCAAACGACCATAAGCTTACTCTGCATCAGAAACAATGGCGGGCAGAAGGCAGTGGGGATGACGTAGCTAAAGCACTCAAATACCATCAGTCTAGATTCTCACATCCAGAAAAACCATCTCTCAAAAATAAGACATGAAAATGCTCCAGATACCCAAGAGTAGAGAGAATTTGTTGATGTTAAGCCAGATTTTACAAGAAATATGAGAGAAAATTCTTTAGTTTGAAAGGAAGTGACATGAGAGAGAACTAAAATCTGTATACAACAGAAAATTCCAGTAAGTATGTAATTATAAAAGAGTATAATTGCATAGTTCTCTTTTCTTCTCATATTTAAAAAATAAATTACATAAGCCATATGTATATAATCATATCTTGGGCCTTTATATATAGAAAATGTCATATAGTTGAAAACATTACAAAGGAGGTGTATGGGAAAGCAACCTCACTGGAAAAAGAAAATTACAAAATTAGTGACTTCACAGGAAGAAATGAAAAGAACAAAACTGGGATATAAGAAGGCTAATTTGTCCCAGAATTCTATAAATGTTATGCTCTCCTGCCTTCTTGAATTCTTTAAGAAACAAAATTATAATAAATATTTGTAACATATAGTGAACACACGGTAGGAAATAGAATTATAGGAGTATCTATCACTACATATCACTGGAATTAAGTTAATAAAAATGCTAAGTAGATTCTAATAAGCTAAGATGTACATTGAAAGCCTTTCAGTGACCATTAGGGAAATAAATAGCAATATATAGCCAAAGATATTAAGTAAATCAAAATGTTAATTAGAAAATAATCTACTTACTGGAAAAAAAGACAGGAAATGGACAGGAGGGAAAATGGGATATATAGAAAACAAAATGGTAAATGGCAGATATAAATGTAACTGTGGTCTAAAATAGTATTGAAAGTGAACACAAATCAAACAATTCAATCAAGAGACAGAGATGGATTCTTTTCAAAAAATATTCATATGGCAGGGCAGTGTATGGCTCAAGGCGGCCTGGGGCATGGTGCTGGTGGGGAGTTATGGGGACCTGGGAGCTTGCATCCAGCCAGGCAGAGTGAGGCTGGGAATTTCCCCATGCACTTGGTCCCAGATGGGGTTGGGGAAGGAAGGTGGAGCCATGGGTTGGCATGCTGGCCCTGTATGCTGATGGATTAGGCTTGGGGAGGGATTCAGGCCTGCACATGTCCCAGGAGTTTGGGACCCTAGTGAGCGAAGAGAGTACTAGGCCAACACAACACCCAAGCAGAAGACTGGGCTTTGGCAGGCTTGGCTGGGGAAATCATGCACTCCCCAGTGCAGGGACGGTGGACTGATCAGAGAAAGAGGCAAAGGGACAAAGTGCAGTGCAAGGGAGGACTGCTAGGGAGTATGTTGCAGATGAGGCATGACTTCTGAGGGACTTACATCAACAAGGCCGTTGTCTTGCAGGTAAGCAGGAGGCGGAGACTAAGTGGTCTGTAGGATTGAAGGATTTTATGGGTCAGATTAACGTACCAGCTCATGTGGGAGACATGGGCTGGGCTAGTTAGCATGGATCATCACTGACCACCACTCACTGACACACACTAAAGCTAGGGCAGGGGACCTGCCTGTCAGGCCTAAATCACAGTACCTGCTAGTGAGAGTCGGGACAGAGAACAGGTAATGTTAGGCTGGGCCATGGCACTAACCAGCATGTGAGAGAACCAGGTCTGGGGTCAGATTTTGTGGGGGATATGTGTGCCCACCCTGTAGAACTGCAATTTCCACTGGTTAGCTTAATAGATGGGGTAGTGATGGGCTGGGCTAGGCACAACCATGGAACCCTTTAACACTCAAGGATACTGAGGTTGGGAACAGGCTAGGCTGGTCTAGGCTGTAGTGCCAGCAGGTACACCCTAGAATAGGGTGTGACACTATGGGCCGCAACATCCACTAGCTCATACAAATGCCAGGACAGAGGAGGCAGACTATTCCAGGTGGGGACTTAGTATCTGCCAGCACTTGTGAGATTTGGGTGCAGGAATGGACCTGGTGGGGAAACTTGTGAAACTTTCCTGGTGGACTGTAGCTCCCACTGGTGAGCATGTGATTCAGGCCTGGGTGTTGGTCAGGTCAGGCAGGGTAGCTCCACCCATCAGCAAATGTGTGGTGTGATTCTGGAGGAGGGTAGACCAGGCAGGGCCTGGCCAAACTTGGCCCACTGGCATGTGCAGGAGCCAGGCTGGATTGCAGGCTGGGCTTTCACACCTACGGTTTGCATGAGCCAAGAATGAGAGTAGACTGGGCAGAGCTAGGTTGTAGCACCCACCAGTTAGAGTTGGGACTTGAGTGGGCTGGGCCAGGCCAAGCTACAGCATCCATGGGTTATGCCGAGCTGGGTCAGAGCAACCACTGGCATCTGCAAAATCTGTAACTGGGAAAACGACTGGTTTGGGAGCTAAGGGGACACCCAGGCTGGTTATGATTACCAATGATGAGTGTGAGAGCCAGAATTGAGGCAGTGATTTGGACTGGAATTGGCTGCAGTATCCCTAGGTATGGGTGTGGACAGAGTCTGGGGCCTACCAGACTGATCTTGACTCCAGCACCCATTGGTGGCTCATGAGAGTCAGAGAGGGTATAGGGCGGGCTAGGTTAGGTCTCAGTTCCCATTGAGCCATGCAAGAGCTATGCCTCTTTGGACCAGGTGTGGCTGGGCTGTAGCACCCAAGGGTAAGAATTGGAATGGGTGTAGGCCATTTGGGCAAAGCCATTGTTCCTGCCAGGACAGGAGGTAGGTTAAGCCAGTCTGGACCAAGGAACCACTGGTGTATGTGAGATCTGCTACTGGTTGTGGAACTCCTGGCAGAGAAGCAGTCCCAGCAGGTGAGCACAAAACCAAGTCTGGAAGCAGCCCAGACCAGGCTAGGTTATAGTGTCCACTGGCATGCATATGGTTCAGGTCTGGGGTCAGGCCAGGCTGGGACAGTTCATAACACCCACTGGCAGATCTGAGAATCCAGACAGCATTCAGGACAGGACAGGTCAAGTTGCAACTTTGGCCAGTTCATTTTAGGACCAGGAATGGGAGCCCCCTAGGCTAGGCTGGGCTAGGCTGCAACACCCACCAGCATGAGCCGTAATTGAATGTAGACCCAGCCGAGCCAGGGTATAGCACCCACCAGCAAATGCCAAGGTGAGGCATGAAATGCCAGGCTGGACTGCAGCAGCCATTAGCACAGATGAGACCCGGGAGATGGGGGTCGGTGCAATCTCAGTAGGGGACTCTGGGGGGTCCTCTGCTGGACCACTGTTTCCATTGGTGAGCATGAGAACTGGGACTGGGGGCAGAACAGGCCAGGCAGGGCCGCAATACCTATTGGCCTGCATGTGAACAGGGTTAGGAGGAGAGCCAGACTGGGCTAACCAACAGTACCCACTGGTGAATTGCATGCATAGGTGAATTTGCAAGTGCAGGCTGGCTGGGTTTTGCTGCAGCATCAGCTGATGAGTGCCCCGACATGGGGATGCAAATCCTATCAAGCTAGATTGTAGAACCACCTTCAGAGTGCAAGATCTGGGACTTGGAATGGGCTCAGTAGGGAAATGGTGGGCACCTCTGTGATGGGCTGCACTCCCACTGATGAGCCTGAGAACCAGGGCTGGAGGTGGGCCTTGCTAGGCAGGCAGTGGCACCCACTGGCATGAGTGTGGGTTGGATAGTGAGGTCAGTTGGGTTGAGCTAGGCTTCAATGCCCACTGATGTGTACAAGAGTTGAATGGAGTGTAGGACAATTGGACCAGCCTGCTGCACATACTGGCAAGCATAGGAACCAGAGTTAGGGCCAGGCCTAGTTGTGGGTTATTGCGGGTCGCTCCAACTAGGCTGCAGCCCCTGCTGGTGTACTTGAGGGCCAAGTGTGTTGTGGGCAGGATCCATTGGTTTATGTAAGAGACAGGGCTGCAGAAAGAACTGACCCAGCATACCACTGTGTGTAGGCTGATGTGGGTGATGAACTCAGCTAGAATCCAATTTGATAAGCATATACAAGAGTCAGGTCTGGGATCACCTCAGATGAGGTTTCTTTGGGGATCCCCTCAACTGAACCACTGGACCCAAAACTCCTACCATGGGGAGAATCGCAGGATCTGTGGTCTGTCCGTGGTGCACATGTGTCAGAACTGGGCCTACTCAGAGGCTTAGACGGAGCTGTGGATGGCATATCCAGATGCACATGGATGAGGATATGGCAGTCTATTGGTGTCTGCAGAGGACATCTGGTACTATAGCAGAGGAAGGAGGATAGAACAAATCGGACAATTACCCCAGCCAAGTATTGACAGCAAATATTTGAGTGAATGGAGACTCTAAGGTAGAGTATGTCAGCCACGGGACCTTGAAAGGATTTCTTCATCCTTGGAGTGGCAAGATTAACAGCATTTCAGAATTATTAAAACCACTTGAACAGAATCCTCAGAGCATGCTCCACACTGGGAACCCTGGAATAACATTGGATGGCCATTCCCCATCTCTGGGTACCGAAGTGGTTGAGAGGCTAGGTATAGCTTCCTCCCCACCTTGCCCCAGACATAGGAAGAAAAAAAAAAAAGAAAATTTTGAAACAATGGTCTCACCTACTTTCCCCTAATATTCGACCCTTCCCACCCCAATAAACTATGTAAACACCATCAAAAATAAACTTTATATATATATGTTATAGACTAAAAAAATTCAGATATGTGCTTGTTTAATACAAACTTTAGATACAAATACACTATAGAAACAAAACTAAAAAAACAAATAAATAAAACTATTTTAAAGACATACTTTGCAAATAGCAACCCTAAGAGAATTAGAATGACTATATAAAAGTATCGGACAAAGCAACTGCTATTAGAGGTAAAGAATGGCATCATCCCAGCTGGAGGCAACTACATATTTTGATTGAATGCAGACAACTGTTACTGTAGGAGAAAAGTGGCCAATAAATGGTGAGAAAAGCAGTTAATGCAAAATTTGTGTTAACTATACCAATGTGCCAGCATAGTTGCCTATTTTTTTTTTTTAAGATACGTGGGGGACCAGTATGATGGCTTTATTGGCTAATCCTCCACCTTGCACGTGCCAAGACCCAATATGGGCATCAGTTCATGTGCTGGCTGCCCACTTGCCATCCAGCTCCCTACTTGTGGCTTTGGAAAGCAGTGGAGTACGGTCTTGCCCCACTATAGGATACCCAGAAGCAGCTCCAGGTGTTGCAGCCATTTGCGGAGTGAATCAACTAATACATGACCTCTCCTTCTCTAAGTAAATCTGATCTGCCTTTCAAGTAAAATAAATAAATAAATATTTAAACAAATAATACATGTGGGGAATGGGAGGATGTCAGGCCAGGACGTGCCACTCGGGCCCCAGGCAAGGGGGCTGCAGATTGCCCTGGGGGTGATTTGGGATGTAATAGAGCAGGAGTGGCCGAGGACATGTTTGACATTCTGGTGTCTTCCACAGACCAGGCCACTGTACTCACAGATAGGGAGAGAGCTGAGACCAGGTGGTTTAGAGGGGGGACCTGGAGGGCATGTCTAGATCAGGCCAAGACACCCAGCCACATGGGAGACCTGGGCTGGGCTAAATAGCATTGCCCACTGCCAGTTGGCACATGCAAATCTGGGGCTGGGAGCCATGCCTGGCTGCCCATGGGTGTCAAAACAGGGGCAGGAGCACATCAGGTCCACCTGGGCCACAGTACACACCAGAACACAAGAGAACTTGATTGAGGATAGATTCTATAGGGGACAACCTCTGTGGGACTGCAGCACCTGCTCACTTGTGCATAGTGCTGGAGGTAGTGATGGGTGAGTCAGGCTGGACCAAAGAACTCATGTGACAGGAACCTACCTACCTGACACTTGCAGAAGCCTGGGCTGAAAGGAGGCTGGGCAGGGCCAGACCACAGCACCCACTGCCATGTGCATAGGCTAGGACTGTGGGCACTCCATGCCAAGCAGGGCTGGGGGTGAACCAGGCTAGGCAAAGCTGAAACAGTTTTCAGCATTTGTTGGCCAGGTCTTGGGGGCAGGCCAGGCTGGGCCAGGTCACAGCACCCACTGGTATGCAGGAGAACCAGGATAGGGTATGGGCCATGCTCAGATGGGCTAGGCTGCAACATACACCAGCAAGAGATAAAACTGTAAGTGGGTTATGCCAGGCTAGGTTGAAGCACCTGCCAGTATATGCAAGGCCCAGGGTTGGGAACTTCAGGGACTCCTCCTCTAGGCTATAGCTCCTGGTGAGTGCGAGAGCTGGTCTTCCCACAGCAAGATTGCAGCAAGGCTGGAGAAGGTTGCAGCACCCTTTGGAATATGTGTGGGCTGGGTTTAGGGGCAAGCCAGACTGAGCCAGGGTCCAGTACCAGCTGGTACTCCTAAGAGCCAGAATAGGTATGAGACAGGCTGGCATAGGCAGCAGGACCTAGAGCTGAGTGTCAGGACTGGAGACTAGCCATGTCAGGCTGGGCTGCAGCACCACCAGGCACGTGTAAGATCTGGGACTGAGAGTGGGCCTGGTAGAGGAACTTGGGGGGAACTCCCATGCTAGGCTACAACGTCCACTATTGAGTACTACAGCCAGGACTGGGGGCAGGCAGGGTGAGCCAGACTATGGCATCTGTTGGCAAAATCTGAGACTGGCAGTGGTTCATCTCAGACTGAGGCACACAACCCACTAGCATACAAGACTTGGGACCGAGAGAGGGCCTGATAGGGAAACCTCAAGGACACTTTCACAGGTCTTCTGCTTCCACTGGTGAGTGTGAGAGTTGGAACTCGGGGCTGGCCAGTCTTGGAATAAGCCAAGCTGGGGTAGGCTACAGCACCCGCTGGAAGGCACAGGAGCCAGAATGGATGATGGCCAGCCAGGTTAAGCTGTAGCATCCACTGACAAGTGCTGGGACTGAGTGCGAGTCATGTCAGGCTGGACCATATTACTCTCTGGCAGGTGCAAAATCTGGGGCTAGGAGTGGACACGCCATTGCTGGGCTACAGCTCCTGCAAGTGAGCATGAGAGCCAGAGCTGGGACAGACCAGGCTGGTCAAGGTGGCAGCACCCACTGGCATACATATAGGCTGGATCTGGGTGTGGGTCTACCTGAGCTAGGGTGCAGTACCTAGGTGTGTCAAAGAGCCAGATGGGATGAAGGATGGACTGGATTAGTCCACAGCACAAGACAGCACATGTAAAAACTGGGGCTGGGGGCAGGCCTGGTGGGGTTATTGGGAATCGTCTTGACTAAGTTGCAACACTTGCTGGTATGCATGAAGACCAGGCCTGCGGCAGGCTAGCCACAGCACCCACCACTTCATGTGAGAGTTGGGGCTGGGGCATAACTGACCAAGCTGCATCCACCAGCATGTGCACTGGCTGATTCAGGTGACAGATCAAACTATACCCTGCATTGGTTGGCACATTCCAGAGCCAAGTCTGAGGTCACCCCAGGCAAAGTTTCATGGGAAACTCCCCAACAGGACAGCTGGAGTCAGACCCCAACCACAGGGAAAAATCACAGGATGTGTTGTCCAACCTTAGAGTGCATTTATTGGGTCTGGGTTTCCTCAGTTGCTGATGCCTGTGCAATGGACATCATTCCCAGATGCACATGGGGCACATGAAAGCCAGATCATCTAGGCTAGCAGGGAACGTTGAGTGTCTAATCAGAGGATGTAAAGCAGATCAGGTTGGACAGTTCTCCTGGCCAACCTTTGCAACATGTTCCTGGACCTGTGAATGCACTCATATGGACTTGGCCAACAAACAGACCTTGGAAAGATTTTTTTTAACCATGATGCAACAAAGCTGATGACATCTTAGAACTATCAAAACCACTCAGGTAATACCCGCAGAGCACATTCCCCACATTGTGGTCTTTAAGTTGTCATTAAATGACTGTCCCCCATCCCCAGCTATTGAAATGGTATGACAACAGGAGTGCCCCCCTCCACTTCCCCATCTAAGGACTAAGAAAAAAAAAAAAACTTGAAACAGTTGTTCCGCCATCCCATTCCTCTATCTCTCAACCCTCTCCATCCTAATGAGAGACCCACATGGGCATGTCTGCCTCTCAACCATGTAAACAATATATATTTTTAAAAATTTGTTTTTAAAAAAGAGAAACTCTATAACTACAATCGGACTAATACATCATGAAGACAAAACAACTATAACACTTGTAACAATTACAGAATTGTTGGACTAAATGGCTAAATCCTCACCTTGCAAGTGCCAGGACCCCATATGAGCACCAGTGCATGTCCTAGGTGCTCCACTTCCCATCCAGCTCCCTGCTTGTGGCCTGGGAAAGCAGTCGAGGACGGCCCAAAGCCTTGGGACTCTGCACCCACATGGGAGACCCAGAAGAAGCTCCTGGCTCCTCACTTCAGAGATTGGCTCGGCTCCAGCCGTTGCAGCCATTTTGAGAGTGAACCAGCAGATGGAAGATCTTTCTGTCTTTCCTCTCCGTAAATCTGATCTGTCTTTCCAATAAAAATAAAGAAATCTTTTAAAAAATATTACAGAATTGTTGAATTGTAACAGTTAAACTATTAGAACCTTAACAGAGCCCCCAAAATAGGAAAAAAAAATTGACAGGTTTACAGAATAAAAAGTATAGTTTGTTATTTTGATAAAGATTACATTTAATCTGTAGATGGTTTTTAGGAATATTGCCATCTCAGCACTTTAAACGTTCCAATTCACAAACACATCATGTCTTTTCACTTCTTTAAATCTTACAAAACTTCTTCAGCAGCATTTTAGAGTAGCTAGTGGCCTTTGGGTTCACTGAATGTGGAGAGTATAAAAGGAAGTGAGAGAGAATGGCAAATAGGTTCAGGTTTTAAGCATCTGACAGAGTGGCTGGCAACACTGTGGGGGCACGAGGGGTTCAGGGGAGACATCATCAAATTTTGTTTAGCTGGATTGGAACTGAGTGCCTTTGAACTATTTGGATGAAAAAATTCACTCAACAACTAATAGAGTTGGTTTTCGAGGGACTAATTGGAGCTGGAGGAATAAACGACAAAGTATACACACAATACTTAAATCCAAGGGACTAGATGAGCTCTCAGGAATGGTTTTTAAAAAGTGTCTACACTGCAGCCCAACAGAACTATCACTTGAAGGCAGAGGACAACTATGAAACAGACTGAAAACATGCCACAGGGGCAGAAGGAAAATCACAAACAACAGCATCACAGAAATCAAACAGGTAGTGCTGGATTTCCTTTGAAAACCCAAACAATAGTGTGAACTCATCTTTTCCACTACTCATCTGTTTTGGCAACAGGGCTCTTGCGATTTTCTGGTCCACAAACCTTGAAGGTAAATCTTCTCCAACTCATTTCTTCAATTGTTTACCAAGTCCTAACTGTGGAGTATTTCTGAAATCTCTGCTTCTCCACTCTCACTTAGTTTCATGATTGATAGCAATGGTCTATCCCCATTCCAATATCATGTCTAGAATAATCCTAAAATACAAAATAGTTTCATTTCCTGAGTTGCTGGTACCCTGAACTTTTCTTACAGGTTTTCTGAACAGTTGCAACACCTTAGTATAGCTGATAAATTTCTTCACAGCTGAATCCCTTCCTTACCTGCCACTATCTATCACCTAGCACACACGCTACGCTCCACGTCCACTGAAGTGTTCAAGTTTCCTAAGACTGTGTTTAACTTGTTTAATTCCTTCAGATCTTGGTGTCCTTCTCAGCACTGGTCTGCTCTCGTAGAAGGCATGTCTGCTCCTTCATTCTTCATGGTTCAACTCAGGCATCACATGTTCTTTGTAGATTTCCTAACTTTCCTTTAATCCTAGAGATCTTCTACCCACTCCATGCTTCTGTATCCCTTTATGTGCTTATGAAGGGCAAATATTGTTGTCTTTTGTCTCTGTATTCCTAATGAGTAAAACCAAAATGTTAGGTTGGTGAATGATATTTGATAAAAAAAACAAACAAAAACCCGTGTAGTATTTAGATGGGTGAGAGACCAAAGAACATCCTAGGAATTGGGATTAGTGTGAATAGGGCATAAAGTATGCAAATATCAGAAGGTATTTGGGAATATCAAGCATTCCTGTTTGGCTGGATAATAAAATTTGTAATCTTGTGTCATGTAAACACATTGGATTCTATACTTACACATGGATTCTGGGAATAGATACCAAGTTAGCCCCAGAAGATGTGCTGACCTAGACATGGGGATAATGTGGTGGCTTAGGACATGGCCTCGCCTGTGTAAATCTTACAATCTAATACCAGAGGTGTTACTGGGAGAAAGTGAGGACTTAGTCCTGTGAATTTGTTGCTAAGACTGTTCAACATTGGGCCCGGAGCAATAGCGTAGTGGTTAAGGTCCTCACCTTGCATGCCTGGGATCCCATATGGTCGCTGGTTCTAATCCCAGTGGCCCTGCTTCCCATCCAGCTTCCTGCTTGTGGCCTGGGAAAGCAGTCGAGGACAGCCCAAAGCCTTGGGACCCTGCATCCGCATGACAGACCTAGAGGAAGTTCCTGGCTCCTGGCTTCGAATTGGCGCAGCACTGGCCATTGCAGTCACTTGGGGAGTGAATCAGCAGATGGAAGATCTTCCTCTCTGCCTCTCCTTCTCTCTGTATATCTGACTTTACAACAAAAATAAAATAAATCTTTAAAAAAAAAGATTGTTCAGCATGGCAAGCAATCAGGGGTCGGTGGGAGGAGGTTGGGGTGCAGACACCATTCCTCCTTTGGTGCCAGCATCCAGTTTAGGTGCTAGTTCAAGTCCTGGGAGCTCCCCCTTGCAATCCAGCTTCCTGCTAATAGCCTGGAAAAGCAGCAGGGGATGGTTCAAGCCCTTGGGCACCTACACCCGTGTAGGAGACCTACAGAAGGCTCCTGGCTTCTGACCTTGAATAGGCTCAGCTCCAGCTATTGGGGTCATTTGCAAAGTGAATGAACAGAAGAGCTCTTTCTCTCTCTCTTTGTCTCCCCTTCTCTAATTTTGCCTTTCAAACAAAAATAAGATAAATCCTTATTCTTCCAACTTTTCTACCCTGTCAATCTCTAGCATTGGTTAACACTCATCCACACTTTCTCTTTCCAGAAAGTCACCGGTAATAACAGAGCTATCACTATTGTGGAATGAGCACTTTTATTTTACTATGCCATAGCATTAACTTTATTATTGGCATTACCTTTTAAGTGACATTTTCATGGGCTTACATTAAGCTTGTAATAAACTTGAGTGTGTATAGATAATTTTTCACTTGCATGGTAACTGCTGTTAATTTCTGGAGACTCAACAAATGTCTAAGCAAAAGCAAGTTTAATTATCTTTATTTAAAATAAATGAATTATATATATTTGTGTATATCCACATACATATACGACATGTGTGTGTATATACAGAGTTAATATACAGAGTTTTTCATTTGAGATGCAGAGACAGAAACACATACAAAAGATTCCTTCCATCTACTGGTTCACTCCCCAAATGCCTGCCACCGGGACAGGGCCAGCTGAAACTGAGAGCCAGGAATCCCATCCAGGTCTTCAACATGTGTGCGAAGGACCCAAGCAGTTGAGCCATCAACACTGCCCCCATATTAGCAAGAAACTGGATTTGGGCGTGGAACCAGACTTCATCAGATGCGACACAGGCATCCCAACTGCAAACTTACCCAGTAGGCAAAATTTGTGCCCAACTGGGTGTATTTATGCTCTTAGCTGTCATTACTATTTATCTCAGACCCTTCAAAAGGTTGACCCCGGGGAATATCGTAAGTATTCCTTGATCTCAAATTCATGGAGGATCTGTTTCCCCAGTTTCCTTTAATTAGATTCCTATACTCTTCATTTTTACACAAATATGAAGGATTTTTGGCTTCAGTTTCACATAGTGCTCTTTTTCTTCTTAGCTGGGCTCCTAACTCCTAGCTTATATGTGGAAAATATGAATTATAGATCAAATAGCTTCTCTGGAGAAATCACGGTGCTGGTTTGAAAGGAGTACATGGCACCACGGTATAATTCAGTGTTTTACTTGACTTCCATAGGAAAGTAAGTACAGATTCAGTAATAATAACTAAACTGTTTTACCACAAGAAAACGCATTGAGGGACATATCGAGCAGACTATTGGAAACGTGTGGCCAGTCAGTAGGCATTCCTTGGCCTGAAAGCAGCACTCCCAAACATGGCCTTCTTTCTCAGCACGCTGAGGCCCAGCTTTGTGCCACTGGCTGCTGATGTTGTGTCAGAAGGCAATATTTCACATCTTGTGCTTACAAGCATCAGTCTGGCCACACCTCCCTCAGTGGAAAGATGCTGTGCTACCGAGCCAAGAAATCTGGAACTGCAAAGAGATCACATTAAGGCACAGGGTACTTTGAAAAGTTGGTGGAAGAGTTTATTTTGAAATTCATGCCTAATTTTTAAAAATAATATTCACTTTCTATGAAGTCTGTAAAGACTCCTAATGTGAAAGGTTTTACTCAAAATCACCAACTTGGGACTGGCACTGTGACATACTGGGTAAAGCCATCTCCTGTGACGCCAACATCCCACGTGAGTGCTGTTTTGAGTCACCAGACCTCCACCTTTGATCCTGCTCCCTGTTAATGGCCTGGGAAAGCAGGGGAAGATAGCCCCAGGGTTTGGGTTCCTGCACCCCCATGGGAGACCTGGAAGAACTTCCTGATCTCTAGCTGTGGTCTAGCCCCACTCTGGGCATTGTGCTCATCTGGCAAATGAACCAGCAGATGGAAAATCTCTTTCATAACTTCATCTTTCAAATAAATAAAGTAAATCAGTTTTTAAAAATTGGCCTTTCTACTGTGAGATATCTTAAGTGTTTTTAGCTAGTGTTCATTTCTCTGCCAAAAAAAATCAAGAGAAGACATTTATCATATTTTAGCACATATAATGACTTAAATCTGTTTAAAATATACTACTTATGACATACCAGAATTCTTAGCAATGGTGATTCGCCCCACTGTGGGAGGTAATGTTGGCAAATTCACTCTGCGAGGATCTTAAATTTATCTTTCTATGTGTGTTTGTATTTAACATCAGCCGGTGCTACTGAAAGGGAACATGGGTCTTTCCTAGATCCTTTCCAATTTCCTTATAGGATAAATAAAGGAAATATTATAATAATGTTTAACATTTATTAAAAACTAATTACGTGTTTAGCACTATACTAAGTTCTGGAACTTTGAAGCTGCAAATATTTTTCTTAATTAGTTAATTAACTGATTTTTCAATAACAGCTAAAAGCAGCCACAGATTGATATATCAATTAAACAAGTTAGAAATGTTGCAAATTGACTTGGGTGTAAGTGCAGACTTATAAATAATTACATCTGCCCACTATTAGCTTCACTGGAGAGATTTTTCCGAATACTTGATCTATGTTATCAATATCAAATGTCAGATATCCTTGGTGAAAGAGAGTCATTTACAATGCTCCTGTCCTTCCAGAATCTTAGAGCTTTCCGATATGCTATTTCTTGGCAGGAAAGTGACGCTTCTAAGCCACTCACACTCTATGGAAATGAAAAATGTTGAAGTGAGTCTATTCTTGGAAAGAGAGCTAAAAAAAAAAAAAAAAGAAAGAAAGAAAAAAAAGAAAGAGAGCTAGGATGTGACAATATGCATCACACCTCTGGCCTCGTTTTGAGGATATTTCACTTGGCTGGGAGTAAAAGATCCAGATAGTGCTGTGCTACACGGGAACAAGCCAGTGTGTCAAAAGAAGAGGAATTTACAGGACCTCGTGCAGCACTGCAGAAACAAGCTCAAGTAACTTAACCAGCAAAATCCTTTCTGTCTTCAATCATCAGTAGTGTAATTTAAGAAGACTTCTACTACAGAGTACAAATGATCATCTCCTATCTTCAAAGGGCTGCATTTTATTTTTGCAATAATTATACTCAAGTAGGAAGGGATTATAATACTACAAGCTAAGGTTAAACACTGATTCCTTTGACCTGAGGAAAAAAACAGCTTGAATACATTTGAGAACTGAGCATCTCAAGCTCAGATGCTATATATATATATATATATATAAAATATATATATATATATATATATAAAATATATATATATATAAAATATATATATATATATAAAATATGTTTTATTTATTTTTTTAAGATTTCTTTTTATTGGAAAGGCAGATATACAGAGAGGAGGAGAGACAGAGAGGAAGATTTCTGTCCGCTGATTCACTGCCCTAGCGGGCAGCAACGACCAGAATTGAGCTGATCTGAAGCCAGGAGCCAGGAACCTCCTCCAGGCCTCCCCCGCAGGTGCAGGTGCAGGGTCCAAAGGCTTTAGGTGTCCTTGACTGCTTTCCCAGGCCACAAGCAGGGAGCTGGATGGGAAGTGGGGCCGCTGGGATTAGAACTGGCGCCCATGGGATCCCAGTACATGCAAGGCAAGGACTTTGGCCGCTAGGCTACTGCGCCGGGCCCTAAATGCTTTATTTTTATGATCATAACACTCACATAGGCCCACTTTTAGTTAGTCTAGCAAGGAAATACCTATTTCTTGAGGCTAAAAATTTTACAATTACACCTATGAGTGAAAAAAATGTGAAACAGGTGCCAATATTGTGGCATAGGGAATTAAACCAACTGCCTGCAACACTGGCATCCTATATGGGTACTGGTTCATGTCTTGGTTGTTCCACTTCCCAATCCAGTTCCCACCTAATAGGCCTAGGAAAGTAGTAGTGGATAGCCTAAGTGCTTGGGTTCCTGAATCAATGTGGAAAACCTGGAAGAAATTGCTGACTCTTGGCTCCAGCCTGTCCCAGCCCTGGCCATGCTGGCATTTGGGGAGTGAAGCAACAGATGGAATTTCTCTCTCTTAATCTCTCTGCCTCACTCTCCTCTCAGTAACTCTGCCTTTCAAATAAACAAATTGATCATTTTTTTAAAAAAAAGAAAACAATCAAAAAATTGTATGATGTATTCAGAGTAAGTCATAGGTAAGATATTTGCATTTTAGTTTCTATTCAAAAAGTTAAGTGTACTAATATAAGAAATGTAGGCAACAATGTTTTCTGGGTTGTCAAGGTTTATGAGAAAAAGTGACCTTTTCATAGAAAATAACTTCATAAATAACATGTATACTGTGTGAACATTAAGTACCTGTTACTCTGAAGAATAAACCTCAATTCAATAAAATTGTGGAAAAATCCAATAAGTGACTAGGAAATTCAAGAAACTTTAAAATGAATGTTCTTCAGAAGGAACAGAGATGACAAAAATCATATTACTGTACATTCACCAACTAGTGAAATCATTACAATTGTCAGGTCATGTCCATGCAAATCCCAGGCCTAAATAAGTGAGGAGGCAGAAAAGCAAGCAGCTAACAGCACAGCCAATGGCAAGCCAGGAGGGAGGTGTCCCTGACGACCACAGGGGAGACCCAGAATGCACTTCCTAACTGTTGGCTTCAGTTTTCCCAGCCCCAGCCTTGTGGACATTTGGGGAGTAAACCAGCAGATGCAAGTTCTCTCTCTCTCTCTCTCTCTCTCTCTCTCTCTCTCCCTCCCTCCCTCCCTCCCTCTCTCTCACTGCCATTAGAATAAATTTAAACAAATAAATAAAAAAGACCTTGATGCAAATACTATTTTTTTGTTAGCATGTTTAGAAGACAATCATAAAATTTGTCTGGGACTGAATCCTCTCCTTACCCCTGTAAAATGGCAAGAATCATAGTCACAACGCTAGCTGTTTGGAGAACTGAATATATTTATGTGACAGACTAAGGACAGCAGAAGAAGGTGGCTAAATTAAGATAGAAGATGCAAAGAATAGAAGGTGTGGTGAGAGGTAACAACACAAACAAATCAGCAATAATGGCTGTAACGGTGTGGAGTTGTAAACTCATAGACAACACCCAAGCAGCCCAATAACTTCACAGATGGCACTACGCTATCCAAAGGCATAACCAGCAATAGAAGCTGAAGCAGGCTGAATGGTTTGCTGCACACCATTCAATAACACCCTCTGAGGACAAGACTGTGTTTGTTTAAAGAGCATATGTATAAAACGGCAAATCAAGTCCCTCTCATTAAAGTTGTCTCTAAAGTTTAAAACTATAGCACACAAAGGTACTGTATTTCAGTGACATAGGCTAAAGGGGACCATTTACTGTAATAGGTAAAAATCTTAAGTAATAAGCTGAAAAGCCAGAAAAGAGAGAAGTACATTAGAAATCACCCTATAATTCTAGAGAATCAAAGGAAGCAGAAAAATTCTAAGTACAATTTAAAAGGGGCAAGTATAAAATAACTTTATCAAATGGTGTTATAATTACTACTTAATTTAGTTCTGAAAGCTTTCGAAAGACTAGATTTTTTGGAATTGAGTCATAAGGATATTTTTTGCTTTAGGCACATTACTGCTCCCAGGTCATTTAAGTACACTGTATTTTTTTAAACGTGTACAAGTCACTATTCAGTGAAGCTGAGATTAGGAATTAATTTAGCAGTGAGACAATTGCCAAACATTTTCCTTCTTATTGTTTGCATCATATTTCAACCTGCACCTTAAGGAAATAGATTTAACATCTGAAAATATTGTGATTATTGCTGTTAATTCCATCCATGAATTACATGCTTGTTTGGAATAAAATATGCTACCTACAAGTGCCTTGTATAGTTTTTATTTTATAAAAAGTGCTCAAAAATTACTTGTTTACACTTGAATATTTTTAATTGCAGGTTTATCATACAATTATAAATGTGTCTCATTTCTATAATTTGTTAAAACTGAAACACTAAGAAGCACTTAAGCAAACTGGTTTATAAAACATATTCTGCTTCTTTAATCCAGTGATTATAAAACATCCTTTTTCCTAAACTATAGTATACTTACGTTTTTCATAAAACTAAGAAATATTTCTACTACAAAGTTTACTGAAATAAAGACATTGATACACTTCACATTTTGCCAATGATGTAACAGTACCTCAAAAACTTTGCATAAAATGAGATTTATTTTGGTGCAAAAATACTGAAAACCATGCACATAAGGAGTCCTTTAAAAGCTTACAGAATAACTTGAGCAGGACTCTCAGAGCATGTCCCACATTGGGGACCTGGGATGGGTGGGAGGTTGGGTGGGGCTTTTCCCTTTATCTCTCCCCTTACCCTAGATACAGAGAAAAAAGATAATAATGTGGAAATGATGGCCTTACCCACTTCCCTTAACCTTTGATCCTTTGTGCCCTAATCAACTATGTAAAGATGATCAAAATAAATTACCAAAAAAGTTCACAGAATACACATATTATAAAAATATGCACGCTTTTAAAATTGCTACATCAAAATGAGCATCCCTTAAGTCCATTTCCATGAACTTGTTAGAGTACTTGCAGATTAAATGGCTGGACTGGTGTTAATTCAAAAGTGACAGTGAGGTTGACAGTTTAGTGGAGATCATTTAATCTTGAGATACTGATTCTTTAGAATTTACTTAATATAAATCTTATAAAACATATTAAAAGGTATATTTAATTGGAAAATTATTTTTAAAAACTTAAAGGTTATTAGTCTAACTCATTTTGCTTTAAAAATGTTGTGGTACCATTACCTCTATCTTCTAAATAAAATCCGCTTTATTTTTATTTAAAAAAAAAAGTATTCTAAGAAGCAAATAATATATGACAGGGTCTAAATATAAGGCCAGAATTTTTCTTTACTTGAAAAGATCAGAAATAACAAAAATCTACAGTAATATCCTTGTAGCTCATGATTTGCTTTTAAATTATATTTTATGTCACTAAATAATTTATGACTTGCTATGATGGTGGATCTGGAGAAGATTACAAATGTATGATGAGCTGTACATTCTTTTCTCAAGTGGTAGATATTCTACCTTACTAAAAGTGAATAAATTGAATTGCAAACTATTTCTGATTCTGTAAGAAATACATATTTGAACACAGAATTTGGGATGTCAGGGTAGATATTAGATGTTCTGGTTAGGTTGCCATTTGGGAGGACTGCAAACCGTAACAGAGTGTCTGCCCTGGCTACTTTGCTTCTAATCCAGCTTTGTGCTGATGTACACTGAGGGAAGGCAGCAGATGATGGCTCAGATTCTAGGGTTTCTGCCTTCCACAAGGGAAAACGGGGTTGAGCTTTAGGTTTCTGGCCTTCACATGGCTCAACTCTGTTATGGGTATATTAGGGAGTCCTTGCCTTGCACGCACAGGGATCCCGTATGGGTGCTTGTTCTAATTCTGGAGGCTCCACTTCCAGTTCAGCTCTCTGCTTGAGGCCTGAAAAAGCAGTCAAGAACGGCCCAAAGCCTTGGGACCCTAAACCCAGATGGGAAACCTGGAAGAAACTCCTGGCTCCTGCCTTCAGATCAGCTCAATTCTGGCCACTGCTGCCCGCTTGGGGAGTGAATCATCGGACGGAAGATCTTCCTCTCTGTCTCTCCTCCTCTCTGTGTATCTGCCGTTCTTACAGAAATGTTTTTAAAAGGCCACCTTAAGGACTTACGGGGAAATATGTAGAAAATGGGGAAACAGTAGATTCTTACAAGACTAATTTTTGAAATATATTTAGGGCCTGGCGCCGTGGCCTAGCAGCTGAAGTCTTCGCCCTAAACGTGCTGGGATCCCATATGGGCCGGTTCTAATCCCAGCAGCTCTACTTTCCATCCACCTCCCTTCCTGTGGCCTGGGAAAGCAGTCGAGGACAGCCCAAGACTTTGGGACCCTCCACCCGCATGGTAGACCTGGAGGAAGTTCCTTGCTCCTGGCTTCAGATCGGCACAGCACCGGTCGTTATGGCCACCTGGGGAGTGAACCATCGGACAGAAGATCTTCCTCTCTGTCTCTCCTCCTCTATATGTATATCTGACTTTCCAATAAAAATAAATAAATCTTTAAAAAAAAGAAATCTATTTAAGTACTTGGATACAAAAGTTCAAATAAATTTTGAAACAGTCACAAACGATGGCAATCCAATATCTTCCATTCACATTTTTTCTTTTCCTGTGTCTGCAGGATCAATCACATTCATGATGACCAATGTTCTTATTAAGTGTAACTAAAATTTTCTCTATGTCATTAATATTTTTAGTTGATTCTAAACTAGGATTTTAGCAGCCAATATTATTAGAACATTCAGTTAGATAACTCATTGTGCCTGCTGTTGCCTAATTATAGGAAGAGGGATGAACCCTAACAGTAATAAAGATCAAAAATATTACGTGTTACTTTTGAAATTTTAGCTTATGAAATTCCAAATGGCTCTTCATGCAAATGCTTTGCTCCTATTCTCAACAGAAAGTTGGGTGATGGTTTAGATCAAGCAAAGACAAGACTAGAAGAATCCTGGAGGTGCTTGGGACTTCAAAACAGGATTTCTTAGACAACAAATTCCGGTTTTAAATTCCTCAAAGAGAATAATTTTCTTTCATGCACTCCTACCTCAGCAGGAGTGCATGTTTGATTGAACATGACATCTGGAAGCTGAAAGCCCCTTTTCAGGTGATTTATCATCTAAGAAAGAACACATTTAAAACAGTTTTTATGTTGTGTTTATATTAAGTTATCTCTGCTATATCGATGAGAAGCTGAATATATTAAAGTGATTAGAATATTACTAAAACAAGAATGTTCTTGGATATCATTGAAATGAGCAAATATTTTCTCCTAAGGATTAATGCAGAACTTTGACCTGAGGTTTGCTCATTACTATTGGCCTTAGACTCTGTCATACTCACCATATATTTATCCTTTTAAATAGTCTGTAGTTAATGGTACTAACATACTTTTACCCACGAATGGAAATATTTTCTAATCTACTTTGTTTCCACTTCTCTCATACCTCTCTCCTTACCTATTGCTCTCCACACATGTGTCAAGTGCATACAACAGGTGACTCTCAGCAACTGTCAGCTCTTCAGGATGGACAGACTGAAAATACTGCTGTGATGGCCTAGTATTAAAAATACTGAGTTACCCAGAAAAGGTTAACTTTACATATAATTCAGTGTATCATTTCATATGAGCAAGAACAACTTTTTAGCACCTTATTCATCAAGATGCAAGGATATCTTACTTTAAACTTTATATTATTGAACAAATCTGTAAGATGTTATTATCTTAAGCTATATGAATAAAACCTGAAGGTTTTCAAAAATAAAATGAAAGCAAATAGCATGAATTCATAATAAGCATCAGCGTTCTAGTGATTAATCATGCTCTAACTGAGGGCACGCTCCTGAACCACTACAGTCCTACTAAAGAGTGACTGGATAAAGTGAGAAATTATCTACATCATAGGAAAACTACTAATAGCAGAATTTCTTTTATTAAAATGGCAAGAATACAAATAGCTTATATCAGTCAAATACAGTAGCATTCAGGCTGTAATATCAACATAAAATAAAAGCCTATGGACAGTTAGCAATTCAGGAACTTTTCAGAGGGTAAAAAAAAAGGAAACATAACCGAACTTGTTATTCTAGATTACAGAAAGCTGCCACAGGCAAAAATATATATATTATATAATGAAATGTCAGTTAGGCTGATTGCAAGCACTTTACTGTTTATAAGGAAACTTATTCAAATGCAGATTTTTCAAAGTATTGCATCTTTGACAGACATATCATCACCTACCTTTCTAAAAATAGTAGCAGTAAACACAACTGTAGAAATGCTTGTTCTTTAGTCTTCTAGTGGTACAACAAAATGGTTTTAAAACCCTGACACTTCTGCTTTCTGCTGCTTTGAAATCAGATTATGGCATAGAATTCATGTCAGGTTGGTTCCAGAATGCAACAGTGGATCCCTGGCCAGTATCAGTAAATGGTGCCCATTTTAGCACAACTTCTCCAGCCATGAAAGCATAAATTACAAAGAAAAAATCTAACTAACCAATTACTTGAGATACTAAGAAAGAAAAGGACATGAGTTTTGTAAAAACACTTTCCCTCTTTTTTTTAAGCTTCTTTATTTACTCCGGATAGTTAACAAAACAGTGTTCAATAGTGAAGTAAGCAGATTTTACACTCACTATTACTGTATGAATAGGAAGAGCCATACGCTTTTGTTTTATAATTCATCTCCGATCACTGCGGTATGGCACATGAGAACAGAGATTCAGAGGCACGAAGTCAATAAACACATTTAACACCGTCACGCATTCAAAAGATAAGTGCAATCATACAGCAAAAAAAATCAGTTTGTAACTTTGACTTTTCCAAGGATGTGAAGAAAATTTTCGCATGTCAGAAATCTCTATAGCAAAGATTCCTATAAGAGAGAAAAGAAATCATGCAGATTAGTATTTTTAATACCACTGTTTCATCATATATAAAATACATAATCTAGCACTACTATATCAAGATTTAGATTTCTCCCTAGCTTCTGTGAAGAATATGATGCATTTTTTTTCATTTAGTTTTCACAAACTGTGGTATATTCATACTATGGAATTATATCAACAATAAAAGGTATGAATTGCTGATACATACAAGCTGGGATGGATCTTACTACAATACATGAATGGATCCAATTTCAAAAAGTTCCTTATATCCTATATCTATTCCTATACCATTCATAGGATAACTGAATTACAAAGGGACAGAATAAATTAGGGCTTGCCAAGGGATGGAGGAGAGAGACCTGCAACTGTTGAGGGGTGTCCAAGGGGAGTGAAGGAGAAAGCCAGAATCTTGACTGTAGTGGTGATGTGTGAAGTCCTACAACAAACACATGTGAGAGTGTATGAGAAGCACTGCAAGCCGGACAGGCCTATGAACCTGCTGACAGGACTGCACCAACAACATCACTTTCCTCATTGGAACACACTGCCATCATGGAAGCTGCAAGAAGGATATGTGGGACACTCTCTGTACTATTTTATCTTTAAAAATACCTGTGGTATATGCATACAACGGAATATTACTCAGCAGTTAAAGGGAACAAGCAAAAATTACTAATATGGGCAACAACCTGGATAAATTTCATGTATATTATGCTGAAAGAATTACATGTGACTCCCCTTTTTCTAGCAACCTGGAAGATACAAAAACAGAGGGACAGGAAACATAGCAATGTTTTCAGCAAAGCAAATAAAGAACATAGACTGGTGTCTAAACAACAGAGTGTCAAAAGGAGACTGTCAGTAGATGATTAAGTATAAAAGGGAATTAACAGGATGATCAAAAGTACAAATAGGTTAATAGTAATTAAAATCGAATACAAACCTCCCTAAATACCGTAAGAAATTTCATTAAAGGGGTAGCATGGAGGTGTGGGAGACTCAGAAGCAGTTCCTGGCTCTGAGTCTCCCACACGGGTACAGAGTCCCAAGGCACTGAGCCGTCCTCGAGTGCTTTCCCAGGCCGCAAGCAGGGAGCTGGATGGGAAGGGGGGCAGCCAGGATTAGAACCGGCGCCCATATGAGAATCCAGCACATTCAAGGCGTGGACTTTAGCTGCTAGGCTACTGCGCTGGGGCTCCAAGGATAGATTTCTTTCTCTCTCTCTCCTCGTCTCTCTTTACCCCACCACATAATTCTTTCACATAAAACAAATCTTTACCTCCTTCAGGGCTACCACTCTCATTGGACAGCACGGACACCAGGACAGGGGCAGGGGTGGCTGTACAGAAGGGCACCTGCCAGTAGGTGTGTGGGCTGGATAGTAGGTTGGTTGGGTTGAGCTGGGCTTCAATGCCTATCGACACATGCGAGAGCTAAACAGGATGTGGGACAGACTTGACAAGCCTGCAGTGCGTACTGGCAAGCATGGGAACCAGGGTAGGGGGCAGAACTGGTGGGGGTTGTGGGGAGTCGCCCCAACTAGGCTGCAGCTCCAATCGGTTTGCGTGAGGACCAAGTATGAAGTGGGCAGGATCGAACTGGACTACAACACCCATTGGTTCATGAGGAAGACAGGGCTGGAAACAAAACGAACCCAGCAATCCCAACGACCAGCATGAGCATAAGCTGATTGGTGTGACGGACGGGGTTGGACTCTGTACTAGCAAACTCGCACAATGAATCAGGCCTGGGATCATCTCAGATGAAGTTTCTTTGGAGAACCCTCCAACTGAACTGCTGATCTTAGAACCCCAACCATGAAGAGACTGTCAGCTAGTGGACTCTGAATAGTTTCATTGCGATTGGAACGGCGAGACTGGCAGCAATCCAGAATGATGAACTATCACAACTGTATGAGCAGGACCCTCAGAGCGCGCCTCCTGTTGGGGATCTGGGATGGGTGGGAAGTTGGGTGGGGCTTTTCCCTTTGTTTTTTTCCCTGGCCCCAGATACAGGGTAAAATGATATTGATGTGGAAACAATGGTATTACCCACTTTCACCCTGTAGCCCTTGACACTTTGTTCCCTAATCAACTAAGTAAGATTTTTAAAAAATAATTTAAAAAAACAAATCTTTAAAAAAATTTTATAAAAGAAAGAGTAATTAAATGAAAATATACAGCAAATATTACAAATTATGCACAATAACCATAACAGAGACCAAACAATAGTCACATCAATAATGTGAAGGATTTTAACTCATCTACTGTAAAAAAAGATTTCAAATGTCTCCAAATAAATTCCAAATTCATAGTGTATACACAAGAGGTATATTTAAAATGTACTGATTCCAAACAGTTTAAAATAAAAAGATTCGCCAGAGAAATTGAAATAAACAGGAAACAGATGTTACGACTCCAATACCAGTCCTTCCGTTCCTCAAGTGTAAATGAATCAGAGAAGGACGAGGTGTAAAAAGCCATACTCCACAATGAAGAATGGCAGGTCAAAATCTCTATGAAACAAATAAAACATCAAAGCACGTATGTAAAACAAAATAAAAAATGTAAAAAGAAATAAAAAGAGTTGGCATTATGCATAGCAAGTAGTGACACCGGCATTTAGGAATGAACCTGGCAACACTGCTTCTGCTCTAGCTGCTTCCTAACGTTCCTGGGAAAGCAGCTGCAGAAGCACCACCCAAGTAGGCACCTGCCATCCATGTGGGAGACAGGGAGGGAATTCTTGGACTCCTGGATTCATCCTGGCTCAGACCCAGCCACGGTGGTCATTTACACAGTGCACTAGTGGATGGAGGATATTTCTCTCTCTCCATCTCCCTATCACTCTGCCTTCCAAATCACTAAAGAAGAAATAAAAACATACAAGTTACTGGAGACTTTAAAATACTTTTACTTTTTAGTTTAAAATAGGCCAAATAGACAAAATTAAGCAATAATCTAAAAGATCTACATAAAATCCAAAAGGTAAATCTTTTGGAAATATATTGAAGCTACCTCAGTAAGAAAGAATTGGAGTTTTCATTTTCTACATAGGAAAATTTGCTTGTTTAAACTTCACATCGTATCAATTCTTGATCATTTCCTGAATAAAAGAATTTTGTGATTTTCATTTAATAAAATATCCTAGTATAATATTCAGAAAAAAGAATCCATTTTCTCAAATGTAGGTGAATTCTTAATAAACCACAAAGAAAATATGAGTAGTTTCCACAAAACAGAAACACAATAGAAAATAATCACAACACAATGTAACTCTAGAAATTGAAAATTAAATTAAGGGCCTGGCACAATGGTTCAATTGGCTAATTCTACATCTGTAAGCATGGCATCCCATATGGGAGCTGGTTCATATCCTGGCTGCTCCATTTCCTGCCCAGCTCCCTGCTTGTGGCCTGGGAAAGCAGCAAAGAATAGCCCAAAACCTTGGGACTCTGTGCCCACATGGGAGACTTGGAAGACCCTCCCAATCCTGGCTTCGGATCAGCTCAACTCTGCCTATTGCTGCCACTGGAGAGTGAACCAATGGATTGAAGATACTTCTCCTCTGTCTCTCATGCTGTGAATCTGCCTTGCTAATAAAAATAAATCTTTTTTAAAAATGAAACTAAAACAAAATGAAACAAATGCCCTTCAAACTGGGAATTAAAATATTTTATATCAAATAACTTTTGGGTAAAAGTAAACTATAATAGGAATTATAGAATCTGAGAAGAATAACATCATAAATCCAAAACTATGGCATATTTAAAGTAGTGATCAAAGGAAAATTCATAGCTCTAAGCATCTATATTAACAAAACAAAGAGTAAAAATGAATTAAATTCTTAACTCAAAAATCTGAGAAAACTCCAACAAATTGGGAAACAGAGCATGGGAATAAAAAGTTAGTAAGCCAGAGAAAAACAGGTGATCCAATTCGAATCCTGAATCCTGCGTAGGCATTTGGCCTGTTAAAGTACCAGCTTAGACTCCCATGTCTCATGCTGGAGTCACTCAGTTCCACACCCAGTTTCACTCCTGACCCCAGCTTCCTGCTAATTCAGATCCTGAGAACAAGCAGTGAGGGTTCAACGAATTGAATTCTTCTCAGTCACGTGGAAGACCTGGATTGGGTACACAGCTCCCAGCTTCAGGCACAGTCAGAGGCTACTGTAGGACCTGAGAACTCTGTCTCTTTCTTTTTCTGCCTCTCAAATACATTTTAAAGAGATTTTTAAAAAAATCCTACTACTTTAATGCAATGAACAAAGTAAACAAAGCACTAGCTAATATAAAGAAGAAAAATAAGTAGATGGGGAACACACATATGCAAATAAGAAAGGATAACAGAAATATAACTTGATACGGGGGAATTTAAAAATTCACAAGGACTAATAGGTCATTGCTGTGCAAATGAATTCGAAAACCTAGAGACAATAAATAATTTTTAAGTCAATTAGGACAGAAAGCTTAAAACGATCATTTTTCAAGGAAATACAAAGTCATCAGGAAGGACTCCACCAAAACAAAGTGAACAAGGCTATGTCATTTCATGGATGAATTCCAATTCCTTAGAAACCTGATAACTTTAAAGTAATATTAATTGTTTCAAAGTACACAGAACACAATTCAAGCCATAGAAACACAAAAATGAAGAAAAATCACTTATTTTTGTAGATAAGAAAAATGTCTAAAGATTCAAAGGTAAAATGTAAGCATTAAAAAATCTTAGCAAGGTAGCATGATTGAGAATATGTAAAAATAAATGCTTTCTGAAAATATAATTAATGAAAAAGACATCTAAAAGACAAGAATATTTAGGTATAAACTTACTAAAAGATGTCCAAAACCTATGTAAAGAAAACGAAAAGAAATTCCCCTAATGACACAAAAGTGAATCTGAGCAAATGGAAAAATATCTTCTATTGATTAGGGCATTTCAATAAAACCAAGAAATCAGTTCCTCCCCAATTAATTTATAAACTTACTCTTTTTCTAATAAAAATTACAATAGGCTCTTCAAAAACAGAGCTAGACAGATTGACCCTACAGTTAATATGAAAAATAAACTTCCAAGAACATACACATTTTTTTTAAAGATTTATTTATTTTTATTGCAAAGTCAGATATACAGAGAGGAGGAGAGAAAGAGAGGAAGATCTTCCATCTGCTGATTCAGTCCCCAAGTGACTGCAACGGCCGGTGCTGCGCTGATCTGAAGCCGGGGTCTCCCACACAGGCGCAGGGTCCCAAAGCTTTGGGCCGTCCTCGACTGCTTTCCCAGGCCACAAGCAGGGAGCTGGATGGGAAGTGGAGCTGCTGGGATCAGAACTGGTGCCCATATGGGATCCAGGCGCTAGCTGCTAGGCCACGCTGCTGGGCCTGAACATACACATTTAAAAAGAACTGTTAGGGTGAAATAGCCCATTGCTGTGTTGAAGATGGTTTACCATTGACTAAATATGCAAGGATTTAGGGATTTGAGTGTTAAATCATGGATAGCTTGAAAACAGTGAGAGCTGGATTATTTACACACAGAAAAGGACAGATTTACAGATCAGAGCTTTGCCATCCTTCCCATTTGAAGTTAATTTACCAGCACACCTGCACACCTGCCCTGTAAAACTCTGAAATAACAGGGGAAAAAAAACCCACAAAGTTTCTAAAATCTAAATAGGTTAGGACTTGCACATGAATCGGCAGATCTTTGGAACAGAAAGTGCAGAAATACACTTGAATCACCAGATCAGTCTTTAATAAACTATCTTGGGGTAACTAGATCATCATTTGGAAAAAGATAAATCTAGATACTCTTCAAATTGTACATTAACCTTAAATGGATCAGAAACCTGAATGTAAACATTCTCTCTCCATGTGTCTCTCTGCGTTTAAAATAAAATAAAAATATAAATGTGTAAAGCAGGAAAACTATATGACTACTAAGAGGAAATGTTGGTGAATTCCTTCATTATCCAAGTACAAAAAAAGATTTTTCTATCTACAAACAGAAATATAAATGCATTAAAGAAAAAGATTTTAAAAATTGATTACCTGGGCCCGGCGGCGTGGCCTAGTGGCTAAAGTCCTCGCCTTGAACGCGCCGGGATCCCATATGGGTGCCGGCTCTAATCCCGGCAGCTCCACTTCCCATCCAGCTCCCTGCTTGTGGTCTGGGAAGGCAGGAGAGGATGGCCCAAGGCCTTGGGACCCTGCACCCACGTGGGAGACCTGGAAGAGGTTCCTGGTTCCCGGCTTCAGATCGGCGCAGCACCGGCCATTGCGGCTTACTTGGGGAGTGAATCATCAGACGGAAGATCTTCCTCTCTGTCTCTCCTCCTCTCTGTATATCTGACTTTGTAATAAAAATAAATCTTTTTAAAAAATTGATTACCTAAAAATAATTTTCACATGGTAAAAACAATATAAGATAAAATACAAGTGGCAGAAATGGATTAAAATATTTGTGGCATATATCACTAATATCTAATTTATTTTAAAAATATTTAACAAAAGGTCATGATTCCATTTGCAAAATAGTAAAACTGAAATGAACAGATAATTTTTAAAAAGATTTTAAAAATAGGATCCAAGGTGGAGGGCTAGTGGCTAAAGTCCTCGCCTTGCACACACCAGATGGGTGCAGGTTCAAATCCCGGCAGCCCCGTTTCCCATTCAGCTCCCTGCTTGTGGCCCGGGTGCCCAGGGCCTTAGGACCCTGCACCCAGAAGAGGTTCCTGGCTCCTGGCTTCAGACTGGCTCAGCTCCAGCCATTGCAGCCATTTGGGGAGTGAATCAGCAGGCAGAAGATCTTCCTCTCTGTCTCTCCTCCTCTCTGTACATCTACCTTTCCAATAAAAAAAATAAATCTCAAAAAATAAAAAATAAATAAAGCTAAAGAGATAAAAAATAACCTATAAACCTATATAAAGACATTGAACTTCACTTACAATAAGAGAGATTCAAGTAAAAGTCCACTGAAACACTATTTCTCACCTTTCATATAGAGTACATTCTGCTGGTAAGGTTTTGGGGATACAGGCACTCTCACATATTGCTGGAGGAAATGCAAAACAGGAATTTGGCACTATCTGTTAGATACAAATAGATTTACTCCTCGACCTAGCAATTCCACTTCTATGAATTTATTCTGATAATTTTCCTATTCCTATACAAAGATTATTATAGCCTTGTTTGTAATTGCAAATGGTTCAAAACTAGAAGAGTAGTTACATAACTATGGTACTTACAAACAATGGACTAATAAGCCACTGTAAAAAGGAATAAAGCAAATCCCTGTGAATCAATACTGATGACTTATAGGTTTATTAAGCATGAAAAACAGCGCAAAGAAGTTTATGGAGCAACTGGGCAAAACCACTGCCTATGACAACGGCATCCCATATAGACACCGATTCCAGTTCAGGCTGCTCCACTTCCAATCCATCTCCCTGCTAATGGTCTGGGGGAAGCAGCAGGTCCAAATGTCTAGGCCCCTCAACCATACGGGAGACTAGAGTGAAGCTCCTGGCTGTGGCCACCTAAGTAGTAAACCAGCAGACAGAAGATCTCTCAATCTCTCTTTCTCTCAAAAATTTACTTATTTGAAAGCCAGTGTTACAGAGGAAGAGGAAGAGAAAGGGGAAGATCTCTCTCTTCTCTTTCTCTGTAACTGTGATTTTAAAAATAAATAAATCTTAAAAAAAAAATCAAAGCAACAGCATTTACAGCATGCTGCTTTTGTAAAAGAAAATTTTTAAAATACACGTTATCATTAATACAAAACTATTTTTAAATCACCATATCTTGTTTAAATATCACTATTAATATTAGACTTTACTGATTTTCCTTAATGCCTCAAATACTCAATGAAAATACTGTTGAATGCTTCCAAGAGAATGGACCCTTAAACTGTCTTACTCTTCTAATGATCGATCCAGGCCTCGGTCAGGAGATCGATGGTGAACACGTTCTGGTGAATGACATTTTGTATTTGGCTTCATCGTAGAACTCAAATGATAAGCATTACTTGAGTAGTTTTGGCGGCGAAGTTCCTGTACAGCCCTCTCCCTAAAGCAAAATGATGGTGTTTGTAAATAAATACTATCTAGTGACATTATTAAAACTCACAAAACTGTGATTCAATTCATACTTTAAAATGATCTAACCCTTGGGACCACTGCTATGGTATATAGGATAAAGCAGATGCCTGCAGTACCAGGATCCCATAAAGCCATGGGTTCGTGTCCCGGCTGTTCCACTTCCCATCCAACTCTCTGCTGAGAACCAGCAGAGGATGGCCCAAAGCCTTGGGCTCCTGCACACATGTGGGAGACCTGGAAGAAGCTCCTGGCCTCAGATTAGCCCAATTCCAGCTGCTTCACCCATCTGGGGAGTGATTCAGTGGATTGAAGATCTCTCTGTGTAACTCTGCCCTTTAAGTTGACAAATAAATCTAAAAAATAAAAATCTAATCCTCATGAAATAACTACAACCTATTGCTGTTACCTAAGAATCAATATTTTCCTCTCTGAACATTGTCAAAGAAATACACTTACCTTTCAAATCGCTCTGTCCCTAATTGTCTTTTAGTAATGTCTAAGTCAGCTTCTAGTTGCGTTACAACATTTCTGAACTGAGCCACATCTCTACTCTGGATGGCCCTGTACAAAAGATGATTAGAAAGGTTGTGGGGAAACTTGAGAAATAGCTACGACTCCTAGTCATCACAATAGTTTGATCCACATTACATTGTAATATCTACAGATTTTATTAGTATCCCTAAAACACGTCAATTTTAGATGTTCAAAACATACAAAATAGCATTTTGGAAAAATTTAAATAATCCAAGCTTAACTCAATTGATTAAACTTCTCTGATTTCCTATATGCAGATGAGGTAATACACATTATTTATTTATTTCAAATTGTTTTTATAAAAGTACTCAGAAGTATTATGCAAATATTAAGTACCAGCATGATTGGGAAAATAACATTGTGATTCACAAGCACAATGATGAATATGGTCTGCTTTTTATATATTAATCCAACAAAGTGCTTCACATATATACTTCACATATACATTTTATATACATACAGTAGAAACATAAAAACTTCAATGTAATAGGATTGTTCTTAATGCTAAACAATGCTTCAAAGCCCTGTGATACTGTACAATTTCATAAGGAAACTGACAACATTTAAATGTTGCTGTCACAGAACATTCTGTCCTGAAATGTTAAATTTAGAGACTAACAGCACAGAAATTCATCATGCTAACCACCTCTAAGTAATAGCACTCCTCAGGCAGGTACAGAGTGCACATCCTAAAGTGGGAGTTTGGCATCCCTCACAAAAGTGGATTTTCACCTACTAGATTGAGGAAGAGATCCTGTAGAACCGGTTGAAGGTGTCTCAATAGCCCAGCTACAGTAACTGCAAGGAGCGACTTGGCTATGGCTGCCATGACCTGAAAGCAGTTTCAGAAGGAAACTGCAGCCTGTACTTCATCAGGGGCTTCTAGGTCTGACTGCGGAGATCACTTCCCCTATACTTCGCAGGGTCTCAGGCACAAGGTCAGGGTAGAGCAAAATCTGCATCCGTTTTTGTGTCCAGGTTTAATCATAAAATATTTACAATCAAGCAGGCATCATTTCCACTCACTCTTCCAGCCAGGGGTCTTCTAATAAAATACCAGTAAAGCTAGGGATTAAAAAATAATCCCAAATCAATATTCTGGGGGAAGTTTTAAGTATTTTGCAAATGCAGTTCTTTCAGGAGTCCAGGGAACATAAGGAAATACTGGGTGACAAGTAGAAAGACTGGGTAGCAGTAAGAGGAGGGTCCAGACCTGTGAAACTCTGCTAGTTTCAGAGTTCTTAATTGGTTTTCCATTCTAATTATATTTCTTTTATTTTAATCTCACATTCTATGATACCCAAAACTCTGCTAGAAACAATCGATAGAGAATTCAATTTAAATTTAAATAAGACAAAATGTAATAAGATGAATACTAAATTCTAGGAAAATTATGGCATTTTGAAATCTCAGGTTAATTAATGGCAAACCATGTAAATTCTCCAAATTGTAGCTTCAGAGTTCTACTAATCTATAAATATAACAGAAAATTTTAAATATGATTTCATTATTACATTACTAACAAACTCACATTTTATTTTCTGCCAAACAAAGGTGTTCCTTGAGAAGCTGAATCTCAGATTCTTTTTCTTGCAGTGCTATTTGAGACTGGTATTCTTTGTCTCGGTTGGCCACCAGCAAAGCTTCTAGATTCTGCATGGAGATCCTCTCATTTGTCATTTGACTCCTGAGAAGTTCTATTTCAGAACGAGCAGAATCTAACTCATTCTCCATCTGTATAACAAATGAAGATACCTACAATTATTCCCACTCATTCACTTAAAGGATGCATCATCAGGAACTTACAAACCATTTTGCATCATGTCACAAACTGATAAATCACTTTATTTTGTGATTTGGAATTGTTTCCTCCTTCTTACTAAATGTGCACACAACACATACATGTAAACTATTGCTTTCTATCTCTCCGCTCATATCACAAAATTACTTAAGTAAAGGAGCACTGCACTCTAAGTTAATGAATATAAGAAGCAATGGCACATTTACTCTCTGATGTAAAGCTTTGGAGAGCGTTCTTTCCTAAGGTTATTTTGAACTGACATTACATTCTGTAGGCAACATGATTCTTCAAGTGGAAAAAGACAGTCATCATTATTTAGAAAACATTATTCTTTATCTCAAAATGTATATTATAATAAATTCTATATGCATTAAAAAAGTTAAATGTGAAAAGTTTAAAATTCCAGCTTAAAAAAATTGTGAGAATGAAATTACAGGAAGTAGGGTGGTTAGGTATATAGACCTAAGACACAGCACAGAAGTGTTTAAAAAATTGATCACATAAAATAATCAATGCAAACATGACCAAAATGTGAAACAAAACACCGGGAAAAGTAAGCTCAGTAACTAGAATAGCTTAATAAGCATAGAGTGTGAACACATTAATGAGAAATATGAACTAATTATATGACTAAAAATTTACAAAAGAAATATAATGAGTAAATATCTGGGGAAAATGTAGCTTTACAGTAATACAAGAAACATAAATTAAAACAAGATGTTATTACAACAAATGGCTAAATACTAAAATGAAATAGACATGAGACAGCTGAATGGTACCTTATTGCCATTTTAAGGTATATAGCAGCCGGTCCTGTATATAAACTAAAATTGAAATGTCAATGAGCTAATCATAGGTTGTGGTTAGGACTTGCTTTTTTTTTTTTTTCAACATACCAGTTACTCAAAACCATGTCAATTCCATAATATTGCAAATTGCTGTTGATTATTATATTGGGACTCTTAATTGACTGTGATGATATTCTACCAGCTCTAACTTCGGAGCAGAGATGGTCTCCCCAAGAAACTGTTCAACCCATCTGGACAATAAGTAGCTGGACTCTATGCTTGGTATATGTTTGCAAGGAAAGAATCTTGATTGAATTTGAACTGCAATACTGCATCAAGGTGGAGGAATCCACCAGGGGGGAGGGGAGCGGGAGGGGTGGGGAGACTCCCAGAGCCTATGAAACTGTCACATAATGCAAAATAATTATTAATAAAAAAAAGATGTTATTTCTTATACAGAGCTTCTTCCCTAGGACCTACTGATCATTTGGGTTGGACATCTACTTGGTATACATTTATCAGTATTCCTGGCTTCCTACCTCATGATTCGACTAGGATTCCTCATCCCAGTCAGGGCAATCATCAAGACACTGCTGAATACTCACCAGGGAGCAAAAATATCCCCTGGTGTTGCTGATCGAGTCTCAAACTGTCAAATAATTTTAGGTGGTGTTGATGGACATTAAAACAGGCGTTGGCAATCTCATATTTTTCTGGCAGGAGTACACATTTTGTGCTAACAGTTCAATACAACTAAATCACTTTTTAACATATTAACAGAGTGGTGCAATCATTACTACAATTTGATGTTAAGAAAGTTTTAATCATTCACCCAAAAAATTCAGCAACCATTAGCAGACACCCTGCCATACCCTCTCTTGCTCCAAGGCAATCCCTAATTTACTTTTTCTCTCTCCATGACTTACTTTATTCTCCCAGTTTAATATGAATGAAGTCATACAGTGTATGACATTTTTGTGACTGGTTTCCCTCATTTACTGTAATGCTTTCAATATTTTAGCAGATATTAATGCTTTGTCACTTTCAGCATCCAATAATATTCCATTACACAGATGTACCAGATATTCAATCATGAGATATGAACATCTGATTTTCTTTTATACATTTGGAGTAATATAAATAAGTGCTGCCATGAATAGTTGTGCATACATTTTTTAAAAAGATTTATTTATTAATTTAAAAGGCAGAGTGACAGAAGAAGAGCAATATATTCTTGCACCTGCTGGCTCACTTTCAACAGTCCAAAGCTAGAAGCCAGGAACTCCATCCAGGTCTTCAATGTGGGTGACAGGAACCTAAGTATTTGAGTCATCATCCAGGGCTTCCCCAGTCACATTCACAGATAATTGGATCTGGAGGCACAGGAGCCTGGACTCAAACCAGCACTCTAATGTGGGATGCAGGCCATTAAAGAGGCAGCTTACCTCACAGTGCCACAAGCACCCCTCCTTGTGTGTAAGTTTCAAGTTTTCATTTCTCTTGGATTAAACAGGAGTTGCATTTCTGGGCTCTATAGTGATCCTATTTTTAACATTTTGAGGAACCGCTACAATGTTTTCTGAAGAGGCTTCCCTATTTTATATTCCTGCTAGCATTAAATGAGGGTTCCTGTTTCCCAAGTGGGAGACCTGGATGGAGTTGTTAGGGCTTAGCTTCAGCTTGGCCCAGCCCCAGTCGTTGCAAGTATTCGGGGAACAGATCAGCTGATGGATGACCCTGTCTCTCTTTGTAAAGACACCACACTCTGTATGAGAGTGCCTGGATTTGAGTCCCAGCTGTACTTCTGATTCCAGCTTCCTGTTAATGCATGTCCTATGAAGCAGCAGGTCAAGGCTCACGTGGTTGTTGTCACCTTTGCAGGAAAATCAGATTGAGATCCTGGCTCCCAGCTTCAGCCTGGCCTTGTTCTAAGTTTGTGGAAATTTTGAGAGTAAACCAGTGATGAAGAAAAAATTCTCTGCCTCTCTATCTCTGCTTTTTAAAAGTAAACATTTAAAAATCACAATTATTTCATGAGCCCGGGGATGGTGGATCTGTCGGGGCTTGGGTTGCCTGGCCCAGGTCCTTGGGCCCGCCTGCATGGTAGGTACTAAGTCCATGAGCCTCAGGGGCAGCTCGGGAGGTGAACCCAGGCAAATAACTGCCCATCCTGCTGATTTGTTTAATCAGACCAGTAGCAAAGACAGAGCAGTATACCCAACACAAGGGAGTGCAGGAACAGGGTGGATCTCACAATGCCCCATGTTGGGGACCTGGGATGGGTGGGAGGTTGGGTAGGACTTTTCCCTTTACCTCTCCTTTTACAGGGAAAAAAATAATATTAATGTGGAAACAATGGTCTTACCCACTTTCCTGTAGCCCTTGACCCTTTGTGCCCTAATCAGCTATGTAAAGATTATCAAAATAAAGAATTAAAAAAACATTACAGAGCTGGAGAACAGATTAAGGAGTTGTGATGGGAAACCCGTGGCTATGTCTGTAAAAGGGCAACGTGATAATTCCTGTGCTGGAGACGTTCTGCGTCTTGCTTGAATCAGTTTTGGTTATGATGTCAGACTGTTTTTCAATCACCATCAGGATGAAAGTACATGCTATGCAAGATCTGCCTGACTTCTTAACCAGCATGCCAGTCTACAACTATCTTAAAATCGAAAGCTTAATTTAGAAAAAAAGTGAGTCCTCAGCTGAAGGAAACTGTTTAAGTTGCTTTGTAAGACAAGTGTTACACTGTTGGGAGAAAAGCAGCCAATAGCTGACAGCCATTTGGGGCTTGGTTAATGCCAAATCTGTGTTAACTAAACCAGTATGCCAGCATAGTTGTCTGTTCTGCTTTTCTGTTTGTTTGTTTGTTTGTTTGTTTGTTTTTAAAGATATGTGGGGAAGGTCAGGAACACTGGGCTGGAGCATGCAACATCACCCCCCAGGTATGGAGGCTACAGATTGCCCAGGAAAGGATGCCTAGTTTGGGAGTGGTTGAGGGCATGTTTGACAGGGGAGGAATGACTTCTGGGGACTTCCACAACTGGGCCACTGCACTTACAGATAGATGAGGGAGCTGAGACTAGATAGTTTAGAGGGGGAAGGACCAGGTTCTCCGGTCTGGCCAAGGAATCTCCCCATGAGGAACACCTAGCCTGGGCTAAATAGCATTGCTCACTGCACTCTGCACACAAAAAAGCTGGGGTTGGGGACATGTATGGCTGGGCTAGGCCATAGCACCCACCCACGAGTGTTGGAGCAGCAGATGGGCCATGTCAGGCTGGGCCCCAGCACCCACCAGAACATGAGAGAACCAGATCTGGAGGAGATATCGTGGGAGGATTTGTGGGCTCTCCTCTTCTGCTAGCTCTTCTACTGGTTTGTGCAGAGAGCTGAAGGTGGTGACAGGTAAGCCAAGCTGGACCTTGGAACTCCCTTGACAGGACTCAGTGCTGGAAGAAGGCTGGGCTAAGCCAAGCACGGCAATTGCCAGCACATGCAAAGGCTGGCACTGAGGGCAAAACATGCCCTACCAATGCACAAGAGACGTTGGTTGACAGCAGGTCTGGTAAGGGAACTTAAGGAACTCCTGCTAGCCTGTAGCTCTGGGAAGCACAACAGCTAGTGCTGGGAGCAAGCCAGGCCAGGAAAGGCTGCAGCACTCCTCAGCATTCATGTGGGCCGGGCCTGGGGCAGACTAGACTGCACCAGGCTGGAGCACCTGCTGGCACATGAGAGCCAGGACAGGGTATGGGCTGTGCAACACCTGCCAGTAAGAGATTAGACTGTAGGTGTGTCATACCAGGCAAGGTTGAAGCATCTGCCAGATCCAAGGCAGGGAAATGACCTGGTAGGGGAATGTTGGGACTCCTCTGCTAGGCTGCAACTCCCACTGGTGAATGCGAGAGCCAGGACTGAGAATGGACCTGGCTAGGCAAGGCTGTAGCACCTGCTGACATTCATAACTTTTATAAGAGCCAGAATGGGTGTGGGACAGGCTTGGTTTGGCTTGGCTGTGGTACTCACTGGGTCACCTAACTGCCAGGTTTGGGGGTGGACCAGGCTGGTGAGCCAGGCTGGGCTAGGCTGTAGCATCCAACGGTGAGAGCCAGAATGTGTGCAACTCAGTCAGGCTAGGCCATAGGATCCACCAGTGAGTGCTGGGACTGGAGGCTGACTATGTCATGCTGGGGTGCAGTACCCGCTGGCATGTGTAAGATCTGCGGTTGGGAGTAGGCCTGGTAGGAAAACTTGGGGAACTCCCTTGCCAGGCTGCAGCTTGCACTGGTGAATGTGACAGCCAAGGCTGGGCCAGGACAGACTAGGCTGGGCTATAGTATCCACTGGCATATCCATTGCCCTGAGTCAGGTGTGGGAGTGGGCCAGACTGGGCTAGTCCACAGCACACACTGGCATGACTGAGAGCCAGGATGGGGTACAAGCCAGGCTGGGTTGGGCTACAATACCTGCCAGTTCACATGAGGGCTGGGTGTGGACCAGGCTCGGCTGGGCTGCTGAACCCACTGATGAGAGCTGGGACTGGGGGAAGACTGGGCTGAACCAAGCTGTAGCATCAGCTGGTGAGTGCCAAGACTGAGGGAGGGCCATTTCAGACAGAGGCACAGTACCTGCTGGTATGTGTAACAGCTGAGGCTGGGAGCTGGCATGATAGGGCAACACCGCTGCTGGACTGCAGCTCCTGCTGGTTAGCATGAGAGCCAGGGCTGGGGACGGACCAAGCTGGTCAAGGAAGCAGCACTTGACAGCATATACAAGGCTGTCTGGACGCAGGGTGGGCTGAGCACAAGAGTCAGATGGGATGCTGCACAGACTGGGTTAGGCCTTAGGACATGCTGGCACACCAAAAACTGGGGCTGGGGATAGGCCTGGTGGGGGTTATTAGGAGCTGCCCTGACTAGGCTGTGGCACCCCTGGCGCATGAAGATTGGGCCTATGGCCAGCTGGGCTGGGCTAGGCTGCAACCCCATCAGTTCATATGAGTGATGGAGCTGAGGGTGGAACTCACTAAGCAGCTGCATTCATTGGTATGTGCATTGGCTGGTGTACGTGACAGACCAAACCAGACTCTGAAATGGCTGGTGCACATAAGAGTCAAGTCTGAGGTCACCCCAGGCAAGGTTTGTTAGGGGACTCCCCAACTAGATGATTGGACTCAGACTCCAGGCACAGGGAAAATCACAATATATGTGATCTGACTTTGGAGTGCATGCATCAGGATTGGGCCTCCTCAGATGCTGATGCCTGTGCAATCAACAGCATGCCAAGACGCACATGGGGACATGATAGATCATCCAGGCCAGCAGAGGATGAAAAAGCAGAACAGGTTGGACAGCTCTCCTGGCCAAGTTTTGCAACATGTTCCTGGGCCTTGTGGATGCACATTGAGGTGGATTTGGTCAACCAATAGACCTTGGAAAGATTTTTCTCAACCCTGGTGCAAAAAAGCTGATGATGTATCAGAACCATCAAAACCACTCAAGTAACACCCTTGGAACATTCTTTTCTATGTCAGGGTTTCTAATGCATCATCAAATGGCAACCCCCCAACTCCAAGTGCTGATGTAGTTTGACAGCAAGGAGAGGCCCCTTTCCTTTCCCTCCCAGTGGACAAAGGAGGAAAAAAATTAAAACATTTGTCCCATCCTCCCCATCCTTCATCGCCCAACCCTCCCTATCCTAATCAAAGACCCGCATGTGTGCGCATCCCTCTCAATTATGCAAGCAATATTCAAAATAAAATCAAACAAGTACTTCTTGTATCCGTATTATAAAGTTGAAGAAACAGAAAATAAAACAGGCTGATCCTGGTATTTTGAGACTGCAGCTAAATGAGGACATAAAAACATACACATAAATAACTAAATTCTGAGACATGAAAGGATTAATATCAGTAATATCTTGAAGTACCATGGATATACATACTATATATCTATAAACTACGAAAAGTAGAATAAACATATTTCAAGCTGTTTAAATTAGTATAAGTAATCAAGCTTTATATGCAGGTGTGTTACAGACAATTTAAAACTTTAAAAGGACTGTTGAAATATATTCTTTTTTGTCATGGGTATTATCTATTTAAGCTTTCGTATGATAATTTCTGGTATTGCAGCTATATCATTTATTATTAAAACAACATGCAGTGCTTTATTAATTTGAAAAAATCAAATAAAAATTTAAGGACATACTGTTTAATTTGGGGTTAACATTTCTTATGAGTTGCCTATATCATTAAAATGTTTTACTGAAAAAAATTACTCAAAGAAAGAACATGAGAATTTTGGGATATACCATTTCATTAAAAGATTAATCATGGATTCTTACAGAAACAAATAAGTCATGTTATTCTCAAATACAAATTCAATAGGTTTGGTGATAATTGAAATCAATATTTGATGATATTTTCGTTATACCACACACTTCCACAAAGACCCATGAGGATCTGGGTCCCATCTCCTCAGCCACTTTCTCTTATACATGCCATGTTTGTCTTTATAAATTACTTGCCATTTACTTACAAATCCACATCCATATATGTCTAAATTGTTCACTCTGAATGGGATGTCTCGTTACTTCTGAATTCACCAGTAAATCTGTGAGAACTCTTTCCTGATATTCCTAAATTAGGTCTGAATGTCTTCTAAAAAAACTTAAGTGTTTCTTAGTAATATGTATTCTATAGTTCTTTTGGCTAAAAGTAAATACAAATTGTGCCACTGAAAATGTTCACAATACAGTTATCATGAATTATTTTTTTTGGACTTACAATCTAAACTCAAGACATATGACTGGTGAAGTATCAATTAAAAAAAAACTTGTTTCTCTAAAATTATAGTAATTTTACAGGGAAAAAAAGTAATAATGCAGGAGTCTTTTTTAAAATGTGGTACATACCCCCCCAAAAAAAAGAAAAAAAATGTGGTACATACCATTTCAATTTCTTGATCTTTAGCAACCAGCTGTCGATTAAGAAGTTCTTTGCTAGAGTCAAGCTTAATACAGAGTTCCCTTGTGGAAGACAAATCTGCAAGGGCAGATACTTTTTCAAACTGAACCTTCTGAAGCTCCTCTTCCATCTTGACAACTGACTTATGTAAGGTTGAAATCTGGGACTTGTAAGATCTTTCTGCATTGAGGTGCTGCAAGGACAAGATTTTATGTATATATGTTGAAAAAGTGGGGAAAAACATAAAATGGACAACAAAATGAGGCAAATTTTTTATGAGAATTTAAAACTATAAGGCGCTTTTGATGATTTAAGTGGCAACAACACACACAAAATACTCTGGGAAAGATAGATTCCAGTTTCAAATTTATGTCTATAAAATCCATCAGTAGTGATGCAGTCAACTGGTCATTCTTTCAAAATATATTTAGGGAGAAAAAACCTTTTCCCATTTAAAAGTCTCTGGCCACATATCTAGTTGAAATACATACATATTTAGTCTATAATCCTATCTATATTTACCACAATTGTAATGATTATACAATACAAATGTGGCTGCTGTTGCTAATGAGAAAAATGTTAGCAACTGTTTCATCCACAATACCTCTTTTCCAATCTTTGATTGGTATGTTTATACAAAAAATAATATAAAAGAAAGTGATTAACTCTAGCATGTAATTAATATCTAAGAAGAAGAAAAGAACTGAACAATTATAAAGTAAGCATGCTTAGAGTCCTGGGAAATATAAGCATGTTTTTAAAACCATAATACTAGATTCAAATTACATAAATGTTTTCAAATGTTCAAGATAATTTTACTTCTTCCCTTTTCAAGTTAAATCTTTTACATATATGCACTGCTACTTACAAAGAAGCATTTATTTGCTACATTGTGAATGTAACAAATCTGAAAGACCTAAAGTTAACACACTTTACAAGTATAAAGCACTTTAAAAAATCTGTTAGAAGTTATTTGGCCATAATTCAATCCTGCCGTTCTCCTCTCTCTTCCTTCCTCAGCATTTTCACTCATGCTTCATATCAATCTTCTATCAATCCATCCATATACCTGCTTGTCCTCTCTTTCTTGTATCATATATTCGATGTTCTAGTCCCCGTGCCTAGATGTACATTTAATAATAAGCAAAATGGTCTCTGGTCTCATGAAATTTGCAGTACTGGGGAAGGATAAACAAATACTAGAAAAAGATTTTTGGAAAGAGTGTGTAACAAATGAAACTGACCTGGACTGAATGCAGAAAGTCAGGAAAGACTTTCTTGAGTAAAGAATGCCTGAAATGAGGTCTGAACAGCAGGTAGATACTAAGTGTGTTGAGGAGGGGAAAATGCTACATACAAGGACACTGTGGAAGCAGGCAGAATAACATGCTCTAACAGCTAAGAGAAGACTGGTGTGGCTGGTGCATAGAGTGTGAAGGAAAAAAATTATATCAGATGCAGCTGCAAATATATAACTACTTAAAAACAAAAGCCTAATAAGCTATGTTACAATTTCCATCTTTATTCTTTTGGGTTTTCACTGAAGATTTTTTAACAGGGAGGTGAATATAATCCTGCTTGCATTTTGAAAAGATCACTCTGGATATTTTGAATTCTAATATGACAACTGATTCAGCCAAGAGGAAAACCCTCTGGATAAAATTAGACACACTTGATCTTTTTGTTTTTCAATTTATAGTTGAGCTTGCAGGATTGAAAAAGAAATCCTCACTGCCAAAAGCACATGAAAATGAACCAAACCAGAAGCTGAGGTGAGGGATAAAAAGACCACAATAGATAATTTCAAAATTCAAGCAAGGGAAAGAAATAGTAATTTTAAGACTAAAAGAGAATTTGAACCAAGACCTCTACATAACCCAGGATACCTAATGACTACACATTGTATGAATATGGAACTAAGGGGAAAATTCACTCAATCATACAGAAAGCTTGCAAAACATTTATCTGGACCCAGTGTCCAGACAAGAGAAAAAAAAAACTGTTCTATAACTAACTGAAACTGCATGCCTAATTCTGCTGAATTTAAAGTCTGACTTTACACTATCCATCCTCAGGTCTAATTTAAGATAAAGTTTTTCCCATGCCAGAGATGAGCAAGAGCCACTTTGTAGAAGTCTTCCAGGAGGAACATTACCACACCAAGCACACATACAGTTTCAGCAGGATGGGGCTGGTGGGGTGAGTCCTACTTAAGAGCAACCTACAATTAATTGTAAGATATAATCAACCATGAGTGAAAAAACAAATCAACAGAATTATACTTTAAATTATTTTACACGGTACTTTACAAAGCATGGGGAAATATGCTTAAATGTGTTGAATTTATGTTCTGGGTATGGTTTCAGCATGTCCTTCAACGAAGAATTCAAGTACTGGAAGTGTGGACCTCAATATGGTGGTGTTGAGAGATGGTGGGTCCTTTCTTTGTTTAAGACGCGTTTATTTACTTGATGGGGCTGGCACATTGCCACTATATGCAGTGCTGGTATTCCATATGGGTACCGATTTGAGTCCCAGCTGTTTCACTTCTGATACAGCTCCCTGTTTACAGCCTAGGAAAGTAGTTAAGGATGGCTAAAGTTCTTGGGCCCCTGTACCCATGAGGGAGATCTGGAAGAAGAACTTGGCTCCTGGCTTTAGATCAGACCAGCTCTGACCACTGCACCTGTTTGGGAAATGAACCAGAGAACAGAAGATTCTCTCTCTGTCTCTCCTTCTCTCTGTAGCTCTGCCTTTCAAATAAAAAGTTGAAGTATATTTACTTGAAAGGGAGAGAGAGAGAGAGAGAGAGAGAGGTCTTTTATCTGCTGGTTCACTCCTCAAATAGCTACAACGGCCAAATCTGAGCCACTTCAAAGCCAGGAGTCATGAGCTTATTCCAGGTATGCTACATGGGTGCAGGGACCCAAGCACCTGGATCATCTTCTGCTGTTTTTCTAGGTGCATTAGCAGAGAGCTGGATTGAAGTGGAGCATACAGGCTTCAATGCCAGTCCTACTGTATGCCAGTGGGTGAAGCTCAAAGGCCTCTATACCCAGGCCACCACTTACAAACCAAGATCCCAGATCTGTCTCTGCATCAGCTGGAGACCCGCACCTTGGTGAGATGGATTTGCTTCAGTCCACATCACAGGTGGACTTTTGCAGTGGTAAGATGCAGTTATTACACTGCTTAGTGTTACTCTGAGTAGCCAATGACTGCCTCCACCACCCATTCCCAGTCCCTGGCAGATAGCATAGCAAAACTATAGCCCTTGGCAGTAGCAAAGGAAGTGAGCCTAGGATTTTGTTTTGAGGTTTACTGCCAAACTTGGAACAGTAAGATCCAGCTTCAAATATAGCCAGAGGTCCTATCCCCAGACCATTACTAATAGAGAGAACTTCTATCCTAGCCCCAGCATTGGATGAAGACCTATATCCTAGCAGGACTAACAAGTGCTTCAAGCAATATCACCCCAGCCTCATATGAGAATGGTGCATCCGTAACACAGCTGAGCGCTGTGACTGTGATGCTCAGGCATAACTCAGTTTAGTGTCAACATGAGTTGCCAAGGCCTTTGCCACCCCTCCCCAACCCTAAGCAGACAGCAAAAAAAAAAAAAAAAAAAAAAAAAAAAAAAAAAAAAAAAAAAAGGTGGGTGGCACACGGCTACTTAGAATTCAGTATCAGGCTGGTAAGGCCCAATGCTTGGGAAGACCTTAATGTTGCCATTTACAGGTGAGTGCCTAAGAAGGAAGTTATGGGCCTACTCCAGTGCAAAGCTGGAGACCCATGACCTTAGCAGATTAGGTTTATTTCCCAATCAGCATGACCTGTGTCAGGTTACAGTAGCCCCAGGTCCTAAGTTCATTTTGGTACAGGCAACCAATAGCAAAAATGAGCCTTAGCCATACCCCCTGCCATACTGGATTTGGCATGCTGTGGGCTCTGGGTAATATAATGGCACAGGTGGCCACAGGACTGTTCACTCTTTTCCTATCCCCTCAGACTACACAATGTGGAGAGAACAATTTCTGACTGGGGAAAGAAACAGTAGGTGACTGCCAAGGCACTGCATAGAAACCTGGGATTGTGCGCCTCAACAGACGATAACACAGTTGCCAGATACAAAGTCAACACATTAAAATCAGTAGCGTTTTTATGTACTCATAAAGAACTCGGTAACAAACATTGTGAGAGGAATCTGATTCATAAGAGCTACAAGAAAATAAGAATATGTTGGAATAAATTTAATCATTAATGCAAATGATTTTTTCAAAGATTTCTTTATTTTTTAGTTTTTTTTTTAGTTTTTTTTTTTTTTTTTTAAGATTTTATTGTTATTGGAAAGCCGGATATACAGAGAGGAGGAGAGACAGAGAGGAAGATCTTCCATCTGATGATTCACTCCTCAAGTGAGCCGCAACGGGCCGGTACGCGCCAATCTGATGCTGGGAACCAGGAACCTCTTCCAGGTCTCCCACGCGGGTACAGGATCCCAAAGCTTTGGGCCGTCCTCGACTGCTTTCCCAGGCCACAAGCAGAGAGCTGGATGGGAAGCAGAGCTGCTGGGATTAGAACCGGCGCCCATATGGGATCCCGGGGCTTTCAAGGCGAGGATTTTAGCCGCTAGGCCACGCCGCCGGGCCCGAGATTTCTTTATTTTTATTGTAAAGGCAGATATACAGAGAGGAGGAGAGACAGAGAAAGATGTTCTATCCATTGGTTCACTCCCCAACTGGCTGCAATGGCTGAAGCTGAGCCAATCTTAAGCCAGAAGCCAGGAGCCTCTTCCAGGTCTCCCACATGGGTGCAGGGTCCCAAGGTGTTGGGCCGTCCTCGACTGCTTTCCCAGGCCACAAGCAGGGAGTTGGATGGGAAGTGGGGCTGCCGGGATTAGGACCTGTGCCCATTTGGGTGCTGGCGCAGGCAAAGTGAGGACTTTAGCCACTAGGCTACAGCGCTGGGCCCACAAAAGGTTTTTGTAATCAAAATAACAAAACACTAATGAAGAAATTGAAGAAGACACTAAAAAGAAAAAAGATAGTTCTCCCAAGTTTATGGATTGGAGGGATTAATACTGAAATATCCATGCTATCCAAAGCAATTTACAGATTCCACATAGTCCCTATCAAAATACTAACGACATTCCTTCCAGACTAGAAAAATCCTAAAATTCATATAGAAGCAAAAAAGAAGACTGAATAATCAAAGCAATGATTTCTTAAACATTTTTATTTATTGATCTATTTGTGTTTATTTGAAAGCCATGTGTATGCTTACACACACACACACACACACACACACACACACACACACACTCAGAGAGAGATAAAGACCTTCCATTTACCAGTTCACCCCTAAGTATCAGCAACACCCACAGCAGAGCCATGCCTAAACCAGAAGCTGGGCACTTAATTCCAGTCTCTCACATGGGTGGCAGGGACCAAAGCACTTCAGTCATTGCCTGATGTCTTCAAGGGTTCATTGGCAGGAAGCCAGAGTTGGGAGTGGGGCTAGAGTTGAACTCAGGTACTCTGACAGGGAAATGGACATCCCACATAGTGTCCCTGCCTCTTCACCAAATATCTGTACCAGCCAAAGCAATTTTGAATTAAAAAAAAAAACAGGAGGCATCAAAATACTAAATTTCAAGACATACTACAGGGCTATTATAACCCAAATGCATATCGTTGACATAAATACAGATATACAGACCAATGGAATAGAATCTCAGAAATCAATCCATGCATCTATAGCCAGTTAATTTTTCTCCAAGTTGCCAAAAACATATACTGAAGAAAGGATAGTCTCTTCAATAAATCAGGTTGGGGAAAATGGGATATTTATATACAAAGACTGAGCCATAGCAGGAATTAAGTGATAAATTCTAGAGTTCCAAAGAAGAGTGGAACAACTCTTGATTCACAGTGACACATTATGCACCACATAATGAACTGGAAGAGAGGTGCTGGTAGGCTTCAAACAAAAAGAAAGGAAAACAAATTGCGAATTGCCCAATTTTATCAGTTTACTTTGCATGTATATATTTATATGTGTGTGGGTGTATGTGTTGAGATATTGTGCTGTACTCCATAAACATGTATAAGGATTACAAATTAATTAAAACAATGTTGTGGCCCAGCACTATGGCTCAGCCAGTTAAGTCACAGCCTACAATGTCAGCATCCACATTAGAGCACAGCTTGCAGTCACACCTGTCCCATTTCTGATCTAGCTCCACGTCAATATGCCTGGGAAGACAGCAGGAGATAATCCAGGCACCACTCACACTGCAGACCTGGATAGAGTTCCACGCTCTTAACTTGCCCTCTGACTCAACTCAAGCTGTTGTGGCTATTTGGAGAGCAAGTCAGCAGATGGAAGATTCCTGTTTTTCTGCCTTTCATAAGAAGTAAATATTTTACAAAATTTCTAGTTGCCTCAGTGTTATCTTACAAGTATTTTCTAAGATTTAAGATTATGTGTCAAAACTAGTATTAAGAATTTTAAATTAACTGATTTGAAAGGCAGAGAGAGTGACATGACTCTACTTGACTACCACTTGTTGCCTTCCAGAATGCACAGAAGCAGGAAGCTGGAACTGGGAGAACTAAGACTTGAATCCATATATTCCAATAGGAGATGTGCATGTCCCAAGTGGCATTTTTTTTCATATAATTAAAAAACAAAAAAAGTTACCCAGGGCTGGCATGATAGCCTAGTGGCTAAAGTCCTCACCCTTCATCTGACAGGATCCCACACGGGTGCCAGCTCCAATCCCAGCTGCTCCACCTCCCATCCAGCTCACTGCCTGTGGCCTGGGAAAGCAGTCGAGGATGGCCCAAAGCTTTGGGACCCCTCACCTGTGTGGGAGACCTGGAAGAAGCTCCTGGCTCTTGGCTTCAGCCCAGCCCAGCCCTGCCTCTGTGGCCACCTGGGGAGTGAATCAGCAGGCAGAAGATCCCCTCTGCATCTCTTGTCCTCTCCGTATATCTGACCCTTTGATAAAATTAAATAAATCTTTTTTTTTTTAAAGTGTACTCAAAGAAAGGGAAAGACAGAGGGATGTTGCCTCCACTGGTTCACTCCCCACTTGGCAATGACAAGGCTAAAGCCAGGAGCTCATCTGAGTCTTTCTCATGGGTGCCCAGGATCCAAATACCTGGGTCATCTTCTGCTGCTTTTCCCAGGCTATTACCAGGGAGCTGGATCAGAAGTGGAGCTTCTGGGACACAAAACAGCACCCATATGAAACAGCAGAGTCACAGGTAGTGGCTTTACCTTGTTCATCACAATGCCAGCCCCCACATCTTAAGTTGTATACAAATGAAACCACGGTATGCACTGCTTTGTGTGTGGATTCTGGACAGTATTTTGCTTATGAAGTTCCCACATTTTTGTATGAGGCAGATTTATTGGCTTCAGTATTGCACGATATTTCATTTTGCTCCACATTTCAGTTATATATTCTAGCACTGACAGATATTTGAGCTGCCTGTGAATTTGGGTTATTATATGAACCGAAATATAGACACTGGTATATACCTAAGAATTCTGTATTATATGCAAATGATCACCATATTTAGAGACAACTATTCAGTTCTTCAAAGTGATGTTATCAGTTCATTCCATCACCATCAGCAGATAAAAGTCCCAGCTGGTGTTGCTATCAAATACATTCCCAACACATATTCAGTCTCTAACCAACATTACAAAATCTAACATGCCCAGAACTGAACCCCAATTTCTTCTTAACAACCACCCCAGGAAAAATATTCATACTCTAGTAGTAGCCTTCCACACTTCAACCTTGTCTTCTCTTCCTCACTCCACCTCTAATCCAAGAGACGGTCTCAAGGGTTCTACTTACAGACATATCTTCACATGTCCTCACTAACTTCATGCTGCTTCAAGTCACCATCACCTATCATCTAAATTACTGCAACTCCAAACTCTCCTTGTTTTCCCATCTGAACCACCATTGTTATTCTTAGCAGAGTAGCCCTGCCCCAAATGGCATTTTAACTACTGTGCCAAAACCTACCCTTAAAACTAATTTTTTGGTCGTATTTGCCCAGTGGTATGTAAGGGTGTTCAGTGCCCAGTCTCTTTCCTTGGCTCCTGAGCTATGCATACTCTCCATCAACTGATCCTTGGTATTGATGACTGCCACTAAATGTGTGAATTCAATTAACATAGCAATGCTAAATGCCTAAATTCATCCCATGACGTTGCTCTAATGAAATTGTCTGTTTCTTTGGATAACTTAGTCCAGATCACTGACCAGACTCTATAGCAACTACAATACAAATCATTGGATCCCCTAGCTAAAGTGGTCGTGGACAACCAACTAGAATACTTTCTGGCAAGACAAGGATGGTTACGTGCAGTGACTTCCTTCTCTGATATGACTCCTACCCTTATTTCTTTTCTCCCTAGATATACTTTTCCTGTCAAATCTGTCTCTTCAGAACTCAACAGTTCCATGCCAAGATAATAGTTATACAGGGATTCCAGCCATTATTAATGACTGGTGGTGGACCTCTAGCTCCTCAAATATCTCAAAATCAGTATCAGAAGACTTTCATTTCCTGGATAGGGAGGGATAACACCCTGACACAGCATGAAGATGGTACAGAAGGGGATCTTCCTCCATCAATCTCCCATAATACAAATAAATACAAAATAAACATTCATAAATTCATATTTATATTATGTAAGCCACCAATCTGTTTCGTTCATTTTAACAAAGGGTCAATGAAGTGGTGTAGCACACTAATCCTCTGACTGTGGCACCAGCAACAGACCTTGGACTCCTGTATCCATGTGAGAGACCAGGAAGAAACTCTTGGCTCCCTAGCTATGGGCTGCCATAGCTCTAGTTATTGCAGGCATTTGGGGAGTGAACCTAATGATTCATATTCTCTCTCTCTCTCTCTCTCTCTCTCCACAATTATTTTAAGTAATATAGATAAATCTTTTTTTAAAACATGATTAAGAAATGAAAACCTTTGAGAGCATCAGGGGGACATGTGGGCAGGTGGGCAATTGGCAGAGCTGAGGTTTACTGGCACTGCTATGATACAGCTGTGATAGTAAAGTCTGTAGTATGACAACTTTGGCAAATTTGCCATTGGACAGCTCCACCTGACACACATCAGATAGCTCTGGCAAACCCACGCAACAGCCACAATCGGCCTTCCATAACAATCTTCCACGAACTAATGTGCAGCCCCTTTCTGTGTGCCAGAAACTGCAAGCTCTAACAATAGTGCAAAGAATCAGTGCCAGCTGAAAATACTCAATGTTGCTGTAGGCTGTATCCCCAAGACAACATTTCGCTCATTAGAAAGACATTATAAAAAGATTACCATACTTCCATTCCCATCATGTCCTTAATGTCATGAAAACTCTGAGATTTCCCAAAATAAGAGCACAAAATATGGGAAGTACTTAAGCCTACCCCAATCTACCCCCCTTTGAATATTCAATTAAAGCCTACCCCAGGTACTATCTCCTATACCTCCTGACAGCATAAAAAGCTGGTACTAACCTTGTTGAAGAGGTTTTTTCGGTTCGACCTCTCTCCCCTTCTCTTTCGTTAACTTGCCTGTATTTGTTTCTTGAGTATGCATTTTTTTTCTTTTGCCTAAATTTTTGCTCTCTTCTCACTGTTATCTACAATCTCCTCCTTGGATTGTTTCTTGTGATGGAGAAAAGAACCTGGACCAAGTCGACCCACAGATCACTCCCAGAACAGCACAAATTCATTTCAAAACTCAGCATAAACACATTAAAATCAAGACACTGCTGCTGGCTAAGGATAGACATATAATACAGCCACAGGATAGAAGAGAATGCAGAGGTGGGCTTCCAAAGACTCATGCAAAAACAGAATTAAAAGTACACCATTTGCCATGAGCTTTTTGAAGACCTCCTGTATATAATCATTTTATTTTTGTCAAAGAGCATTAGATAATTTACTTTTGGAAGGATAGTTTTTTAAACAAATGGTACTGGACATGTTCATATGCACATGGAAAAAAGTAAACTTTGACCCTTATACATCCAAAAATACAAATTCAAAATGTACGATGAATATAATATAAAATCTGATAACATTCCTGAAATAGCCTATATATACATCTTTATATGCAAAATTTTTTAGATACAGCATACAAGTACAGAGTATAAAACTAACAGATTTGACTTACCAAATTTAAAACTTCTCTTAGAAAGACTTCATTCAGAAAAAGGTGGGCCTGGCACGATAACCTAACAGCTAAAGTCCTCGCTTTGCACGCACCAGGATACCATATGGGTGCCGGTTCTATCTATCTCCTTTTTGTATATCTGCCTTTCCAATAAAAATAAATAAATCTTTAAAAAAAAAGAATAAAAAGTCAACCCAATAAATAGAAGAAAAAATATAAAATATATACACCTGACAAAGAAATAGTGTATTTTAAAAAATTCCTACAACTTAGAAACAAGATGACAAACATCCCAATAAAAATATGGGCAACAGATTTGAATAGATATGTCACCAAAACAGATTAGTAACCAATAAGCATGTGAAAATCTATTCAACATCATTAGTTACAAAGGACATGAAAATTAAAACAACAATATCATGAGTCTACATACCCATTAATAATGCCAAGCATTGGAGAAACTATGGAGCAACTAGAACAAACAATACCAGTAAAAGTGAAAAGTGGTAGAACAACTTCAGAAAACAATCTGCCAATTTCTAACAATATATACTTAATCCAACAGTTCAACCAGGGCTATTTGTTCAAGAAAAAGGAAAATCTTTCTGTGCACTGAGACATCAACACAGTGCTCATGGAAACTTTATCCCTAATAGTCAAAAAACTAGAAACAATTTCTTATGGACTAAATTGTGCCCTCCTCTCCCACCATTCCCAAATCAGTATGTTGAAGCCCTAAATCCAAAGTTGCTATATTTGAAGACATTTGAAGAGGTAATTAAGGTTAAATGGAGTTACAAGGGTAGGGCCTAACCTGATTTGTTTATTTATTTAAAAGAGACGGGACACCGAGCAACCACACTCATAGAGTAAGGGCCATGTGAGAACATAGGAGAAGGCAGCGATCTGTGGATCAAGACACGGGACCTCGGCAGAAATCAAACATACCAGCACTGTGATCATGAAATTTTAGGCTCCAGATCCAAAAGAAAATTTATTTATATTATGAGAATCATCAGTTTATGTTTTATTGCGGCTGCTCAAAATAGTATGCAACCTAAATATCCATCAATAGTGAATAAACAAACTGTGTTTAGATACATGATGGTATATTATTCAACAATAAAAAAAGAATAATTACCTGCAATAACACAAATGAACTTCAAAAACACTGTTCCAAGATACAAATAAGTACATCCTGGGTGATTTCATTCACGCAAAATTCTAGAGAAGGCAAATCATTCGCTGGCTAGGGATTTGAATAGATGCTGCCAAAGACCTTGAGACAATGGAAATGTTCTGGTTTTTCACAGCAGCTGTGAGCATACAAGTGAACTAATCTATCAAAAACTCACTGCAATGTGCACTTAAAATGGGTATATTTATTTCATGTAAATTATATTTCTATACGGTTGATTTAAAAATTATATTTATCAGAATTTCATTAAAAATGAATACCTACATGCCACAGTAATTTATAAACATACATTCTGAAGCAAAAACCTAAGTTATTCACGTGAGTTATTATACAAGATAAAAGAGATACTTTCATCAGAAACACAGAAGCAGGCGTATGGTCTAGTGGTTAGAATGCCTGTGTCAAACATCGGAGTGTCTAGGTTCAAATCCACCTTGACTTTCTGATTCCAGATCCCTGCTAATGCAATCCCTGGGAGGCTGCATGTGGTGTCTCACTGCTACCTGTGTGTCAACCCAGATTGATGTCCTGGCTCTCTGCTTCAGCCTGCTGTAGCCATGGCCATCGGGGGCAATCAGGAAAGAACTAGCAGATGGCAGATCTTGTCTCTTTTTCTATCTCTGCTTCCCAAATAATAAAAAGAACAAACAGATAAAAATATTGAACGGGGGCCCTGCGTGGTAGCTTAGCAGGTAAAGCCCTCGCCTTGAACACGCTGGGATTGACCCCATATGGGCGTCCGTTCTACTTCCAGTAGCCCAGATTCCCACGCAGCTAACTGCTTGTGGTCTGGGAAAGCAGTAGAGGACAGCTCAAAGTCTTGGGATTCTGCACCTGTGTGCGAGACCTGGATGAAGTTCTTGGCTCCTGGCTTCAGATCAGCTCAGCTCCAGTCATTGCAGTCACTTAGAGAGTGAATCATCGGATGGAAGATCTTCCTCTCTGTCTCTCTACCTCTCTGTACTCTGACTTTGCAATACAAATAAACACACCTTTAAAAATATATGTTGAACTGTCATGAAACTATTAGTAGTCTTACAATAAAGCAAAAACTGATAAAATTCAGAGGAAAACAGATAAATTCACAATTTCAAAGGAACAGTTTAACAAACTTTTTCAATAAGTGAGAGTTCAAGATCACACATTTAATGACAATTTGTAAGAAATGGCTGATGCTATTAATAGGCCTAATGTAAAATATAAATTATACATAAAATATATAAATTATACACAATGTTTCTAAAAAATATATGTACCCAATGTGAGCACATATGCTTTTTAAAAATTGTTTTATTTCAAAAACTTTTGTTCAATATGTAATTCTTAGACAATTTTCTAAGGACAGTGCAGTATTTCAACACACGCACAACATACACCAATCAAATCACCTATCTTTTCCATTTCCTTATCTTTTTGTATGAGTTTGGAGCCCACCAGATCCTGTCTTCCAGCTCCTTACATAGTACATATTATTGTGAACTAGCATAACCTCACTGAGCTGTAGGACACTAGAACTTAACATTTCTTTCTGTTTTAGTACCTGTTATCCAACTTTCCTCCACCTTTCAAAGCCTCTAGTAATCACTCCTTTTTGTTCATATTTATGAAACTTTCCAACTTCCGCCAATGAGAAAGAATACACGGGAATTGTCTTTCTGTGCCTGGCTTATTTTGTTTAACATAATGACTTCTAGTTCCACTCATTTTGCTACAAATCACACACTTTCATTCTTTCTTATGACTGAATATTAAATATAACATTGTGTGTACACACCACATGTTAAGCACCACATTTCAAGATCACATTAAAAATTATCAAATAATTACTATGAATGATGACCCTAATCAAATCTTCACAGATACCAAATAATTAATACCATAAGTAATTTTATCTGGTAACATATTAGAAATAAAACAACAAAATATTAGATAAAGCAATACCAAATAAAGCAAAATAAAAACTAAATATAACTTCAAGTTCCTCATAGAGTGAAAATATAAAATCAGTGATTAAAAAAAACATCATTTTGGGGACTGATGTTGTAGGTTAATGGGTAAATTTGCCATCTGTAATGCCAGCAGGCCTTATGAGTACTGTTTTGAGTCCCAGCTGCTCCATTTCCAATCCAGCAACCTGCTAACATGCCTGAGAAACAAGTGAAAGATTCCCAAATGCTTTTTCTGAAGCTCTGGCTCCTGGCTTCAGCCTGGCCCAGATCTGGCCATCTGGAAAATGAACCAGTAGAAGGATGATTCTCTCTCTCTCTTTCTAATTCTCCTCCACATGCTTGCACATATCCTAAATGGCCTCAACTGCCAAGACTGGGCCAGACTGAAGACAGGAGCCTGGAGCTTCCTCTGAGTCTCCTGTGCGAGTTCAGAGGCCCTAACACTTGAGTCATCTTCTACTGCTTTCTCAGGTGCATCAACAGGGAGCTGGACTGGAACAGCAGAGACTTGAATCAGCACCCAAATAGGATGCCAGTGCCACAAGGTCAAACCTCCACCACAGCTGCTCTGCTTCCCTCCTAGCCATCTATTAATGGGAAATCAGTTGAAGATTTGGGTCCCTGCCACACACGTGGAAGGCTGGAGTGCAGTCCCCCAGCTTCGACCAAGACCAGTGCTAGACACTGAAGATATCTGGGAACTAAACCAATGAATGGAAGATTTTTCTGTCTCTTGCCGCTGCCTTTCAAAGAAATCAATAAATATTTTAAAAATAAAACAAAACATGGGGTTGGTGCCATGTCATAGTAAGATAAAGCTTCTGCCTAGTATACAAGCATCCCATTTGGCACTGGTTTAAGTCCCAGCCACATCACTTCAATCCAGCTCCCTGCTTATCACCTGGGAAAGCAGTGCAAGATGGCCCAAGTCCTTGGGTCCCTGTACCCATGTGGGAGACCCAGAAGCTCCTGGCTCCTGGCTTCAGGTGAGCTCAGCTCTGGTCACTGTGGCCTTCTGAGAAGTGGAGCAGCAGATAAAGATCACTCCCTTTCTCTGCCTCTCCTTATCTCTGCAACTCCACCTTTCAAATAAAAATGAAATTCTTAAAAAAAAAAAAAAAGAAAAAAAAGAACACCTAAATGGGGGCTGGTAATGTGAAGGTCATGTCATAACTTATAGCTCCAGCATCTCATATGGGCACTGACTTGAGTCCTGGATACTTTACTTCCATCCCAGCTCCCAGGTGATGCACTAGGTCAAGTCCTTGGGTCTCTGAACCCACGTGAGAAACAGAAGGAAGCTCGTGGTTCCTGGCTTTGGCTTGGCCCTAACTTGGTCATTGCAGCCATTTGGGGAGTGAGCTAGCAGATGAAGGACAATCTCTCCATCTTTCTTTTCTCTCTCTGTAACTGCCTTTCAAATAAATAAATACTGAATGAGGGCTGGTATAGTGGCTCAATAGGTCACTCCTTCACCTGCAAGTGTTGGATTCCATATGGGTACTAGTTCATGTACCTAGTGGTTCCACTTCTAATGCAGCTCCCTGTTTGAGGTCTGGAAATGCAACAGAGGATGGCTCAAGTTAGTGGGCCCCTGTAACTATGTGGGAGACAAGAAAAAGCTCCTGTTCCCTGGCTTCAGATTGGATCAGCTCCAGCTATTGTGACCATTTGGGGAGCACATTAGCAGATGGAAGATCTTTTTCTCTGCCTTGCTTTCTCTTTGTAAATCTGCCTTTCAAAATAAAAATAAATATTTTTTAAAAACTTAATAAACAAAGCATTACATAAAAACTCTTGGACCACAAAGAAATTACTGTAGAAAAATTTCCAGCCTTAAATTGCACATTAAAAATGCACATAAAAACAGAAAGATATAAAATCAAGGAATTTAAGGGAACAACAATTATCCCAAATATAAAGGGTTAACATAAAAATGGAGAATCTACTCAAGTCCAGTCTCTGGCACCACAGAGCCATGGCTGACAGCAAGCTCTATGGCGAGGAGCTGGGACTATCTCAGATTCCCTCGGTGGCTCTGAATATCCACTAAAGAGAGAAGTAAAAACAAGCACACAAAAATGATAGAATCTACAGAGTGTATGATGAATAGATATTTATTTTTATGATTAAAGTAGACTTGTAAATGAAGATACATGATGAATATCCATCCATAAAAATTACACCTCTACTTTAAATTACACACAAAAATCAACCTAAAATAGGTTAAAGATCTAAATGGAAAGGACAAATGTCACATAATATACTTCATGAACTAGTAAATAAGAATATAGGAAATACCTTTCTGCCCTTAGGAAATGAAAAGTTCTTAAAGAAGCTACAAAAGTGTAAATATAAACCATATAGGGAAAGATTGGTAATCATTGTGAGTATATCACAGTTCAACAGGCCTTTCCATACTGTGAGTAAAATGAAAAGAAAAAGCCACAGACAAGGGAAAGATAACAACAGTGTCTTTCAAAGGAGTAGTATGAGGAATATTTAAAGAATCTGAATAGGACAACATAGACAGTCCAATAGAAAAATGATAAAATTCAAGAAAATTCACTCAAGATTGGTTCAAGAAAAAAATTTCACAGGAGAGGAATCCTGAATGACCAAGAAAAATGAGAAGAATCCCAATTTCACTTATAATCAAAGAAGTACAAGGGTCTGACAATATCAAAATATTGAGGGCCCAGTGCAATGGCTCAATTAGCTAATCTTTCCCCCTGCAAGAACCGGGGTTCCACATGAGTGCCACCTATTCCACGTGTGTCCCACCTACTCCACTTCTGATTCAGCTTCCTGCTAGTGGCCTGAGAAAGTAGCAGAGGATGGCCCGAAGTCATGGGTGCCTTCACCCACATGGAAGACCCAGAAGAAACTCCTGGCTCCTAGCTTCAGATCGGCTCAGCTCCAGCCGTTGTGGCTGTTTGGGGAGTGAACTATTCAACTCAGCTTCAGCCACCGTGGCCACTTGGGGAATGAACCAGCATATGGAAGATCTTCCTCCCTTTCTCTCCTTTTCTCTGTAAATCTGACTTCCCAATAAAAATAAATAAATCTTTAAAATCTAAAAAACATATATATATATACATATGTCAAATATTTGATAAAATAATAATCCATGATTTCTGCTGGGAGAGCAAAAATTTAGAAAGTGATTTGTTAATATTTAGAAGAGCTGAAACTGCATGTATTTAGGACCCAATTATTCACTTGCAATCTCAAACCTGACAGACATATTTATAGCCAAGAAGAAATGTAATAGGAGGCTTGCTACATTTTTATCACAAAAAACCTGAAAAATTAAATTTCCTTTGGTACAGAAATGAACTAAATCAGAAAACATTTATATAATGTAAACATGCATATGTTTAAAGGAGTAAATTTCAAAACTACAACACTGACTGAGCAAACACAGCAAGCTGCAAACAGACATACTTGATAATGCATGTTATCACTGAAAATTTAAAACTCAGAAAACATTATACATCATTTGTAGGTGATATAATGCAGAAAAGGTACACACACATATAAAGGAGTAAGACATGCTGACTGGCGTGAAACTTACACATCAACATTTAGAGAAGGAGGAAAGATGATGAGGATTTGTATCTTGCATATTTTATTTCTTAACCAATTATTCAATGAAATTATGGCAAGATGTTAACATCCTTACATCTTCGAGGTAGACGTATGCCTCTTATAGTCCCTTTTTGTACTTTTGTTTATCTGAAAGTTTCTTAAAATAAGAATACTAAATGAATCAGAAAAGATGGTAGTTGAATAACAGCCTCCACCAACCACCTTCTCACAAGACAACAATCTAAACGGCTCTTCATGTATCAACCTACCATTATAAAGAGCTAGGGAAGTGGGTGACAGACCACAATGCTTGGTTTCAGTTTAATAACAACAAAAGACGCACTGAACAAGTCGGGAGGGAAATAGTTGTCCCTCCCACTCCTTCCCTAGCTCCAGGAAGCACAATACTCAGAGAGCACAGTATGGAGGATGGAGAAGAAAGTTAAGTGCAGGTGTTAGAACAGACCCAGGAGTAAGCCTGCCGTGATGAAACCCACTGACAGGCAGGACCCCACCGTATCCCCATGTACCCATGGACTGAACCTCCAGAACCATGCTAACCAGATGGCCAACAGAATACTTCTACCTGCCCTCCCCCAACCTCAGACAACAGCTCAGAAATAGCCACCATCCACTGGGGAGTAGGGCAGGAAACTGAGCACAGGACTAAGCATTACAGAGCACTGACATACACACTGACCTTAAAAGGAAGAAAATAAGCACATAGCACTTGCCATTCCATTTCTCAAGTTCAACTCTGTATCAAGAGGGATTTTACTCGGTGGCAAGAGGCAAGATGTCCTCAACACTCTACAGACATCTGAGAAGGCATTCACCACTGGAGAACCCTGAAGCCCTACTGATTCAGAGAGATTCCAGAGTACATTGCACCCTTCCCACTTCTGAGACTGCTGGGCTCTTGCCACAAGGAGCCATCCTGCCCACTCCCTACCTGCAGCCCTGGGAAAAACCGGAGCTGTACATCCTGAGTGGTTCAGCCTGCAAAGGCTCCCAGCAAGCAGTCAGGTTGTTACACATCCCCACTGTAGACTCCAGGGAGCAGCCCGGCAGCCCCACCCAACCTACCTGAAAGCGGTCAGGTAGCCTACCTTATGAATTCTTGGCTGTGGAAAACAACTAGGCAACCAATCCTGAGAGGCTCAGCTCACAGAGGCCCAGAAAGGCAGACAAGTCACCCTGCTAAGCCGTCTGCAGCGCCTTTTCTGAATGGCTGAGCCTGCTGAGGTCTCCAAGAAGCAACTGTGCAGCCCTATTCAGCCTGCTGTGATCCCAGGAAATGCTTAAGCTTGCCCTGCCACCCACCCTTGATCCCAGGACACAGCTGGGCAGACTTTTCATTTGATGTTTATACATTCATTTTCATTTCTTCTTACTTAATCATGACAGCATTTGAAAGATATCTACAGATGTGACCATACTCTGAAGTTTTGACACATATTTTTGATAATCCATCTCTTCCATACTTTCCAAAGGAATTTTCCTTAAACTTGTGGTCACAGAATTTTGTCAGTGCATTTTTCCCATTTAAAACTAATTTTTAAATTTTCTATGATTCATGATTAAAAGGATGATAGGCACCACTGGCCCTGGGAAGCAGCCCAAGCGACCAGTCCTGAGCGATTCTGGTCACAAACCTGGGGGAAGCTGACTGACCACTGTGTCCCACCAGCCATGATGCCAGCAGGAGCCTTTCCTGAGCATTCTGGCCTGCCGAGGCCCCTCGGAAGTACCTGGGAGTCTCACACGCTCGCCTGTGTGTGTAGCTTATAAAGTTTGAAACCAATACTAATTTTATGATGATGATCAAATTCTCTGTATCCATATTGATTTAATCATTTGTCTGCTTTTAAATGAGAAGCCCAAAGTAATCTAATAGGTCTATAACATTGTGTTATTAATTATTTCTAGTAGTGCTTTAAACACCTTTTTGCATTACAGATTTCAATACATTTCATCATTATCTAATTGCATTGTCCATATTGTTAAATTATCTTTTTTCTATTAAAATTTATTTTTAAAAACAACAATGAAAATAATAAATGTTATTCTGGTTGTAGAATAAATTACAGAAAAAGCAGAATGCACATAAGAAGGATGATTAACAGGCTACAAATCACAGTACATTTAAACAATTTATATACTTACTTATGTTTAATTTTTTGGAAAACCAACAAAACTATTCTAAATATAACGCAGGATGTGTTACATGCACGTTTTCCCAGACTTACTTGTTCAACCTCTCTGTTGAGGGAATCTACTTTTTCTTTTAATCTATTACCCTCTGCTTCAGCAGTGATAAGTTCCAATTTGAGGGTATTGTTATCTGCCTCTAATTGACGGGCCTTATTTTCCCAGTTTTCAGCGTCTTCATTGGCTTTTCGAAGTTGGTCCATCATTTGCCGATTTTCAGATTCCTAAAAAGCAAACCTTAGATGTAACTCTAAAACTTAAAATGGACGACATATCACACACATCAGACATTACGTTTAAAGTAGCTGGAATTCTCTTGCCATGTGCAGCATTTATGACATAAACTTGTGGAAACCTCTCCACACGCTGAGTTCAGAAAACTAGCTATCCTGAAACGAACAAAAGCAAGTGGGACCAGGATCTTACCTGGTTCCTGAGTCATACTCACCCTTACAGATATCGTTTCTAAGGGTTCTCTTTAGGACCTGAATGAGTATGTTCTTATATTTCCTTTGATCAAACTGAATTTTTTATTGCCTTATTTATCCATATGTCTGTTTTCCAATTATGTCTGCCTTCTGTACCTCTAATCTCTTTTTATTTTTTTATTCTCTAGTTCCTGACCACTTTATTGGGTCGTACTGGCTCCAGACCCCACTGCTTGTATATCTTTTAAACATTTTACTTATTTTTTTGCTTATTTTTGAAAGAGAGAGAGAGAATGTGAATATGAGAATGAGTATGTCATCCACTGGTTCAATCTCCAAATGCCTACAATGGCTGAGGTTGAGCTTACGCTTAAAACAGTGAGCCAGTAAATCAGTTTGAGTCTCTCAAATGGGTGGAAAGGATCAAACTGCATGAGCAATCACTGTTACCTCCTACTGTCCACGTCAGTAAGAAAAAGGAATCAGAAGTTAGAGCTAGACATGAGTATCCCAACTTATCAAACATTTATCCTAAATACCTGTTCCATTCTTACATATCTATTTTTTTTAAGATTTATTTATTTTTATTGCAAAGTCAGATATACAATGAGGAGGAGAGACAGAGAGGAAGATCTTCCCATGTCTGAATGCCTGCACTGAGTCCCCAGCTATTCTCTGCTTCTAATTCAGCTTCTTACTAATGTGCCTGGAAGGCAGCAGATGGGGGTCCGTGCATCTGAGTTTCTATCACCTTCTTTGGATACCTGGATGGAATTCCTGGCGCCTGGTTTCAGCCTGGCCTAACTCAATTTGGACATTTGGGGAGTAAACTAGTGGATTCAAGATCAGGATCTTTCTCTCCCTTTACCAGTAAATATATAGATCTTTTATAGTTTCAGGATCTTTTATAGTTTATGAAATTCAGCGAATATTGCCACCTTGTGGCCTCTAATGTGAAAATTTTACTAAGTCTGTCAACAAAGTAATATACTAAACAACTTTACTGGCTTATAAGATTCAGATACTACAGATGTGCTAGCAGGAGGAATATAATACATGGGTTTCCATGATTTTACTAAAACTAATAGTTGTTTGCAGGATGTGTACTTGGAAGTCTGTGGTACAATATGCATAAGCTGAATTTTACCATCCATCTTTCTCCTTTTTAACTTTCTGTTATACCTATTGTCTATATAATTCACTTTGAACTGCCTTATAGTTTTATGTAGTAAAGTATGGAGATATTGTCTCCCATCAATTAAGCTAGGAAACACTGTTTATATTTAGTTCTGTGAGCAGGTAACATGTAGCTCAAAGTTTAAAAAGAGAGAGAAGGAAGGAGGGAGAAAGATAAAGAGAGAGGACAATCACCAGAAAATATCTCCCTGTCCTTCAACTACCCAGTGCCTCTCTTCCTTGGCAACCAGAGACCATATTATTCTCCTTCTGAGTTCTCCTCTTGAGGCCAGAGCAATGTAATATTTGAGTCGGGTAGCATCATAGGAAACATGAAGCAATTCTTCGGTGTTCTTCATGTTTTGTTTTTTTTTTTTCAGAATCTACATTATCGTGCCAACCCATCCTGTATCTACACCCCCTCTGGCTGCCCACAGCTTCAGTGCAACACTCTAGCCATCTCAACTGGAGTCCTTTGCTTTTTTTTTTTTTTTTTTTACCTCAATTAGGGTCCCAGCTTCTACTCTTGTTACCCTTTGATTTATTCTTTCTAACATTTTCAGGATAATCTTTGAAGGTAATTTTTCTAAAAGGTAATTCTCAAACAACTTCTGTGCTTATGGTCTAATGAATGCTTCCTGAGGATGGAGTTCAAAGAAGGCCCTTCTTTACTGCTCTATTATCAGCCGCCTACACACTCCACTCTAGCAATAGGAACTGTGCTCACCCTCCCCACCTCTGACAGCGTTGTCATGCTGTTCCCACTGCTTGGGAGCCATTTTGTTTCCCGATTTTCATTTCAGGCACCTCAGCACCTAGCACACTGCAGTGCAAGTGAATGGAGGAAGTACTCCACACTATTTGATGGCCTCTCCCTATCAAATTGGACATGTGATTCATTCTCTCAGGGGGAGAGCTTTGATCCATCCAGTGTTGTGAAACGCATCTTAAAAACAAATTCACACAAAATGTTTGAAGCTGAGAGAAGCTTGAGGTGTGATGTCTAAAAATATAATTCCAGATTCTAAAAGCTCTAATTCCTAAATGTAGAATTTCAGGTAAAAGAGCTTACAGGCTACAGAGAAAAGTATTCAACATTGGCTTAAAGCTTATAATAGCTATATTTTTTGTTGGTTGTTTTTCTTTTTTTTTAATTAATTTTTAATCATCTTACTTAGTTGATTAGGGTACAAAGGGTCAAGGGCTACAGGGTGAAAGTGGGTAAGACCATTGTTTCCACACTAATATTATCATTTTTCCCTGTATCTGGGGTTAGGGGAGTAACAAAGGGAAAAGCCCCACCCAGCCTCCCACCCATCCCAGATCCCCAACGTGAGGCGTGCTCCGAGGGTCCTACTCAAACAGTTTGGATAGTTCATCAGTTCTGGATTGCTGCCAATCTCGCTGTTCCAATCGCAATGAAACCTATTCAGAGTCCACTAGCTGACAGTCTCTTCATGGTTGAGGTTCTAAGATCAGCAGTTCAGTTGGAGGGATCTCCGAACAAACTTCCCCTGAGATGATCCCAAACCTGGTTGTTGTGTGAGTTTGCTAGTACAGAGTCCGACACCGTCCGTCACACCAATCAGCTTATGCACATGCTGGTCGTTGCAATTGCTGGGTCCGTTCTGTTTCCAGCCCTGTCTTCCTCATGAACCAATGGGTGTTGTAGTCCCGCTCGATCCTACCCACTTCGTATTCGGTCCTCAGGCAAACCAGTTGGAGCTGCAGTCTAGTTGGGGCGACTCCCCATAACCCCTACCAGTTCTGCCCCCTACCCTGGTTCCCATGCTTGCCAGTACGCACTGCAGGCTTGTCAAGTCTGTCCCACATCCCATTTAGCTCTCGCACATGTCAATGGGCATTGAAGCCTAGTTCAACCCAACCAACCTACTATCCAGCCCATACACCCACTGGCAGGTGCCTCTCTGTCTAGCCACCCCTGCCCCTGTCCTGGTTTTTGTGCTCTCCAGTGGGAGTGGCAACCCAAGAGGGAGGTGCCCACTATTTCCCTTCTAGGCCACACCCACTCCCAGTTTGTGCACCCTCCAGGTGGTTCTGGCATTTGACTTGACAGAATTAGCTCCCAGTGCCAGCCTCTGCCAGCTAATGCTGCAGCTAAGTCCAACCAACCCTCACCCACTGTAATTTTTGCTTGCACCAGTCGGAACAGTCAGCCCACCGTGGCCCTTCCCTTATCTAGCTCACATGAGGCCCACAGGTGTTATAACCCTGCCTAGTCTGAATAACAGCTATATTAAATGTTTTCGATGCTCATTTACTTATTTCTGGCCTCCTCCAAAACAGATCTAAATTGCTCATTGTGATAGGTCTTCTAAATATTTTATCTCATTTACTTGAATGTTCTTCCCAATTACAGATAGGAAATGGAAACTAAAAAAGGTTGCATATTCCATGTAAGTCTACATTATTAGTGAGAAGAGGAGCCAACTCTGAATCCAATGGTTCCATCCTTTAAAGTATTACATTGAGGTGTCTTAAAATCAAGTGTGGGAAACAACCAACTTTACCTATGTAACTGTGCACCTTGCTGCCTGAAAGACTAGATTGTAATTTAGGAGTCCTTAGACCCCCTTACCCTGAAAAGTCCTTGACAGTCCTGTGCACACTATAAATACAGTTTTAAAATGTTTTTGAGGGCAGACATTTGGTGTGGTAGTTAGGACACTGCTTGGGGCATCTGCATTCGTATCAGAGGGCCTGGGCTCAAGTCCTGGGTCTTGCACCTCTGATTCCAGCCTCCTGCCAGTGCATACCCTGAATGGAAGCAGCTGAGGATTCAACTACTTGGGCCACTGCGATGCATGTGGGAGCTCTGGATTGAGTTTCAGGTTCTGGCTCCATTCTGTTCCAGCCTCAGCTGTTGCAGGTATTTGGGAAATGAATTGATAGATGGAAAGAGAAGATATCTCACTCTCTCAGTATTTCAAACAAATACATAATTTTTAAAAAGATAAGTTTGTGAACTAATATATATGATGTGTTAAACATTTTAAAAGGAAAAATTCTAATTAATACTTAAGTTGTATGCAAGTAAAACGACATCTATTTCAATAATTCACCTATGCACACACATTTGCTTGAAATTATGTGTGTGGTTCAAGGTTTACTAACAGACAACTGCAGAGAATAGTCATCTGTCCTATGGCACTAAGAAACAGGTCACTAACAAGGTGACCAGTTCTGATCTTTAACACAATTTGGCAGAGTCTCTTTTGTTAGAGGTCTGTAACAGAAAATGCCACCATTTTCAAATACAAGTGTGGCCAAGATAATTCCGACCCTTTGTTCTTCCATCAGTTGGGAACATTTTGCTTGCCTGGACTGGCTGTACAGCAAACTAAAAGGAGGACATTCTTTTTCACTTTTATTTATTTGTTTGAATGCAGAGAGAAAGCAGCAGAGACAGACATACAAAGAGGATCTTCCATCTGATGGTTCACTCCTCAAATACCCACAAGTGCCTGCTGGGCCAGGCAGAAACCAGGAGCTGGGAACTCAATGCAGGTCTCTCATGTGAGCGGCAGGGAGCCTTCTGCCTCCTAGGATGCGTGTTAGCAGTGAACTGGAATTCCAAGTGTGGAAGAGCTGGGACTGGAATGAGGCACTCTAGAATGAGGCACTCTGAAATGGGACTGCAGGCATCCTACTCAGCATCTTTATCATTGCCATCAAATGCTTGCCCCACATTATCAACTATTTTGTGGACATGGTGACAGTCTAAATACACAGTTAATATAAAACTGTCACAACAAAAATAGTCTATGTATTAAAGACAACCTGATTTACCTGTCCTATTGGTACAGCTGATTAACTGCTATGAAAATCTTAGGTATCATGAGCAGAGAAAAGATATATACATACTTCAGACTTCAATATATTCTTCAGCTTGTTAACCTCCAAATTAGTATCTTGAACCTTCTGTTTTATGTCATTAAGCTCATTGTGAGTATCATTCAGTTTTTTGGAGAGTGCCTATGGGAAAAAAGATAGCTAGATTTGACTATAAAATATTTTTAAATTCCTGTATATTAAAAAATACCAAAAATATTTTTAGTGCTTGCAACAAATGTGACAAGTGAAATTAATATGTCTACTATGTAACATTCATGTGAAAACCTAAGAGCCCAAGGGTTAAGTGGACAAAGACCAGACAATATGCAAAAAAGGAACAAAAACAGATAATACTTGATAAAAATCGAATCACTAGTAACCAAGTACCTGCTAACTAGAGCAAATACAATTTGTCAAACAAATTAGTAAAGCTTTGATTTTATTCACTTATGGCAAGGAAAGGGTCTTTCCATGTACCTAGTGTTGGACTAAACATAGATTGGCACAAAAACAAACTTGTGATCAGCTATCTCGTGATGTATAAAGAGATATTTTTAAATGCTCATAAAAACAAAAAAGATAAAAAATATTGGTTACTGTCGAAGGTGGGAGATTCACAATATTTGGAAATATCACCTAAAAGGGTTTTAAATATTTTTGAAAAGGAATCTCATAAATTTTTATTCAATTTGAAAGGAAATACATTTAAACAGAGTGCTCTAAGGTATTATTTATTATAGCGACTATTCACATTCAGTGTGACTGATACAGTAAATATAGTAAATAATACATAGTTGTGTAACTAAGCAATATTCTGCATCTATAAGAAATGTTTAACATAATTTTTTCAGTATAAGACACTGCATTTCACACTTAGATACAGTGCTTATAAAGTGCAATGTTATTTTCTATCCCCGTGTACACGTTCTATGTTAAAACATTGAGAATGCCCAGTAGTTTACTACAGTAGCTAAATTTTAAACCTGCCACAGAATTTGTTACAAATTTGGGCTGTATGGAATAATGCTGCATCTACACTGGGGTTGTCTTCAAAGTATTTTTTAAAATTAGGAAAATGTTCAACTATATTACTTTAAATTATCTGGCTAGAACACAAAAATAGTTTAATGTGTTAAAGACTGTGGTATCAAAGATAACATTCTGAGATTTTGCTTTCTAAATCTTCTGTAACACTGGCTCTTAACTTGTGGTCCACATATTCTTTCTCCATCCTTGGGCCTATGATTCAAACAAGATAACAAAACTACCCTGGAACATGTTATGACACCACGGTTTTCCTGATTATATAAAAAAATGCTTATGAAATATTAGCAAGGTCGGGAAATTTTGATATTATAAGAAGTTAGTAATAGTCAAAACTATTTATTGAAAGACATGCTCAATAGTACAGTAAGTGTGTTCCAGGCATCTTCCACTTTACTCTCCATTTCTACAGTTGATGAAATGATCATATAACTCAATGGTGAGATTTAAAATCAAGTGGATGTCTTTCTCCTACCTTCTCATGTAGAAAAAAAAAAGCCATGATATAAAGTGCTATGCGAGCTTTTCCTCCAGCCACATTAAAAGTTGAACGGAAAAAATAGAATTAAACAGATTAAGTGCACTGAAAATCAGCAACACATGTCAGATATGAACAGTGACTAATTCTAGTCTATCAAAATATGAAAGACATTTTTAGCTTTCTTGCTTTTTTAAGAAAAAAGATATCCTGCAATGAATTTCTGTTTCTTTTCAAAAACAGACTATAAATTAGTTCTCTCCACCTTTAGCCATAACTAGAGCATTCAAAGTGGACCTTACAGATTCACATCTTTCGGTTTTTATTGCTACGCATTAACTGTTTTCAAAAACAAATTTAATTTTATAGTACATACAGACTTGTAGAAAAGTTGTGAAGACAATAGCAGAGTTCCCCTATGCCTCAATTCATTTTCTTTTACTATTAACACTTTACATAGCATGGTACATTTGTCACAACTGATGAATAAATATTGATACATTGTTAACTAAAGTCCATATTTTATTTAAATTCCCTTGAATTTTAAACAGGTATTTTGTGCCAGGATATCATCATTCATTAACTTTTGAATAAACTACTGAACCTCTCATAATTTTTTATGATTGGCAAAGTATTACATCTTTATGACTACCTGTATAAACTTAGAATATTTAACAACTAAAGAATTATAGACATTTATGATGCCAAATAGACATGCTGAAAGTGATATTAACATGGAGGATACTGTTTGGGCTGAAGAAATCTTGAGAGTTGAAGAAATTCTCCAAATAGTAATTATTTATATTTTAGTTAAAATGTCACTGGAAATAAGAACTATGGATTAGATTCTGAAACACTGCCTTAAACAAGGAATAAAAGGAATCTTCCTAAGGAGAATCACAGTGCTAAAGGGAACCAAAGAAATGGAGCTACTCCACATACGCATACTTGAAGAGAATTCATAGCCATAAAATAAAGCTATATTTTAAGGTTCCTAACAGTTTTTTATGTTCATTTGCTAATTATTTCAAATACTGGCCCTTCAGTAAGTACTATTTCAATGACTGGAACAAATCTATTAAGTCCCTATTTCTTCATTTAATATTTAATTCTTATGTCTGAAAATTTCACTTAGAAATTGCTGTGCCTCAGAAGAAATAAATTTATTCTTGGAGAACATGTGTACCTGATTTTCTTGTTTGGCTTTAGCAAATTGTTCTTGCAGATTGTCATTGTCATGAGCCAAGATATCTCGTTCCCTGGCAATTTGGGCCAGCTCATCATTTGTTTCATCCAACTGTCGGCGCATTCTGGAAATGTCTTGTTCGCACATAATTAGGGCTTCAGTAGACTGTCTATTCCACAAATCAAATAGTACATAAGAGACATTTTACTGAAACAGAATGGCAAACTCGCACAAGACAGAAGATGAACAGTTAGCATGAAAATATTTTAAGAGGGTTTTAAATACGTGTAAGTGCACTGGAATAAGTGCTACTGAGATGGCACACTCAAGTCCACCTTACCACAGTTTTACTATATAAATGACACCAAATACACACAGTAGACAAATTGTTAGATAGTTCACCATTTCTGATATTCAAGTACAGGAAAACCTCCATCCCACATTTTGCCACAATGGCTCAAATTTTTACAGATCCCTCCTTCCTCTGTTCTCTTAAAAATCAACACTTTTCAGGATTCAAATTTTAGCCTTCTGGTTCTTCTCACTCCAGCCCTTCTCTGTTCAAATTCCAATTATATCCAGAGCTCCCAACCCCGTCTACACCCAGATGACTCCAAAATCATTTCTTCAGCCTCAGCCCCTCTTAGTACATTCCTGCTTAACGGGAAGGTCAACAACAGCCCTCAAGGGCTCCACAAGATCAAAGGCAGAACTATCTTTCTCCTTAAGTTTCTCTCATGTTCAGTATCCATCCCCAGCCAGAAATATAACATTTCATAGTTCCTCTCCATAAGAGCTTTCTCACCTCTAACCCTCAATTTACCATCAGCTCATCAGTCTGGGTAGCATCCTCAGAATTCTTGGCAGATTTCTTACTGTCCGAAGGATAAAATCAAGACTCATTTGTCTGTAACACAGGCCTCTGCCTGCCGGCTTTGCCTCTCTTCCCTTCACTTCTCTTACACTTTGGGATCCTACACTCACCTGCTTGTAGTTCAAGAGGTTCTTAAACTCTGTCTGCAGCTCTCTAATGCACTTTGCCTTTCTCTTTGCTTTGAAATTCTTTCACTTTTATTTACTTAACAAAAACTATACCTTCCTCTACTGCCCCTTACAAAGACGCAGATTTTGTTCTACCTTTTTTAATGTATACATTTAGGTTTTCTTTGACTGACAGTTATTACTCTACACCTAAACTAAGCTCTTTGCTCTGTCATTGTACCTAACCCAGTATTCCATCCCCAGTATGTCTTCAAATATTTGTTGAATAGATGATTTACCTTGAAGCTTGTTCCATCTCAGCAATGATATTCTTCATGCCTGAAATGGTCTTTTCCTTGAAAAGTAATATAAATGTTACATTTAAAAATTATCTTCAACTGTCATTTTTGTTAAAACTAAATGAACAAAAAAAATCTCCTGTCCTCCCCTTTAAATGAATTCAATTTGATTTAAAACATTTATTTCCTATTCTTTTCTACACTCACAAGTATAGTCTATCAGTGCGAATATATTTGTGGAGCAAAAACAGTAAGTTGCATATTGACACAAAGGCTTCACTCACATGAACTGATATTAGATCAGTGTATCAAATATTTTGTTAATCACTCAACAACACTCAAAACTCAAAGCCACCCTGTTTTTAGAAGCAAACCAAATGGTAAGCACTAGAGTATCCTACAGTGGTAACAGGCCTAATTTACTTCTTATACTCTTCATTTTATAGAAACAAGTGATGTACAATTAAATTTAGTTGTCTAAAATGACATTACTCAGTTATATTACTAACACTAGCAACACTGTCTTCAAAAAGACTTCCAATGAAATTAAAATACACTACTAATATTTTCAAGCTTGAGTTAATAAGGAGGTAAAATTAGGTATAGAGTAAAGTTATAAAGGAAGAAACCATTTATATTCCCCTTTTGCCAAGGTCTTTGAGGGAGCAGAATTAGTGGAGTCAATCAAGATTGAGACGAATTTGAATACCTTATTATCGCAAATGCCATTTTTACTCTACCTTTTAAAGCTGTAACTGAACCTGAATTAGTCTAAAACATAATCAAATATTTAGAGTTGTCTTTAGCTCTAAAAAAGTAGATGAATCATTCTTTCAGTAAATAATGACCAGATTCCACCCTTCACTTTGAATTTTCAAATCCCAATTAACAAGGTGGGACAAAAATGAAAATTAAAATTATATTCCTCAGTTCTGCTTCCAACTTTTTAGAGTTCTGTGTGTGTGTGTGTGTGTGTACGCATGCCCATTACCTTCCTTTGTGCTCCATTTCAGAGTATTTTTAGCTATTATTTCTCATTCTGCTTTCTGATAGAATGATGACAATTCCATATATGGTAGTAATAGACAGTATAGTTAAAATATCCATTACCCAAACCAGTCAAATTTCTTTGAGGAAAACACAGTGAAACAAAACCTAAAAACCGTAATACTGCTTAAAATATAATCCTTCTGTATTGCTTTTAGAACATAAATAATATAGTTATTAGCAAATTCTAAAATACAACATAAATTTCTAGTGGTACTAAAATTTATTTCTTGGTTAAGCTTGAAATACACCTTATAAGCCTAAAAACAGCCTTTTCATTACAATAGAAGATTGTCTGGGAAGATCACAAGGTATCCAAGGCAACAGAATTAACAAGTATAATTCAGTAAGATACCCTCCTGATCTGTTTTTCTCTTAATATATGCCTAGAATAATTTCTCAACTTTTCTCTCATGAACAATGAAACATTCCCATACCATCTCATAATGTTTATGCTATTAAGGATATAGATTGAAGTTGACTTAAAATTCAGCCTGGACAGGATGGTCATAGATGTATTTAGAGAAAATAAAGTTTTACAGAATTGTGGCTCTTCTTATTTTTAAAAAAATGTACAGACTTACTATTAAATTTTCTAACTTTAACTGGCAGCAAGTGGTAAAAACATCTTTTTAGACTATGATGACCAGGGGCCCTGCACTGTGGCCTAGCGGCTAATGTCCTTGCCTTGAATGTGCCGGGATCCCATATGGGCGCCGGTTCTAATCCCGGCACCTCCACTTCCCATCCAGCTCCCTGCTTGTGGCCTGGGAAAGCAGTTGAGGACGGCCCAAAGCTTTGGGACCCTGCAACCGTGTGGGAGACCTGGAGGAAGTTCCTGGCACCTGGCTTTGGATCGGCACAGCACCAGCCATTGTGCTCACTTGGGGAGTGAATCATCAGACGGAAGATCTTCCTAACTGTCTCTCCTCCTCTCTGTATATCTGACTTTGCAATAAAAAAAAGTAAATCTTAAAAAAAACTATGATGACCAGAAAAATTTCACCTTATTCATAACATGTTGACTTTTTCAATGCCAATTTATCTGTGTAATTTCTAACAGACTGTAAAAATAGTACTGCTTTACACAGGAGGGCATTTGTTAGTTGAGTTCTGAAATACCACAGAAAATATTTGCTCTTTGACTCTCTATAACTGTTATAAAAAGTTGTTTCTCCTTCAGAGGTTGGATGTGTTCACTTTCATAAAATCTTATGTAGTGTTTAACTTTCAACTGGACTTAACGACTTGATATTCCTTTTACAGGGAAGATAACATTGTTAGAGTTGGCAGAATAAAGGCAGCATTATGTAATAGATATGGCAGGTGAAAATGAGATTCAGGAAGATGTGAATTATTTCTGATTGCTAGTTTTTAAACAGAAATTATACTTAGCACTTCAAAAATGTTAATGTGAGGAGCAAAATTCTACCTAAAAATCCTAAAATTTCAAAGACAATTGATGAGCCTTAAGAATAAGTATATTAGGGCCCAGCGCAATAGTGTAGTGGCTAAAGTCTTCACCTTGCATGCCTGGGATCCCATATGGGCACTGGTTCTAATCCCAGCGGCCCTGCTTCCCATCTAGCTCCCTGCTTGTGGACTGGGAAAGCAGTTGAGAATGGCCCAAAGCCTTGGGACCCTGCACCCATGTGGGAGTCCCGGGGGAGCTCCTGGCTCTTGGCTTCAGATTGGTTCAACTCCAGCCATTGCGGCCGCTTAGGGAGTGAACCATTGGAAGGAAGATTTTCTTCTCTGTCTCTCCTCTCTATCTGCCTTTCCAATAAAAATAAATAAATCTTAAAAAAAAAAAGTAAATTAGTATCTCCTACCTCATATCCTTTGAAGACTTCAATTAGGCCCACGATATCAACTCTATTAGCCTCAATTTAATTTCCTTTCCAAATTAAAAAAATCAAAATCCTACCATTGTTTTATCTGTATGTCCCAAAGACAGTTCAAACTTAACATGTCAATAACCTTCTTCTCTGCTTTCCTCTTTTATGCATAGGAACTAGACAGGTGGTTTTCTAAACAAGAAGCCACATTTTGTCCATTTTACCTCTCTTTCTACCCTGCCAGTTTCCTAATACATGTCTATCACTGCTCTCTTAACTAAAGGGTGTCCCTATCAGTATTCCCATTTTCCTATAAGCCATCTTTAGCTGGATTTACAAGTAACAAATAGTTATTCTATAATAAAGACATAATCTTAACATTTAATTTACATTATTTCAAAGACCTTTTATATTTATAATGGAGTCCACATTCATAACCATATAAATGTGTATGTATGTATATTTATGATGTTTTTCATATACCTATTTGCAGCCTATCCTCTCATTAAAATCTCTCAGGAAACCGCAGCTCTCCTGTCAGCTGCTCTGTCTGGATCACCTCCCTCTGGTTAGCTTGTGGTCATTTTTCAGGGCTGTCCCAGTACTTTCTGGAGAGATTCTCAGAACTTCCTCTTTTCCTGACCCAGTTCTAGGGCTGAATCAGATGTGTTTCGACTAAATTGTAATAACATACTGTACAAACATCGTTGTGGCATTTAATGTATTCTACAACAGGAATATCTTCGTTTATCTCTCCCCTTATACCATATAGGCCCACTCACTCTCAGTTTCCAACATAATAAATGAAATGTGTCCCCAGATACTTGTAAGTGGGTGAAAACTTAATTGATTATTAATTTCTACAAAAGTGGGTAAAGACCTTTTTCCAATGATGCTGTCTTCACCAAGACAATTGTAAAATAACAGCTTTGGAATTGCCTTCAGAAGGAGTAAAAACTAGAAAAGGGGACAACGATCCTTTCACCTTGTTGGCAATATCTTTTCTTTAACAACAACAACAAAAAGGAAGGAAGCAATCAAGCAAGCAGATAGTAACTGTTCAGCTTTATTCACCAGCTCCACATGATCTATTCTCAAAGGTAGAGGGTATAATGAAGAAATGTGTTTCTAGTTCCAAACTGATCAAAAAAGCAGTTTTAAAGGAATAAACATATTGCCTTCCAAGGTGACAACCTGAAAATATGTTTCTAGGAGTAATCAATCTTGGAGCTGGCACACTGGTTCAATTGGTTAATCCTCTGCCTAGAAGCACCAGCATCCCATACGGGTGCCAGCTCATGTCCCTGCTGCTCCACTTCTGATCCAGTTCTCAGCCTGTGGCTTGACAAAGCAGGGGAAAATTGCCAAAGACCTGTATGAGAGACTGAGAAGAAGATCCTGGCTCCCAACTCCTAGCTTCAGATCAGCTTAGCTCCACCCTTAGTGGCCATATGGGAAGTGAACCAGCGGATGGAAGATCTTTCTCTCTGTCTCTCTTTCTATTAATCTTCCTTGCCAATAAAAACAAATCTCTTTTAAAAAGTATTCAATCTTGCTACATTATTGTTACACTTTACATTTTGATATTTGAATTAGCTAGTATCAGTGAATGGTAGTCATTGATGCATCATAGAAAATATTGCCTATTGGATTTGCACACATACATCTAAGACCATCTTAAAATATTCCTAAGTTAGATTTTAAGTTTCCATACTTTAGAAAAAAATTTTGAGAAAATCCTAGTGTTTCATTTAGATTCAAGTTCTTTTAGACCCCAGCTTAAACATTAATACATTTCATTTCAGCATTTCTTATAAGCCACAGGTCTCATAACATACTTTCATTGCCAAACTCTCTCCAAGGGATGCAATATTCTCAGATTTTTTATCCAAGCATGCTTGCAGGCATTCCTTTTCTTTAGCCAGATCATTGAGAGTTGCACCAAGAATGCTGATTTCTTCTCGTTGTGCAATGCTTTGCCTTGTAAAATTATCTAAATATGAAATCATAAAGATATAATTTTTGTCAAGACAAAAGCTTTTTTTCTAGTGTAAGTAGACTGAAATACTTTTTTCCAAATATGTCCTCCCATATTATGTCCAAAAATTAAAAGCAACAGTATCATACTCCAAATAAAAAGTGGCTTTGGGGTTAAGTGTTTGATGTAACGGTTGATATTCCCAGGTGATATGCTGGAGTGCCTGGCTTCAACACTTGGTTCTCTTCATGACTGCAGTTTCTTGCTGATGCAGATTTTGTGGGGCAGCTGTAACGACTTAAGAAAGTTCCTGCCAGCAGTGTGGAAGACCTAGACTAAATTAGTAGTTTCCAGTAGTGGTCCTATTCAAGGATATTGCCTGGTGCTGGCATTTGGGGGATTAAGCAAGAGTAGAGAGTTCACTTCCTCTCTCTCTCTCAAGTAAATAATTTTTTTTATTCTAGATTCAGAAAAGATGGGTTTTGTAACTAAGACACTACATGATATTCTAAATGGCTCATAAATATGAAAGTACAATTTATTATCTGTAAATAATGATAGCAAAGGAAAACTGCCAGAAGTTCTCAAAGCAGACTGACAAATGCAGCAGGGAGGAGAAAATGGGTAGATGAAGTAGATATAATGTCAAAATGACCTGTGATCTTTCCTACCGCTTTTTGCCTTCACCTTCTAGCCTTTAGCAATGACTACTATAAAGTCAATAAATAACAGACTTTAATATGCAATTGAATCATCTTCAAAGAAAAATGTCCAGGGCCCGGCGCTGTGGCCTAGCGGCAAAAGTCCTCGCCTTGAAAGCCCCGGGATCCCATATGGGCGCCGGTTCTAATCCCGGCAGCTCCACTTCTCATCCAGCTCTCTGCTTGTGGCCTGGGAAAGCAGTCGAGGACGGCCCAAAGCCTTGGGACACTGCACCCACGTGGGAGACCCGGAAGAGGTTCCTGGTTCCCGGCTTCGGATCGGCGCGCACCGGCCCGTTGCGGCTCACTTGGGGAGTGAATCATCGGATGGAAGATCTTCCTCTCTGTCTCTCCTCCTCTCTGTATATCCGGCTTTCCAATAATAATAAAATCTTTTTTAAAAAAAAAAAAGACAAATGTCTTTTAAGAGCTTCATTTTTCTAAAGTAATGTTATAAAAAAATTCTGTAAAATATCATCCAGGAACTCAGAAAGAACTTGTATTTTGGCAAGACAAAGTCCATGTTGGAGGGCTAAATGGTTAGTAAAGAACAGTAGTTTTCAATCTGATTTCTTGACAAGTACTATCAACATCATATGGGAATTCAAACTCTTAGACTACTACCCCAGACTTACTGAATTAGAAATTTTGGGGGACTGACAGCAGTTTGTTGTTTTTAGCCCTCTACCCTGCAGTAATTCTAATGCACACTAAGTTTTAAAAAACAGTGATCTAGGAAATGGCATTTTAGTATTGTGGGGTGAAGGCCGGTGCCTGCAGGACTGTCATCCCATATGGGCACCAGTTTGAGTTCTAAATACTCCATTTTAATCCAACTCCCTGATATTACGCCTGGAAAAGCAGTGAAAGAGAGCCCAAGTCCTTCAGTCCCTGCACCTATGTGGGAGACACACAAGAAGCTCCTGGCAAGTAAACCAATGGATGGAAAATCTTTCTGTATCTCTCCCAGCCTCCCTGCCCCATCCTATTTTGCATTTCAAATAAGTAAACAAGTGTTTTAAGTAGTAATTTGCATTTCAAATAAATAAATATTTAGAATAAGAAATAATAAAAAATGTGAGGAAAAGAAGAAGCAGTAATCAAGAGCAGAGGCATAAATGTATCAGAATTATCCAGGGATATCGGTTAAGTTAAAAAAAAAAAAGAGAGATCTAGTCCCATGCTGCCTCATGAGTCCTGATGAACCAAAATGTAAGGATCACTGGCCTAGAAATTTACAAGAAGACCATGCTTCTAGGCTAATCTCCACCAACAGCCATCTAGCTACAGTGCTTAAGGAAGCAATACCATAGTCATCATGCCAATAACACCTTCTAAATAGTTCTTGAAAGTGCATCATATCTCTTTTTGTAGGCAGTATTGCCTACAAGGAACATACATGCTTTGGTTGGTTTTTATGTCTGAATTCATTCCTACCTTTCCTATTAGCATTCAATTACTAAAATAGGTTCGTAGCAACTCCTATTTTAAAAAAAAAAAAATCTATTTCACATTCCATCCTATTTTCCTGTGAGCATTTAATTGCCCTACTTCTTAAGAGATGTTTCCCATTCCAACTAGTCTCCATTTAATTTCCCATTCATTCTTCATCCTACAGCCAACTTTCAAAGTTTCTCTGGTTCTGTGTTTCCAAAGCCTCCAATGGGCCACATACAATTCATTTTTCTTATCCTCATCTTATTTCATTCTCAGAAGTGTCTGGCAATTGACCTTTTTGTAAAATACTTTTCTGTCTTCCAAAACAACTCCCACTCCTGAGTTTTCTTCCTACTTCTTCGGTCTCTTCTGACTCAATCCTGGATCCACTGCTCATTCTCTACATTTTTCCAAGGTGATTTCATGGTTTTCAAACATCATGTATTATGCTTACGTGTTCCAAAAACATACTTCTCTTTTGAAGCACAAACTTCTATATTCAACTGCTTACCTGACATTTTTTACTTATACTTCACAATGTCAAAAAAAGAAGAAATTATTTCTCCTTCAGTATTATGCTTCATATTTTTTTTAATATTTCCTGTCTTCACAAATAGCAGCTCTAGCTTCCTAGTTGTTCATGTCAGACATTTTTTGAACTTCAGTAACAGCAAATGTTAAAAAGTAATTCCTGTGCTCTAAATAGGTTCTTTTGGAGCTCTCATAAAATTTTTCTTTATAATAAGACCAATTAAGTATATTTTATAGAGATCACTGCTAAGAAACCTAAACAGACTTCATAAAAGTGATTTTCCCCACAAGCCCAAGTAATGTCACAGACATGGCCAAATATTGTATACTATTCACTAAAACTTAAACATATTATTTCACTATGATAGCTATGAACAAAATGAAATAGGGCAAAAAAATTGTAAATTTAAAATTGGTGATCATTATAAATTTACGAAGTGTTGCACTTTAGTTAGGTATTTCTTTACTTGACAAAGTTTAGGTCATTACTAAATATCTGTGGTCCTATATCTAACTAAAAGACTTGTATTACAAAATTAATTTATTCATTGTTTACAATTCATAAGCTTTTAAGTGAAGGATCTGTTTGCAGGTTATTTATATTATTATTTGAGAGAAGAAAATTCATTTTCCAGTCTTCAGAAAAAAAATTAATGTAACATAAGAAGGAAAAACTCACCAATTTTTTCATCCAAGCACATAATTTTCTCCTGAGTAAGTTGTAGCTCATATTTTTTCTTAGCAAGGTGTCGCTGAGTATCAGAAAGATCTTTTTCTGTGTTTTCATATAAAAGTCTGCAAATATTTTAATAAAACTAATTCTGAAATTTTTATGTTAACTTTTAGCATATTAAATAAAAACATTTAAGAGTCCTAATAAGATTTCCCTCTTTTAATGGTTTCATTTTAAATTCGGACAATAGAAAATTCTGAAAACAAATGATAAAAAGGAATCCTTAATCTATCACTCCAACATCAGTTACTATTAGTATATTTTTCCATACACATTTTAAAGTTACCACAACTTCAAATTCACATTTTTCACCTTTATTCAATCATTGATATTTTTAGTCTTATTATATAGCCCTCCAAATAATTAATTTCTGGACTAAAATACTACACGAACAGTACTAATTTATTTTTAAACTAATATTTCCCTATATTAGATATTTAGGTTCACTTTATTTTTTCACTTCTACTATTAAGTCTGTAATGAACAGAATTTTACTCATTTCTCAAATACTTATTGTCTATTTTGTACCTAGCGCTAAATGCTGAGGAAGTGTGGTGAGCTGAATGGCAATTGGCCCCATTCTCATGGAGTTCATCATTCAAAGACGAGTAACTCTAGAGTGTGAACCAGAGGATGGAAATTAACTTCCTTTCTGTCTCTACCTGTCACTGTTTTCATATGAAGAAAGAAATAACTGTTAAAGATTGTCTAGAATCATGCTGCACAACCAAATCAATTACATGAAATTCTTTGGAGGTAGGAATTAGGCATTATTTTTATTTTAAAGCTCCTTGTTTGATTCCCTTAACCACGTTTGTTAAGGACCAGTTCTTCATGTCACTTCACATGGGAGAGCAAAGGTGATAAATTAACAAAGCAGGTGTTACATGAGGCAAAATGTGATTGTGGTTTTACAGCACAAAGTCACTGCGTTCTTAGCACTCTTGGATCCACACATAAATGCAAAACCTTTCAGCATATGCTGTGGCTGTTCTTGTGTTGTTAAATTACATTACAAGTATTTTGCAAAAACAGCCACAACAACCCTGTAGAAAACTGAAGAACCACCTATTAAGAGGGGAAAAAAAGAAGAAATGGAAAACTATATTTAGAATCATAAATTATCAAACTAGATCATTAAATTAAACACACACACACAACTTCTGGAGCTGAAAAAGCAGATCAGGCTCCTTTCCACACAGAGGCCTACTGTGCAACAGCTGGTAAGAACAACGCAGGCAGTGGTGTGCACTGCTTACCGCCTGTGTTAACAGCCCTGCTTACTAGGCTGTCCTGGTTCTGCTGGGTGCTGCCTCCAGGCTAGACTCTAAGTGGATATCAGGGTGCTTTTAGAAAGCCCCACGCTGGGACATTTCAGAGGGGCAGATAGTCACAGCCTGCTATGTCAGCACCCATCCAGAAGAAAACTCAGAATATTTCAAAATGACCATTAGTAAAGACTAAACAATATGACAGACACAAGCTTTTTAAGAAAACATTAACAAATTTGTTCAGAACTAAACACTTCTTATTAAAAAAACGAAACACCCAAAAGGTTTTTTTTTTTTTTTCCTCACAGATTGGGAAAAATTCATTAACACATCTCACACACAAAAAAAGACTCTTGAAATAATTTCCAAAAACAAAAGATGAACTGTCAGACAAAAAAAGGTTCCAAAAGAGCAGAAACTTCACAAAAAAAGATATACAAATGGAACATAAGGCGGCACCAAACATCATTAGTAATCAATAAAATGCAGAGGACACCACAGTGCAATACCACTTCCAATAAAACAGGTAAAATCAGAAACTGACAATCCCAAATATTGGCAAATATACAGAGTAAATGAAACATGCAACTATCTCTGGGGGGTTCAGTGAGAAAGTTAAGAACTAAGTAGGTGAGTCACTGTCTTCTCAATTCTCTCGAGGGAGGTTCACAGCCAGGATCATTCTAGATGTGTAGTTATCTAGAGTTAGAGGTGGTAATTCATTGCACACAATGGATACTTTGGAGTATTAGTCCTCCTTCTCTCTTAGCTCCCCAGTTAGTAATGGCTACCCTGTACACTTTTCACTGGGATTGTAAAATCATATCATCACTGGGCCCGGTGACTTGGCCTAGTGGCTAAAGTCCTCGCCTTGAACGTGCCCCGGGATCCCATATGGGCGCCGGTTCTAATCCCGGCAGCTCCACTTCCCAACCAGCTCCCTGCTTGTGGCCTGGGAAAGCAGTCGAGGACGGCCCAATGCATTGGGACCCTGCACCCGTGTGGGAGACCTGGAAGAGGTTCCTGGTTCCCGGCTTCGGATCAGCGCACACCGGCCGTTGCGGCTCACTTGGGGTGTGAATCATCGGATGGAAGATCTTCCTCTCTGTCTCTCCTCTTCTCTGTATATCTGACTTTGTAATAAAATAAATAAATCTTTAAAATCATATCACTGTGAAAAACAACTTGGTCATTTATTATGAAGCTAAACGCTAATTTACTATGTAACTCCTGTTAGCTCAATGGTATGAAAATATGCAACCACACACACACACACACACAACTATAAAGAGTTTATAGTGGCCCCAATCCTTTTAGCCAAAATGAGTCCAAAAATCCATCAGCAAGAGAATGAGTAAACAATGAGGTATGACATACATTTTAGAAATTTTTAAAAAAGAGTTTGAAGAACTTTTGTAAGTGATGATACAGATAACCCTAAAAAATACCATGTGGAGGAAAAAAGAATCCAGCTTTAAAAAATATCTCAATCCGATAACCAGTATTAACATTCTTGTCTGTACATAGCAACATAAAAATGACTACATAATCTGCACATGCAAATGATTAACCACCAATAAGGGAAGACTGTTTTTATATTTTAAAAAATATGGTCGAGCCCTGCGTGGTAGTCTAGTGGCTAACGTCCTCGCCTTACTAGTGCCGGATCCCATATGGATGCCGGTTCGTGTTCTGGCTGTTCCATTTTACCTCCAGCTTTCTATTTGTGGCCTGGGAAAGCAGTCGAGGACAGCCCAAAGCCTTGGGACCCTGCATCTGCATGGGAGACCCAGAGGAAGATCCTGGATCCTGGCTTCAGATAGGCTCAGCTCTGGCCATTGTGGACAATTGGGGAGTGATCCAGTGGCTGGAGAATCTTTCTGTCTCTCCTTCTCTCTGACTTTCCAAGAAAAAAATAAATAAATCTTTTTATATATATATATATAAATATATATATATATATATAGCGAGAGAGAGAGAGAGAGAGAGAGAGAGTGAGTCAGTCAGTCAAGGGGCAGGCATTTGGTCTAGGAGTTACAGCACAGTTTAAGATACCCATAACCTTTATGGAAGTACCTGGGTTCAATGGTTGACTCCAAGTTCTGATTCTGGCTTTCCTTTAATGGAGACCCTGGGAAGCAGTGGTAATAGCAAATAATTGTGTCCTTGCCACCCATCGGTAACAATGGGAAAGAATTCCCAACTCCCACCCTCAGCCTGGTATAGTTCAGCCTAGCCCAGCCCACCACAGTGGTATAAGGCATTTGGGCAGCAAACCAGCAGAGGGGAATTCTCTCTTTTCATTGCTCTCTCAAATAAATAAAAAGTGGAAATTAAAAATAAAATCACCACCAAAACAGGGCAGGCATTGCTCTTAACAGCTAACAGCACTTGAGATTACACCACACATTCAGCTCCACTCCCGACTCCAGCTTCCTACTCATGCGTAACACTGACTGATGGCTCAAGCAGCCGGCCACTGCCCTCCACGGGAGAGATCTGGTTTGAGCTCCTTGCTCCCAGCTGTGGCCCAGCCAAACCCCAGCTGCTGCAGCCATCTGGGAAATGAACCAGACATTTCTCTGTCAAACAAATAAAATACTTTTAAAAATACTTTCAATTATTGTTGAGCTTTACTTTCATATGTGTATGCATATATGTATAAATTATCAAACTTTACTTTCACAAGTGTATACATAAATGTTTACATAAAAAATAAAGTATCTATTGAGTATGTTGTGATTTAAATATTAGATCAGAGAGAATCAATATGGCGGAATAGGGTAAGGACACGTTTAAACAGATGGAGAAATATTAGCCAATGTGAAGCACAGAGGACATATTCCAGGGAATAGGAGAGGACAGAAAAATGGGAGAGGGGGTACCTGGAGACTGACAGAGGAAAGCAGGGGAAACAACGGTGTGGTGTTGCAGTTACTGATACCCCAGCTGCATTTAGCAAACAGCGATGTGTTTTTTGTTTTTAAGATTTTTTTTTATTGGAAAGTCAGATATACAGAGAGGAGAGACAGAGAGGAAGATCTTTCATTTGATGATTCACTCCCCAAGTGACTGCAACGGCCAGTGCTGCACCAATCTGAAACCAGGAGCCAGGAACTTCCTCCAGGTCTCCCACACAGATGCAGGGTCCCAAGGCTTTGGGCCATCCTCGAATGCTTTCCCAGGCCACAAGCAGGGAGTTGGATGGGATGTGGAGCTGCCGGGATTAGAACCGGCGCCCATATGGGATCCCAGCACATTCAAGGTGAGGACATTAGCCACTAGGCCACTGCACCAGGCCCAGCAAACAGTGGTCTGAATTCTACCAGCAGCTGGAACTCCACCAGCAACCAGGTGGGAAGGGACTTTCACCGGGAGCTCCAGAGGCAAACCCAAAGAACTGCCCATCCTGCTGGTCTGTTTGATTGGCCAGCAGCAGAGACAAAGCAGCAGATTCCAGATGGGCAATGCGGGATCAGGGTGGATTTCACAGCCCAGTATGCCTCCTAGAGCTGAATAAGCCATCATTTTGTTTAAGGAGGAAAGGGCTATATGGGGCAGGACTGCACATGCTCTGAGCTGGGAATGAACTCATTTCTGGCTCAGTGAACTGCAACAAGGCAGCATCCGACAGGTTCCACCCAAGACAGGTCTGCACAGCCCTCAGACCTGACAGCCAGCAGATCAAGAACTCTAGTAGTGGCACATCAGGCCCCATTTCTTATACTGTGACAAAAGTTTTAGAACTAGATAGGACAACAGTGAGCTATGCATGTGTTGAGTTTAGCAAGACTTCATTGAGCTCATTGGATTGCACTGGTCCCGCAGGAAAATAATACTGACTATGGCCTTGTACGGGTCAAAATAGGTCTGGTGGCCCTCAGACCTAACGGCCAACAGGTTCCAACAAGATCACCACCAACAACAACCTAACTATATAGGACACCTGGTGTCTCCCTATTCCTGGGACCTGCTCCAACCAGAAATGGAAGAAAAGTTATACAGACAATGGTGCAGCCTCAGCACAGTATCACAGGGGGTGGAGACTGGTGAGCCAGGAGCTGGGGCTACAGAGACCATGATGGAAATCTAACATAAGAACCCAGACCTGGAACATATTAGAAGGAGTGGTACAAGTGACTGAAAACAAAGAGCTGTGTACCAACTACAATAAATAAAATCAAATTGTAGACCTGTGGGTGACACAGCTTAGAAACCTGCTCCAAGGAGAAGAATCTGCTAACCAGAAGTACAATGACCAAGAACAAAAGAAGAGACTGAGGCACAATGAATATTACCGAAAACTCCCCTGCAAAGGAGCAAAACCCTATGCCAACCTCAGCGTTCACTGAGGAAGACATTGAGAAAATGGGGGATACAGAATTCAAAACACTTGTTATACAACTTCTTATCAACAATGAGAAGCACGTAATGCAGGCTTGCAATGAATTCAAGGAACATGTCACACTGGAAATGAATCAAATGAAAGTTGATATATCAGAAATGAAGAATACAGTGAAACAAAGCAAACGTACAGTGGAGAGTCTCCAAAATAGAATGAAGGAGGCAGAAGAAAGAATCTCAAAATTAGAGGATATTTCCTGTCACCAGGGGAAACAAATAAAAAGCTGGAAGCAAAGCTGGATCAGGTCCAAAAAAGTATTCAAGAGTTGACAGACACTATCAAAGGTCAAATATAAGAGTTACGGGAGTCTCAGAAGGCGCAGAAAGAAAAATTGGGATTAAAGGTGTATTCAGTGAAATAACAAGGAAACATTTCCCTAATCTAGAGAAAGAATTAGGAAACAACATCCAGGAGGGGCACAGAACTCCCAACAGGCTTGATCAAAGTGATCTTCACATGATAATCAAGCTCTCTTCAATCGAAAATAAGGAAAAGATGTTTAAATGTGCATGTGAAAAAGATCAACTGACATATAAAGGAGTGCCAATTAAACTCACAGGAGACCTCTCACAGGAAACTCTACAGGTTAGAACAGAATAGAGTGACATATTCCAGATTGTAAAGGCAAAACACTGTCGGCCCAGGATAACATACCCAACAAAACTTTCCTTTGTCTTTGAAAATGAAATAAAATTCTTCCACAGTGAAGGAAAGTTAAAAGAATATGCCTTGGGCCCAGCACGATAGCGTAGTGGTTGAAGTCCTCGCCTTGAAAGCGCCAGGATCCCATATAGTCACTGGTTCTAATCCCAGTGGCCCTGCTTCCCATCCAGCTCCCTGCTTGTGGCCTGGGAAAGCAGTTGAGGACGGCTCAAAGCCTTGGGACCCTGCACCTGTGTGGGAGGCCCAGAAGAGCTCCTGGTTCCTGGCTTAAGATTGGCTCAGCTCCAGCTGTTGCGGCCACTTGGGGAGTGAACCATCGGATGGAAGATCTCCCTGTCTCTCCTCCTCCCTGTATATTCGCCTTTCCAATAAAAATAAATAATTTTTTAAGAAGAATATGCTCTTCGGTCTTCTTCCTCAATTACTTATTTTACTGTGTTTATTTATTTAGCTAGTTGAGTCACTGGTGTATTGATCCCTTTTTCTTTTCTTTTTTCTTTGTCATGATACTATTCCACAGACCCTACATTCTGATCCCATTCTCTCACCTCCTCATGAGTTCTCACCATATTATTACAACATATAGTCCTTCCGCAACAGTCACAAGTCCAACATTTTGCTATTTAAGTGTATCATGGCTTTGTAGATATAGGCAATGATAGAATGTCTAGTATCCTATTGTAAAAATACATTTAATGGCCTCATTGGAATGTATCCTCACTTCCTATTATGCTAGTTTTCATTACACTGTTCTTCTAAGATAATATGTGCTTATACATGTTTAACTATGTATCTGCTTTGTATTTTGTATATTGGCTTATATTAAAAAGAATATGTCTCTTCCAAACCTGATCTACAAATGATACTTTAAGATGTTCTCTTGACAGAGAAAAGGAATAGCGCCTACCAAAACCAAATGCGAAGAACATCCCAAGTAAAATAACAACAGAAGACTAAATCAATGAACAACCCATTGCTGAAATGACAGAACCAAATTACCACTTATTTGTATTAAGCCTGAATGTAAATGGCTTAAACTCATCAATCAAACGTCATAGATTAGTAGACTGGATTAAAAAACAAAACCCATCTATTTATTGCCTACAGGAGACACATTTCACCAACAAAGATAAGCAGAAACTCTATCTCACGGATTTTGATTTTTTTTTTAGTTTCATCTCTTCAAAATATATTCTTCTTGATTAAATTCTTCAATGACTCATAGATCATACAGAAGCATCATTTTCTTCAAGCAGCTTCTTGATTTTCATTTCTTCAGTGGCACAGTCATTCAACAGCATGTTACTTCATGGTGTTAATTTCTTTTTTTTCTTTCTGTTGTTGATTTTGTTTTGTGGCTTTTCATTTATGGGGATGTATAGTAACTGTGCAATGGAGACTACCACATCCAGATGTGAGGATACAATGCAGCATGCATCTCTACTTCCAGACAAAGATGGACTCCCAATAAAACTGTTTGCTATATCTTGACAATAGGATGCTGGACTCTGTCATTGTCCACGCCTGCAATGATGGACATAGGACTGTGTATGAAGAACTATATTATAGTAATGATACAGGGGAACTCTGTGAGGGAGGAGGGTTTTGGAAAGGGGATAAGGGAAATCCCAGGGCCTATGGAACTGTATCATAAAATGATAATAATAAAAAGAAGTAAAATTTTAAAAATATATAATAAATATTAGATCAGAATAAATGTGTCTTAAGACACATTTAGTTTATATAATTTGAACAGTGTTGGGCTTCTCATCGTATTTTATAGTACAAAGTAAAAATCTTTCATAGGCCTTGTCAAACTTTTATATGCTGTTCTAATTCAGATCATCTTACATGTTTTATACTTTATGCTTTTCACATAATGAAATATCCCGGAGAGTTCTTTTAATATGATGTTTTACCAGCAGCACTTACTCTAGACTATGGTGGGGAGTGTCTGGACCCAGGAGCATATGAGGCTCATAAAATTATTTGCTCTGGCCCTACCAGACCAAGGAAACTGCAAGGGAAACTTGAAATTCAGTAAATCTAGATCAGGCTAATTTTAGTTGATAATTGTGTATGGCCTGTGAGTATTCCAAATATTCAAGTGGTCCATTATAGAGAAAAGATTCCTGGCTGCTATCCTGGTCCATCTTCATCCTTTGGGTCACAATCACTTTCCTCATTTATGTTGATAAGCCTGCCTTTACCAAGTTCCTCTGACTGCATCATCTAGAACCTCCTGAAAAGCAGCAGTGTCTACATTCCCATAGTCAAACATTCCTTCCGTTATTACATTTATATTTGAGTCAAATTTTACTTCCAATATTATGACTTTTTAAACTGTATTTTCATCTTTGATGGCCAATTCTTTCAATACACATTTTATAAAATGTTGTGTATGTTTATCACTAGGAAACAAAAAGATGTTTTAACAACATGCTATCTATGCATGAGCTATGTAACACATGTCACTGAACAATCACCAAAACACTCTAAAAGAAATTTAAAGTGCAAATTGTCACTGATCATAGATTACAACTGTTATTCAGTCATTCATGGCCTGAAACATTAGAGTTTATACTTCATTAAATTGCTTATTGTTTTACCGTGATAAGCAAAATGAAAATTGTATTGATAGCAAAACTGGTTTCACTAGACCCTAATAATTATTTCATGTATTGAGAAGTAATGAAAAGTGACAACTATCTGTATCTGAAACTCAAATAGAGACAATCTATGGTAATAAATGTCAGGAAATGCAAAGAAAATGAATCGAATATAAACGAAAGGGCAATAAGGAAACTATTTAGAGGAAAGGAAACGTTCTTTTTCAAGTGGTGGTTACAGATATTTCAACTATCTTACTCATTAAACTGATCACATTTTATTATATATTCTTAATCTGAAAACATGCAACTTAAAATTTAAAAAGTAAAGCTGAAAAAAGTATAAAGGAAATTCTGTAGGATATTCTGATATAAGAGAAAAAGGAACCTCTCCCCCCAAAAAAGAATGATGAGACAAAGAAAGGGGAATGGAGGGCCAGTGTTGTGGCATGACAAGTTAAGCCGCCACCTACAAGGCTTACGACCCATGCGAACACAGGCTGGAGTCCCAGCTGCTCCACTTCCACTCCAGCTCCCTGCTGGTGGTCTGAGAGAAGCAGCAGAAGATAGCCCACACCCACAAGGGAGCCTGCACACACAAGGGAGACCTGGATGAGGCTCCTGACTTCTGGCTTCAACCTGACTCAGTCCCCGCCATTGTAGTCATTTGTGGAGTGAACTAGAGGATGGAAGATTGCTCTGTCACTTCTCTCTGTAACTCTGCCTTTCAAATAAATAACATAAATCTTATGAGAGAAAGAAATTCAAAAGATAAGCATATAGGTAAATCTAAATATAATTGATTAAGCAAACAAAGATATATACATAGCTAACTATACACATTATTAAAATATAGGAAAACAGTGATACAAAAATTGAGAAGCAGTTAAATGGAGTTAAAATAAAAGGTCTTTGTTACTTCTCTAATAACTACCAGAAGAATAGTAAGTTTGTAACATCTATGCTGACTTTAAAAAGGATTTATTTATTTGAAAAAGCCACAGATTGAGAGGAGGAGGCAGAGACAAATTTTCCATTTGTTGGTTCCATCTGTGGTTGCAATGGCCAGGACTGGGCCAGGCCAAAACGAGGAGCCAGGAGCTTCATCCAGGTCTCAACGTGAGGACAGGGGCCAGTGAATTTTGGTCATCTTCTGCTGCTTTCCCAGGTGCATTGACAGGGAGCTGGATCAGAAGTGGGACAGCTGGGACTCAAACAGGTGCCCACAGGAGATGGCACTAGCAGGCACTGCCTAGTAGCCGCAGAGCCAGTCCCTTTGCTGATTTCTAAGTTGACAGAAAGCAGATGAATGATTTACTTAAAACCCCCTATCTGTCTTAATAAAGGCAAGAAAAGGGAAATAATCATTACTTCATAGAGAACAATGGGAAGCACACAGTATTAAACTAAAACACACTAAATAAAATGAACACAAACAGGAGAAGTGATCAAGTTAAAGATTTCAAATTGGGTTAAGATACTTAGCCATATACTGATTATGAAAGACACGTAAATCATAAGGATATCCAAAGGGTTGGCAGCAGAAAAACAGGAAGCATTTTCCATGAAAATTATTACTAAAAGTAATCTGATACAGTTATATTAATATCAGATAAAAGAGAATATAGGAATCATGATTTGTCATTTAATAAAAAACTCTAAATTTATACATATGTAGTAATTTACAGGTAACCTCAAAATATAAAAAGAAAAGTTAACAATAGCAAAAACAACAATCATTGTAGGAAATTTAGCATACCTATGTTGTACATCCATAATGTATATGTGTATGTGTATATATATATATATATATACACACACACAAACACACATTTATAAAGTGGACAAAAATTTTAATATGAATTTTGGAATATCTGAAAAAAATAATTACAAAGCTGATCTAGCAAATCTAAAACATCACAACTGTTTCAGAATTTACAGTTTTTATAAATTACAAAAAAAGAGGGCCAACTGACCACAAAACAAGTCAACAAATGTCAGAAATATTAATTGTAAAAGTATAATTAAGTAAAGAGTCAATTGCAAATAGATAATTGGACATTTATTACAGTTTTGAACATTTAAAATCCAAAATAAGAAATCACAATGAAAATTAAAAAGATTTTATAAGGAAAACATACATTTCAAGGCTTGTGGCATATACAGAAGCAGCAGCTTGAAGAAAATTGTATGGCCTTACATGTTTACATTAGGAAAAGAAGACCCCAAAAGCAATGACATAAACATTCATCAGAAGAAATTAGGAAAAGAAAGAAATCTAAGTAAAATAGGAAAAACAGAAGTAAGTAAAATAATAAAGCTGGCAACAAAAGCCATAGAGGCAAAAAGTTTGTCTTTTGAAATGACTAATAAATACCACCAATTCCATACCAATAAACAGGAAGTTAAAGGAGATTCTGTGGACATGAATGAAGCCTTAGGGAGGGTTAAAATGCTTCAGTTCAGGGCCCAGCGGCGTGGCCTAGTGGCTAAAGTCCTCGCCTTGAAAGCCCCGGGATCCCATATGGGCGCTGGTTCTAATCCCGGCAGCTCCACTTCCCATCCAGCTCCCTGCTTGTGGCCTGGGAAAGCAGGAGAGGACGGCCCAATGCATTGGGACCCTGCACCCGGAGGAGGTTCCAGGTTCCCGGCTTCGCATCAGCCCGTTGTGGCTCACTTGGGGAGTGAATCATCGGAGGGAAGATCTTCCTCTCTGTCTCTCCTCCTCTGTGTATATCTGGCTGTAATAAAATGAATAAATCTTTAAAAAAAAATGCTTCAGTCCATACTCTACTAAGCTAAATATGCATGACCAAAGTCTATATTATGGTATCTACCCTTGACAAAGTTAGAGATACACATCACAAAGCATTTGTAAGAATGTTTATGGTGACATTGTTTGAATAGTAATAAACTGAAACCATTTAAATGCTCAACTATATGAGAAATGAGTAAAACAGTACAAGGAGATAATGCAGCAGTTAAAGGAATACAAACCTCTATGTAACAACATGGTAAGTGAGCAATTAAAAAAAAAGTTGCCAGAAGCATTTTTGCAGGTCTATATAGCAAATAGGCACAGCAAGAATGGAAAGGAGCCCTGGGGAGGCGGGGCTGAACGGCATGCCCAGATGCACATGGGGGACATGACAGCTCTTTTAAGTTTACAGAGGACATCTAGCACCATGGTGGAAGATGGAGGGCAGAACATAGTGGGCAACTCTTACAGCAAAGCTTTGACAGTAATTATTTGGGCACATGGAGACTTTACAGTAAACTATGTCAGTCAATGGACATTGGGGGAAATTTCCCCAATCTTGGAACAATGAAATCAACATCTCAGAAATTCCAAAACCACTTAAGCAATACCTTTGGAACATGCTCCACATATGGACCCTAGGATGACGCTGAGTGGCTGTCTCATAGGCCCAGGTACTGATGCGGTTAGGCTGCTGGGAATGGCCCTCTCTGTTTCTCTCTCCCCTACCCCCAGATACAGGAAGAAAAAAGTTGGAAACAATTGTCTCATCCACTTTCCTATATATATCAAACCTTCCCGCCCTAATCAGTGGTCCACATGGGAATAGGTCCTTCTCAACAATGGAAACAAAATCAAAAATAAGATAAATTTATAAAATAAAAAAGAATGGAAAGAGGCATTACTGGGATAGGAACTTCATTTTTTGATAGTTTTTGTTTCATAGCAAAACCATTTTTATATATGCCTTCAGTAAATACATATTTTAAGTAATTTTAATTTTATAAATACTACAAAAATCTTCATGAAATATTATAAACAGCATTGTTAGACATTTTTAAAGTTTTTAGACAAAATGGGCAAATGGCATAAGAAAATTCTGTCATTTGTCTATTGTGTAAAAGAAAACCTTCCCTTAAATAGAAAAGCTGAGGACAAAGCATTTGACCTAGCGGTTTGGAACACCTGCTCTGCTCCCCATTCTTTCTTCTTGCTGATGTACACTATGAGAGGAAACAGGTGACAAGCCAATTAGTTGGGAGACCTGGATTACATCCCTGGTTTCATAAAAAAAAAAAAAAACTATTTATTTATTTCAAAGGCAGAGTTAAACAGAAAGACAGAGATCTGCCATCCACTATTTCACTCCCCAAACGACCACAACAGCGAGCACTAGGCCAGACTAAAGCCAGGGGCCAAGAGCCAGGAACTTCCTGCTGGTCTTCCAAGTGGGTACTGGGACTCAAATACCTGGGCCATCCTCTGCTGCTTTCTCAGGCTCAACAGCATGGAGCTGAGACTTACACTGGCACTCGTACGGCATGTCTGTTAGTGTTGCAGGTGCAGTTTTATCATCAGTGCCACAACACTGGCCTCAATCCCTGGTTTTAGACCCACATCTCCATATTTCTTCTCTCTGTATCTCTCCCTTTCCTTTCCCTGTCTAATAATTGAAAAGCATTTTTTTTCAATTTCCACTTACAGCTCAACTCTTAAAAAAAGTGGGGCCTGGCACAGCAGCCTAGTGGCTAAATCCTTGCCTTGCACATGTCAGGATCCCATGTGTGTACAGATTTATGTCCCAGCTGCTCCACTTCTCATCCAGCTCCCTGCTTGTGGCCTGGGAAAGCAGTGGAGGATGGCCCAAAGCCTTTGGACCCTGCACCCATGTGGGAGACCTTGAAGAAGCTCATGGCTCCTGGCTCCTGGCTTCGGATTGGCTTAGCTCTGTCCACTACAGCCACTTGGGGAGTGAACCAGTGGGTGCAAGATCTCCCTTTCTCTCATCTCTATAAATCTGCATTTCCAATAAAAAATAAATAAATCTTTCAAAAAAGTGAAATTAAGGCACAGTAGCTTCAATGGTAAGTTATGTAATTTGGGGCTTATACAAATTCTTCCAAGTAACAACAAAAAAAAAAGAATAGCAAAGGAGGTCACATTACCTTTATTCAAAAAATCTGATACACATCAGATAATAAATCTTAGTTATAAAAATAGATGTAAGTATCCTGAACAAAATATTAGTTAATTTAGCTCAGTTATGAATAATAAATATGACATACTCTGACAAATTTAAAGTTAGCCAAAATTGTAAAGTCAGTTTAGTATTATAAAAATAATCAGTACAATCTTATATTTTAATATAATGAGAAAAATAAAGCTATCTTAAAATATAGATCAGATGATTAATGTAAATATGCTAACATTTTAATACCTGAACAAACTGGGAATGGAAGAAAGCTTCCTTAAACAAATCAAACAAAGTATTAACCAATAAATATATCTAACAGAGAAAAGATTGAAACTCTTTGGAATCCAGAATAAAATAAGAATGCTCACTAACACTGATAAACTACTATTTCACAACCAATCTAACATAACAAGAAAAATAAGTAAAATATATTAAGATTAGAGAGACAGATATTAATGGTATTTGCAGACAGTATGATATTGCAGAGATATAAATGAAGAGAATCATCTACAAACTACAACACCATAGAGGTGAAGACTCACTATTTCATTTTATTTAATTTTTTTTCCTTCTTTTTCCCTCTCAACCCGAGGGGCACTGTACCTAAGGGGAGGTATAATGGAAGCAGAGCTGGAATAAATAAGTCCATAGGCAGAAACAGAGAGAAGTATATCCCCATACTTGCAATGCAAGGATGGACTCACAGCAAAATGACAGATAAGCCCCTACATTGTTGGGAGACACCTCAATGGAAGTATGATGGACTTCTACGGGCACCTGGAAGACACCAAGTGAAAGACTGGAGAGGAGAACAATGGGGGGAAGGGGATGGGAAACCCCAATGCCTATTAAATTGTCATAAAATAAAGAATTTTTTAAAAAATTACTTCATGTAATTGCTAAAATTTTGACTAAATTCCTGGATATCAAACCAAAACACAAAAATCAATTTTACATTACATAACAGTCACAAAAACACAATCAAAATAGTCTTAAAATATTGATTATCCATGAATCTAACCAAAAGAATGTGATACTGCTTACACACAAAACTAGGACTCTTATTGAGAGAAATTAGAAATGTATATAAATATGAGAAGAGATGCACAATGTTTATCATCTATAAGATTCAAATTTTATAAAAATACAAATTCTTCCAAAGTTTTCTTGTGGTTTTAATTCAATAACAATGAAAAATCTCCCTAAGAATTTTTCTTCCTTTTCTTGATGGAACTTGATTAATTCATTACGAGGTTCACATGGAAGCTGGAAATACAAAGAGCCCAATAACCACTAAGACTTTCTTACTGAATAACAATGGTGGACTTGTCTTAATAAAAACAACACTTATTTCATGGTTAAAAGTAACTTTAAGAGCTCTGCAATGGTGCAAAAACCAGGCAAAGGATAAATCAACAGATCCTCAATTCTAGCAACAAACTGATACATAGAAATAGCTGATGAGTGAGAAAAATGGGTCCAGATAGCAGCATAGCAAAGCATAACCTTCTCACAGTACACTGCTGCAAAATTTGAGTAGCCATATGTAGAGAAACAAAACAAACAGTACCTGACCATCGCATCACAGCATGTGCAAACATAGCACATAGAAAAATACCTAATGACACTAAGCTACAAAACTATTTCTTAAGCGAAAAATAAAACATATACCAAATGGGAAAGATTAATAAATCTAATTGTACATATGACTTCTGTTAAACAATTTACTTTTGAAATATATTTAATTTATTGTTTATGAAAAGCTGAGATACAAAGAAATCTTATCTGTTGCGTCTACCACAGCAGGTGTTGGGTGTAGATGGAATCTGAACTCAGTCCAGGTCTCCTGTGTGGGTGGCAGGGATCAAGTGCTTGGGCTGCTGTACTGAGAGTGTGCACTAACAGGAAGTGGGAATTAGAAGGAGGGCTGGAACTCTAGCCAGGCACTAAAATATGGAATGCAGGCATCTGAAATAGCAACTAAACACTAAGCACTGCCCTAAACATCATCACTAATGAACACTTTCCAGAGAGCAAAACAAATCAAAGAAAGGACAGAAGTTAGAATCAACAAAGAGCAGGTGTGTAGACTACCTTAAGTACCACTGAAGAATACAAAGCACATTGTCTTCACACTCTGCAATTTCAAAAGACAAATAAGTGGGAAAGAATGTGAACAGACACTTTCTAAAACACAAGCAGTGAATCACATATAAAAAAGTACTCAACCCAATCAACAATCACAAAGTGTAAGCCAAACCATTTGCCATGCACAGCACGGGGCAAAATCATAAAGAAAAGGAAGAGAGAGGTAATCATAACATAAATGTGATTAATTTGTAGAAATTGGATGTCATGTGACGAAATAAAGGCACAAAAGGGATTTACAAGGTAATTAAACAATTGAATTTTTTTTAAAGAGAGAAACAGATTTCACATCATAATAATTTTTAGGTGTATAACTATTTTCTGTACTATATGTTATAAAACACTGGGTTTTTAAAATAAATGCAATGGAATAAGCCATCAAGCAAAAACAGAAATTGAAAAATGAGTATTTATGTATTAAAAGATACAATACAATTCAAAATATTAGCACAAATATAAAATTTGGGCCCGGCGGCATGACCTAGTGGCTAAAGTCCTCGCCTTGAACATGCTGGGATCCCATATGGGTACCAGTTCTAATCCCGGCAGCTCCACTTCCCATCCAGCTCCCTGCTTGTGGCCTGGGAATGCAGTCGAGGATGGCCCAAACCTTTGGGATCCTGCACCCGCGTGGGAGACCTGGAAGAGGTTCCAGGTACCCGGCCTTGGATCGGTGCAGCACCGGCCCGTTGCGGCTCACTTGGGGAGTGAATCATCGGACGGAAGATCTTCCTTTCTGTCTCTCCTCCTCTCTGTATATCTGACTTTGTAATCAAAAAAATGAATAAATCTTTAAAAAAAAACAAACATAAAATTTTACCATCTCAATACAGTTTTTTACAAATAGACTCAAATTCGTTTATCTATCAATTCTCTACCAGAAACTAGTGGAGAATAATTTCAACAAGTATTTTAAATAAAAGGAAAATAAATTATTAATACATTTTTGAATTCTCAGTTTCATTTCTTAAGGCTTTATTTCTTTTAAAAGTGTAATAGAGAGAGTAAGAAGGAGAGATTTTTCTTTTTTTTTTTTTTTTAAAGATTTATTTATTTTTTTGATTACAAAGTCAGATATACAGAGAGGAGGAGAGACAGAAAGGAAGATCTTCCGTCCGATGATTCACTCCCCAAGTGAGCCGCAATGGGCCGATGCACACCAATCCGAAGCCGGGAACCAGGAACCTCTTCCAGGTCTCCCACGCGGGTACAGTGTCCCAAGGCATTGGGCCATCCTCAACTGCTTTCCCAGGCCACAAGCAGGGAGCTGGATGGGAAGTGGAGCTGCTGGGATTAGAACCAGCGCCCATATGGGATCCCGGGGCTTTCAAGGCGAGGACTTTAGCCGCTAGGCCACGCCGCCGGGTCCAAGGAGAGATTTTTCTATCTGCTGGTTCACTCCCCAGATGGCCTGGCAAAGCCAGCAACCAGGAGCTTCAGCTGGGTCTCTCACATGAATGGCAGGGCCTCCAACACTTGGGCCATCCTCCACTGCCTCTCCTAGGCCACGAGCAGGTTAGCTGGATTATTAGTATAGCAGCAGGGATGTGAACTAGCACCAATTCGGACTGCCAGCATTGCTGACAGAGGTTTAACCTGACACACCACAAGGCTGCTCTCCTTCAACTTCATTTATTTAAAAATTAAATTTTTTCTATTAAATTAGGAAATTTACTTATTATAAATTTATTTTCCTTTTACTAGAAAGGCAAGTAAAAGGAAGACAAGGGAGACAGAGATCTATCTTCAGTTTACTGGTTCACTCCCCAAATACCTACAACAGACAGGGGTGAGCCAGGTAAAACTTACGAGCCAAGAAGTCACTCTGAATCTCCCATATTGATGGGTAGGAAATAACCATTTGAACCTCCCAGGAGTAACCAGGACTTGAATCAATCCAGTATGGGATATGGGCATTCTAAACAATGACTTAATGACTATGCCAAACACCCATTTCTGGGAAGAATTTTTAAAAGAGAATATTGATGCTCCTAAATATCTAACAAAACAGACTTACTAACTCAAAATTTAAGACATAATAATAAATAGGGCCTGGTGCGGTAGACTGGCAGTTAAAATCCTTGCCTTGCATGTTCCAGAATCCCAAACGGATGCCAGTTCATGTCACAGCTGCCCCATCTTCTCATCAGGCTCCCTGCTTATGGCCTGGGAAAGCAGTAAAGTACGGCCTACAACCTTGGGACCCTGCACCTGCATTGAAGTCTCAGAAGAGGCTCCTGGCTTCAGATCAGCTTAGCTCTAACTATGACAGCCACTTGGGGAGTGAACCAGCAAATTGAAGATCTTTTTCTCTGTCTCTCCTTCTCTCTGTAAATTTCCCTTTCCAATAAAAACAAATAGATTTTTTTTTTAAATTGTACATTTCTGCTCTACAAAATACACTGTGAGAAGAATGCAAAGACAAGGCACAAACTTGGAGTATATATTTACAGAATAGATATCTGGTAAGAAATAAGCCAAAAACCAACAAAATAACTCTTAAACAACAAATACTTGTAAATAAAAAGCTAAAATAGATGAATATTTAAATGAACAGTTTACCATAAAAGAATATAAAAGAACTACAAAAAATTCATTTAACAATGAAATTTTTAAAAAGTTATTTGGCACCAAATGGAAAATAAGCTATGGAAAATGATGCGCATCATGTGTCATTAGGAAATCATAAGTCATGGGCCCAGCAGTGGCCTAGCGGCGAAAATCCTCGCCTTGAACACGCCGGGATCCCATATGGGCGCCAGTTCTAATCCCGGCAGCTCCACTTCCCATCCAGCTCCCTGCTTGTGGCCTGGGAAAGCAGTTGAGGACGGCCCAATGCCTTGGGACCCTGCACCCGCGTGGGAGACCTGGAAGAAGTTCCAGGTACCCAGCTTCGGATCAGCGCAGCACTGGCCGTTGCGCTCACTTGGGGAGTGAATTATCGAACAGAAGATCTTTCTGTCTCTCCTCCTCTCTGTATATCTGACTTTGTAATAAAAATAAATAAATCTTTTTTAAAAAAAGGAAATTATAAGTCATAGCAACGCACCAGTACATACTTATTACAGTTGCTAAAAAATTTTTTTTAATCCAAACGTACCAAATCCTGCAAAGGATACAGAAGAATTATCATTCATAACATGTAGGGACGTAAAACTGTATGGCCTTAAAATAATATTACCACTTGTATATAATTCCAGAATTGTGGTCCTAGGTGTTTAATGAACTGATTTAAATATTTACATCCACACAAAACTACACATGATAATTCATAACATCTGTACTCATAATCACCAAAAGCATGGAGTCAAACAAGATATCCTTCAATAGGTACAGGATAAACAAAATAGGGTCCATTTATACAATGAACTAATGTCCAGTGACAAGAAGGAATAACTTAACAAGGCACAAAAGCCATAGATGAGCCTTGGACACATACGGCTTAGTGAAAGAAGCCAATATGAAAAACCTTCATAACAAATGATCCTAAACATATGACATTCTCAACCAGGTGGTCAAAATAAAAATCCACAGTAGTAAATCTTAGTGATGCACCCAGATATGATGTGTGTGTGTATCCGGGCACACACACAGATATACATACATCTACAATGGCAGTTCATCTCTATGATCTTCCCCCCAAAACAAATCACTGCAATCTAACCAGGAGAAAAACATCAGATAAACCCCAATTGAGGGACAGTTACAAAATACCTGATCAATACTCTTCACAATTGTCAAGGTCATCAAAAACAACGAAAGTCGGAGACTGTAATGGCCAAGGGAAGCCTAAGGAGACATAATAACTAAACAAAATATGGTATCCTGAATGGGACACTGGGACAGAAAAGGACTGTAGGGACTATCAGTCTCAACAACATGCTGAGTACCACTGATTCCTGGAGCGTTACACTGCAGAGGGCATTGGCGGTTCTCACCACTAGGGCAATCAACAGTCATCCTTCCCACAGTCCCCTCAGAAAGAGGGAGAAGCTGGTATGCTCTTACCTCCAAGGAGCCAGTATTGTTCTACATATGGACCAAGTCCACCAACACTTCAAACCTGCCTGTGTCCTACACAGTGATGACTCCATGCATGCTCACACCTCAACTATCAAAGCCACCATGACTATGGTAAGGCTCACCTTATGGCCCAGAGCCACAGATATTCAGTGTGTGCCTACACCATGAATCATAGTGCTCCTGCTGCTGTATGTGCACCCATTCCTCAGACGTGGGACACAACAACCTAGTAGGCCGTTCCAAAGAGCCGCTGTTATTCCATGTGTGACTGTTTTCCAGGGGCCAGAGTGTCAGCACCGTGGACACTGGAGCCACTGCTGCAGCAGATTCCCCATGCCCCACTCCAGAGCAACAGCCTTACATACCTGCACCTGCAATGGCCCTACATACCTGCAGGACATGCACCTGCTTGGATCGCAATCCAGCCTTTTTGAGCTCAGCTCCCCAAAGAACCCAGGAGACTGAGTGCCAAGCGGCTCTGTGTGCACTGGCAGGGGTCCCAGAACCGTCCCACTCAGGGGAGGCCCACGGCCCCACTGCTGAGCACTGGATATTCTTGTCAAACATACTGACATTGTGTGGGCAGGTGCTCCCTGAGCAGGCCCCTGCGCTGCAGTCTGGAGCCCACAGACCAGTCGCGACTCAGAGGTGGCTGGCAAAGGCAGCGGTATACGGATGCACACAACCCCAGTTCCCAGTGGCAGTGGCAAGCGCTCCCTGAACCACATTGTGCTTAAATAAGGGAAGCAGAGGGCCCAGCACGTTGGCGTAGTGGCTAAAGTCCTCGCCTTTAATGCACCGGGATCTCATATGGGCGCCGGTTCTAATCCCAGCACCCCGCTTCCCATTCAGCTCCCTGCTTGTGACCTGGGAAAGCAGTCAAAGAGGGCCCAAAGCCTTGGGACCCTGCACCTGCGTAGGAGACCTGGAAGAAACTCCTGCCTTCGGATTGGCTCAGCTCCTGCTGTTGCGGCCGCTTGGGGAGTATACCATCGAACAGAAGGTCTTCCTCTCTGTCTCTTCTCCTCTCTGTATATCTGACACTGCAATAAAAATAAATAAATCTTAAAAAAAAATAAGGGAAGCAGAGCCCAGTTTTGCAATGTTAGAGCTGCCAGGGTGCTCGCTTGCTCTCTCTCTTGCGCGCGCGCTCTCTCTCTCTCTCTCTCTCTCTCTTGCGCGCGCGCGCGCTTTGTAATGAAGATCACTTCCTGACTAGCAGTGAATTAGGAAACTGGCCTCCAATTCCGACCAGATCTATCTGTATTTGTTACAACAAAGCCCAGCTGATGGTGTGTTGAAGGTGGCATGACACTGCAGGCAGGTGGTTTCACATACAAACACACATCACTCAATGTGCTGAGATGATGCGATTGCACGGGAAACACCGCTCTGGCCGCATCACCCCGATTCTCAAAGAGGAACCCCGATATACAATCCTGACAGATATGTAAAAGAAGCAAGCTAAGCGAAGGAGGGACGCTACAAGTGGGTCAGAGATGGTATCTGGTTGGTTAGTCTTTGCAGCTCCCACTCCCTGCAGGCAGCCAGTTCCTGCGCACCCACAGGGTCTTCCTCGCGGTCAGGACACGAATGATGGACCCCACTCGGCCTGCTGCCTGGGCCTTCTTGTGCCACTGCAGCAGGACCGTGCTGTTGTTGTCGAGGGGCTCTCGAAGCCGTGGTAAATGTACTTCATCAGAAGGTCCATGCTGCTGCCTGCCGGGTCCGTCACGGCCTGACTCTTGGTGTTGATGGTGGGGGGCTCTTGAGCACAGCCTGCAGTGCGGCTGTCATGTTCCTTTGCCACAGGCTCTGGTCCACTTTGCCCTCGTTGGGCCCCATCTGGCCTTCGCTGCAGTCCTCCTCGCCCACGAACTTGTTCTCGTCGTACTCATCCATGTCCACCTTGTGGAAGCGCGCCCACTACACCTTATTCTTTGCTATCTCTGTGGCTTCCGAGCGCCCCACTGCCCCAGGATAACTTTAACACTTTCCCAAAAATAGTAAGTATGTCATTCTTCGACCCTTCAGAAAGTCAACAGCAAAGTAACAGTCCCCCCTGAGCTGTGGCTGATCAGTATGCCTTTGTTTTGATTGGACCAGTCCCACCTCTTAGTAGCCATTGCTTTGAAGGTGATTTGTCTTTATACTACCATTAAATCCATGTCTTCCCTCCCATTACAATTTTTCCAAGAAATGATTCAGGACCTTGATCCTCACCTCGATACATCATCATCAAGCTTACTTCAGTTGAACAAAGAAAAGATTATAAAACAGGTACGCAAGAAGGATGAGATAACTTATAGGAGAACATCAATCAGACTAACTGATGACTTCTCAGAAGAGACACTTCGGGCCAAAAGAGAAGGGAGTGACATATTCTAGATCCTAAAACAAACAAAGCATTGTCACTTCAGAATAACATATCCAGCAAAGCTTTTTAAAAAAGGGGGGGGGGACAATTAACTAAATTTATTTAAACATTTATTTATCTGAAAGTCAGAATGAGAGAGCGAGCAAAAGAGAGAGATCTCCAACCTGCTGATTCACTCCCCAAGGTAATCCCCAGCACTGGACAAGGCTGGAAACCTACTATGTCACAACTCTATCCCCCTCCTCTCCCTTTTCACCCTCATACAACTGGATTTATTTTAAAAGTACAATAAAATATCTGCACATGCTATGGGCAAAATGGTTTTAAAGCATGAGATTGCCTACAAACTTGAGAAACAAACCTAATATTTTATTGCCAAACATACTATTATAAAAATCTGTGCTGTAGGCTCTAGTGTTGTGGCTCAGCTGTCCTCTGTCTATAACACTGACCCCAGGTTCTGTCCCAGTTATTCTACTTCTAATCACGTTCCCTGCTAGTACTCCTGGAGAAGCAATGAAATATGGCCCAAGTGTTTGGGTTCCTGCTACCAAAGTGGGGAATCCAGATGAAGCTCTGGGCTCCTGTATTCAACATGGTTCAGCCCTGGCTTTTGCAACCCCCTTGGAATGTATACCAGAGGACGGAAGCTCTCTCTTTTTATATAACTAATTAATTAATTTATTTTATTATTTTATGGTGCAGTTCCATAAGCTCTGGGATTTCCCCACAGATTGATTTCCCCTATATTATTACAATAGTATCATCCTTCATAAGCAGTCTTAAGTCCATAATTGTAGGCATGGACAATGGCAGAGAGTCCAATATCCTATTGTCAAGATATATTTAGCAGTTTCATTGAAAGTCTGTCTTTATTTGGGAGTAGAGATGCATACTGCATTGTATCTTCACATCTGGATAATCTCTATTGTGTAACAGAGAAAAGCCATAAACAAAACAAGAAGAAAAATAGAATATTTACAACAACATAAAGTTAATATGCTACTGAATGGCCAACATATCACTGAAGAAATGGAAAACAAAGTCCAAAATCTTCTTAAAGAGAAATATGCTACTGTATGATCTATGTATCACTGAAGAAGTTAATGAGAAAAAAAACTTTTTTGAAGAAATGAAAATAAAAATATCAAAACCCATGAGATGCAGCAAAGACAGTATTGAGAATGACATTTATAACAGGTGCTTACAAAAAATTAAAATATCTCAAATAAATGATCTTACTGCAACAACTATATACATATATCCTCATAAGGAAACACTATAAGAACACTAGAGTGGGCCCAGCGGCGTGGCCTAGCGGCTAAAAGTCCTCGCCTTGAAAGCCCTGGGATCCCATATGGACGCTGGTTCTAATCCTGGCAGCTCCACTTCCCATCCAGCTCCCTGCTTATGGCCTGGAAAAGCAGTCGAGTACGGCCCAATGCATTGGGACCCTGCACCCGCGTGGGAGACCTGGAAGAAGTTCCAGGTTCCCAGCTTCGGATCGGCGCGCATCAGCCCGTTGCGGCTCACTTGGGGAGTGAATCATCGGATGGAAGATCTTCCTCTCTGTCTCTCCTCTTCTGTGTATATCAGGCTGTAATAAAATGAATAAATCTTAAAAAAAAAAAAAAAGAACACTAGAGTATTGGGAAACAAAGAGGTGCTGCAGTACACATATCTACTCCTGAACAATGAAACTGTTAACATACCCTGACAAGACACTAGATTCTCTACCATACACCTGCAATGTCATGACAGAATGACTAGAACTGTGGCTGCAGCTATAAGACTATACTACTGTAAAATACAGCGGCATATGCAAGGGAGAAGAAAGGGGGACAGGAAAGGGAGGGCTAGGGTGGGGAGCTCTATATCTACTAAAACAGTATAATGGAAAACTAAAAAAAAATTAACAAATAAATCCAATCAGTGATTCTATTATTTTTCCTCTCAAATTTTACCACAAATATGATATTCGTTTTTGCTTCAATTTTAGAATTTCTGTTGTCTGATAAGATGCTCCTCTCAACCTGAAGTCTTCCTAGTCCCTCAGTGCCTCAAACTTGATCCCGTTTAGACACACTGTAACACATTAGAACATATCTATCTTGGTGCAAAACAACAGTTATGAACTCCATACAGTTTTTTTCCATGACCTTTTGAATATCCCTTGAGTAGTGAAATTCAGAATACTCTTAATACTGTGATTAGGATGTATAAATTACTTTTAACTTTTATATGAGTTAATACAGAAAACTACATAATGCATGGTAGAATGTATCACTGTGCCTATTATAATGATAATGGATATACAAAATAAAAAGAAGTAAATTATGACATCAAAACAGAAAAGATGGGGGAAGATTAAAAGCACAGAGTTATTTAATGAGCTCTGAATTATCAGTTAAAATAGACTCATAATTGTAAGAAGCTAGAAGCATCATGATAAAGTAAAACTTATAATACATGTACAAAAAAATGACATCATAGCCTATTAGAACATCAATTACACAAAGTAAGACAACAAGAGAGAAAAAAAGCAACTAAGGTGCTCCAAACTAACAGAAAATAATGTTTAATGATAATGATAAATTATATAGATCTTCCAATTAAAAGAAAGTGGCTAAATGGATAAAACTACAACTACAACAATAAACACACAGCCTAGATATATTATTTGTTGCCTACACCAGACTCACTTTACCTGTAAAACATATAGAGACTGAAAAGTGAAGGGATAGAAAAAAATTAGATCCAAATTAAAACCAAAGAGAACATGGGAAAGCTATATGTGTATCAAAATGGGTCTTACGTAAAAACAAGTAAAATAAGACAAAAGGCATTATTTAATAATAAAGGAGTCAGTTTATCAACAGGATACAATTAGTGTAACTAAGCATGCACCCAACAACAAAGCACCTAACTACATCAAGCAAATATTACTAGATATGAAGGAAGAGACAGAAACAATATATACATAGGAGACTTCAAGCCCCACTTTCAACAATAAACAGATTATTCAGGCAGAAAATGAATTTTAAAGATTTATGGACCTAAAAACCACATTCAGAGCATTTCATCCACAGCAGCATCAGAATACACATTTTTCTCAAGGACACCAGAGCAATCCACAAGGACCGATCACAGGTTAAATCGCAAATCAGATCTCAGTTGGTTTTAAAAGACTGCAATCATGTGATGTTTTCTGACCACGACAGTGTACAACTAGAAATAACTATCAGGTGGAAAACTGGAAAACTCACGAATATGTGAAAATCAAACATCTCGCTCTGGAACAACCGAGAGCCAAAGGAGGAGCCAAAAGGAAAATTTAAGAATAGCTTGAAACAAACAAAAATAGAAACATGTCAAATTTATGGGATTCAAGAAAAGCAGTTGCAAGACAGAAATATCCACTGTCAACAACTACCTTTAAACATTAAAAAAAACCCTACAGATATACCTCAAACTAAGCTCAAAGTTAGTACATGAAGAGAAATAACAAAGATAAGAGCAGAAATAAATATCATATACCATAAGCTCGTAGATAAAACTGTCAATGGTGAAAAACAAGACAAAGATACCCACTTTGCTACTTCTGATCCATTTAATACTGGTAGTCTTAGCCAGAAAAATTGTGCAAGAAACACACACAAAAAAATAAAATTAAATAACAAAGGAAAAAATAACAGTCTCTGAATATGATATGACCTTATAGGTGAAAGATCTACATTTTGAAAACTATAAAACATGGAATAAAGAAACTTTATCTTTTCTAAGAACGAAAGAAATATCTCCTATGTTTATGGATCAGAATAATCAATAAGGGTTATGTCAAAATTATCCAAAGCAATGTACAAATTCAATGCATTCCCTATCAAAACCACAACTGTAATTTCCACAGAAATTCTAAAATTCATGAAATTACAGAAGAATCTATGAACCTAAAGCATTTCTGAACATTTCATGATTTCAAATTATTACAAATAATAATCAAAACTGCCTGGCACTGGGGTTAAAAAAACACAAAGAAACACTTGGAATGGAACAAGTACAAAATAAACTAAAATTTATACAGTCAACTATTCTTTGACAGACATCAATTTTGCAGTATAAAGGAAGGGCAGTTTCCCATAAATGCTGCTGAGAAAGCTAAACATCGTATTAAAAAAAGAAAGAAAGAAAGAAACTGGATCTTTAACTTACATCATACAAAAAGTCAACTCAAAATGAATATAAAATTAAACACAAGCCTTGAAACTGTTAAATTCCTAAAAGAAGGGGTCTGGCACAATAGCCTAGTGGCTAAATCCTCCCCTTGCATCCACTGGGATCCCACATGCACACAAGTTTGTCTCTTAGCTGATCCACTTCCCAACCAGCCTCCCTGCTTGTGGCCTGGGAAAGCAGTAAAGGATGACCCAAAATCTTGGGACCCAAGTGGGAGACCCAGAAGAAGCTCTCGGCTCCTGGCTTCAGCTTGGCTCAACTCCAGTTGTTGTGGCCACTTGGGGAGAGAATCAGTGGACAGAAAATCTTCCTCTCTGTCTCTCTTCCTCTCTTTCCAAAAAAAAGGAAAAAAAAGTGGGAAAGTTCTATGACACTGGTCTTGGTAATGACTTTTTTTTACTTTTATTATTTTTATATTAATTAATTTATTTTATGATACAGTTACAAAGGCTTTGGGACAGTAATTTTTTGAGATATGACATGAAAAACCCTGGCAACAACAGCAAGAACAGGAGTGGGTGCAGTCATGCAATGGTTAGACCACTGCTTGGTATGCAAGCATCCTTAACAAGAATGTCTGACTACAAAATTTCCCCTGTATCTCCAATCCAGCTTCCTGCTAATAAGCAACCTGGGACAACAAGTGACAGCTCACGTGTTCAGGCACTCTGCCACCCACGTGGGAGAGCTGGATGGAGTCCCAGCCTCCTGATTTTAGCCTGGTGCAGCCCTTCCTGTTGGGGAGCAAACCAGCAAATGTAAGAGTTCATTCTCTTTCATTCTCTTTCCCTCTCTCCCACACACTGTTTCTCATTCCCCTCCCAACTATCAATTCTCACTGTCACTCTCACTATGGCTTTCAAATAAATAAAATCAAACATCTTTAAAAAGGAAATTGGCACTACATAAAAAGTTTTTGGAGGGCCCGGCAGCGTGGCCTAGTGGCTAAAGTCCTCGCCTTGAACGTGCCGGGATCCCATATGGGCACCGGTTCTAATCCCAGCAGCTCCACTTCCCATCCAGCTCCCTGCTTGTGGCCTGGGAAAGCAGTCGAGGACGGCCCAATGCATTGGGACCCTGCACCCGTGTGGGAGACCTGGAAGAGGCTCCTGGTTCCCAGCATCGGATCGGCACGCACTGGCCCGTTGTGGCTCACTTGGGGAGTGAAACACTGGATGGAAGATCTTCCTCTCTGTCTCTCCTCTCTGTATATCTGACTTTGTAATAAAATAAATAAACCTTTAAAAAAAAGTTTTTGCAAAACCAGGGAAATAATAAAAAGAAAAGGCAATCCATGAATTGGGAAAAATATTTTCAAATTGAATATCTGATAAGAAATTAATATCCAAGTTATATGAAAAATTATACAAGTTGATAGCAAACACACACACACACACACATACCCCAAATATCCCAGTAGTTAAGAAATGTGCAAAGGGCCTAAACACACATTTTTTTTCTATGAAGATATTCTCATGGCATATATATATATATATATATATATATGTGTGTGTGTGTGTATATATATATATATATATATATATATATATATATATATATATATATAATATGTGCAATACTAACTACCAGGGAAAGGTCCTCATATTTGTCCTTTTATTGAAAGGACACTACACAAGAAACGTTGATGAGGACATGGAAACAAGGAAACCGGTATAGCACTGCTAGTAGGAATATAAATCCTTATAGCTGCTATAGAAAACAATATGCAGGCTCCTCAAAAAATTAAAAATAAAACTACTATGTTGTCTATCCAACTTACTTCAGGGTATAAATATCAGTCAATCAACAAATTTACCATATCAAACCCCCATTTAATTGCAGTTTTATTCACAGCAGCCAAACAGGGAAACAACCTGAATGCCTGCCAACAAATGAATTATTCACAAGGAATCTTCAAAAAGTTCATGAAGGGTTAGGTGTTAAGCCTAGTAGTTAACATACCTGCATTCCACATTGGAATGCCTGGGTTCTATACCTAATTCCACTTCTAATTTCAGCTTCCTGCCGGTGTACACCCTGGGATGTAGTACGTGACAGTTCAAGCAGTTGGGAAACCCACTGGGTTGAATCCCCAGCTACTGGCTTCAACAAGACCCAGTCCTTGCTACTAAAGGCAGGATTGCTTTCTCTGTCTTTCAAATAATTACATAAATATTTGAATTTTCTTGTAAAAAGAAATTGTTAAGAAGACAAAACAGCAAGTCATAGATTGGGAGAAAATAACTGCAAAACATAAATCTGACAAAAGCCTTATCTACAAAATATAAAAAGAACTTCCACAAATTAGCAACTCAATAAAATCATACAAAACACTGAGAAACACGTAACTAAAGGGGATATATGGATGGCAAATTAGAAAATGAACAGTTGTTCAAAATTACCAGTCATTAGGGAAAGGCAACTTAGAACTAAAATATATGCTTATGAGAATAGCTATCCTATTGTAATAATATGGGGGAAAACAGTGGGTTGGTGGAGAATGGGGAGACAGGATAGGAAGGTGGAGGGGGGAAATCCCTACACCTACAAAACCACGTCATGGAAAATAACAATAACAATAAAAATACAAAATAAAGGAAATGGCAAAAATTTTAAAAAGCATTATCTAATAAGCATTGGCAATTAAAACTACTTAACATTTCATACACTGCTACTGCAAATTTAAGATAATAGTGTACAGACACTTTTGAAAGAGGTTTAATGGTTTTGTTTCTGCAAAAGTGAAATAGATTTATCCGCCATATTACTGAGTCACTGTACTCCCAGGAATTAATCTAAGAGAAACAAAAGTATATTTACACATAAAGATTTACATATGAATGTTCTTAGCAGATTTATTTGTTATGAGAAACAACCCAAAAGTCCATGAATATGTGCAAATAATAGAATACTAATCAGTAATCAAAACAATGAAATATAATCATAACAACATGAGTAAGTCTAAGTGTAATTATTCTGGGAGAACCCAAAAAAACAGCAAAAGAACATACATCATTTGGTTTCATTTACTTAACATTTAAAAATCCAAACAAATCTCTGATGGAAGAAAAATTAATCCCTATCTGGCAGTTCCAGGCATTGCGAGATAGGATAGGGAGAGAATAGAGGAGCATAAGGACACTTTTGAAAGTAGACAATACCGGTCACTGAGCTAGCTGATGGTTTTATAGTTGCATACTTCAGTCAAATCTTACTAACTGAAAATATTAAATATGCCTAGTTTACTGCAGGAATAAAACAAATTACAAGGCAAATTATACCAGGAACCTTTAATCACTATGCATCTGTTAAAAACTTTTAAAGACTACTAAAATGAATACAAAGAAACTGTGATGACATGAAGAAATATTTACAGTAAATAATTATATGAAATTGACCAAGTATAAAACTATGTAAGGTTGGTCTCAATTGAACAGGAAGCTTATATAACATACAAAGACACATACATTTCTGATTAAAACCAGATCTGTATTAATAACATTTTTCCTCAGATTATAGGATCAAGAGTAATTTAAATTCTCTTCCTACAGTTCTCTATTTGCTAGATTTTCTTTGTTGTTGTCATCCTGTTTTTTTTTTTAATTTTATTTTAAATTCATTAATTACATTGTATTATGTGACACAGTTTCATAGGTACTGGGATTCTCCCCACCCCTCCCCAAACCCTCCCACCATGGTGGATTCCTCCACCTTGTTGCATAACCACAGTTCAAGTTCAGTTGAGATTCCCCCATTGCAAGCGTATACCAAACATAGAGTCCAGCATCTTATTGTCTAGTCAAGTTCAACGGCTTCTTAGGTATACCCTCTCTGGTCTGAAGACAGAGCCAGCAGAGTATCATCCCGATCAATTAAAAGCTCCAACATACCATCAGCAAAAATTTACATCATTATGGAATTAATTGACATAGTAATGAGTAACCAATATGGTAAAAGTAAATGCGATTTCTTATCCACCTTCTGTGACCACCTCATTGACATTTCAATTTTGGTTTATACACAACATATAACATTTATAACATAACTTGTTATACATAACATCATATCAAATTAAGGCAAACATGTGGTATTTAACCTTTTGGGATTGGCTCATTTCCCTTAGCATTATGGTTTCCAGTTTGGCCCATTTGGCCACAAAGAATATATACATTCAACGCAATCCCAATCAAATTGCCCAAAACATTCTTCACAGATCTGGAAACAATGATTCAAAGGTTCATCTGGAAACACAAAAAACCACGAATAGCTAGAACCATTCTCAAGAACAGGAAGTTAGCAGGGGGAATCACAGTCCCAGACCTCTGGACATACTATAGGGCAGTGGTTATAAAAACAGCCTGGTACTGGCAAAAAAATAGAGAAGAAGATCAATGGAGCAGAATAGAAACACCAGATGGGAACCCACACAGATACAGCCAAGTAATCTTTGACAAAAAGACAAACGACAACCCAGGCAAATGGGAAGGTCTGTTCAATAAATGCTGTTGGGACAACTGGTTAATAGCCTGCAGAAACAAAAAGATAGACCCACATCTCTCACCATATACTAAGATCAAATCCAAATGGATAAAAGATTTAAATCTACATCCAGAAACCTTCAAACTTTTGGAAGAAAATGTTGGAAACACACTGGAACACTTAGGGGTAGGCCCTCACTTCCTAAAAAAGACTCCAAATGCAGTAGAAATCAAGACCAAAATAAACAAGTGGGACCTCATCAAACTAAGAAGCTTCTGTACAGCTAGAGAAACAATCAACAAAGTAAAAAGGCAACCCACAGAATGGGAGAAGATCTTCGCACACGACTTAGGTGATAGAGGGCTGATCTCCAGAATATACAAAGAGCTACAAAACAACCAAAATGTCAAAACAAACAAGCCACTCAAGAAATGGGCACGGGAAATGGGCAAACACTTCACAAAGGAACAAACCCAAATGGCAAATAAACATATGAAAAAATGCTCAAGTTCCCTGGCAATAAGGGAAATCCAAATTAAAACATCAATGAGGTACCACCTAACGCCAGTAAGACTGGCCCACATGAATAAAAGCACCAACAACACTTGTTGGCGAGGTTGCGGGGAAAAGGGAACCCTACTCCACTGCTGGTGGGGCTGCAGGCTGGTACAGCCTCTATGGAAATCAGTATGGAGAACATTCAAACAACTCAAATTCAACATACCGTATGACCCAGCAATAGCACTCCTAGGAATATATCCAGAACACTTGTTTTATGAGAAACCAACATGCACTCCTATGTTCATAGCAGCACAATCAGTAATTGCAAAAACATGGAAGCAGCCAAAATGCCCATCAACAGAGGATTGGATAAGAAAGCTATGGTTCATCTACTCCATGGAATACTACTCAGCTATTAAAAAAAACAAAATGCAGTTCTTTGTCATCCTGTTTTATTTCATTCTTTCCAGATTTACAATATTCTTATAAGCAGGAGGTATTAAAATAAGTAAAAAGAATGAGTTTTGGTGACCGGTTGTCCTGAGAACTGATTCTAATCTATATATTATGGGAAGACCAAAGAGAGACTGGAAATTTATATGTAGACCAAGTATTACCTGTAAACTTGGTAACATATTTATCAAGCTATAAACTCTCATAATTATTCACCAATGCATTGAGATTCAAACATGCCAGTCTCTAGAACTTATATTTCTCATATTAACAATTCTAGACTAAAGTTAAGAACGTAGAGGTCTTCAAAAACTTATTTCCCTACCCATATTGTTTGTAAGCTGCTGCTATTTCTTCCACTACTATATCAAGTTTGTATAAAGGGCCAAGTACGCTACTTGGTATTCAACTAACAGAAGTTCCATCACATGTCCTTTTTCTCTAAGACTTTTCATTACATGCTGAAGTGTCCTTGTTCTCAGCTACTGTTAAGCATGTGCTTTTTGACTTTGTTCATACCCCAAAACAGAATTTAAAGTTATAAAAGTAAATTAAAGAACCAAATACCAATGTCAAATACCAGAGGCTTTTATTCCAGTTCAGCAGTAAAGCTTTTGCAAATGTAAGGTTAAAATGACTGTATGTGTGATTTTAGTTAAAGTGTGGCACTGCCAGACTGTGACTTCTTAGAGAAACTGTTCAATGCGTCCTGAGGGTTTTACAACTTCAAAATAAACTTATCAGAAATTAAAGTCAACAATAATAATTCTTGTTATAAAATATACAACAGAAAACAGAGCTATCAGTTATATGATGAACTGTTAGTTGCTAGACATCATTTAGTTTACCTCAAAGAGTTATTCTCTGCTTTTTGTCTGCCAAGTTCACTTTCAGTATCCATTGCCTTTCTTGCTAGTGATTTCATTTCTTTTTCCACAGTAGTTATGGTTTCCTTCATCAAAGTCATATTTGACATTTGCTCCATACGCTCATCATCAAGCTATATAAGTAGAATGACACGGTTACTGCCATCAGCAAAATGCCTTAGAAATCTTCCTGAAGAGAAGCTTGCACATCCCCAATGTACAACCTGGTTCACAGTAAGATCTACATGATGACATCATCCTGTACTAAATGAGAGGCTTGGTGGACAAGGCAATACACAACTGAAACAAGAACAAGCCACTTCTATAGTTTTTCTACAAAGTACATCACAGTGTATCAGTCTATATTGTTCAATCTTGTTCAACTTGACTACAGCATACAAATCCTATTTACAAAAGGATTTAATTGGTGTCCAATATTAATAAACTACACATATAAAATGGAAGTGTGAAAATAAATAATTTCTAGTATTTTCATCTCATTATGAGAAAATGCTGCAGATGAATTTATAAATACATCGTTAAATTTGGTTTAAAAAGTTAAATTCTCTTAATTCTGGTTAGCTTTAACTTTTCAAATATGTGTTCATAACATCTACAATATTTGGTTAATAAAAAGGTTAAATTTCATATTTGAATTCAGTTAAAGTGCTGCATTTTTATTTCATCCTGATTTTCTCTACCTATTTCTATTCCTTACTACTACTTTTCTATCTTGTCAAACTATTTTAAATGAAACAAGGAGATGCAAAAGTTGCTAAACTCTCTTAAAATGCAGCTGTTAAGACTTTTCTGAAAAGAATGTAATGTGCAACCTAACACATTTAAAGACAAGTCCATGCACATTTTTCAGAAAGAAACAAGTGAAGAAAGGACAATTTATATCCCATTCCCCACCGCCCATACTCCAGGACTACTTCAGGAAAATAAAGGGCCTGTGGCTCTCAAGCACTTTTTTTTCTTAACATGAAAAAATAGGAAAGGGGGAAATATGGGAAATCCCTGAGCCTATAGAATTGTACCATGAAAATTAAAAAAAAAATCTACAGTAAACAAATACCAGGAATAGAAAGAGCTGACTGTACAACTTAAAAGTCTATAAAATTGTTGTAGTTCAGTATGTCACAATTCTCTGAAAGTAAAAGTGATCTAGGTATTCTTGTCTTGATACAGTAAGAAATGAAAGAGGGGAACACATAAAAATTCTAATAAAAAAAATCAATGTTGTTTTGTGAAGAAGATATTCTACAAGGATTGTTCAAAAAAGTTCATAAAAATTAAGCCAGGAGGCATTTATCTGTATGTAAAAAACTGAAATAGCTTCTTCGTAGTGCCCCTTCATAAACTTGTTCAAGAATTTTTATACATCTAAAAATCCAAGATAATCAAATAATTGGTAAGAACCACAGAGCTAAATAATTTTTCTTGGTATAAGATAAACACAAATGTGATATCATGTCTTCAATTAAACAATTATGTACTAAGAAACAGAGATACTGTAACTTGGAAAACATAGCTATGGCCAAAGCAGCTTTTTTACATTGTGAACTGTGCACTCCAGCTCCTCTATCCTTTGTTCCAGGTGAGCCTTCTCATTGAATGCTGTCTCTTGGGCAATCTGTCACAAAACAAAACCAAAACAAGAACCTTTCAATGGCAGTGCATCTGTTTCACATATATTCATATACATAAAAGACTTTCCAACCTTTAGCCTTTCCCTCAGACTGTCTCGTTCTGTGGTCATTCTTCGTAAATCTGTGAAGGCTACATCCCTTTCCGTCTCTACTCGCCGGAGAATAGCATGTGCTGTTGTTGATTTAGGAGACTTACAGCTTTTCATCATTTCTCGTCGAAGTCGGGCAATTTCTTCCTGTGCCTAATATTTATGTACATAAACAGAATTTGATTTAACAAGCTTTAAAACACACAGAGCTACTTTAAGTTTAGTCTGTTAAAATGCAAGCTTATATAAATACATATGCAGCAGGATAATGGTATAATTTTTGCTTTAAAATGTATATAAATAAAATAAAAATATTTAAATAAAATACATTTTATAATATCTTGGCCAAAATTTTGAAATAAATTTAATTTGAAATCACTATACCAGAAAATGTTTACTAAGAAATTTATTACATTAATACATTTTGAAATATAAACTTGAATACAATACAATTGAGCGAGAATATTGATATAATTAACATTATCATAGTGTTTCAATACTTGTCTATAAAGATAGCAATGTCATTTACCAGTCCTGGCTATTTTCACTTGGTTAGGAAGGCCCGCTCACCCGCAGAGGTGATAACTCACTCCCTGCACATGTGTTCAGTCATTCCCAGGTATCAAATCTGCAGATTTCATATATTACCTTTCTGCTTAAGTCTCCTTATCCTCCTCCATCTCAGCCTTTCTTTCTGTATTTTTTCCCAGGCAAAGAGACAGGGAACCAGCACTGACTCAGATAAGGCTGCCGCCTGCAGGGCCAGCATCCTAAATGGGTGCCAGTTTGGGTCCTGGCTAGTCTACCTTCTTTTCTTTTTTTTTTTTTTTAAATCTTTTTTTCCCCAAGATACAGATTTTATTAAGAATCATTTATTTTTATTTGCAAGGCAGATTTTACAGAGAGAGAGAGAAAGTTTTGCACCTGCTGATTCACTCCCCAAATGGCCACAATGTCCAGAGCTGAGTCAGGAGCTCCTTTCAGGTCTCCCGCAAGAGTGCAGGGTCCCAAGGACTTGGGCCATCCTCGGCTGTTTTTCCAGGCCATAAACTGAAAGTTGGATCAGCACTGGAGCAGTCAGGACACGAACCAGGGCCCATATGGAATGCTGGCTCAAGAGGACAGAGGATTAACCTGCTCTGCCCCATGTCAGTCCCCGTGTTACAGTTTTGTAGATGAGGGATTCCTCCCTCTCCCTCTCTCTTTCCTCTCCCACCATTTCCCCCATATTATCACAGTAGCACAGACCCTTAGTAACTATCACAAGCTTAGCTTTCTATTTAAGTATATCACGGCATGGCAGGCACAGGCAAAGGTAAAAAGTCTAGTATCATACTGTAAAGGTATATTTAAATGCTTCACTGGGAGTCCTACTTTTATTCTGGATTAGAGATGTGTAATGCAATGCATTTTACTTCCTAGTATGCTAGCTTACAATAGACAGCTTGTCCATGAGAATATATGCATGTACTAGATTATCTATATTATCTATATGGAAGGTTGCCTAATATAAAAGAGAACATATAATATTGGTTCTTTTGGGACTGCCTTGTTTCACTAAGCACAATGGTCTCCATTTGGGACCATTTTATTGCAAATGGTAGGATTTCATTCATTGCATGGCTTTGTAGTATTCCATAGGGTAGATGTACTATAGTTTCTTCATCCATTCATGTGCTGATGAATGTCTTTGCTATTGTGCACTGTGCTGCTATAAACACAAGGCTGCAGATCCCAGCGCAGTAGCCTAGTGGCTAAATTTCTCACCTCACATGCGCCGGGATCCCTTATGGGTGCCAGCTCACATCCCAGATGCTCCACTTCCCATCTAGCTCCCTGCTTGTGGCCTGAAAAGGCAGTAGAGGACGGCCCAAAGCCTTGGAACCCTGCACCATGTGGCAGATCCAGAGGAAACTACTGGTTCCTGGCTTCGGATCAGCTCAGCTCCGGCCGTTGCAGCCACTTGGGGAGTGAATCAACAGATGGAGGATCTTTTTCTCTCTGTCTCGCCTTCTCTTTGTAAATCTTCCTTTCCAGTTTAATTAATTAATTAATTAAAATAAAGAAATAAATACAGGATTGCATTTAACTTTCTACTATGCAGATTTCATTTCTTTTGGATATATTCATAAGAGTGAGATAGTTGGGTTGTATAGTAGATCGATTCTCAGTTGTCTGGGAACTCTCCGTACTGACTTCCACAGCAGCTGCACTAGCACACACACCCACCAACAGTAGATCAAAGCACTCTTATTCCTCGCCAGCAGCTGTCAGTTGATTGATGAATGTCGGCCCTTCTCACTGGAGTTAAGTGGAGCCTCAGTGTGGTTGTTATTGGCATGTCCCTAATAGTAAGAGAGCCTGAGAATTTTTGCATGTGTCTGTCAGCCATTTGAATTTGTTCTTTTGAAAAATGTCTGCTCATATCCTTTGCCCATTGTTTAAAAGACTGTTTGTTTTTGTTGTTAAGTCTCTGGAGCTCTTTATATATTTTGGATATCAGACCCTTATTTGTTGTGTAGTGTGCAAAGATTTTCTTCCATTCTGTTGTTTCCATCTTCATTTTGCTGATGGTTTCCTTGGCTATACAGAGATTCTGAGCTGATGGAGACCTATTTGTTTATTGCGGCTTTTTAAAAACAGATTTATTTGTTTTTATTGCAAAGTCAGATATAGATAGAGAGAAAGAGAGACAGAGAGGAAGATCTGTCCAATGAGTTACTCCCCAAGTGACCACAACAGCCAGAGCTGCGCCAATCCAAAGCCAGAAGCCAGAAACCAAGAGCTCTTCTGGGTCTCCCATTTTTCCCAGGCCACAAGCAGGGAGCCGGACTGGAAGTAGAGCAGCCAGGACACAAACTGGCACACATATGGATCCAGCATGTGCAAGGCAAGCATTTAGCCACTGAGTCATTGCGCCAGACCCAATAAATAAATTTTTAAAAAAAGTTTTCAGACTCATGCGCAGTCCCATGAACTTTTCAATCCCTGCTTCCCTACTCTACAATAACACCTACCTTCTTAAACCCAACTATTTATTCAGATTTCCCTGCCCTTATTCTTTGCCTCCTTGCCCCTTTAAGAACAACAGAATCCTCATTCATTCTCAGGGCTCAAAACCCACATCTTAAGGCAAAAATTTCCATAGCCATCATAATTATTATTTTTTTAAAAAAGATTTTATTATTATTGGAAAGCCGGATATACAGAGAGGAGGAGAGACAGAGAGGAAGATCTTCCATCCAATGTTTCACTCCCCAAGTGAGCTGCAACGGGCCGATGCGCGCCGATCCGATGCCGGGACCAGGAACTTCTTCCAGGTCTCCCACGTGGGTGCAGGGTCCCAAGGCTTTGGGCCGTCCTCGACTGCTTTCCCAGGCCACAAGCAGGGAGCTGGATGGGAAGTGGAGCTGCCGGGATTAGAACCGGCGCCCATATGGGATCCCGGGGCTTTCAAGGCGAGGACTTTTAGCCGCTAGGCCACGCTGCCGAGCCCCGTAATTATTTTTTTAACATATATTTTTATTGCATTTCCTTTTTTTTTTTAAACTAATTACATTGCATTATGTGATACATTTTTTTATGCACTGGGATTCCCCCCCGCCCCTCCCAAAACCCTCCCACCACGGTGGATTGCTCCACCTTGTTGCATTTCCATAGTTCAAATTCAGTTGACATTCTTTCATTGGAGGTATTTACCAAGCGTAAAGTCCAGCATCTTATTGTCCTGGTAAGTTCAATGGTTTCTTGGTGAGACCGTCTCTGGTCTGAAGGTAGAGCCGGCAGAGTATCATTCCAATCAATTAAAAGTCCCAACATAATATTTCCAACCATTTACAACATTATGGCATTAATTGACATGGTATTGATTAACCAATATGTTAATAGGAAAATGCAGGTTCTCAACCACAACCTGCGACTTCTTCATAGACATTTCAATTTTGGTTTACATTCAACCGTATTCTATACACCTTAAAATGACTTAGATTGCTATTCAGCTGTCTCATGCCTATTTTAATTTTAGTCTTTAGCAGTTTAAAGCATTGAAGCATGATTTCGCTGAACCTTAGCCATCATAATTAAAACTACTCACTTCTTCTAATGCCTTAATCTTCTAAATACAGTAGCAAAAAATAAATACAATATACTTCACCTCTCTAAGTAAGCTGTTAATGCATAGAAAGGGTTTGCATTTCATTTTTTTCTATCCCTAGGATAGAAACATAATAGCTATGATTTTTTAAAATGTTTTAAAATAAATTATTTTGGTTATTTATCTAATTTAGTAACTGTTGGTTAAAGCAGCTATTTGGTGGACAATAGCCATGTCATTTTGTATCATTCTTAAAGTAGATATAAACTATAAATTGACTTTACTTACTAAAATAAAGCAAATTAAGATAGTTTTCAAAGTGATATTAGCATTTTTATAAAGATCTGTTTACTTTAAACGTATCATTACAGAGACAGGGAGATACAAGAAACAGAGAAAGATCCACTGGTTCACTCTCAAACAGTCGCAATAGTTGGGTCTGAGCTAGGCTGAAGCCAGGTTGCCATGTGGACGACAGGAACACAAGAACTTGAGCCATTTTCTGCTGCTTTCCCCGGCACACAGTAGGGAACTGGATTCAAGGTGGAGAAGTTAGGACTTCAAAAAGGCAGCTGGGACTCAAACACTTGCTCCTATGGGATGTCAGTGTCACAGGCAAGAGTTTAAACCACTGTACCACAATGTGCGCCTTGGTGTGTTTGGGATTTTTTTTTAACACTCAAACCTTTATTATTTCACCTTGAACTCACCATGCCCTATCATTCAACATTATTTCCATTCCTTATAATAAAAACGAGACTATTTTAATGAAAGAGTTTGATCTTTTGGGAGTTATGGGAATACATGTGTGTTCCCACTCATCCACTATGTTGTAAAGATATTATATGTCATCGAGAATATCTTTAAGACACAAGCAATTCCCAAATGTTAGGTAGATTAATCTGATTGGCATGTTTAAATACTCTAATGGAACTTAAATAAGAATTTCGTACCTCTAGAACTATTACTACTTACACAAGTTGTTCATTTACAAGCAAACTTACTTGGGGGTCCACTGCCATAGTAGGTTAAGCCTCCACCTGTGGGCCCACATCCCATATGGGTGCCAGTTGAGGTCCTGGCTGCTCCACTTCCTATCCAGCTCCCTGCTAATGTGCCTGGGAAAGCGCCAAAAGATGACCCGAGTCCTTGGGTTCCTGTGTCCACATGAGAGACCTGGAACAAGCTCTAAGCTCTTGGCTTCAGATAGGCCCAGCTCCAGCTGTCTCACCTTCTCTCTCTGTAACTCTGCCTTTCAAATAAAACTAAATGAATATTTTGAATAAACAGATAAGCTTACTTGTTCATAGAGAAGGAAGGTCTTGTCTCTTTCAGATGTAAGAACTTTGACGTTACCCTGAATTTCTGCCAAATGACGCTCATATTTTTCCAGCATGCATTTAAGTTCTTCACGATCCCTTGTTGTTGACTTCAAAAGTTCCACATCACAGTTTGCACCCTGAAATCATTATAAGGCATTTGAAATGTTTCTTTGACATAGGGTACTAATAAAAAGGTGCTCTAGATGGCAGTACACATCTCTACCTACCATACATCACCACATAACAAAATTAAGTGATTAAGATACAAAATTCTTTCTCTTTTAAAAAGCTTCATCCTAAATTGCTCTGCACTTGTCTGATTTACCGCCGAGCCATTACATACACTCAGGGAACAAACTAAAGGTGGTCTACCACAGCCATCAGGAAGACCTCTGCCCCCAGACTCAAATTAAAATCAATTAATGCCAGATTAGATAAACCAAAGAATAACAGAAGTGTTTGAACAACACACTAAAAGGCAGAAGTTTCCAAAACTTACCCGGGAAGATGGTGATGGGCGCCTTGGACTTTTAGACCTACTTCTGATCATCTTTCTCAAATTTTGAGCTTCACTTTTATAGTAATCTCTGTCTGCTTCTAAAGCTTTGACAAAGGAATCAAGTCTGGAAGGAGATTTATTTTGTGCTTTTTCAGTCTCTAAAATTATCTTCCCAAAGAGGAAAAAAATGAGGTTATTATTTCAACCTAGAGTAATCTTTTCTAAACCAAAAATTTTAAAAAGAGGATCCTTAAAAATATTACTTTTTGTATTTTAAAATTAGAAAATTTTAAAAGTTCCTCATCAATAGCTTTTCAAAAGCATTTATTTAGATGCTTTTCCCTTTTCAGCATTGCTGGCTGTACTGTATTTTAATTAACAGAAAGCATTTCTGAATTCACTCAACAGTTTTGAAGAAAAAAATGATAAAGTTCAGAAGTCAATAAACTTGCCAGTCCATCACAGATTCTTGCAATGGAGTTATTTGTGTTAGGAAAATTTGTGTGCTACTCATAAAGCATCTATTCAAATGTCTAGGTTTTTCCCATAATATTTCAATGAGTGAATACATGAAAGGAATGTTGGGTATTCCACACTTATTTGCATTTTCTAGTGCATTCCCATGAATATTTAATATATCTAGAAACATTTCTTGAACAGCACTGTTTCATCAATCTGGGAGAAATTTACAGTTTCTTTCAGAAAGTGCTTTAAGTATTTTAGGTGATAAAATTGAAACGTTTGAACAGTTTCATTTCAATTGCTGGATAAATAAAGTATATTGCTTGGAATTAAGTTAAAAAATCAATAGCTTCAAAACATTACTAAAGGGCAATAAAAGTTAATGAGTAGGCAAATACATTTTTTTTTGAGATTTAACTTTTTCAGTCATTATTTTAAATCAAGAATCAGTCAAAGGCATTAATAAAATCAAAGCTGTTCTTCCCTTTAGAACAGGAAGCAGTGATTAAACAGAGCATGGAAAGCATCGGTGTGACAGACAGGGACAATCCTGCACCCCTACCGGTGAGTAGTGAGTTTACAAAATCAAACATCGTGATTATTCAACAAAGTTGAGAATCAAAACCCACAAACAGTTTTTGTAGCTTACTAGCCATATTAAAACGATTCTTCAACACTTATTTTTGGAAAATGTACTTACAGATCTAAGTTTTTTTACAGTATCTTCCAATACTATTATGTTATTTTGCTGGCAACTGAGTTCAATCTAAAAATCAAGCAAAGCAGTATATGTTACTTATATTAAAGACGCTTAAACTGATTTAACTGGAAAGACAGCATATATTAAAAAAAAAAAGCACTTAAAAACATGAAGGTAGTGAATGTTCTGAAGAAGCAAATAACCTTCCCATTTTGTTTACCTGCTTTTAGTAGTAAAAGAACCTACAATGAAACAGAGTGTTCCTTGAAATTGCCGGATATTTTGCATGAAAAACTGATTATATTTTACCAAACACTGCCCACAAACTGGAACAATATATTAGCACTAATTTTTTATTAAATTTAATACACTTAATAGATGGGCTTTTAATTGAATTTAATATTATAATTCCAAAGATAATAATGGAAGAAGTAATAAATCAGTGACTGAAATAAAAGTTTTCCCGAATTACCCCATTCAGAATATACTGCTTTCTCCTCTGAATTCCTAAATAGCTTTTTTTCAATCCAACCTAGAAAACATGCTTCAAATCAGTTTTGGGATATTGAACATCCCATCTGAAAGTGTATCTACTTGCAGTCCTATATTTAGTTTATGACTACACTATAAATTCCTAAACAAATGAACATAATTCAAAGCATTTGGCTCTCTGCTACAAATTGGCATATTAATAATATCTTTCAAATTCATCAATAATATACTCATTATTTTAAAATAAAATATGTCCTGAGATTGTCTGCCAGCTTAGATCTGAATTTCCAGGTATTACTGTTCCCCATTTATTTTTTTAGGCCAAGGTTCTATTCTAAGAATTCTCCATAATGGCATTTAAATTCATCAAGTATTAAGGGGTTAATTCTGAACAGATAATATTCAATGTTTTAACTATGTAGACTCTAAAAAGTCATGAGTCTATTCTGAATAACGCATGAATATCCCCATATTAAATTAAGAATAAAGATTCACACTATAAAACAAATATCCAGTATGATATAGTCTCAAAAAAAAGTGCACATACACAACCTAGATACAGACAAAACAGCAAATAAACAGAAGCTAGATTATGCCTAGGTATCAAGGTGTGATTACAATAGATGTTATTTTTTTCGTTGTAATTTTCTATATGGCCTGGAATTTCTATAACGAATGTATTGTTTTTATAATAATAAGCATAACGCTAATTTTACTCTGAAAAACAAATTCAAAACTGGCCCACTTTTCCATCTGTGTGACAACTGTTTCATGAACACACAGTGGTCACACATCTTTCTGTGGCTGGTGATTTCTTTGTATCCACCAAAGGACTTGGTCCCCTTTTGTCCCATCTTATTTAGGTTGTCACGTACTTCCCTGCATCTATAATGCAATTTCCATTCTAATATGGCTGCTGCCCACCTCTTCAAATTGCCCTAATTCTTGAATACACCCAACATTCCACATTCTATTTGGACATCTATTTCTTACAAGTATTTTTTTCTAAGCCAGGCAGAATTCCCATTTTCAATTTTTGTTATTTTCAGTTTTCCATTCCTGACATCCACCCTTTCAATAGCAAAGACATAGTACTTCATCCTGACATAGCACTAATTCTCTCTTTAGAAGACAGACCTCAATAAATCTTTACAACTGATGAGCTCATTGAAATTCAGCTACTTCTGCTTCCCTTAGTCTGGGAACAAGTGCAGTCATCTTTAATTTAAAAAGGAAAATAAGATTAAGAAAACTCTCTCTAATATGGTAATTTTTACAATTAAGACAAAAGCTAAACTCAACTTGTTATTAAACAGTGAATAAAGGATAAGTATTCTTAGAGAAAGTAAGAATACAAAATAATTACCAACAAAATTTATATCATATCTAAGCTGCTTTGAAAGATTCTTCAAATTTTTTTCTTCAAATTTTTAGTAACAACCATTGAAGAAAGATAAATAATTCACAAGTTAAAAATAAACTCAAGCACACTTCAGGCAATACTGCTGGAGAAAATCTTCTACCTAAAGTAGAAAGCCTCATGCATTTAAAGTTTCCATTATTTGACTTTTTTTAGTGATTTAGATTTATTCATCCTTTAGGTAGTCTAATAAGTGGGGTTATTGTATGAAAGCACAAATGTTTTACAGTTCATCATGTAGGCTCTTATATTTCAACTTACTGTAACAAGCAATAACTTTATTAGCCTGATCATTTATTGCATTAAATATTTTATCATATATCACAAACTTAGTATTTTGATGTATTTTTCTAAGACACAGAATCAGAAAGAACAGCATACATCCACTAGTTCACTTCCCAAATTCCTATAACAGCCCAGCTAGGACTGAAGTTAAGATCTGAGACCTTGATCCAGGTCTTGCTTTTGGGCAGCAGATCTGCCACTAAGTCCTTATCCTTGCTGCCCAGGGTCCGCATTAGCTGAAGCCAGGAGCCAGAACTAGAAATCAAACACAGGTACTCTGATTATAGCATGCAGGCATCCTAAAACGTATCTTAACTGCTAGGTCAAGCACCTGCTCCTGCCACAGAAGTCTTGGTTCATTATGCCACAGTGCCAGTATCCAATATGAGAACCAGTTAAAATTCCTATTCTACTTCTAATCCAGCTCTCTGCCAATGTGCCTGGGAAAGCAGTGGATGAAGGCCCAAACACCAGGTAGTCGACCCAGACCAAGCTCCTGGCTCCTGGCTTCAGACTGGCTCACTTTGATCGTTATAGCCATTTAAGAAGTAAACCAGCAGATGGAAGATCCCTCTGTCTCTCCTTTGTAACCCTGCCTTTCAAATAAAAATCATTAAATATGTTAACGGATGTTTAAGAAGTAACAGATGAGGTGGGTATTGTGGAACCCACTGCTTGGGTTGGACCACTGCTTGGACTGCCCACATCCCATATTGTCAGTTCAAATCCCAGCACTTCTACTTCCAATCCGGCATCCTGCTAATACTTCCTGAGGGGCAGCAACAGAACAGAAGAAAATATTTACAAGTACCAGTTGCTTGGCTGAAAAAGAGCTAATATTTACAAAATATCAGAAAGTCAAAAAAAACTCACCAAGAAAAAATAAGCGAGCCAGTTAAGAAATTGGCAAAAGAATTGACTAGTTGGTTCTCAAAAGAAGAAATTCAACTGGCCAATAAACATGAAAAAAAATGCTCAGTATCACAAGGCATCAATAAAGTGCAAATCAAACTACACAGCACTGACACCTCACCCCTTTTAAAATGGCAACTACCAAAGGCAAAGTAATAAATTCTGTGGAGGATGTAGACAGAGAGGAACTTGCACTGTTGGGAATCTGTTAGGACATCCACAACAGAAAACAGAACAGATTTTAAAACAATTAGAAATAAGGAACTGGCATGGTGGTACAGCAAGCTAATGTTTTGCTTGTGGTGCCAGCATCCCATAAGGGATTTTTGTTCTGGCTGCTCCACTTTTGATCCAGCTCCCTGCTAATACCCTGGGAAAGCAGTGGAGGATGGCCCAGGTCAGCTTATGGCCCTTGTACCCACATAGGAGACCCAGAAAAAGCTCTTAGTTCACAAGCTCCGAACTGGCCAACCTCTGGCCATAGCAGTTTTGGGGGAGTGAACTAGTGGCTAGAAGATCTTTCTCTCTGTTTTTCACCCCATTCTGTGTGTAATTTTGACTTTTAAGTAAAATAAATCAATCTTTACAAATTAAAAAAAAACCTACAAACAGAAATGCCATATTATTCAGCAATCCCACTGCTGGGCATATACCCAAAAGACAAAAAAAATCATATCAAAAAGACAACCACAATGTCTATAAAAATCTCTCTTTATAATAATTTGAAACAGATGAATAAAGAAAATGCAATATAAATATACAATGAAATACTTTTCAGACATTGAAAAAAAGATTGAAATCCTATAATTTGCAGCAAAATGGAAGAAACTGGAGGATATCACATTAAGGAAAATATATGGGACACAGAAACACCACACACACATTCTCCCTCCTTTACGGGAGCAAAATAAGCAGAAAAACACCACAAAACTTCAATGTGAACATAGAATGGTGACTAATAAGAGGCTGATGGTGGCAGTGGTGGAAAATGGGGAGCGATACAGAAGAAATCTCAGTCACAAAAACAAGTCATACTTAGATCAAACAAATCAAAGGAATCCCAAGCGGTGTATGTTAGAAAGAATTCAGCATAAACAAGGCTATATTATACGAACAAATAGAAGAAATGAGCTCCAACCTTCTAAATCATAAATTAATGTCAAAGACAGCCACAGCATGGGATCACAGGAGGTAGAGAGTGGTGAGGCAGGGACTAGGGCTACAGAGTCCGTGGTGGAAGCTTAACACAAGAGTCCCGGCCTGAAACTTACTGGAAGGAGTGGCACAAGTGACTACAAATGAAGAACCAGACACCATACTCGATCAATTAAATCCATTAAATCAAGTAATTAAATTTATTAGATAGAATGAATGAACTGAACAGCTCTTCCCTAAAGAGAGGAATCTGCTAATCAGAAGTTCTATCATCAAGAGCAAAAGAAGAGACATAGGCAAAATGAATATTACTGAGGACTCCCCTGCAAAGGAGCAAAACTTTGGCCAACCTCAGAGTTAACTGAGGAATACATCAAGGAAATGGAGGATAAAAACCTTTAAAAATTTGTTATAAATATTCTTACCAACAACAAGAAGCACATGCAAGAATTTAAGGACTATGTCACACAGGAAACAGCAACACACATAATCATGGCAACAATAATCAAGCTGTATTATTAAAAATGAGGGACACAATGGAGCAAATTAAAAATTCAATGGAAAGCCTCAACAACAGAACGAATGAGGCACAAGAAAGAATCTCAGAATTGGAAGACATTTCTTGTGACAACAGTGAAACAATCAAAAAGCTGGAAGTGGAGCTGGATCAAGCTAAAAATCCTATTCAACAGTTAAGAGATACTATCAGAAGGCCAAACAAAGAGTTATGGGAGTTCCAGGAGGCACAGAAAGAGAAACTGGGTTTAAAGATGCATTCAATGAAATAATAAAGGGAAACTTCCCTAATTTGGAGCAAAAATTGGGAAACAAAATAAGGAGGGGCACAGAACTCCCAACAGAGTTCACCAAAAGCAATCTTCATCACAACACATGATATTCAAGCTTTCTTTAGTCAAACATAAGGAAAACATCTTTAAACGTGTGCATGAAAACAATCAGTTGACACAAAGAGGAATGGCAATCAGACTCACAGCTGACCTGTCAGAGGAAACTCTGGAGCGACCACATTCTATAAGAAAAAATTGTTGGCTCAGAATAATGTACACAGCAAAGGTTTCCTTTGTCTTTGAAAATGAAAGAAAATTCTTCCACAGTAAAGAAAAGCTCAAAGAATAGGCCTCGTCCAGACCTGCCCTATAAATGATAAAGGTGTTCTCTTGACAGAGAAAAGGAATAGCACCCACCAAAACCAAAAGCAAATGTGGCAAACATCCAAGTAAAATGACAGTAGAAAACTAAAACAATGAAAAATCCAAGGCTAAATGACAAGACAAAACTACCAACTATCCATGTTAACCCTGAATATAAATGGCTGAAACTCATCAATCAAACATCATAGATCAATGGGACTGGATCAAAAAATAAAACCCATCTATCTGTTGCCTATAGGAGATAGAACTCAACAACAAAGAGCAGCAGAAACTAAATCTCATGGACTTTGATGTTTTAGCTTTTATTCTCATTTCTTCAAAAGTTTTGTTTCTCAGATTCTACACTGACTCATAGATCATTCAGCAGCATCATTTTCTTCAAGAAGGTTCTTGATTTTTTCTCATTTCTTCAGCAACTCATTAATCATTCAGTAGCATGTTATTTAACTTTGCAGCATTGAAAATTCAATTTTGTTGTTGAATTTTGTTTTGTGGCTTTTCATTTAAGCAGATGTATAATAATTGTGTAATGGAGATTATCATATCTAGTATGTATTATGTGAGGATACAATGCAGTATGCATCTCTACTTCCAGATCAAATATGGACTCCCAATGAAACTATTAAATGTATTTTGACAATAGGATGCTGGTCTCTCTGCCATTATCCATATCTACAATGTCAGCATACACTGATATAGAAGAATGATGGACTTATGACTGTTTATGAAGGACTATACTACTGTTATGACATGAGGGAAATCAGCCAGAGAGGGTAGGGGATTTGGGGAGAAGATAAGGGAAATCCTAGAGCCTATGGAACTGCATTATAAAATAATGAAAAATGAATAAAAAAGAATTAGATCTATGAATCATATTAAATTTGTTCTTCTTTAAATAAAAATGTAAATAGGAAAAGAAAGAAAAGGCAGGAAGAGAGAGACAAACATTTTCCATTTGATAGTTCACTTTCCAAAAGGTCAAAACATATTTGTATCCCACATTGGTATCAGAAGCCCAGAAATTCAGGCAATCATCTACTAATTTCCCAGACCTGTTAGTGGATCAGAGGGGAAGAGCTAGGATTCCAGAATAAAATGCTAGTGTTGTAAGTGGTGGCTTAATCCACTACGTAACAACACCAGCCTTAAAACCATGTTGTAATTGGTTTGAATTTGCAGTTTCTAGGTTTTGTGGCAGACTACTAAAAATCAAGAAAAAAATTTTTATCGAGATATAAAAGCAAAGAAACTAAGAGACTGTGTTATTGGTATTGAAAAGACAAAATGGATAAACAAAACCAAAATGAATAAATGAAACCAAAATGGATAAACGAAACTTAACAGTCCACAAATGCACCTGTTTAAATGCTAGTTCAAATCACTGTGGGAAGACCAATTAATTCTACCTCACACTGGAACAAAACGAAATGCCCAAAGTATTAAAAATTAAAAGGGCCAGGCATTCAGCAAAGTGTTAATTTGCTGCATGCGAAATCTGCATTCTACGTTGGAGTTTGAGTCTGAGTTCCGACACTTCTACAGATGAAGATCTATCTCCTCTGTATCTCTGTATTTCCGTCCTATCAAATACATAAAAAACAGTAAGAGTTAAGGAACTTTTTTTTAGTTACTGGGGTGATGAAGCCTTCCTAAGTAGACATGAAAACTCAGAGTAAGCAAATGACTGGCAAATTTTACTACATAGAAATTTCAAATCTTGGTGTAACATGGGTATATAATACACATTTATATTATATGTATATTTCCTACATATATGGAATAAACTGTTGTATGTAAAAACAAAATGGAAATAAATGCATTTATTTTGCATGTAAATATCACTTGAGACGTGACAGAGGAATTCTGCACATATTTTATTAAAGTTCATTTTTGAGCACCAGTGCAAATAAATCCACAATTGGCATCACCTACATCCTATCTGGGTGCCTTTTTGATCCCTGCTCCACTCCCTATCCAGCTCCCTGTTAATGCACTTGGGAAAGCAGAGGACCCCTGCACCTACATGGGAGATCTGAATGAAGTTCCTGGCTCCTGGATTCAGCCTGGCTGAGCCCTGGCTATTGCAGTCATTTGGAAAGTAAACCAGATTTTACAATATTTTTCTGTTTTTCCCTCTGTCTTTCAAAGAAGTAAGCAAATAAATCTCTTTTTCAAAAATTTTATAATGTTTACATAGTTGATCAGGGTGGGAAGGGTCGAGGTTAGGGGAAAGTGGTGAGATCATTGTTTCCACATTGTCTTTATTCTTCTTCCTATATCTGGGAGAAGGGAGGAGATATGAAAGAAGCCGCATCCAACCTCCCAACCACCGCAGTACCCAGGGATGGGGAACAACAACCCAACATCATCCCGGGGTCCCTGGTGTGGAACATGCTCCGAGGGTTCCGCTCAACTGGTTTCAATAGTTCAATAGTTTTGAAATGCTGTTTATCTTGCCAATCCAAGGATGAGGAATTCCAAGGTCCCTTGGCTGACACAGTCCACCTTAGAGTCTCCATTCATCCAGATATATGCTGTCAATGTTTGGCTGGGGTAGCTGACCAACTTGTTCTGCCCGCCTTCTGTCATGCTACTAGATGTCCTCTACAGGCTCCAAGGGATTGCCATATCCTCCATGTGCAACTAGGTGTGCTGTCCACTACTCCATCCAACCACTGAGGAGACCCAGTTCTGACACACAAACTCCATCGTCAGATCACAGATCCTGCAATTATCTCCAAGGTGGGAGTTCTGAGTCCAGCGGTTCAGGTGAGGGCATCCCCAAAGAAACCTTCTCTGAGTGATCCCAGAACTGACAAGGTCCAGCTCTGTCTATTCCCCACATCAGTCTATGTGCACACTAGTAGCCACAATGGCTGGGTCAGTTCTGTCTCCAGCCCCATCTCTTACATAAACCAGTGGATGCTATGGCCCAGCCCAATCCTGCCCACAACACACTTGGCCCTCAGGTACATCAGTGAGAACTGCAGCCTAGTTGGAGCAATCCCATAACTCCCATTAGGCCCACCCTCAGTCCTGGTTCCTGTGATTGCCAGTATGTACAGCAGACTGTTCCAATCTGTTCCACATTCCATTCAGCTGTCATACAGGCCAGTAGGTGTTAAAACGCAGCTCAACCCAACCAACCCTACTATCCAGCCCATACTCATGTCAGCAGCTGCCACCGCCTGTCTAGCCTATCACACTTTCACCCCTCTGGTTCTCACACTCACCAGTGGAAGTTGCAGCCCATTGGAGAGGTGCCCACTGTTTCCCTACCAGGCCCACTCCCAGTCTCAGATCTTGCACTCTTCAGGTGGATCTGCAGTCAAAATTGACAGGATTTGTCCCCAGTCAGGAGACTTGCCAGCTGATGCTGCAACAAAGCCCAACCAGCCTGCACTTACTCTAGCTCATGCGTGCACCAGTGGGAATTGTTGGTTAGCCCAGCCTGACTCTCAACCAACCCAGCTCACATATAGGCCAACAGATATTGTAGCACTACCCAGAATGGTATGCACCCATCCCAGTTCTCACACTCACCAGTGCGAGCAGTGGCCCAGCAGGGGAGCCTCCCTGTAGACCCCTACCAGGTCCACAACCCACTGCCTGAGTCTCGTGTGTGAGTGAGTGCTGTGGTGCAGTCTAAAAGCATGCCCTGCCTCACCTCAGCATCTACCAGTGGGTGTTGCAGCCTAACCCAGCCCAGCCAGCCCCCAGTCGCAGCCTTAATGTGAACTGGCTGGTACTGCAGCACGATGCAGCCTGTCCTGCATCCCATCCTGGTTCTAGGTACTCATGAGTGTTGTCTGTGAGTTCCATGGTCACGCCTAGCTCTGCCCATCACATCCCCCAGCTCTGTTTTTTTTTAAAGATTTATTTATTTTCATTACAAAGACGGATATACACAGAGGAGGAGAGACACAGAGGAAGATCTTTCGTCCGATGATTCACTCCCCAAGTGAGCTGCAACAGCCGGTGCGCGCCGATCTGAAGCCGGGAACCTGGAACCTCTTCCAGGTCTCCCACGTGGGTGCAGGGTCCCAAAGCTTTGGGCCGTCCTCGACTTCTTTCCCAGGCCACAAGCAGGGAGCTGGACGAGAAGTGGAGCTGCCGGGATTAGAACCGGCGCCCATATGGGATCCCGGCGCATTTAAGGCGAGGACTTTCACCACTAGGCCACGCCGCTGGGCCCTTCCCCCAGCTCTTAAGCTAATCATAGCAGTGAGATCACATATCCCCCACAGAATCTGCCCCCAGACCTGGTTCTCTTGTGTGACGGTTAGTGTCATGGCCCAGTCTAATGTGACCTATTCCCTGTTCTGACACTCACTGGCAGGTACTGTGATCTAGCCCTGAGAAGCAGGAGCCTGCCCTAGCTTTAGTGTGCACCAGTGAGTAGTGGTCAGTTGTGGTCCATGCTTACTAACTCAGGTCTTCCAAATGGGCTGGTGCATCAGTATAGAGATCCTCTGGCCTCTCCCCTCTAAACCTCCCGGTCTCTGCCTCCTCGCTTACCTGTAAGTACAGCGGCCTTGTCTATGGAAGTCCCTCAGAAGTCATTCCTCACCTGCAACACACCCCCAGAGCGGTCCTCCCTCACCCTCATCACCCTGTCCCTCTCCCTGATCAATCCACAGTCCCTGTACATAGGAGCATATAGGTTCCCCAGCCCAACCTTCTGGTTTGTGCCACATGTGCTGGCTTGGGACTACATCCCTCCACACACCCAATATCCAGACCTATTCAAAGATCCCCAAGCTTGGTCACCAGCACACCAGGCAGCATGCTAACCTGAGTTTTTCCACTTCCCACCCGGATGCTACCCAGGACCAAACACCTGAGGAAATCTCCGGGCTCACACTGCCTGCCTAGACGTGAGTCCCTAAGTCTCTGCACACCCTGACGGCACTATCCCTGGATCCCTGCAAGCCCCAACCCTCATACCCCATGAGCCAACCACCCTCCAGCTGACACCAGCACTCTTAAAAAATATTTTCATCTACCTGAAAGGAACAGAACAAGAGAGAGAACAAGAGTTAGAGAAAAAGTACAAGAAAAATATTTTCCAGCCACTGGTTCACCTCCCAGATGCCCACAACAGGCAGGGCTGGATAAGGCTGAAGCCAGAAGCCTGGATCTTATTCAGGTCTACTATATGAGTGGCTTGATTCATCATTTGCTTCCTTTCACGACTGGATGAGCAGGAAATCAAACTGGAATCAGATGAACCAGGGCTCTGACAGGGAATATGTGTCCCCCAAGTGGCAAACCAATCACTGCGGCAGACTCTTGCTTCAAGTAAGGAAGCTGAGTGGCCATGAACCAAGGCTCTGAGCCTTGGGAAATCTTTTGACACAAATGCTTAAAAGAAAGAAAAATATGATAAATACCATAATTCAATCCTTCGAAAATCTGAAAAACTTCCAGATTATATAAAAACAACTTTTTCCATTGTATTTAATAATTACATGACATTTAAAGCAGAATTAAAACCACAATCATAAATCTAGTACCTTTGCTTCTTCAAGTTCCTTGTCGGCAATATCCACCACAAAATTTTTCTCTTTTTCTAGTTGCTCTGCTAGTTGGTCAATTTTAATCAATTCTTTACAAAGGTGCTCATTGTGGTTGGTTAAGTCGTCTACTTGACTGCTTACCACCTTCTTACTATCCAAGAGTTTCCTAACATATTCTTCCAAGTCATGATTTTTCTGTTTGAGATCTTCAATCTGTTGTAATAAGAAAGAAAATAATCACATTAAAAGAATCCCTTTGTTTCCTTTTGATGAGAGCAACTAGGTCACTGGAGTCAGGAAGACTTGCTTCTCTGACAAGCACACTTAACCACACACCCTATGTACATTCTCAATTTTGTAGCATATCAACATATTTTTAAATGCATTTTAAATTTTGATGTTTTTATCTTTCAATGTAATTTATGATTTTTATAAACATAAGTTACTATTGATTTCTAACCAAACTATTAGAAAAATGACCAAAGATTTTTATCTTAAATTAAATAATCTTGGTCTTAAATTTTAATAACTCACTAAGAGTTCCTTAAGATTTAATTTCTAATTGTAGTTATCAAAATGTTAATTCTTTAGAAAAGTCCATTTGAACATATTAGTAACTTACTTGACTAAGCTAAATACCAAATCAATCAAGTATTTGCTGACTAATGTGGAAGACCACAGCTTTCCTTCCCAGCCCACTATCAAACCATCAACGGATGAAGAAAGGGGCCTTTTCTATCACGAAGGTATTCAAATGCCTTTAAAGGAAAAAAAACACATTAGACCTACAAAGTAATCATTACATCAAGAACTACATTAAATTTCAAAGTTAGCTTTGGTAGCTGCTCTCAGAGAATTTGTTTTCTTGAGGAAAATCTAATGTAACATATTAAGTATGATCACAGAAATAGCTATGAGGGTGAGTGGTAGCACAAATATTTTTCCACAGTATTTTTCATTGTACAGTTAGCAAAGTTTTAAGTACTCTTTAGTACCTTGAAGAAGATAGCAAAGAAAGTCTCCGTCTTGAAGTATCACAAATGCCTAAATCCCTGATCTCAGTTCTAACAATGTTCTTGTCCTTTTCAAATAATCATAAACATATCTTCCTCCAAACCACCAAAATCAATGTTTTCTTCAAAAATATAAAATTTATTCATAATTTGGTAGTATATCAAGAATATTCTAAGTAAAGGTCATAAATTTCTTTTAACTAAATACACTAAAATGCAATTTTTCATGAAAAATAAACACACACCAAGAAGCCTGGTAGAAGTAATTTAATTCAATTCTTTCTTCAGCATTTTGTATGGCACGCTAACTTACCAATTTAGAGGTAAGAATTATCAAAACTACAAAATGAGGAATTTGAACACATTTTTAAAAAGAAAAAGGGAGTCTACAAATGTGCTATTTCATTGGTAGAGTCTTTTACCAAAACTATCTTGAATTGCAGGAATACTTCAACTCACTTGTCTTTTGGTCTCCTCTCATACAGGGCTGAAAAAGCTTCTAAAATTTGAGGTCACTCCTTTTTAATGTCATAGTTTACTATCATTCTAAGAATAAGATTTTCTTTTTTATTTTTTTTAAAGATTTACTTATTTTTTACTGGAAAGGCAGATTTATAGAAAGGAGGAGAAACAGAAAGATCTTCCGTCCACTGATTCACTCCCCAAGTGGTTGCAATGGCCAGAGCTGAGCTGATCTAAAGCCAAGAACTTTTGGGTCTCCCACACAGATACAGGGTCCCAAGGCTTTGGGCCATCCTTGACTGCTTTCCCAGGTCACAAGCTGGGAGCCGGATGGGAAGTGGAGCAGCCAGGACACAAACTGGCATCCATGTGGGATATTGACACAAACAAGGATTTAGCCACTGAGCCATCATGCCAGCCCAAGAATAAGATCTTTAAAATGTTATCTGTGACCCCAGCCCGATTAGCCTGTCCAGACTAACTTCTCACCATTCCAATTATTTATCTAACCTCCAGTCACACTATGGAAAACAAGTTAAACTCATTTATAAACTTATTTTGGGGAAATTATTTAAGTGTTGCAGATTGTATATCCAGAACTCTCTTTATCAGACTCCTCGTGGAAAAAAAATTAATTCAGACGTCAGTTTCGGAAAAATACTTATTTTGGTTGGTTTGTTGGTTTGTATTTAAATGTTTATGTATTTTAATCCACTTGAAAAGCGAGAGAAAGATATGTTCCATCTGCTGGTTCATTCCCTAAATATCTACAACAGCCAGGGTTGGATAGTCAAAGCCAGGAGTCAGAACTCCATCTGGGTCTCACACTTGGATAGCAGGGACCCAAGAACCTGAACTGTCCCCTGCTGACTCCTAGGACACAGACACAGGAAGCTGAACCAGAAGCACAGGGATCTGAGCCAACACGAGAGTCAGACATCCCAAAACATAAACTTAACCCACTGCACCATAACCACCTCTCTAAAAATACTTCCTTTACATATCCGTATTTCACCCTAATGAGTATCAACTGCCTGATATATCCTTTTTGCCTCTGTTTCCAATTCGTTAAAAGCTGAATCTGCAGCCCAACACTAGTAACTTGTTCAGCAACTGTGTGCAATGATCTGTTACTCTCATCCCATGGTTTCACTAAGTCTCTCTGTTTTCCCCTAGCCTAACAAACGACAGGTTGCAGCATGAAAAAAATAAATTACAATTTATCTATGTACTTTTTTTGTTTTGGTTTTTAGTTTCTAACATGTCACGATTCTCAGCAAAGAAAGACACTAATAATGTTTGTTAATATACTACTATACCAAGAAAGGTTAAGCACTTCTCCTATTCACACAAGAGGTCTTCAAAGAGTTCATGGACAACGCATATTATGAAAAACTATGCACAGATTTTAAAACTTTATACACAAAAATAAAATAATTTTTAATCCCATGTTCCATAAGCTTTTTGAAGCACCCTCGTACATGCTACCATAGCTTGTTACATAGATTAATCCCGGCATATTGTGTAAGACGGCATTAAAATCAATTTTGTTCAGGGGCCAGTGTGGTGTGGTGTACTGTAGGTTAAACCATGACTAGCAACTTCATCAGCCATATCAGAAGGCCAGTTCTAGTCCTAGTTATTCTGCTTGATCAAGTTCATTGCTAATGTACTGGAAGAGAAGTGTTTAGGCCTCTGCCACCCATGTGGGAGATTAAAATGGAGATCCTTGCTCTAGCTTCTGCAGGGTGCATATCTAGATTTTGCTACCATTTAGGAAGCAAACCAGAGGATGGAAGATCACTATCTCTCCCCATCACTCTGCCTTTCAAATGAATGAATGCATGAATTAAATTTTAAATCATTTGTTCATTTCCCTATCCCTGCAATAAATTCTAAGCAACTTAAGGAATCAAACCTCTCATCTATCAATGTCTAAAATCTAAATCCTTTATTACACATCTTGCACATAATTATTGTTACATAAACAAATAATGAATCAGTAAATCAACACTCCCTTCACCTCTGACATCAAATTCACCTTTACTCAGCTCCAAGCAATTTATACAAAGTTGTCTACAAAAACAGAATGTGGGCTTTGGATTTTAGTAAGTTGGACTTAAATTTTATTGCACATCTTTACCAGTTATGTGACCTTGGGCAATCTACTGTCTTTTGGATCCTTTGAGATTCATTTGACTTCAAAAAAGCCAATGAGAAACTATTGAGTCTCACTTGCTAAATGGAGAGAAAATTTCCAAAATCGTACAGATTATAAAAGCTCAAGTAAAATTTCTGGCAGGCAGTAAGTGCCCCAAAATAATGGTTTTTAAGATGTATTTATTTTTATTGGAAAGACAGATACACAGAGAGTACGAGAGACAGGAAGATCTTCTGTCTGCTGGTTCACTTCCCAAATGGGGCAATGGCTGGAGCTGAGCCAATCCGGAGCCAGGAGCCAGAAGCTTCCCCTGGGTCTCCAACGCAGGTGCAGGGTCCCAAAGCTTTGGGCTGTCGTCGACTGCTTTCCCAGGCCACAAGCAGGGAGCTGGATGGGAAGTGGGGCCACTGGGATTAGAACCGGCACCCATATGGGATCCAGGCGCATTCAAGTGTAGTTTAACCATTTTGGGGTCCCAAAAATGATTTTTTCAAAAAAAACTTTTTAATAAATTCTCAAATGCAAATGAATAATTGCACTTTAAATATAGCATAGCTATTGCACTATAATTGCAAAGTGTACATATTTTTCTATGCCATTTTCTCACCTATACAGATTGACCTACCAGCTAGAGAAACTGCTCCATCAACAAAGATCACTCTCTTACTACCCCTACAAATTATAGCCTCTACCTTCCCATTCTCAACTCTTAATAATCATGAATCTGTATAATTTTGTCACTTTGAGAATATGTAAATAAAATCCTACAGTATGAGGCCCTGCACAGTAGCCTAGTGGCTAAATCCTCGCCTTGCATGTGCCAGCATCCCACATGGCTGGTGATTCATGTCCCAGCTGCCTACTTCCCATCCAGCTCCCTGCTTGTAGCCTGGAAAGCAGTCAAGGATGCCCCAAAGCCTTGGGACCCTGTACCCATGTGAGAGGCCTGGAAGAAGTTCCTGGCTCCTGGCTCCTGGCTTCAGATCAGCTCAGCTCTGGCCATTGCTGCCACTTATGAAGTGAACCAGCAGATGAAGATCTTTCTGTCTCTCCTCTCTATAAATTTGACTTTCGAATAAAAAATAATAAATAAAAAGATAAATCCTATAGTATGAGACTGACTTTTTTTATTCAGCACAATGCCCTTGAGATCCAGGCTGTTACATAGACCAACAGTTCGTTCTGTCTTGCTGATATCCCCTTGGTATGGGTTACTGCAGTTCACTCATTCTCTGACATGGAAAACCCTTGGTTTTTCCTGTTTGGGATTATAACAAATTAAAACGCTGTATATGACTGTGCATAGATTACTTAATAGCTCCGACTAGTCTCAATTTCTCTGGAATAAACACCCAGGAGTGCTTAGGGTAAATCTGATTAGTTTTACCAAAACAACAGAGAAACTACTTTTCAGAGTGGCTTATTTAGTTTCCCATTCCCACCAGGAATGTATGGGAATTCCAGTTTCTTGTCTTCTTGCCAATATTTGGTACTGTTGTCAATTTTTATTTCAGTGATTCTTATTCAACTGTATTGCTATTTCATTGTGACCTTAATATGCATTTCCCTGATGCTTGCAGATCATATCTTTTATATTAAACATGCAGTCTTCTATACGACATCTTCTATGTGTCTTGCCATTTTTTTTTAGGATGTATTTATTTTTATTGGAAAGGAAGGTCAGATTTACAGAGAGAAGACAAGACAGAGAGAAAGAGCTTCCATCCATTGGTTCGCTCCCCAAATGACTGCAACCAGAGCTGAGCCAATTCGAAGCCAGCAGTCAGTAGCCTTTTCCAGGTCTTCCACATGGGTGCAGGGTCCCAAGGTTTTGGGTCATCCTCTACTGCTTTGCTAGGCCACAAACAAGGAGCTGGATTGAAAGTGGAGCAGCTGGGACACTAACTGGCACCCATATGGGATCCTGGTGCTGGCAAGGTGAAGATGAAGCCATTGAGCTGTTGCACCAGGCTCCATTGTTAATGTTTTCATTGGACTGCACTGTTCAATTTTGAAAGTCCTTCGTATAAAATAATGCAATTTTTTCAGCATATATGTGGTTTGTAGTTTGTCTTTTCATCACCTTATTAGGCATTTCTGCGAATCAACAGAAATGAATTCTGAAAATGTTTAAATTACCAATTTTTCCTTTTATGAATCATGCCTTTTGTATAAGACTTCTTCATGGTTGAGTTCTCTTCACAAAGTCTGTTGTCCTGAAAGTTTTCTCCATTGTTACCTTCAAAAGTGTACACAATTTGACAGAGGCATGATTTGTTAGTAGATGTTTACCTTTTAGCTGCTAAGATATCCAATTACTCCATTACCAGTTATTAAGAAGACCTCTTCCCCACCACCCCATGAGTTGTGTCTACTACTCGGGAGAAAAAAAGCATTTGGCCTTTGTATAGGACTCTGACTTCTCCAGTCTTAACTTCTGTAATTACATACAGTAAGTGCTGAGATCAGAAAGTTACTCTTTTCATTTTCTTCTTTTTCAAACTCTTTTTGCTGGAATTATGATGGATAACGTACCAAATCTCAAATCTATATGCTTTCTATGTTTTCTGTTTTCTCCAATTTATGACCATGATTCTTTCTTCTTTTGTGTTACTCTTCAGTGGTTTCAGCTTTCAGAGTATAAGCTTGTATCTGTTATATTTACAAGGTATTTCATGCTCTATTTCAATAGCCATAAACGCTGCTTATATAAAATTTTGATTGCATATGTATCTAAAAGAATACAATGTTTACCCAGTGATCTTATTCAACTCATTTGTAAACTAGTTTTTGTATTGAAGCTTTCACACAATTTTCTAGATCATGTCCTCTCCAAATGGACATTTTTATTGCTTCATTTTAAGTCAATGTGCCTTTCAATCTTTCAACTAAACTGTATTCACCATATCTGAAATTTTACAGCTCCTCTGTGTCAATCGGTGTCTTTCAATGGGTGCATTTAGATTATGTTTTATGGATTTATGTATGACAAAGCTTGATTTCCTTCTTTGTTCTGTTTTCTTCTGTCTTTTCCTGTCTTCTTGTAGTTTTTAGGAACAACTTTTAGAAATCCATTTCTCTTACGATTTTTTAAAATCACTTTCTGTATCTTTTGAAATGGCTTCCTGAAGTATTACTTTATACTATATATAACATATCACAACCTACATTTTACCAGTCCGTGATTATACTCCTTCCTTTCCCTATGTCTCTTCACTGTCCATTAATAATCATCTTAAATATGTTCTCCATATATTAAGAATCACATTTAATAAACAGGTTGCATTTATTCATATTCTTTTCTCTACATCATATATGTCATCTTTTTTCCTTATTAAATACTATTTCAGAGATTCTTTCATTTATCAATTCCTTTCCGGTCAAAAAAAAATTTCCTTATTTTTCTTTTAGGGCCTGTTAGCAACAAATTCTGTTTTTCTGATTTCACAACATTATGATCTTCTTTCCATTCCTCAAAGATACTTTTTTCTGATATAAAATAAACTTGATAGTTCTTTCTTCAAAAAAAAAAACCACATTTTTTGAAAAGCAGATTTTTAAAAAATTATTATTATTTATTATTTAACTTCATTAATTATATTGTATTATGTGACACAGTTACATAGATACTTGGGTTCTCCCCACCCCTCCCCAAACCCTCCCACCATGGTGGATTCTTCCACCTTGTTGCATAACCACAGCTCAAGTTCAGTTGAGATTCCCCCATTGCAAGCGTATACCAAACATAGAGTCCAGCATCTTATTGTCCAGTCAAGTTCAACGGCTTCTTAGGTATACCCTCTCTGGTCTGAAGACAGAGCCAGCAGAGTATCATAGGAGAGGAGAAACAGAGACTTTAATGGTTCACTCCCTAAATCCCAAATGGCCACAATGGCCAGAGCTGAGCCAATCCAAAGCCAAGAGCCAAAAGCTTGTTCTGGATCTCCCACCTGAGTGTAGAAGCCATCCTTTGCTGCTTCCCCAGGCCATGAGCAGGGAACTGGATCACAAGTGGAGCAGTCAGGACACAGAACAACACCCAAATGGGATGCCGGCACTTGAAGGTGGAGGATTAACCTGTGAGCCACTGCACCAAACCCGACAGATATTTTTTTTTTCTTAACACATAAAAATTGTTGTTTTTAAAAGAGGTGCTCACAAGTAATGCATCCTCTCTGGATGCTTTCAGGGTTTATGTCTTCAAGTTTTCAGAAGTGTGATTATAAAGTGTCAGTGTGTATTCCTTTGGGCAACTGCTGTCAGATGTTTATTCACTTTCATCTGTTTTTTTCTTTTGTGTGAAGCTTGCAGAAACCGTGGTCCTCATTTCTTCAAATACTTTTTTATAGATCACTCGATTGCTTCTCTTTCTGGAATTCCAGGGATTCAAATGCCAGTTGTTGCTGTTGTTTCTTTTTCTCTCTTTTATTTGAAAGGCAGGACAACAGAGACTGAGGGATCAACCTTGCATACCCTGGTTTACTCCCCCAGTAGTAACAATGGCCAGGGCTGGGACAGGAATTCCCTGGGGTCTCCCATGGGAGGGGCAGGGGCCCAACAATATTTGGGCCACCTTTTGATGCTTTCCAGCCAGGTGCATTAGCAGGCGGCTGTATAAGAAGTGGAGCAGCCAGGACAGAACATGATGGCCTAGTGGCTAAATCCTCACCTTGCATGCACTGGGATCCCATATGGGCACCGGCTCACATCTGGCACTCCACTTGCCATCAGATTCTCTGCTTGTGGCCTGAGAGGGCAGTGGAGGACAGCCCAAAGCCTTGGGACCCTGAGCCAGTGCAGGAGACCCAAAGGAAGCCCCCGGTTTTGGATTGGCTCAGCCCCGGCTGTTTTGGCCACTTGAGGAAACCAGCATATCGAAGATCCTTCTCTCTTCCTCCTCTCCGTAAAAAGGGGAGCCGCCAGACCCTAATAGGCACCCCAATACCAACTCCAATGTTGCAAGCAGGAGCTTAATCAACTGTGCCACAATACTGTCCCCCCTCCCCTGTACCAGTTCTGTTATACTTCCTACTGTCCCTGAGGCTCTAGTCACTTTTTTCAACCTATTTTCTGTTGTCCAGATTAACTAACTTCTGTTTCCTATTCTAACGTTCACAGATTCACTCCCCTCTGCTCTCCATTCTTTTTTTTATATTATTTGAAGATTCATTTTTATTTGAAAGGCAGAGATACAGAAAGAAGCAGAGACAGAGGAAAAAATCTTCCATCCACTGGTTCATTCCTCAAATGGCTGCAACAGTTGGAGAAGAACTGATCCAAAGCCAGGAGCCAGCACCTTCTTCCAGGTTTCCCATGTGGGTGCAGAGTCCCAAGGCCTTGGACCATGCCCAACTGCTCACACACCATTAAGCAGGGAGCTGGATCAGAAGTGGAGCAGCTGGGACATGAACTGGATCCATAAGGGATGCTGCTGCTTGAAGGTGGGTTAGACTGTTGGCATTGGCCCCTCCAATCTTTTGTTTCAGAATATTTAAGGCTTTGTCTCTGTAAACACTTTTTGTAAGAAAAGTTATCTTCTTAACTATCATTAAGTGTACAATTCTTTGACATTAAGTATATTCAATGTATACAACAATCGCCATTGTCTGTTTCCAGAATTTTCATGATCCCCCTCTAAAAACTCTTTACTCAAGAAACAGCAACTTGGTGTGAGTTTCCCTAAGTGTAATAAAACAGGATTTTGTGTATGTGTGTGTCTGGCTTATCTTATTTTGTATAATGTTTTCAAGGTTCATTTATGTGAGACCACATCTTAAAGCTTGGTAGTACTGCACTGTAGTGCATATCACGTTATCACATTGTGTTATTCATTCATATACTGATGGACACGAGTTGGCTTCACCTTTGGCTATTGTAAACGTTGCTATCAGTATCTGTGCACATGTTCAAGTCTCTGCTTCAATTCTCCAGGGAGGATCCAGGAGTGAAACAACTGCATCATATGGTTACCTGATCTGTAACATTTTAAAGAAACATCAAAATGGCTGTAGCACCTTACATTCCCCTGAGCAACACTGAAGTGTTCCAGTTTCTTCACATCTCCTACTCCCTACTCATTTTTTTTTTTTACACTGATAGCCAAGCCATACTAACGGGCATGAAGTGGTATATTATAGTAGTTACAATTCACATTTCCTTAATGGGTGGTGATGTTGAGTATCTTTTCACATAGTTGATGGTCATTTGTAAATCTTCTTAAAGAAATGGTCTATTCAAGTTTCTGTCCAATTTCAAATTGGATTACTTCTTAAAAAAAAAAAAATTTATTTGAAAGGCAGTGACTGAGACAGCCATGATTAGGATAAGCAAGAGCCAGGAGGCAGGAATTCCACCTGAATCTCCCACATGGCAGAATTCCAAGTACTTGGCCGTCACATGTTTCCTCCCAAGGCATGAGCAGGACACTGAATCTGAAATGCAGAGTAGCAGGACTTCAGCAAGGCACTTAATCTCACTGGGCCAAAATAGCCGCTGATTTTGTTTCTTGATTATTAACAACTGTTTTTAAAACCTGCATATTAAGGGGCTTAGCAAAGACATGATTTGGAAATGTTTTCTCCCATTTATTTAATACTTTCAAAAGAGGTTTTAGATTGGTGGGAAAAAAAAGTCAGGAAGTAAGAGGTCCCATAGTACCCTTTTCCCCTATTTTATTTTGTGCTACTATCTCAGTATATCTCCTATTTATATATTTTGCTTTCAAATAAAAAAAATACTAGCACATTACTAAGGCTCACAGTTTATACCAGGCCTCACTGTTTGTGCTGGATTTTGTGGGTCTTGATAAATGTAGAGTGACATATGAATGAATCAGTCAGTATGTCATACAGATTAGTTTAACTGCCCTAAAAGTTTGTGTATTCATCCCTTCTTACTCCCAAATCCCTGAAAATTAGTACTCTTTTCCCAGTATCTACAGTCTCTTTGAAGTGTGATATGTAAGTGGAATTTTCATTTTCTTTCACTTAGCAATATACTTTCAAAGTTACTCCATGCCTTTTTTGTAACTTCAAAGTTGATTCCTTTTTATCACTGAATACTATCCCATCCTATAAAAGCTATCAAAGTTTGTTTATTTAGCTACTATTGAAGGCTATCTTAGCTGTCTTCAGATTTTGGCAATTGTAGTAATGCTATTACAAACATTTGTGTGCAAATTTATATAGCACTATATACACACATATATACACATATGTATAAATACACACACACATGTATGTGTATATGTATGTATATATATATATATATATATATATGGCAGAGTTAGAAGAGACAGATATCTTCCATCCGCTGGTTCAATCCCAAATGGCCACAAAGACTAGAACTAGGCCAGTCTGAAGCCAAGAGCTTCTTCTGGGTTTCCCATGTGCGTGATCTTCCACTGCTTTCCCAGGCACATTAGTGCGAAGGTACACTGGATGAGCAGCAGCAAGTACTCAAACTGGCGCCCACAGGAGACACCAGCACCACAAAGGGATGCTTACCATACTATGACACAGTATGGTCCCTATGCAGATTTTTGTATGAGCCAGCTGTAATTTTAGTTCTTAAATTCCATTAGGTTGTTTATAACCTTCATTTTTTGGCTGAGACTTTTATTGTTCCTTTGTTTGAAACATGCCTATAGTTATTTATTAAGCAGTTATAGGATTGTTTTAATTTTTTTTTCAGGTAACTGTTTCACTTCAGTGTTTGGCTGATTTGTCTTTTCTCAGCTATTTCTGAATCCTGGCATGAGTGATTTTTTATTGTGACCAACAGACTGTTAAGGCTCTCATCTTTGCTTTTAGTTGGCCTCTTACAACACGGCTCTTGAAGCAAAAGGGGGGACGCTGCCTCCTTAGTGCTAGGAAGGAACAGAAGCCCAGTTTCTCCACCTGGCCTCAGTAGACACCTGAGAGTGAGGCTCCTTGTTACAACTAGGCAGTGTGGAAGTCCAGGCTCCCCTCCAGGTCTCTACTGTCACCATCAAAACAGGAAAAGCAAAGGAACTTCCTTACTGCTCCCTATGTTGTCTTCTACTGACAACATGAGTGTGTAGCCTTGCTACTCCTGAGGTGGTAACACCCCTGCTCAGCAACAGGACTCCTGATACCACCTCTTCCTGTTTTCCTACAGGATAGGGGAAGAAGTCCTGACTACCCAGGAGACACTGGCTTCCTATATGCCTTCCTCAGTACCACCCAGGTTAGGCATAGAAGACAGAAATATTTGGGGTGAGGTGTGGGGGCCATTGTTAGACTCTAGCAAGGGTAGAAGCATAGGCCTTCTACTTGGCCTTCAATGGCAGGAATAGGGCTGCAGTTTTCTTCTATAGTCTTGATTTGGGCTGGCAGTTACTGTCTAAATGTTGTCTCCCTTATTAGAGTGTCCCTTTCATGGTCCTGGCAAAGAGAATGGTTTTCTGAGGTCTGTTTTCCTGTACTTGCTATCATTTCCACTTGTCAGTTTTTCCAGCACCCCATCTGGGACAAAAAAGAAAATCCAGGAACTCAGTAGCATGTTGTTCTCTGTGTCTTGTAGTTCCTAGTCAGTCTTCATTCTCTACTTCCAGAGTACTTTCTGTTTTATATACAAAGTTCAGAGCTTTCAGGCATATTTAGCAGAGGAAATAAGTCCACTCCATTGTCATCTCTTTCAATAGTTTATTGACAGTTATACCACACATGAGATATCATGAGAACAGAAACAACACTAAGTCTGGAATTTAGAGAGCAAAGTTCAAATACCAGCCAACATGAGAGTTCAGAGAAATCCAAGCTGTCGGTCATCAGCTCAATATCACAAACATTTAACCTGCTGGAACCTCAGCTTCCCAGTCTATAAATGGAAACACCATCACTACTTCAAAAGCTTAGAAATGATTAATTAAGATTCTTTACTTAAAAGCATCTAATACGAAACTTGGCATAGTTTACACTCACTCTGATTCCATGTTTATCAAAATGGGTAAGATAAAACAGAATGGTTTAGACTCAAACGAGCTGTGAACTAATCATTTATATCATCTTATTTTACAAGTTTTGTTTATTTTTGTTTAATTGAAAGGCAGAGCAACAACACAGGGAGAAGCACAGAGAGTTCTCCCATCCAATGGCCTACTTTCCAAATGCCTACAGCAGCCAGGGCTCGGCCAGGCAAAACTAGGAGACCAGAACTCCAACCAGAGACCCAAGTACTGGAGTCAGCACCTGCTGCCTGCCAGGGTGAACGTCTGCAAGCTGGACTAAGGTGGTGACTCAAATTCATGACCCCAACATAGAACGTGGGTTCTTATGCAGCATTTTTTAAAAATATTTTATTTGAAGATCAGAGTTATACTGATAGAGGGAGAGACAGACAGATATCTTCCATCCACTGGTTCACTCCCCAAATGTCCTCAACAGTCAGAGCTGTACTGATCTGAAGCTGGGACCAGGAGCCATTTCCAGGGCTCCCACATTAAGCACAAGGGCCCATGGCCTTGGGTCATCCTCCACTGCTCCCCCAGGGCTTAAGCAGGGAGTTGGATGGGAAGTGGAGCAACTGGGTCATGAACCAGCACCTATGTGGGATGCCAGCACCAGGAGGTAGAAGACTAGCTTGCTAAGCTACCATGCAGGCTCCAGGGGTGTCCCATGCAGCATCTCAACCCCTCCCATCCATCTTTTTGTTTTTATTTTTGTGGTTGTTGCTGCTGTTTGTTTTTGATGGTTCCAAGAGGTTTTTTTTTTTTACTTTTTCCATTTTTTTTATTATATTTTTGGCAATCTTTATATAGTTAATTAGGGTAAACAGGTTCGAGGGCTACAGGAAAGTAGTTAAGACCATTATTTCCACACTGTTTCCTTCATGTATCTGAGGTAAAGCGGGTTTTAAGGGAGAAGCCCCAACCAATTTCCCACCCACATCTTCTTGTTTTAAAGCAAGTTCCAAATCAAATTCAGAGTAACACATATGTAAACTAAAGATAAACCTGTAATTTTAGTGTAGAGATGAATCTGTCTTGGTTTCTCACTTCTTGTTCTAGCTGGAGAGTATTCTGGTATTTTTCAGCCTCAGAAACTGGAGCCCCTAGACCAAAATCATGTTCTTTGGTGGTAACCTAGTGGAAAGAATAGGAAACAACAATACACAGCATTCGGTTAAAAACAATTCTGATTTTTTTTTTAGATTAATAAATTTTGAAAATAACGTTCTCACAAATCTTAACTGTTTAGAACAATTTCCCACCCACTAGGATGATCAAAAATTTCTGTTACAGAATTTTGTTTTCCAAACATAAATTGTGATATTGAACATGCTTTTCAAAGAAGATACTCCCTGCCTTGTCTCCAGGATAATCACTGTTTTAAGTAAATATAGATCAGTAGTAAATTAGTCTCCCTCTAGGCCTGTGTTGTCTACTGTCACATTAGCTATCTGTTTACTCTTGCTATTATACATTTACAAATGTTTGCTAAATGTATCATAAAGGTTGATTTCCATAATATATCGATTTCATAAATAAAAAAGGAAAATAAATACTGTAATAGAAAAATTGTCAAAGAATGGGTATTTACAGAAATGGCCCTTAAAGGATGTTCAATCTAGAGCTGGAAAGTGATATAAGACATGCTCTTTTAAAGATTTTTTTTTTATTGGAAAGTCAGATATACAGAGCGGAGAGACAGAGAGGAAGATCTTTCATCTGTTGATTCACTCCCCAAGCAGCCGCAACTGTCAGAGCTGCGCCAGGATCCCATATGGATGCCGGTTCTAGTCCTGGCGGCCCTGCTTCCCATCCAGCTCCCTGCTTGTGGCCTGGGAAAGAAAGCAGAAGAGGATGGGCCAAAGCCTTGGGAACTTGCACCTGCATGGAGGACCCAAAAGAGGCTCCTGATCCCGGGCTTCAGATGGGCTCAGCTCCGGCCGTTGCAGCCACTTGGGGAGTGAGCCAGCAGATGAAAGATCTTTATCTCACCTCCTCTCTGTATATCTGACTTTCCAATAAAATTTTTTAAAAAATGTTTGACTTAGGGTAACAATAAAATTATTCCTCCACTGTAGCAATACTTTTCAATATTTTAGTAAGTAAATAAACCACCTGGGAATCTGGTTTAAAGGCAGTCTCATTCACAGTAAGCCTGAGACACTACATTTCTAAGACATGGCAATCCCCATTTCTTACAACAGGATCTATACTCGGACGAGCAAAGATCTGTAACTTGAAACTGACCAAACATCCAGAGTTCTTCATAATGTCATTCCTTTCTACTTCTCCAAACTTACTTCTGACTTGACACTTCCTATTATTAAATGAGTAAATACCATTCTACACATCCTTAACTCACACAAAGCACTTCTGCTCAGGAGCCCTGCCCTCACTCTTTTCCCCATTTAACGAAAGACATTTCTAAGACTCAGCTTGAATTCCACATTCTTCAGATTTTTCCTCTGTCTTTTCCAAAGCATAATGATCATTTCTGTGTTGACATTTCTGTTTATACTGATGACAAAGCAGCTACTTGTAGCTACTTGTTTTTTCTGTAGGTCCTCTTTTTTAAAGATTCATTTCTTTTTATTTCAAAGTCAGAATGACAGGAAAGAGAGATCTTCCACTGGCTGGTTCACTCTCCAGATGGCCCCAAATGGCCACAGCCAGAGGTGAGCTGTTCTGAAGACAGGAGCTAGGAGCTTCCTCTGGGTCTCCCACATGGGTACAGGGACAAGGACCTAGGCCATGCTCAACTGCTTTCCTAGGCCATTAGCACAAAGCTGCATCAGAAGTGGAGTAGCCAGAAAACAAACCAGTACTCATGGAATGCCAGTGCTGCAGGTGGATTAGCTTAATACACCACCACACCAGCCCCTGAATGTCTTCTCTACACTATTAGAATATTAAAGACAAGCAATATTGCAAAGTTCTCTGTATCTCCACTAACCTGCCAAGTTCTATAAATAATAGAAGTTGTTAATGAAAATGTGTGGAGGTTGCTAATGCAGTGTACTCAAGCACACTATCAACTGGTAAACTGGACAGTCACAGGATTATTCTATAAAATTACCTATCAGGACAGTCTAGGGATAAAATTAGGAAGAAACCAGGGGTCCATGAGACAGTAATCAGGTTGGAATTTACCCATTCTCTTCAAGGACACTGGAGACGATGTTGCTGGACAGGAGAGCAGTTTATCTGAAATTCCCATGTCTCACTTGCTAGTTTCCACACTTCAGGTCAACTGGACATCTTCCACATTCCTGTAATCCCTAACAACCAGGAGCACGGAACGTGCTGCTATACAGATCTCAGACTCTTGATTTGGTAGTCACATAGCTCAGTAACAGCATGTATTTCAGCATTCGGTGGCCTATGTTCATATTATCTCTGCTGCTTCTGAGTTATGCAACCTTAGGTAAGTTTTTCCAGCTACTGTTTCCTCTTTTATAAAATAGGGATGATGGGGCCCGGCGGTGTGGCCTAGCGGCTAAGGTCCTCGCCTTGAACGCCCCGGGATCCCATATGGGCGCCGGTTCTAATCCCGGCGGCTCCACTTCCCATCCAGCTCCCTGCTTGTGGCCTGGGAAAGCAGTTGAGGACGGCCCAAAGCTTTGGGACCCTGCACCCGTGTGGGAGACCCGGAGGAAGTTCCTGGCTCCTGGCTTCGGATCAGCGCAGCACCGGCCGTTGCGGCTCACTTGGGGAGTGAATCATTGGACGGAAGATCTTCCTCTCTGTCTCTCCTCTCTGTATATCTGACTTTCCAATAAAATAAATAAATCTAAAAAAATAAAATAAAATAGGGATGATGAAGACAACGTTGTTACAATAGTTGTCACTACCTGGGACACCATCATTATGTATCAAAGTTTTAGTCCTGGTTCTGCTTTCAATGCCAATTTCCTGCTAATGCATAGCTGGAAGATAGGTGACAGTTTCAGTACTTAGGTCCCTGCCACCATGAGGAAGACATGGACTGAGTGATCAGCTTCAGGAGTCTAGCTCTGGTCACTGTGAGCATCTGGAGAGTAAACCAGTGGATAGCAGCCCTCTACATGCTCAATAAGTAAATAGGTAAGTAGTATGGTTATAATAGTACCTGCTGCATAAGAGCTGGGTGAGGATTAAATTACCAGGTCCTAACAAATATGTATTATTACTTACTATTATTATTACCAACTCCTCTCACTGACTCATTATCTAAGGGATAATATCCTATCTATTTTTCACTAAAATTCCTATCAAATACATTTATTCCACCTCATCATTGTTTTCATTAATCCTATCATAATCTAACAATCAACTTTATTCAGAGAGGATGAGAGACAGAGGGGAAGTTCTTCCATCCGATGATTCATTCCCCAAGTAGCAGCTAAGGCCGGACCTGAGTTGATCCGAGGCCAGGAGCCAGGAACCTCCTCCACGTCTCCCATGGCTCTGGGCCGTCCTCCACTGCTTTCCCAGGCCACAAGCAGGGAAGCTGGATGGGAAGTGGAGCTGCCACGATTAGAACCGGCGCCCATATGGGATCCTGGGTGTGCAAGGCAAGGACCTCAGCCACTAGGCTACCATGCCAGGCCCACTCATACACTTTTAAAATTATTTTTGCACTTCTAACTGCTGCAAAAGTTCTGGATGTTTGTATTCCCCACAAATTCATACAGTGAAGTCATTAACTGCCCCCAAATCATAAGAGCTACAGCCTCTGGGATCATACTTTGTTGCCCTATAAAAGGGGTCTGAGAAAGTTCCCTTACCTCTTCTAACACACTGAGGACCCAGCATGAAGATGCCATACGTAACTAAGAAGAGAGCCCCTCACCACACTCCAGATCTGCTGAGGCCACAATCCCAGATGTCACAGCCTCCAAAGGGGTGAGAATTAAGTTATTGCTATTTATAAGCCACCCCCGTTTGATAAAGCAGCCCAACAGACCAAGACATGTGCCAATCATCACTTCAAGGCTCTGCCTTTGCTTTTCCTGGGTCAAGAGGATTCTCTCCTCCAGCTCCTTCTGGGTGGCTCCTTCCCAACCTTGACTTTTCGTCTGAAATGTCATGTCACAGTCTTCCCTGACTCCTGAACTAAAGCAATCTTTCTTTCAGCTACTCTCTCCTTATGCCATCTGCATTTACCACTGCAGCAGCTTACACCATTTACTTGCCCAATTATTTACTCTTTGTCTTTACCAAAGATAACATATACTTCAAGAGATGAAGGCTCCTGCTTTGGTTATATCCCTAAAAACTGATAAGTGCTCAGTACAAAGTTGGAACTTACTAAAATATTTTCAAAATAATTGTGATAGGCTGTGCTGGGCTGGGCAAGGCTAGGCCGCAGCCACTACCAATTTACTGGAGAGGAGGCTGGGGGCAGAACTGACCAGGCAGCTGCATCTGTGGGTATGTGCTTTTGCTGGACCAAATCACACCCTGCACTGACTGGTGCACACGAGAATCAAGTCTGAGGTCACCCCAAGTGAGATTTCTTGGGGGACTCAACAACTAGATCGATGGACCCAAATCCTGGCCACAGAGAAAATGACAATATGTGGCTCAACCTTGGAAAGCACGTATAGGGACTGGGCCTCCTTAGCTGCTGAATCCTGTACAATGGACAGCATGCCCAGATGCACACAGGGGACATGACAGCCAGATTACCTAAGTCAGCACAGAATATCAAATATGTCATCAGAGGATAAAAAGCAAAACAGTTTGGACAACTCTCATGGGGAAGCTTTGCACAAAGCATATGGGTGTATGGATGCACACTGAGGTGGACTTGTTCAGCCAACAGACCTAGAAAAGATTTCAATCCTGGTGCAATGAAGCTGACGACATCTCATAACTATCAAAACCACTCAAGTAACGCCCCTGGAAGATTCTTCTCCACATTGAAGTCTTTAAGGCATCATCATATGATTGCATCCCCAGTGATGATAGAGTTGAACAGCAAACAGCAGTCCCCACCCGACTCTTACCCCACCCCTGCCCTTGCCAGCAGACCAGTGGGGGGGGGGGGAGGGGGAGAAAAGAAAAAGTAAGAAACAAACAGGGTACAGCACAGTAGCCAAGTAGCTAAAGTCCTCCCCTTGCATGCGCCAGGGATCTTAAATGGGCGTTGGCTCATATCCTGGCTGCTCCACTTCCCATTCAGCTCCCTGTTTGTGCCTTAGGAGCTGTAGAGAATAGCCCAAGGCCTTGCCACTCTGGACCCACATGGGAGACCCAGAGGAGGCTCCTGGCTCCTGATCAGGTCAGCTCTGGCCACTACAGCCATCTGGAAAATGAACCAGGGTTTGGAAGATCTTCCTCTCTGTCTCTCCTTCTCTCTCTAAAATCTGACTTATCAATAAAAAATAATAAATCTTCAAAAAAAAAAATGAAACATTTGTCCCATCTACCTTCCTCCATATCTCGGCCCTCCCTACCCTGACTGGAGGCCCACATGGGCACGCATCCATCTTAACTATGCAAACAATATTATAAATAAAATGAAAATTTTAAAAATTAAAAAACAATAAATGTTGATGATTCAAATACATTTCAATGATAAATCGGAGTCACAAGCAACTGTGAAGAGGATTCATGAATAAATGAATAGTAAATAAAAGGAAACTAGAAATTTCTTCTAGGAAGCATGACTGTAAAACAAAAACCAGAGCAAAAGTTGAAATGATGAATACTGTGAGAAGTCCTTTCAAAAGAAGAAACACTCATCTCTAATTCTCTTTACATCAAGGACTCCTTTCAGAAACCAACAAAAACCCTAGGTCCAGGTCTCAGGAAAATGTGAACACTGCACATACAAAACTTGACAATTTGGGAGAGGTGGAGGTAGTTTTAGAACTCCCTAAGGTAAGATCCTTGGACCTTTAAATGTCAGTTAAGTATGCCTTACACTATGTATTTTTTATTTTATTTTATTTTATTTATTTGAAAGAGTTAAGGACACGGAGGCAGAGGAAGAGAAACTTTCCATCTGCTGGTTCACTCCCACACTGCCACAAGGCCAGGGCTGAGTCGGGCTGCAGCCAGGAGCTGCCTCCCGACTGAGGCATCCACCACTGCTTTCCCAGGGCTGCAGCAGAAGCCAAGCACCCAGGACATGCATCGGTGCCCACAAGGAATGCATGCATCGCAGCAGTAGCTTTACCCACTACCACACAATGCCAGCCCCAGCCATACAGTATTAAAAATATCATTCCTAAGACACAGGTTAATGTTGATTGACAGAAAGACAGCTGGTTAATTACCTAATTAATATGGGTAATGCTAACTGACCAAGAAAGACAGCTGAGGAAACCCGGGTCAAGCATGCACTGTGTCTGAGATAAAAAGACAGACAGTGCTATGATACAGAGAAGATTAGCACAGCCCCTGCACAAAATGACAGGCAAAAGAGACAGAGAAATACATCATTTAAAAAAAAATCTCCTGGCCATGTCATCCATGATTGTCAACAACTGTAAAAAGGACTTAATGTCCATCAAAAATGCAGCATTTCAATTGTGACAAACCCTTACAACAGAAGACTACCCAGCAAACCAACTACAAACAAGAGTAAATCTTAAACATGTACAGAAGGAAGAGTCACAAGAAGGGACTAACTGCAATTCTATTAAGTTAAAAACAAGCCAAACTAAACACATACGCTCATGTATGTATGGTCTCAACCCATAACAAACTATAAGAAAAAATGATCTTACTAGTTGAGATAGTGGCTACCTCTGGGAAGAGAAAGGGGTGGGCATCATCTGCTGAGTTTTAAAACTACAGCGTCCTAAAACCAACTGGAACAGCTGAAAAAGACAGAAGAACCCAGACGACCTCTACCTGATAATGTTCTGAACAACATACAATGATTTTCTTCAGAAAGTTAACAAATGTGCTACCTTCCGGGACTAACATTAAATATTGCCAAGCAAAGGAATTAGCGTAAATTTCATTATATATTCATTAAAAAGCAATAAAGTCAATTTTTGGCTGACTAGGACTTCAGGATGCAGTCAACAATATCTTGGCAGAGAAGGGCTAGAATGGAAGAAGAAAAAATGCTGGGACACGGTCATCCATGCAAACTTTCCCAAAGCCGCAATTATTGACTATATTTGTGGAGAGAAAAAACCCCACATTGTATTGTTAAGCATTTTCGGTATCAGGTCTATGATCAATCAGTTGCCAATTTAAGACCCAAAATTAGTTTCCGAACAAACGCCGGTTTATCCTGCCTTTGCTGTATTATATGAGATATATAATTTATGAGATTTTTCATGCAAACGCCTACGTAATCTCGGCCCTTGGCCTCTCTAAATCTTCACAGACCCTGAAGAGAGGCTGAGAGGCAAGGCTGAACCTCCCCATCTCTGACTTCCCCTCAGCTGCACTACCAAGTTTCCAAACAGAACAGTGTCCCGGACAACCCAGCCGGAGCGCGCCGGGAAGCGAAGCGGTCACCATAGGGACTAGACTCCCGAGTCCAGACAACCAAGGGCGAGGTTCGTTCCTGGAGGGTTGCCCGGGCCCGCCGCCCTGCCCGCCACACGCCCCTCAAAGCGGCTCCAGCCGCCTCAGCTCACCCCCCGACCCCCACGCCCATGACACTCGCCCTCCTGCAGCCCGGGACCTTCGGCTCCAGCAGGGGCTTCACCCCCAAAGCCGGCGCACCTCCGTGGCTTCTCCCTGGCGTTCCGGGTCCCTCCCAGGACTTGTCCGCCCGGCGTCCTCCGCGGAGCTCATCCCGACGACCGCCAGGTTTCTGCCTCAGCCGGCCAAGCAGGGCCCTCCCGGTCTCCATCCTCCGCCCCTTTCTCCGCCCCTTCCCACACCCCCCCAAAAACGACCCTGCCCCGCCCTGGACCGGGGTCGGAGGAGGGAGGGACCCGGCGGCAAGCAGGCGGGGGCGGTTAGCGCCAGCGGGATCCGCCCTCGGGCCCGCCCTTCACGCTCTGTACCTGAGGCGGGCTCGTCTTCCACCTCAGCGGCGCCTCCGCTCCGCTTCCGTCCCACGCGCCTCCAGCCCCCGTGCGCACGCGTCCCTGGCTCGACCCTTCCTCTCGAAAGCGCTACAGGCCTTGCGCGCGCAGCTACGCACCGAGCGACGCGTACATCCACCTGTCTGCCTTACAGGGCGCCGGGGAGAGGCGTCTTCCTGGCCCCTCCGCGCCGCGCAGGCGCACGCCCACGCAGCGCCCAGCTGCCGGCCGGAGCGTCCGGTCTCCTAGTAACCAGACGCGAGCCCCTGTCTCCCAGAGGTCTTCCCGACCCGCTAGCCCACCTGGACGTGACGCGCATGCGCAGGCGTGTCTCGTTGCCCCGCCTTGGCTCAGCCTGGAGCACCTGCTGCTTCCCGGTGGTGCCTTTCTCTGCTACACACCCCCGCGGTCCAGAATCTTTTTGGGACCTGAGTTCGGCGAACCGATTACCCTTCGGAACTGCCATCGGCGGGGCTTCTGCCGCAGCCTACCGCCCTGCTGGAAGAAGCCTCAGGTGGGGAAAGGGTCAGCTCTTGCACCAGAGTCACAGTTGAATTGGGAAGAGACAAAACCAGCCACGAAAGCCTTGGTTCCTTAGGTTCTTTTCCACTGTTTCCTCCGTAAGCTGGTTCTTCTCCAAACCCGCTTTCCATAAGAACCGGGGATGTTGAAACGCAAAAGAAAAAGAAGTGCAACCTCAGTTGGTTGCTATTTAATACTTGTAGCCGTTGTTTTCTGTTGAATACTATTATAAGTTCTCTCAGCCTGTGACCTGAGAACACCCATCTGACTTACCCTTTTGTAGGATTTTTGGCCTTTCGGGTGTCTTAAAAATAAAATGAAGAAAAGTAAACATAGAAGTATTCTGCCAATTTTTTTTAAGAGCTCAGCTTGCATGGGGGATATTTCTCCATATTTAACATACCCCATCCTTCTTAACCCAGAAGCTTCCGTTGTGAGCCATCCGTTGTGACTTCATCCCTTGCTTTTTTCTACTGATAATACAGGTCACTCAGTTTTCACAGCCGTCCTCGGATGACCTTGAGGTACAAGCCTCTGCATTTCGAAAGCAAGTTCGCGTTTGACAAAACAATTCCTGGTGAGTGTTAGTTATTTTAAAAAGTTGGAGAGAGTTCTAGTTCATAGGATATTATTATATTATTACGCTCAGCTAATTCCCACAACCTGGTTCTTTACCGTGAGCTGAAACACACCAGACGCAACAGAGCAGGAATGGGTAGAGGGGAACGGGAGAGCAAAGAAAAGCAAGAGAGAAGAGAGGGGTAAGAGCGGGGTAAGAGGGGGAGGGATAAGAGCCGGGAAAAGAGAGCGAGCCGCACCTGGGGGAGCCTTTTTGTCGGCCAGGTATAGGGGGTGGGGATTGGGAGGGATTGAGGGCAGGCCCCCAGGGGATTGGCGCCTGCAGGTGAATGCCTAGGGATGATTGACAAGTGGGTGGAGTTGGGGACGGGGCTGGAAGATTGGGAGGTGGGATTCAGGTGGAAAGCCAGGTTACATTCGATTGGTGGATAGCTAGGCCGGCGCGAACTTCATGAGCTGTGAGGAAGAAGGAATGGCGACGGGTATTGGAATAACTCCTTACAGTGAGTACTTCCCACCACACACACATACATAAACCATTACTGGCAGGAATAACTTTTATGTTAGAATAGATTTCTTGATAAGAGTGCATTTAACCGTGTGCTTTATTTTGCCAGCTGCTTGCGGCTTTCATGGGGGTGTCTGTGTCTTTACATGATCTCATATTTTTGTAACATTGGTTTTCAGCTACCATTTTTGTAAGTATAACTAGATACTAGAAAGTTGAAAGTCCCTTTTTATTATTGTTATTTTTTAAATGTTTATTTGGGAAGTGGGGAGGGTTCCCATCTGCTCATTCACCCCCCAGAATGCCTGCTGGAGCCTGGGATCAAACTGGGAGCCAGGAACACAATCTGAAATGAGACATGAGTGTCCCCGCTGCCTGCTAGACAAAATGTTCATTGTTCGCTAAGAGAAAACTAAAAGTTTTAACGAAAAAAATACCTTAAAAATAATTCTGCTCTCTAAAATCTTTATGGTGCTAAGAAGTCTGTCCTGTCTCCCATATTGGTCAACTTTTCCTAGAAATTCCTGCCCACCTTTCAAAGTCCAGCCCTGACCTAGGCCTTTGCAAGGCCTCCTTCTGTGTTCCCTGTGCATCTCTTAATAGATCTGACATCCTTAATAACTAGTGCCATGTTGATATTGGACATGTTTAGTTATTGCAGAATACCTAGCAAAGTGTTTGGTCTTCGGTAACTATTTCTATAACCCATTAATAATTATACATTTTTTACTAACAAGAATAATAAAAATCATAATTATAGGAAGTTCTATTATTTTAAGAAAGGTGCTCAACATAAAATTGTGCAAATTTCTTTCTAAAAATAGTTTTAGTGGAATATAAAGAACCTGCAAGCCCTCTCACAAAAAAAAAATAAACGTTTAAGGGTGGAAAGTGATTTTCCTGTAATTTCTGCTGTATTCACTTGTTTCCTGCATTTTGTTTTTCAGTAATCAAGTTGAAACTTTTCCACTACTTAGAAGAGTAACTCCAAACCATCGTGTTATTTGTTCAGCTGTCCCGATGGGATTTTCACTTAGTAAATCTGTCACTCAGGTGTCTGCTATGCATACTACCTCAAAAATGGATGACCACCTCATGCCGGAGACTGAAAAAACCAAGTTGGAACCTGTGACTCAGTTATTTCAAACCACCAAGAAAATAAGGTTAGAGGACAGAAGTGAAGCAAACTTTACGAGGATAGAAGGGACTGGCACGGGTTACATTTCAGAGAATGACTTAGGAGCAGTGGTATATGTTAAAGAAAGTGATGGAATAGAAATGACAGATTTGGAATGAAGTAATTTCTACCTGTTAACAAAGAAAGCAAACACTGCTCTTTGAAAGAAGAGGGTATTGAATGAGAACTGAACTTTATTCAGAAAACCTAGCGAAATGAGGGGAGATTATTTTTCACTCTTTAGGGACCATCTTAGACTGCACATTTTGATAATGAATATTCAAAAGGCAGTTGCTCCAGGAAGAAAAAGCCTTCCAAACCGATTTCTCTGGTATTATATTCTATCCTTATTAAAAATGAGAGTTTTTCAGTAACAATATTTGAATGACATCAGAACATATTTTGTATTTCTTCGGTAAGTTTTTTTTTTAAGTGTGCAAGAATTTGACATCAGTATTTCACATGCCGTGTGGTATCACAGTTTTGTATGTTGTAGTTCCAGTTTGGAATATTGCTTAGGATACTTTACCGTCCCACATTTTACATTTCCATTCTGTAAAAGATCACTACAAATAAACTCTGAGAAAGACATTTCACATTTAGTATTTTCCATTTAAAAACTTATTTTCCTCACATCTAAATCATTTCACAGTTAGAAAATGACTCTTTCCGGGCCTGGCATGGTAGCCTGGTGGCTAAGGTCCTCACCTTGCACACACCGGGATCTCATATGTGTGCTGGTTCTAATTCCAGCAGCCCTGCTTTCATCCAGCTCCCTGCTTGTGGCCTGAGAAAACAGTAGAAGACAGGCCAAAAGCCTTGGGACCATGTACCCACGTGGGAGACCCAGAAGCAGCTCTGGGCTCCTGGCTTTGGTTCGGCACAGCTCCGACCGTTGCAGCCGCTTGGGGAGTGAATCAACGGAAGGAAGATCTTCCTCTTTGTCTCTGCCCCTCTTTGTATATCTTTCCAATAAAATAAATAAATAAATCTTTAAAAAAAATAGCTCTTTCCAGGTATAATGGTTTATCTTGTAGATGTTACAGTTTTATACCACCAGTATTTAATTTTTTTAAAGATTTATTTTTTATTACAAAGTCAGATATACAGAGAGGAGGAGAGGCAGAGAGGAAGATCTTCCATCCATTGATTCACTCCCCAAGTGGTTGCAATGGCCAGAGCTGTGCCAAACCGAAGCCAGGAGCCAGGAGCTGCTTCTGGGTATCCATGTGGGTGCAGGGTCCCAAGGCTTTGGGCTGTCCTCAACTGCTTTCCCAGGCCACAGGCAGGGAGCTGGATGGGAAGCAGGTCCACTGGGATTATAACCACCACCCATATGGGATCCTGGCACATGCAACACGAGGACTTTAGCCACTAGGCCTCCATGCCAGGTCCAAGTGTTTAATTTTTAAAAAGCATAGTGTTTAATAAAAAGCTTGTTTTGTTATTAACCAGTTATTAAAATGTCTTATAGGGAGCAGCAATATTGCTACATGAAATTAAAGCCATTTTGTCAATTGTGACCTGCTACTATGTACTTTTCTGAGATTCTTTTTAAATTTTTCCCCTTTTACACAAAACTATTATGTATGTTTTGAATGTGTTCCTGAGCTTTAATGAAAACGTCTGATGCCCATTTGTATAACCTCCTTAGTAGTCATGAAAATAGGAAAAGACATCTTTGAGGGGAAATCAAGATTTTACAAATCACAAAAATATTGAGGAAATTTATTCCTAGGTAATATGGGACCTAGAGGGGAAAGAAATGTTGAATTGAACTGAAGGCAATAAGAGTGCTTGTGTCATTTATGAACATAATTCTTTGGAAGAGAAAAAAAATGCACAAGTGATTCATTTGCTCACCTACCCTGGCTTTGTGCTTTGAGCTGGAGATACAGCAGTGAGGCAGACAGCCACGGCCTTGCTAGTGCCTTCGACCAGGGAAGACAAATCACAAGTTACACAACAGTTGCATAAGATACAAACCATGATGCGCCATGAGGAAAAACTAAAGCATACAGAGAGACATTGTAAGAGGAACAGCACATAAACTTAATTTTAACTCTGAGAACCAGGAAGGCTTCTCTTGAGGACATGAAATTTACACTTTTTGTTTTGTTTTGCATTGATGTGGTTGTCCCAGTAGATAGTGACTTGGAGAATGTGTTGATGGTTTGGAAGTGGGAAGAAAAAGATGTTTCTACCAAGACTTTACAGGTATAGGCATGAAAAATCCCGGGGGGGGGGGTGCAGGGGGAGGGAATTCGGCAGTGCAGATTCTGGACACTCCCAGGTGTCCAACACATGGAACTAAAAGTAAAAAATTTTGAAGCTGTATACAGATGTGGTATTTAAGCCATGGACTTTAGATTGCTTAAGGAAAACATACAAGTGTAAAATAAAAAAAACTCAACATTCAGGGGCTGGTGAGAGTGGGAACAGCCGGGGACTGAGGAGTTGTCAGTGGAGCTGGAGAAAAACCGAGACAGGTTAATAATGCCAAGGTTACCAAAGGAGTCTTAGAGGTGGAAGCAGTCAACAGCTTTGGCACACTGAAAGGGTCTAGCCACATGAATGTCACCAATGACCTTAGCAAAGAGCACTTTTGCTGGAATGACGAGGCAAAAGCCATTTCAGGGTAGGATGAAAATGATTTGGAAGAGTAGATGCATGCTGGATATGCACCAGCTCTTCCAAAAAGCTAGCTCTGAAGGGAGTAGAAGGATGAAGTTGGGGGACTGCTATCCTGGACATAGCGGATAAAACCTCTGCCTGCAGCACCAGCATCCCCAGTGGGCAACAGTCCACATCACAGCTGCTCCACTTCCAATCCAGCCCCCTGCTAATGCGCCTAAGCAAGCAGGGAAGAATGGCCCAAGTGCCTGGGCCCCTGAATCCATGTGGGAAACCCTGAAGAAGCTCCTGGTTTCTGGCTCTGGATTGACCCAGTCTCAGCCACTGTGGCTATCTGGGGAGTGAACCAGCAGATGAAAGATCTGTCTCCCCATCTAACTCTGCCTTTCAAATAAAAAGCAAAAATAATTCCTTTTATGTTTTTAAAGGGTGAGGGTGTTAGAAGAGAGGTCATGAGAGGGGAGCCTGAGATGAGATAGGGTACAGCATGTTTGAGTGTCCCAGAGAAGTGAAGGAGTGGCAGGGGACAGAAGTCTTGGTGCAAGGAGAAAAAAAATGGGACTGACTACCACCACCTCAGAAGGAAACTGGGGTGTCGGGAGCAGAATAAAATAAAACACCTTCTATTTTAGAGCCATGGAATTCAAAGGAATATTAACAGTTAATATCATGCGGCTAGTTCAAATAAGAAAACGCCTATGGAAATTAATTCTGGACCCTATTTCCACCCGCATACTCCAAGACTAACAGAGTGACAGCATTCTAAAGGCTTGATGATAACCGAGTCCCTGTGTCTTCATTGTAGCTTTTTATGACACCCTGGCTAGTGACAATATCAGCAAGTTGTAAGCCTTGATCACTTCTTCAACTCCAAGAGGCTGGTCTTGGCGATTTCAAGAAGTGGGGCTCCCACCGGAACCCTTGACCCCTGGCTGGCTTGATCGTGGCGTTGGCCAGCCGCTTGCCACTGCTGGTGATCAGCAGTTTGTTAACGCGGTAATTAGCTACCTGAAACTCTGGTGGTGTGGGGGGTTCATCCTCTGCCACCTGCTGTGAGGGACTTCCCTAAGTCAGGATCACTAGCCTGGGGGTGTGTTTTCCACTCCCCTTCAACCTCCCTTACTTCTTGCCATCTCTATTACGAATGCCAACGTTTATTGCTCCACATGCACTTTCCTTCCCAACTGACTGACCTGTCAAGGAGAGTTTCACCTGCCGTTTGGACGGTGGGAAGGCGCTGCGTGAAGACTCGGGGTGATGCCTACACGTTCCCTGCAGAGCACCAGCTGGGACACCCCTAAGCTCGCTCCACCACACGCCCCTGGATGGCGGCTACCCCTGTCACGCGGGGACCTCCCGTGTGAACTACGGATTCATGACTTTCCGTACTTGAAATGCAACGTGGCCTGAGTCTCTGCCTAGAGTCTGGCTCGGCCTTGGCTCCCTCCCCGCCCACCGGCGCCCCGGGACCCGGTCAGCCGGAGGCAGGGGCCGTGCCGCCGCCATAGCCCCGCCCCCGCCCGGCACTTCCGCCGGCTGCCGTGAAGCTCGGGGGCGGGCCCGACGGTGGCTCCGCCCACGGGCCGGGTCGAAGGGAGGGGCCGCGCTGTGTGCCCCCTGCTCTGTGGGCCGGGTGCCCGCGGTCACGCGCGTTCCGGCTTCTCACGGACCCGCGTGAACACGCACGAGGCCGGGGACGCGACAGGAAGCTGCCGGTGAGTGAAACCGGAAACAAGATCTTCGGGGCTGTGGCGGACGGACGTGGGTTCCGGAGTGGTTCGCGGGCTTCTCCCAGCTAGCTTCAAGTGTGGGACCCGAGCGACCCAGCTCCCTGAGGACGGGCTCCCAGTGCTCGTTACCGGCTGGTGCTCGAGGCCGTGGTCGACCCAGGAGGGAGGGTCTGTTCCGAAAAACACGCTGGATGTTTAGCTGTGTGCACGCCCCACAGAGAGCCCAAAAGGCGCGGTAAAACGTGCACGCTCCCATGATGAGATTTTGTGTTTTGTTTCTTTTGCTTTTCTGCGTGCTGATGGAGAAGCCCCTAAGAACACGGAAATGAGAATGTCTTCCTAGGGCTGGGGCTTTTAGCTTGACGATTAAAGTGCCCCTGTGCCGTGGGACTCCCCACGTTCCGTCTTGAAGTATCTGGGTCCATTCCCCAGTTCGGTTCCCTCCAACGCCCTACTTCCCTGCTAGTGCCCGCCTTGGCAGGTAGCAGGTGGGCTCAGGACCCCGGGTTTCAGCCTGTGCAGCCAGGCCGTTACCAGAGTGAACCAGGCAAAGTAGAAGGTGCAAGTAGCAGTAATGTAAAATGATTTTCGAAGAACGTTTTCTCCAGGCCTTCAAAGGCTTGACTGTATCCTGACAGCTAAAGAAGCCTGTGTGCGACCTGGCATAATGCCTCAATTGGCTAATACTCGCCCTTCAAGCGCCGGGTTCCTGTTCATGTCCCAGCTGCTCCACTTCCCATCCAGCTCCCTGCCTGTGGCCTGGGAAAGCAGTGGAGGACGGCCCAAAGCCTTGGGATCCTGCACCCATGTGCAAGACTGGGAAAATTTTCTGGCTCCTGGCTCCAGGCATTGTGGCCATTTGAGGAGTGACCCAGCGTACTGAAGATCTCTGTCTCTCCTCTCTGTAGATGTGCCTTTCCAATAAAAACAAATTAATCTTTAAAAAAGAAAAAGGGAAGGCAATGTAGGGCTGGCGTATGCGGCATAAGCAGCCAAGCTGCTGCCTGCCATGCTGGCTGCACATATGGGTGCTTTTCTGATCCAGCTCCCTGTTAATGGTGGGGTGAGAGGGAGGGGCCTCTGCCCCCCAACTGGGAAACTCTGGTGAAGCTCCTGACTTCTGCCCTGGCCCAGCTCTGGCCTTTGCTGCCATCAGAGGCCTAAACCAGAGAGCGGAAGATCTCTCTGTAACTGAACTTCAAATAAATGTTTTAAAAAGGGGTGCACCAGTCCCAGCTGACTCCAAGCCCCCTGTCGGTAACAGGACTATTTTAGCTTCAGGTTCTATGATCAGGACCTGAGGTGGTTTCCTCAGGCCCCAACCCATGAGACGCTGAAACCTAGAACTCAGTCCCTTTGTTCTGATTCTGTATTCACCCAGAGCACTTGTGACCATTTGGCTTTTTCAGTGTTCCTGTAAACCAGTGGTTGGGCAGGCTCATCTGGGTGTTTGGCTGATGGTGTATAGTGTACTTGGAAATCAGCAAGTTAGCATCCAAACTTTTTTTGATACAACCCTTTGCACTTCTTTTTAAGTCAGAGTTACAGGGAAAGCAAAAGAGATTTTCCATTTGCTGGTTCACTGCCCAGATAGCTGCAGTGATCAACACTGAGCCCGACCAAAGCTGGGAGCCAGGGTGCTCGTCTCCCAGGCACCACAGCTTCCAGGTCTGCCTCGACAAGGGTGGCAGGCACCCAAACTCTTGGGCCATCTTCCACCCTTCCACCGCCTTTCCCAGGCCATTAGGGAGTTAGATCAGAAATGGAGCAGCTGTGACCAGTGCTCACATGGAATGCCGGCATCACAAGCCACAGCTTTCCTCAAGTGTACAGGAATTCCTAAGACATATCAAATAGACACATTTCTGTTAACATTAATTTTATGAAGCATTCTGTGCGGTCCAAACCATTTAAAATAAGTTGGAAGTTAATTACTTGCCAGAGTTATTTAATTGTAAATGGTAGATCCAGGATTAAAATTTTAAGCTGTGGAGCTGACATGATGGTTCAACCGGCTAATCCTATGCTTTGCAAGCACCAGCATGCCATATGGGCACTGGTTCTTTTCCTACTTGGGGCTTCTGGCTTCAGATCAGCAGCCATTTGGGCACTGAACCAGCAAATTGAAAATCCTTGTCTTTCCTCTTTGTATATCTGCCTTTCCAGTAAAACTAAATTTAAAAAAAATAATAAAATTTAAACTGTTAACTGCTTTGCTATCCTGCTTCACTGTGTATATTCAGACAGGTATGACAGCCTCTGTGCTTTTTTTTTTTTAAGATTTATTTTTATTGCAAAATCAGATAGGCCATGCCGCCGGGCCCAGCCTCTGTGCTTTTACCTATGCCTGTAAATTCTGTGTGTGTGTGTGTGTGTGTGTGTGAACATATGGCCAGAGATAAGATGGATACATACTAGCAGGTTAAATGTTATTTTAAGTGGCAGAATTATGGATTCTTTTTAAAAAATATTTATTGGGCCCGTCGGCGTGGCCTAGCGGCTAAAGTCCTCGCCTTGAACACGCCGGGATCCCACATGGGCGCCGGTTCTTATCCCGGCGGCTCCACTTCCCATCCAGCTCCCTGCTTGTGGCCTGGGAAAGCAGTCGAGGACGGCCCAATGCATTGGGACCCTGCACCCGCGTGGGAGACCCGGAAGAGGTTCCTGGTTCCCGGCATTGGATCGGCGCGCATCGGCCCATTGCGGCTCACTTGGGGAGTGAAACATCGGATGGAAGATCTTCCTCTCTGTCTCTCCTCCTCTCTGTATATCTGACTTTGTAATAAAAATTTAAAAAATCTTTTAAAAAATATTTATTTATTTTTATTGGAAATGCAGATATATAGAGATAAGAAGATACAGAAAGATCTTCTATCTACTGGTTCACTTCCCAAGAGGCTGCCATGCCTGAGCTGAACCAATCCGAACCCAGGAGCCAGGAGCCTCTTCTGGGTCTCCCACGCAGATGGAAGGTCCCAAGGCTTTGGGCTGTCCTCTACTGCCTTCCCAGGCCACAAACAGGGAGCTGGATGGGAAGTGAAGCAGCCAGCACATGAACAGGTGCCCCTGTGGTATCTAGGCGCATGCAAGGTGAGGATTTAGCCATTGAGCTATTGTGCCAGGCCCAGGATTAGGAATTATTTTGTTTTCTTATCTATATCTTACTATTTTTCTCAATGAACATGCATTACTTGCTAATTCAAAACAGTTTCCTTAGATTTGATGGAGTGGGCATTTCACCTACAACATCAGAGTACTTAATTCCTGGATCCAGGTCCTGACTCTAGCTTTATAGCAATGCAGTATCTCCTCCAGGGAGATAGCAGTGTTGGATCAAACAATTAGGTCCCTGCCATCCCCATGGGATCCCAATCTGGGGTCTAGCTGAGCCTCTGCAGGGATCTGTGGAGTTATTTAGCAAAGAAGAGTTATCTGTCCCTTAACCCTCACTTATACCTCTCAAATAAATAAATGCGTTAAAATGATTTGGAGCAGGTATTTGACCTACTAGTTAAAGAGGCCATTGAGGTGCTTTACAGGCCATGTCTCTGTTAATATGCACCACCAGGGGGCAGCACTATTGGCTCAAGAATCCAGTTTCTGGCACCTGTCTGTAGTTCCAGTTATTGCAGGTATTTGAAAAATGAACCAGTGAATGGAAGCTTTATATATCTCTGTCTCTCAAATATAGTAGCAGTATCTTTCATAGATTTGAGATTTAGTGCATAATATATTTGTGGTACTTATTTGAATATAGCAGTAATATTTTTCTTAGATTTGAATTCAGTGCATAATGTTTTTCTGGTAAACTTACTATTTGAAAAATATATCAACTGAATTATTTGTCTCTGAGTACTGTGTTGTAGTTTCAAAAGACTCGTGATAAAGCTAAAAGGCATGGGAAGAAACTAGCCTGGATTCTTATGAGAATTAGGTATGTTTGGATTAAATAACCCATAACTGATATCTAGAAAACAGGATTTAGTTTTGCCTTTTTTCTTCTCATGTATTCACTTGTCTGTATTCCATTTGTTTAAGGCATGGTGATTCCATTTTCAATAAAGAACTGCTTCCAGTTCCTTTGTAGCCACAAGGTCCCAGCAGCTAGCTTGAAAACTACAGTAAGAAGTGGGCTCATCCTACAGTCGATTTCCAATGACGTTTATCAGAATCTGGCTGTGGAAGACTGGATCCATGACCATGTGAGCCTAGAAGACAAGCCAGTCCTTTTCTTTTGGAGAAATTCTCCGTCAGTTGTGATTGGCAGGCATCAGAATCCCTGGCAGGAATGTAATCTGAATCTGATGAGAGAAGAAGGTATAAAACTGGCCCGGAGGAGGAGTGGTGGAGGGGCAGTCTACCATGACTTGGGCAATATCAATTTGACTTTCTTTACAACCAGAAACAAATACGACAGGATGAAGAATCTGAAATTAGTTGTGAGAGCCCTGAACACTGTTCAGCCCCAGCTGGATGTGCAAGCTACCAAAAGATTTGACCTTTTGCTTGATGGACAGTTTAAAATCTCAGGAACAGCCTCTAAGATTGGCCGGACGACTGCCTACCACCACTGTACCCTTTTGTGTTGTACTGATGGAACCACCTTGTCTTCGGTACTAAAGAGCCCTTCCCCGGGGATCCAGACGAATGCCACGACCAGCACTCCCGCCGTGGTAAAGAATCTGCTTGAGAAAGATCCCACCCTGACCTGTGAGGCGGTGACGAAAGCCGTCGCTGCCGAGTATGCTGCCTGTCATCAGCTTGATGATCACATCACCCTAATCAACCCAGCCGATGAGACCCTGTTCCCTGGGATAAACAGCAGAGCCCAAGAGTTACAAACTTGGGACTGGCTATATGGCAAAACTCCAAAGTTTAGTATCAACACTTCCTTTAATGTTTTATGTGGACACTCATGTCTAGAAATTAAAGTATTCATAGATGTAAAGAATGGAAGAATTGAAATCTGCAGTATTGAAGCACCTGATCATTGGTTGCCACTGGAAATATGTGACAAATTCAATTCAAGTTTTATTGGCAGTAAGTTTTGCCCAAACGAAGCTACCATGCTAACAGATATATTACTTAGAACATATCCAGAAGACCAAAAACTGCACAGTAAATGGAATATCCTCTGTGACAAAATTAAGGGAATAATGTGATTCCAAAATTTCTTGATACCATTTCAGTGAGAAAATAAAAAGATTTCTGATGCACTTCGTATATCTCTTTAGAAAAACAAGAGAGAAGGCCTAGTCTTCCTGTAACTCCCATTTGAGATGATCACCCTGTCCATATTTGCTGCTGTCTTCTAGGATTCTGTTTCTTCATTGATTTAACACAGGCACATATCTATTGCCTTTTTACTGACCATGTAAGCCAGATTAGATACTCTGAATTTGCCTTTTTTTTTAAAGATTTATTTATTATTATTGGAAAGATATACAGAGAGGAGGAGAGACAGAGAGGAAGATCTTCCATCCGATGATTCACTCCCCAAGTGAGCCGCAACGGGCCGATGCGCGCTGATCCGAAGCCAGGAACCTAGAACCTCTTCCAGATCTCCCACGCGGGTACAGTGTCCCAATGCATTGGGCCGTCCTCGACTGCTTTCCCAGGCCACAAGCAGGGAGCTGGATGGGAAGTAGAGCTGCTGGGATTAGAACCGCCCATGTGGGATCCCAGGGCATTCAAGGCGAGGACTTTAGCCGCTAGGCCACGTCACCGGACCCTGAATTTGCCTTTTTAAGGTTTTTTGTTTTTTTGTTTTTTTGTTTTTTCATTTTTCTTACTTCTAAGAATTATAACCCAGGCTTCTTGCTCCCTGTGTTATCTTAAACTCTAAAATTCTCCTTTCAGTTACGTAGTTAACCCTCAGGATATCCCAAGGATACCAGGACATCCCAAGGATACCAGGAAGAACCTGCGGATGACCAAGTTCCTTAATAAATGACATGATGCTGGCGTATATAATTTCTGTAATCTTCCTGTATGTTATAAATTGTTTCTAGATGTTGTAATAATAGAAAAGCTGTGCAAATAGTTGTTATATTGTATGGCTTCGAGCTTCCTGGCAAGCACAGAAGCCTGAACAGGTTCAGTAAAGATTCAGTTCCACCCACCCCCTGTATTCATTTACATTCCCACCAACAGTATTGGAATTCTTCGTTCTCTGTATCCTCAACAGCATTCATTAGTTTCATTTTAATAATAGGCATTCTCACTGGAGTGAGATGGTGTCACATGGTGGTATTTATTTGCATGGATTAACGCAGAGCTTCATGAGGGTGCAGGAGCCCAAGCACTTGGGCCATCTTCCATTGCTTTCCCAGGATACACGGGCAGGAAACTGTAGAGAAACAGAGCAGCCAGGACTCAAGCTGGCACTCTGATACAGAACACAGGCATTCAAGCAGTCCCTTTACGCACTTCAGAGCACTTGAATCCAGAATAATTTTCCCTCTTTCAGGTCAAGATTAGTATCTTCATGATTGCTATTTATTATTTGTTGAATTATTTTGCAACAGTTAAATAATAGAAAAGCTTGCAAAATGGTTGCATTGGCTGTATGGCCTGAGAAGAAACACTGTACTGTAAGTCTACTGAAACTTATATTCAGAAAAGTATTTAGGAGTGTTCCCACAATTGAAGAATGGATTCATAAAATACTAGAAATAGTTTATTGTTGGTCAACCATTATGAAAATGTTCTCAAATAAAAAACAGAATTTAACATTGACTTGCTATGCTTTGATTGTATCTCCCCAAACTGGAAACCTGGCCCCCATTGCAGCAGTGTTGGTAGGCGGGAGGTGGAAGCTTTGGGAGATGACTGGGTTATAAGGGCTGATAACAGGTTAATGGGTTATTACTGGCGTGGTTTATTAAGACAAATAACAGCTCCTCTGGCTAGAGTTGTCCACTGCCATTTGAACAGGCAGGAAGAAGGTCTACATGAGATGCCAGCACAGACTTTCCAGCCTCCAGAATCATGAACTAGATCAATCTTGACTCTATAAATTACTCAGTCTGTGGTATTCAGTTATAAGCAACAGAAAACAGACTTAGGATGTCTCTTACAGTGTTAACATAGAAGGTGTGACACATCATATTTGTTTTGTGTGTTTGGTATGAAAAATATCCACCGTTGTTTCATGACATGGTCTTAAATCAAAATCACAATATCCAAGGGAAAATTGACCCTAAGAAAAAAAAATAATAATACTGTTAAAAATGACATGAAAAAGTACTACTGCTATATTAAAACCTAAGATCATGTCCTACCTGTGGTCTCTTAAAATAATCAAGTCCTCTTCCAATCTTAATCACCCATCCATTGTTGAACCTGTAGGAATCAGTACATAGCATTACAATGAAAACATTTAAATGAGATAGTTATTAAAGCTATCATGTATTAACTCTTCTTATAGTGGTAGAAATTGCATCAGACCTGGAGTTTAACCATGGGCTCTGCCTATAATGAAACAAAATGGCCATCTTGCAACATCATTTGATTGGATTATCTGATAGAAAGTTTAACAGTTAAGACTTATTCTTGAATGTCAGCTTGTTAATAAAACTTCCCCTGTAATTTTAACCAGCTCAGAGTATATTTAGGTGGTCTTGTGACATTTCAAGAGCTCTCCTACTTGCAGATGGAAGAGGTGAAGGAGTTCTGGACCTTGACCTCTGTTTAACCAACAAGCAGATTCATTTTCATCTGTATTGCCTAGTTTCTGCTTAAGTTGTAAGGGGTGGGTGGTCTAATGGCTAACATGTTGATTAGAATGTCAGTGTCTCATGGCCCGGTGCAATCTGACTCAGTAGCTAAATTCTCCCCTCGCATCTGCCGGGATCCCATATGGGCACTGATTCATTTCCTGGATGCTCCGCTTCCCCTTCAGCTCCCTGCTTGTGGCCTTGGAAAGCAGTCGAGGACAGCCCAAAGCCTTGGGACCCTTCACTTTTGTGGGAGATTAAGAAGTTCCTGGCTCCTGGCTTTGGATCGGGCTCAGCTCTGGTCACTGCGGCCACTTAGGGAGTGAATCAGCGGACAAAAGATCCTTCTCTCTTCCTTCTCTCTGTAAATCTACCCTTCCACTTTCTAATTAAAATGAATAAATCTTCAAAAAAAAAAAAAAGAATACCAATGTCTCTCATCACAGTCGCTATGTTTAATGCCTCCAGCTCCTGATTCCAACCCAGGAAAATGTAATCATGGATCCAGTAGCTGTGTCCCTGACTACTGTCTTCAGCATGCTGCCTATCTTGGGCCTTTGGAGAGTGAACCAGAGGATTAGAGTTCTTCCTCTACCTGCCTCCCAAATAAATGATTTTTTTTAAACAAGTTTTCGTTCAGTCCAAGGATGATATTGCCATAAACATGAAAACCCTGCTATAACTGCATGTTATTTTCTTATGAACTCAACAAGCTACCATGAGATTTAATATCCAGTAAGAAGACCAGAAGATGAATCATTCCAACACCATAACATTAAATAGACAGTTGGACAAGAAAGTACTCCTTCTTGGGCCCGGCGGCGTGGCCTAGCGGCTAAAGTCCTCGTCTTGAACACGCCGGGATCCCATATGGGCGCCGGTTCTAATCCCGGCAGCTCCACTTCCCATCCAGCTCCCTGCTTGTGGCCTGGGAAAGCAGTCGAGGACGGCCCAATGCATTGGGACACTGCACCCGCGTGGGAGACCCGGAAGAGGTTCCAGGTTCCCGGCTTTGGATCAGCACGCACCGGCCCGTTGCGGCTCACTTGGGGAGTGAAACATTGGATGGAAGATCTTCCTCTCTGTCTCTCCTCCTCTCTGTATATCTGGCTTTCCAATAATTATAAATCCTTGAAAAAAAAAAAAAAAAGAAAAGAAAGTACTCCTTTTCACATGACACAGAACATGTAAATTTTATTCTATGATTAGAACATAGAACAGTTATTCAAGTTCTTTGCTCCTCAGAAAATTACTCAATTTGAAACTATTATAATTTTCAATATTTAAATGTAGCAACATATAACAATCAAATAAGACATTAGCAGAAATTCACAAAGTGTATTTCTACTGAGTAAAAATAAAAACATTGCACACCAACCTAATTTCTCGGTCATGTACTGAAGAAGAGTATTCTACTTGCAACAACACTCCGTGAGTCCTGAGTGATTCTTTGATTTCATTTAGGCCACTACTTTGCTGCACGTTCCCAAAGCCCTGCTAACAGCAAAAGTTTAAATTTTTGTCTGAGTTAGGAACTTATCTTTAAAGCTGTACAGTGTATATTACAGATGGATTAAAATGGTAAGTTTCTACACTAGTTTTGATATCTATCAATGATGGAAGTGATGAAGGAAGTGAAGTGGCTTAAAGAGCAACTGTTTTCCAAGAAATAACCACCCTCTTCCAATGTAAGCGTAACTCTCCCCTGTCCCCTTACATGTATTTTAGGGCTGAGGTTTACTCACCCAGATGGGGCTGCATAGTTCTCAAACTAATCCTAGAGATCACAATTATTTAGTACTAAAATCAACTACAGATGGCCATAATGCTAGTGTTATCCATTTATAAAATTGGAAAAGAGACAAAATTTGGAGGGCAGTACTGTGTTGCAGCCAGTTAACCCACTTGTGACGCCAGCATCCCACACGGGAGACCCAGTTTGAGGCCTTGATATTCCACTTCCAATCTGGCTCCCTGCTAATGCTCCTGGGAAGGCGACAGATGGTGGCCCAAGGGTATGGATCCCCACCAGCCAATGTGCAAGATGGGGATGTTTCTGCTCCTGGCTTCAGCCTGACCCAGACCTGTTGTTGTTGTGGCTACTGGGGGAATGAACTCTCCCTCCCCTGCCTTTCACATAAATAAATTTTCTAAAAAAGAGACAAAATTGTCAATAGTGCAATGTGATCACCTCCTATATGATCCAATAAACTAAACTGACACAGTTTATTAAGAGTTTAATAAAGTGGCCAAATACTAGGTGAATATCCTAAAATCAATGCTTTTTTTTTTAAATGTGTTATGCCTATTGTTAGACAACAAATTAAGTTTCAAGGAGTAGATCTAGCTGTCATGCCAAATCCAGGTTTTCTATCTCGTAACTGAACAAAGGCAGCGAGACACAGCAAGTGCTTTCAGATACTTACTTTATCCAGAGAGGTGAGAAGGTGAATAGTTTTTACTTTACATGGTTTCTTAATGAGCATCTCACAAAATCGAAGGAAGTTGTACAGCTGAAAGACACCAGCATGGATTACCAATGACTAGTATATGCACACTAATATTTCAGAGCCCAGCATTGTGGCTAGTTAAGCTGCCCTCTGAAATTCCAGCATCCCATACGGGAACCAATTCATGACCCAACCGCTCCACTTCTGATCTAACTCCCTGCTAATGGCCTGGGGAAAGCAGAAGAGAGTGACTCGAGTCCTTGGGTCCCTGCCACCAACATGGGAGACCCAGACAGAGTTCTAGCCTCCTAGTTTTGGCCTGGTCCAGCCCCAGCCACTGTGACTGTTTGGAGTGTGAGCCAGCAAATGAAAGACCTTTTTTTCCCCCTTCTCTCTTTCAAATAAATAAATAACATTTTTTTCATTATATCCAGTACATTTCACTTACCTGATGTGTCTGTCTAATGTAAGGGTCTTCTATCCAAACTTCTGTAACTGTCTCATTAAGGTATTCTTGAAAAAGTGTCTCATAGCTGAAGCCTGTTGCATCCTCTTCTATTTTAATTTGCTTGTGATATTTCCCATCTAAAAGAACACAAGGGCCCATACTATAACCGAGGACCATTTTTAAAATACATTTTATATCTCCTGATTAATATTAATATTAGTATATTAATATTAATATATCTTCTGATTAATCAGAATCAGGTCATCATTTTTTAGCAACTACTTATGGAATACCTACTGTATACCATACATACTGCAGGATGCTGTATATACAGAAAAAGGCCAATTATTTCATAAATGATTTCTGTGTTCACTGAGGCTAGGAGGAGGGGGGGATACTCCAAAGGCTTTTCCTGACAGGTTCCTAAGCTGGATCCTATAGAAAAGGCAGTTTAAGAGCCTGGCACAATAGCCTAGTGGTTAAAGCCTTTGCCTTGCATGCTCCGGGATCCCATAGGGGTGTTGGTTTGTGTTCCAGCTACCCCACTTCCCATCCAGCTCCCTGCTTGTGGCCTGAGAAAGTAGTCGAGGACAGCCCTTGGGACCCTGCACCTGTGTTGTCTCTCCTCCTCTCTGTATATCTGACTTTCCAATAAAAATAAATGAATCTTTTTTTTTCTTTTTTTTTTATTAATTCATTAATTACATTGTATTATGTGACACAGTTTCATAGGTACTTGGATTCTCCCCACCCCTCCTCCCCAAACCTTCCCACCATGGAAATAAATGAATCTTAAAAAAAAAAAAAAAAAACAGGCATTTCATTCAAGTGAGGAATATATGGATCTGACAACTTGTGTTTCACTCAGCATTTCCCTGTAGCTCTTAAAGTGTGGTCTACGCAGAAGCTTTGCAAGGATCTGTAAACTCTGAAAGAGTATGCAAAGTTCTAGGGTGTATAGAGCTCCCAGAAGATGCTCAGAGGACTCAGACACCAGCACACACCGGCTTGCTTTAAAAAAAGGTGAAGCGGGGACAGGGTGGTGGCACAGTAGGCTAAACCTCAGCCTGTGGGGGCTGGCGTCCCATACGGGTGCTGGTTTGAGTCCTGGCTGCTCCACTTTCCATGAAGCTCTCTGCTTATGTGCTGGAAAAGCAACCGAGGCTAACCCAAGTCCTTGGACCCCTGTACCCACATGGGAGACTCAGAGGAGGCTTCTGGCTCCTGGCTTTGGATCTGTCCAGCTCTGGCTGTTGCAGCCATAACCACCTTTCAAATAATAATAAATCTTTAAAAAAAAAAATCTGTCAGCTTTGTGGTCAAGAAGCCAAGCCCAAGCACAGCTCGAAAGGCAGGGGCCAGAACTCCCCAGGGGAATGTGCTGTCTCACCAGGGCTATGGACAGCCTTCGAGGCTGTGTCCTTACCTTCTTTCACTTGGTCCAAGTATTTCTTTATGTTTTCTGCTCTATCCATGTAGCTAGAAATTTTTTTTCTGAGATTGCTTCTCTTGGCAGGATCTTTGGTGCCTACAAATGTGAAAGGAATAGATTCTCAGGTCTCCCAGACGTTATTTTCAGTTTCTTCAGTTTTCCACAAATTGCCTGCCCTGTGGCAATGGGCCGCTATGGTCCTCAAGTCCTGACGGGCTTGTCAGCCAGGAGCACGAGCATCCGAAGCAGCTTTGGGAAGGAACCGGAACTTTCAAACTGCCTCTCAGCTCTGGGACACCATACCTGGATATGACAAAGGTGGCTTTCCCTCTAGGTTAAACCTCAGGACTGTCCCATCCTCATTATCCACGTGTTTGGAATGTTAGTATAATCAAAAGAAAGTGGCGAATATCTACTACAAAAATACTTCTCCAGACTCCCCTGTTGCTACTCATGCTAAATCAGTAACTACAGAGTTGTTTCTGAGTTTATTATGTCAACAACATCTTCCCTTTTCTGAAAACCAGTCACCACATCAGTACTCCTCATTCTCTTCCCTCTCTCCTTCCTTCTACCACCACTTACGTTTGTCCTAATTTGGATTTTTAGCCTCCTATTTTTCACTTGCAATTAATTTTATATTTCTAGAAGAGTTGCAAAAATGGCACAGAGTTGTTTTTTTTTTTCACCTAGTATCCCCTGACATTAACATGTTATGTATCTAGGTCCTGGCAGCGTGGCCTAGCGGCTAAAGTACTCCCCTTGAACGCCCCGGGATCCCATATGGGTGCTGGTTCTTATCCCGGCAGCTCCACTTCCCACCCAGCTCCCTGCTTGTGCCCTGGGAAAGCAGTCGAGGAAGGCCCAAAGCTTTAGGACCCTGCACCCGCATGTGAGACCTGCAGGAAGTTCCTGGCTCCTGGCTCCGGATCAGCACAGCACCGGCCGTTGCGGCTCACTTGGGGAGTGAATCATTGGACCTAAGATCTTCTTCTCTATCTCTCCTCCTCTCTGTATATCTTTGTAATAAAAAAAAATAAATCTTTTAAAAAAACATGTTATGTATGCAAAGCACAATAATTAGATTAAGGTCTATGCCTTTTACAACCTTGACGATGACGAAGAGTTCAGGACAGTTATTCTGCAGAGTAACCCCTGAGCTGTCTGATGTTTTCTCATGATTACACTGAGTTTATGTATTTTTTTTATGAGATCACGGAAGTGACATGTCATTCCCAGTGGGTACATGATATTCACATGTCTTATAATTATATTAGCTACAATCATTTGGCTGAGGTGCAGTGCACAGATTTCTTCATTGTAAATCACTGTTTTCACCTTTGTGATTAGTTTGTACCTTACAGGAGGACACTGTTTCTCATTATTCTTTCTTCCAATAACTTTAACACATACTGACGGTCTTTGCAACAACTATGACTATGATGTTTGCAGAATGCATATTTTGTTTCCTTCTTAATGTCTTTGTATTAGTATGGAATCATGAGTATTTATATTATTCTGAGTGCTGTAATCAAATACTATCATTATTTTCCTTCTCAAATGTTATCAGCCCTGGCCATGACCTTTCTCTCATGTTGGTTCCTGTGTCCTTTTGACATGGTTCTGTCATTCTAGACACCTTTCTACTTCTGATGCAAAATACTTGAAACTCACCCTGTATACTTGTGTCCTGGCCCTTCAGAACAGCCCTGTCCTTTTTACTGAAAAACGGTACTGAGAAATCAAATACTGGGTGCTGGTGGCCCTGACTGAGACCATCACCGCTAGGCCTCCTCAGTAGGCACAGGTAGAAGCATATGTACATTTACTAACAAACATGCGTACATTTTTATTTACTTCTTTTTCTATCCATCTGAACTTGCATGAAAACCAGTTTGGGGCCAGGGTCATGGTGCAGCACATAAAACCGCCACTCACAATGTTGGCATCTCATATCAGGAGTGCTGGTTCGAGCCCTGGTTGCTCCTCTTCTGATTTAGCACCCTGCTAATATGCCTAGGAAGGCAGCAGAAGATGGCTCAAGTACTTGGGTCCCTGCCACCAACCTAAGTCCCAGACTAACTTCTTTGCTTGTGGCTACAACCTCATTATTTATTTTTATTTTAAAGGCAAATTTTACAGAGAGGAGAGACAGAGAAGGTCTCCCATCTGCTGGTTTACTCCCCAAGTGGCTGCAAAGGCTACAGCTGAGCTGATTTAAAACTGGAAGCCAGTAGCTTCTTTTGGGTCTCCCACGTGTGTACAGGTTCCCAAGGACTTGAGCCATCCTCCACCAGGCACTATCTCATTATGGCCTGCTTTCCCAGGCCGTAAGTACACAGCTGCATTACAAGTGGAGCAACCAGGACACAAACTGGCACCCAAATGGAACGCCAGTATCACAGGGTAGATGATTAGCTTGCAATGCCACTGCATTGGTCATAAATTATACCTTTAAAAAACAAAACATGAACTAGTGCTGATAACTTTAGGTCCACGGGGTTCATTCTAAGCTTCCCTCATTCCTTATCTGTAACTTCTTTTATTACCTATAAGATATTTACCTAATTTTTCAATCCTGGTATAAAATGCTCTATAATTCCTAACAAGTAACCTTGAAGAAACACAAATTTACAAAATAGATTGCAACATTGTATATTACTCATTTTGTCTTCCAGGATAGTCAAAATGCTATATTCCAAAGATACTAACTTATTTTATCCCCCCCCCATGATTATAACTGAATAACTCAGAAGTGCCATCTGCTTTTATCCTGTGATTTCCTTTCCCCTTCAGTCCACCCCTTATGCACCCCACTTTACCTGGTCTTACCCTTCCTGAATTTGTCCTCAACAAATATTTTCTTACATGCTCTTATGTAAAAGATAATACAGTTGCTATGGCTTAGATATGGTTTAATGTGTATCTCAAACACTCACGAACCACAGAAGTTTGGCCCTCATTGTGGCCACTCTGAGAGGTGGGACCCTTAAAGAGACAGTGCCTGGGGGCAGGTTACTGAGGGGACTGCCCTCTAAAAGCACCGACTTAGCTCTCATGGACCTCAGTTGGTGCCCCTGAGTAAGATTGGGGGTTGCTGTTCTGGCACAACTGGTTAAGCCACTGCCTGCCAAACTGGCATCTCACATGAACACTGATTTTGAGTCCCAGCTGCTCTGCTTCCACTTTGATCCAGCCCCCTGCTCCTGTACCTGAGCAAGCAGCACAAGATGGCTCATGTACTTGGGCACTTGCCATCCAAGTGGGAGACCTGGATGGACTTCCTGACTCCTGGTCCGCCCTGGCTGTGGCAGCCATTAAAGTGAACCAGTGTCATTTTGCCTGTAAAACCAATAAATAAACCTCTAAGAAAGAAGGGGAAGTGGGAGTGGGAGGGGGGAGCAAAATTTGACCCCTCCTACTCTCTGGTTCACCATGACGTGACACAGCCAAGAGGCCCTCGCTAGAGCTGGCACCCTGCCATTTGGACTCCAGGCCTTCAAAACCATGAACTAAATCAGCCTCTTTACAAAATATCTAGCCTCAGCTACTCTTTTGTAACAACAGAAACTAATCTAACACAATTATATGTAGGTATTGTTTGTCCTGTGTTGTTTTTACTTACTATATTTTGGAAACCACTCTGCATCAATTCACCAAGACTTTCCTCAATATTTTTTCACAGCAGCACAGCAATTCATGGTATGAATATACCAAACCTTCTCCTACTCATGAGTATATTTTGGCTGTTCCAAACATCTTACTGTGGACCCTACATGGTAGCCTAGTGGCTAAAGTCCTTGCCTTGCACATGCCAGGATCCCATATGGGCACTGGTTTGTATCCTGGCAGCTCCACTTCCCATCCAGCTCCCTGCTTGTGGCCTGGGAAAGCAGTTGAGGACGGCCCAAAGCCTTGACACCCTGCACCCGTGTGGGAGACCCAGAAGAGCTCATGGCTCCTGCCTTCGGATTGGCTCAGCTATGGCTGTTGCAGTCTCTTATGAGTGAATCATCGGACGGAAGATCTTCCTCTCTGTCTCTCCTTTCTATAAATCTGTCTTTATAATCAAAATAAATAAAACTTTTGAAAAAGCACAAAACAAAAAAACGAAAATAAGCAAAACCATCTTACTGTCATCAATAGAGTTATTCAAGTCTATCCCTGCCTCATCCTCTTACTGCCAAGTTAATATCATTTAGACTTCAACTTCTCATGCCTGCATGACGAGAGCATAAGAAAATGTGAGTAATTTCTGTGACAGGACACAAGGACTCTGACTTAGCCAACAGGTTGATATAAGCTCCTCCAAACACACAAAGAAACTGAAGTCGTTGGGCATTTTTGTCAAGGTTGAGTATTTTATAGTACCTTCTTTACAAAAAGGTACTGTGGGTAGCGTTAATGGCAAAGTGTCTGGTGTCAGACTGTTTCAGTTCAAAATTTGCTGCTTTACTACATTTGGCTGCGTGCTTTTGCCCTGTTATTCAACCTGTCTGTTTCTTCATCTGTGCCTTGGAAATAGTATTATGATCTTAGAGGGTTGTGGAGATGATCATTAACAAAAACAAACAAAAAACACCTGACACTTGGTGAAAGTTTAACATTAATTGTTAACATCACCATACACAAAATTATTTCCATATACTTCTCAGTGTAGTGCCGTTAGGATCATATGCAATCTAGTATCTCTTTCCTCAAACTCTACTATGTTTCCACTCACTGTACGCAGGCCATATTTCTCATTCCTCTGATAGTAAAACAAAACAATAAACTTTTGCTCAACTTTGCAGTGTGAGTTTCTTTCTCTCTTACCTGTACTGACCATTTCTTGGAAAAGCAGTCTGCATTTACCCACTCAGCTACACTACTTGTCATTTGGCTTTTAGAAACAAAATATTTCTGGGACCAGTATGATGGCTCAGTGGCTAAATCCTCGTCGTAAAAGTGTCAGGATCCCATGTGGGCGCCAGTTCGTGTCCTGGCTGCTCCACTTCCCATCCAACTCCCTGCTTGTGGCCTGGGAAAGCAGTGGAGGATGGCCCAAAGCCTTGGGACCCTGTGCCCTTGTGGGAGACCTGGAAGTGGGTCTGGTTCCTGGCTTTAGATCAGCTCAACTCTGGCTATTGCGGCGACTTGGGGAGTGAACCAGCAGATGGAAGATCTTTCTCTCTGTCTCTCCTTCTCTCTGTAAGTCTGCCTTCCCAATAAAAACAAAATAAATCTCAAAAAAAAAAAATATAAACTATCTTAAAGCTAAGATTATCAATGACCTTTGTCCTGTAGATGTAACAGTCCTTCAAATCACTATTTCTGATCAAGAGTTGACAGTGTTTGACATTATAGATGTATTCCCATCATAAAAATAAACTCATATTACATGTATATCAGATTATGCAAGGAGCTACTCAAAGAAAATAAAGCAAGGAAAAAGAAGTGCTGTAGCTACACTGGAGGTCATGGGAAGACCCCCAAATGCGGCCTCAGTATAAAGAAAAGGAAGAGAGGGAGCATGCCAAAAAAACATTTGAGGATGACACATTCAGCCCAGAAGTCCACCTGCAATGATGTCACTCTCCTGTAAAATCCTCAAAGCTAAAGTTTCTGCCTCTGAAACAAGTTAAAATCTGCCAAGGGCCCAGTGCAATAGCCTAGTGGCTAAAGTTCTCACCTTGCACATACCACAATCCCATATGGGCGCTGCTTCGTGTCCCAACTGCTCTGCTTCCTGTCCAGCTCCCTGCCTGTGGCCTAGGAAAGAAGCAGTAGAGGACAGGCCAAAGCCTTGGGATCCTGCACCCGCGTGGGAGGCCTGGAAGAAGCTCCTGGCTCCTGGCTTCAGATCGGCTGGACTCCGGCTGTTGCAGCCACTTGGGGAGTGAATCATTAGATGGAAGATCTTCCTCTCTGCCTCTCCTCCTCTTTGTATATCTGACTTTCCAATAAAAATAAAACAAATCTTAAAAAAAAATCTCCTGGCAGCCAAGGCCATCTACAGTATGATCCAAGTCCCAATCTATACACTGGTCACTCTTCTTTACACATACGCTGAGGCAAACTGAACCACTTACTCAGCAAAGCAGCACAGGCATAACTGTATAACTCTGCTGAATTTCTGACTTCTGAAATTCCACCTTATTCTCCAAATTGCCTACCAAATCAAGTCTCTTATTCTGACCTCTAAATCCTCACTGCTCTCGTCTACCTCTCTCCTGGTACTTACGCCCTGTAGTAGTTACTGGCGTGTTGGGTTTTCCCCTCTGTCAGGTCACTGCCTCTACTGCCCCCTGTGATCAGTGAGGCACACTGCAGAATTCCTGTGACTGTCCTACTTCACATTTTTTTAAAAGATTTATTTATTTTTATTGCAAAGTCAGATATACAGAGAGGAGGAGAGACAGAGAGGAAGATCTTCCGTCCGATGGTTCACTCCTCAAGTGACTGCAATGGCTGGAGCTGAGCCAATCCGAAGCCAGGAGCCTCTTCCAGGTCTCCCACGCGGGTGCAGAGTCCCAAGGCTTTGGGCCATCCTCGACTGCTTTCCCAGGCCACAAGCAGGGAGCTTGATGGGAAGCGGAATTGCCAGGATAAGAACTGGTGCCCATATGGGATCCTGGCAAGTTCTGGGCGAAGACTTTAACCGCTAGGCTATCACGCCGGGCCCCTACTTCACATTTGACAGTAGCCAGGACTTCAGCATGGTCCACCTGACCCACACTACACATATTCTTTAGAATTCAATGTAACACAGAGGACTGGGGTTCTATCACCACCTAGTGGCAGAACTAGGATCCAAGGCAGGTCAATCACAAGGATGAAACCAGAGGGTGTTTGTCATGAGCTCTGTGCAGTGCCTGGCACTCAGCATTTAAATCATACACCCATGTCGATTTGTCATCATCACTCGTTCACATGGGCCCCACCTAAGGTGGAGTTTACAGTTCTGAGAAAAGCACCAAACCTTGGCGAATGCCCTCTGCTGTCGGAAAAATCTCTGTGACACTTTATATAATTGTAAAGAAGAGAGTGAAAGAGAAAGCGAGCCAGATGTTAAGGCTTATTAGAAACTTGAGGGGTTGGAGAACAGGGACTGATCCTAATCAATTAAACACACAATTGATATGTGTCTGTGAAGAATCAAGGAGTCACTTGTGTACTGCTAAACACTAAGTAACTAGGTAATATGAAAGATTCGTGTCCCTCCCCCCAATCGCCCACCCTGCAGATTTCTCACACCAAATTTCACTACATCCATTTAGCAGAATACATTTTTTCTTCTAAGTCCACATGAGTTTATTCACTTTGAGTGAAAATATTAAAACTCATCATTTATATTTTAATGGTTAGCATGCTTGTTGTATTTGCTTCAACTTTTTAAATAACAGACATATCTTTCCTGAACATCATCTCTGAAAACAGAGTTTCCCAAAAAAGTCACACTATCTAGATTGTCACCCAATTCACAAACTTCCCAAATTGATCTAAAAACATCTTTCAGGAATTTTTCAAAAACCCGGTTTTTTCCAAGCTGATTAACATTTTGTTATGTCTTCTTTTTTAAATTTTCATTTAAATAATGCTTATGTAATTAAGAGGGATGCACACTCATGTGGGCCTCTGATTACTGTGGGGAGGGTCAGGAATACAGGGAGTTGGGGTCTACTCCTTGCTGTCAAACTGCATCAACACGCTGGAATGATAGATGGTCATTTGATGCCACTATAGAGACCTCAAAGTGGGAAATAGTATTCCAAGGGTGTCACTTGAATGGTTTTCAAAGTTCTGAGACATCATGAGACATTCATTGCACTAGGGCTTAGGAAAAGGTCTATTGTAGCCTAGTCAGGAAGCCAAGTTCACCAATCAGGCCCACTCCCAGCCCCAGATTTCCACGTGTGCCAGCCAGCAGGTGCAGTGTCCCTACTTGGCATGGTCTGTTCTCAGTCCTGGCCTTAGCATGTGCCAGCGGGTGCTGCAGCCTACTACTGCCCGGCCTCCTCCCAGCCCCAGCTCCTAAAACTGTAAAATGGCTTCCTGTCAGGCAAATTTCAGGGTCCAACCCAGCTAGGCCATCACCACCCTGAAGCCCTCTGCTTAAATCAGCAGAGTGTCATAAGAGAAGTCCACAAGACCCCTAAAGAATCTATCCCAAATTCCAGTTCCTTCACATTCTGGTGGGTGTTGTAGCCCAGCCTGACATAGTCCACCCCTACTCCGACGATCACAGTTGAGTACTGTGTCCTACCCCAGCCAGGTTTGCCACCCCCATCCCCATCCCAGCTTTTGCATGTACCACCAAACAGTGGTTGGTGCTATTAGTCCATCCCAGGTCTCCTGTGTGGATGGGTGCCTTGGCCTGACCCTTTGGTTTCCACCCTCCATATCACTCCATCTCAACTCCTTGGTTTATCTGTGAATGCACTGGCCAGAAGTCACTCCTTGTGGGGCTAGCATATTGTTAATCCATTTTAAGTAGCTTAGCTTCTATAATAAGTGCTCAGCTTGCTGCATAGAAAACTAAGGTAAAGCCATGATAGGCCTCGGGACAACCTAGGTCTAAGTTTAGGTTTCCTAGAGTTGATGCAACCACTCCTCCAAGTGGGTTACCACCTACCCTAGACAGCCGACCAATCAGACGTGATCGGGCGCTTTCAGGGGGGTATGGCCGTAGTAGCCGACCAATCAGAAGTGACTTGATCCCAGGTCGCGTTCCCTCCCGTTCCCTCCACAATCTGCAGCCCCATCTGTGGGCCAGGTAAGGCATATCCTGGCCTAGCGTCCCCTGCCTTCCCTACAGATCTGAGAAAAAAACAATCATAAGCAACTATGCTGTAATACTGGTATAGTTAACACAGGTTTGACATTAACCAGGCCCAGAATGCCCACCTTCTATTGGCTGTTATTCTTCCAGCAATGTAATACTTGTCTAGGTACAAGGCAACCTAGGCTGTTGCCTATTGCTGGGGTTAACATCGTTTTCTTCCTCTTCTTTTTTTAAGATTTTTTTTTTAGTTGGAAAGACAGATACATAGAAGGGAAAGACAGAAAGATACACCCACTGCTTCACTCCTCAAGTGGCCCCAACGGCCACAACTTAGCCAATCCAAAGCCAGGAGCTAGGAGCCTCTTCTAGGTCTCCCACACGGGTGCAGGGTCCCAAGGCCTTAGGTCATTCTCGACTGCTTTCCCAGGCCACAAGCAGGGAGCTGGATGGGAAGTGGGGCCCCCGGGAATAAAACCGGTGCCCATATGGGATCAGGGTGCAGGCAAGGTGAGGATTTACTCACTAGGCTATCTAGACCAACGTCTTCAATCCGAAAACAGCATCCCCTTTGGAGGACAGTGCTGTGCTATACCAAGAAATAAGCCAGCCCAGCTGTCCAACAGCATCTCTCCACTTGCGCATTTGCTTCCCGGCGATGTGCTCTCCGCGATAAAAACACCAGCTCCTTCCCCCGCCGCTCCCCTCCACCGCTGGGAGCTCACCTCTGAGAACTTGCAGCAGCAGATCAATCCCCTCCTGGTAACACACCAGCGCGGGCTGATACCGGGCCTCCTCGTCGAGTTTTACCGCTCGACTTAGCACAGTAACTGCAGCACAGCTCTCCGGATCGCTTCCCAGCCCGGACTTGGCCATGATCGCCCGCGTTTCTCGCACTCCCCGCCTCACTCTGGGGAAAGCGCCACCACGCTTCCGCGTTGGTCACGTGATGACGCGCGCGTGCGCTCTGGGAGGCTTGGAGGAGAGGAAGGGACTGCGCCGGAACACTTTTGTTTCGCGGCGACGGAGGTTTTAGAGTGTCGCACCCGGCCGTACTTCCGCCGCTCAGCTGCTCCTCGGAGTGGAGGTTGAAGTGGCCGCTGCTGGATGGTGAGTGCGGGGCTGAACGCATTGCCTTTTCTCCAGGAGTCTGTAATTGGTAGCTTTCTCCAAAACGGGTTGATTTTTCCCGGTTGCGTCTTGCGGGAACAGTTCACGGGAACCTAGATAGGTCTGGTTCCAATCCTATCTTCACGTATCAAGGGCCCACGCTGATAAATTGCTTTTCTTCACCTGTAATGTTAAACTAGTTACCTGGCTAAGAGGGAGGTTTGTCGGTTCTCTACCGAGGCTGGTTTTCTATTTTTTTTTTTTTTCCCACTGAACTTGGGGAGTAAGTCCTTAAGCCTGGCGCACACGGAGAGAGAAATAGGTTAGATAAACCTTTAAAAAAAATCTGTAAGAGTTGTGAAGTGAGAAACCAGCATGCGCAGGTCCCTGTGGAAATGCGGAAATGCTGCCTTAGCCTGACAGTTCCTGGAGGCCTCAGAGTCCGGCCCCGGAGGGGAGTGTAACCCTGAGAGTAGCTGGTAGGTCAGATGCCTGCCCCCTTGCTGCACTGCGAAGTCAGTTATCGAAAATTTGGTATGGAAGACGACTTGTTTCTCTAACGCATCCACTCACATCAGTACGTATGTATCATTTATTTATTTATTTATTTCTGTTTTGGGTTGAACTTAGGGCTCTCGTTATTCCGCCAGTAGGCACTGGGAGTTCTTGCAGTTGGCTTCTGTGCATTTTTTTTTTCACATTCCTCCATCACTGAGTGGATTCTTTCTAACACTAGGCGAGGCCGCTACCACAATTAAGCGGTTCCTTTTTTTGAGAAGTCTGTTGAAAACGGAGATCTGGGCTCTGGGTTTGTTCATTGCTACCAGGAGCAGTTGAGCTAGCCCTTGCCTACATTTCTGTGGCTGTGGCTGACAATATCTGTGTTAAAATAGACACCAGCATACATTAGATAAGCTCTAATCTGGTTCATGTGGGTCATGCTAGCCTTCCGTTCTTAATAATTTGTAGCCTCTCACGCCCACAAATGACTTTTTGGTAGGTTTTGAGCAGAGTAACTAATTTGATTTAGGATTTCATGAGATAGGAAAAGGGGGAGTTGGAATAGAAGCTGGAAGGCCAATTAGTGGGACTTTGTTGAAACCAAAGTGATTAAAGATGCTTAATGAGTTGAATCACTATAAAATGCTTTCCTTGGAAGAAGTATGATGAAACTATTCTCATTACATTGTTTCAGTTGCTAAGGAATCTTGTGTTGATTCCAACAGTTCATTGTTTTGAAAGGCAGGTTTTAAAAAAGTGGACAGAGAGAAAGCTCTTGCATATGCTAGTTCACTGCCCAAGTGGCCTCAGTGACCAGAGCTGAGCTGACCCAAAGCCAGGAGCCAGAGGCTCTCCTGGGTTTCCCATGCGGATGCAGGGCCATCCTCACCCCTCTGCTTAGTGCTTTGATGTTAGAGTGTGTCCAGGACTTAACTGAGCAGCGTACCTGTGTTCTCCGTATAGTTCCTTGCGGGGCAGTCATCACAGAATGGCCGGCATTTTGCTCTCAGTCATGCAGAGGCACCCAAGCAGACTACAGGTAAGAGTTTCTTGTCAAGAATTATTTCTTTTTTGTTGTTCCACGTATGAATTTTTTTTCTTATATCCAGTTTATTTTCCAATTTCCTTTTATGTTAATTTTTTTAATGTTGGAGATTGTTTTGGTGTATTTATGGTTTATCTATTTTATCCCTAAACATTTGGAATCATAGATTTTTTTTTTTCCTAAAAACCTGCCAATAACAATGTGTACTGTTGGTTTTTGCTTGGTCTATCATAATCCTAAAGTTCTAGGGTTTTCCCCCCCTTCAGTTTTGAAAGAAATAGATTTTCAGTCATAGAAAATTAGGGGGAAAAATGAAGAAAAGCAGAACCGTCTTCCAGAAACTCTTCATGTTGACATTTTTATGTATTTCTTTTTAGTATTTGTTTTAGAAAAATGTGTTGGTGCAGTATGGTCTGCTTTGGTTCATCTAGGTGTAGGCCTCTGCTGTCTGTAGATGCTGATCTTGACACACATTATCTTCACCTCCGATTAATCCTGTGAGGCCAGTATCAATTCCTTTTTTAAAGCTGAGGAAGCTGACTCTCAGAGTGGTGTCTGCTGTCTCACAGCTGGGAGGGTCAGGGACCATTGTTTATGGTCTGTGAAAGTCCCTGTTCGTCCATTCCCTCCTGCCCTTTGCCTACCTGTTCATGCCATCTCCAGCCAGGTCTGACCCAGGCAAAAGCCAGGAGCCAGAAACTCCAGCTTGGTCTCAGTCCTTGGGCCATGGTTCACTGCTTTCCCAGTGCCTTAGCAGGAATATGGTTAAGTGGAGTCACTGGCTGTTGATCTCGCACCACAAGCAGTAGCTTAACATGCTGCACTACTGCGCCATTCCCAATGAATCTTTTTCTTTAGCAGCCTGAAACATAGCAATGCCCATGTATTTGCCTGTTGTCCATGACTGCTTTTGCCCATTAATGGCAGAGTTGGATCTTGGCAGTGAAGCCCGTATAGCTCCAGGTCTGGAAATAGCTATCTGGTCCTTGATGGAAAAAGCTTATTGTGTGTTCATAGTAAAATAGGATGTATTCATCTAGAGAGCTGAGATAAACCTTTAACAATTACATGTCACACCAGAACAGATTTTGATCACCTAGAGATTGGTGGGTATGGATTTTTGCACTAGACAGACTTCTAAAAAATAAATGTTTTATGTCATATTTTAGACTGTGACAAAAGGTGTGCAGTCTCTCGTTTGTACAGAGTGGATTCGTCACAAATTTACCAAATCAAGGATTCCAGATAAAGTAAGAATAATGCCTTTTTAAAATACTTTACATATTGTATTTTAAAGGGGATCTATTTTAATACCATTGGTAGTTTATGTTTAAATTATGTGTGGATATAGGTAGTAGTTGAACATTTAAAACAGTAGGATTTAAAAAAAATTTTTTTTAAGTAATGCTTACATAGTTGAACAGGGTGGGAAGGATCAAGGTTTAGGGAAAATTGGGTGAACTCATTGCTTTCAAATTTGCTGTTTCTTCTTCTTGCTCCTGGTCTCTCATGCACATCAGCAGGTGTGGCAGCCTAGCCCTGGCTGCGCCTACCCCAACCCACCCTCAGCCCCAGCTCTCATACTACATCAGTGGGAGCTGTAGCCCAGCAAGGAAGTCCCCAAAGTACCCTACCAGGCCCTCTCCCAGCCCCAGGACTTGTGCTTGCCAGTGCGTTCTGTAGCCTAGTTTGAGATGGCGGTCTCCAGTCTTAACATTAGTCCAACTGGGTGCTACAGCCTGGCTCAACCTGACCTGCACCCAATCCCAGGTCTTGCAGGCAGATACAGCAACCTAGTCCAGTCTTGCCCATCCTCAGCTTTCATGTGAACTGGCAGGTTATGCTGTCCAACCTGACCTAGCCTCTGCCCCATCCTGGCACTAGCTCATGCCAATATGTCCTTTGGATTGGCTCAGCCTGGCCTGCCCCCAAACCCAGCTCACACATATGCCAACTGGCACTGCAGCCTACCCTGGTGTGGCTTGTCCCCAGGCCCAACTTTCAGGTTCACCAGCAGGAGCTACAGCCTAACAGGAGTATCCCAAGTTCCTTCCAGGCCCATTCCTAGCCCCAGATCTCATGTATGCTGGCAGGGGCTGTGGCCCAACCTGACGAGCTGGCCTCCAGTCCTGGCAATCACCAGCAGGTGCTACGACCTAACCCAACTGCCTGCACCCACTCCAGCTCTCACTAATGGGAGCTACAACCTCACCCAGCCTGGCCTGTCCTACATCAATTCTTACTCTCATGATCTCCAGCAGGTACTGGAGTCTAGCCAAGTCTGGCGTACTCCCAAACCCAACCCACATGCATGCCGACAGGTGCTGCAGCCTTTCCCAGCCTGGTCCACACACAATCCCAGCTCTCATACTCCATACTCCCCAGTGGGAGTATGAGCACGGGAATTACAAAGTTTCCCAGGCCCATTGCCAGACCTAGGTCTTGTGCATGCTGACTAGGATAGCTTCCTGGAACCTTTAACTCAGAAACAGCTCAGATGTCAGCTCTGTGGAGCTCATATCTCACCCTGCCCAGGCAGAGTTTGGTTGTGTGTGTGTGTGTTTTAAGATTTATTTCATTTTGGGCCTGGCGGTGTGGCCTAGTGGCTAAAGTCCTCGCCTTGAACGCACTGGGATCTCATATGGGCGCCGGTTCTAATCCTGGCAGCTCCACTTCCCATCCAGCTCCCTGCTTGTGGCCTGAGAAAGCAGTCGAGGACGGCCCAGAGCCTTGGGACTCTGCACCCGTGTGGGAAACCTGGAAGAAGTTTCTGGCTCCTGGCTCCAGATCGGCACAGCACCAGCCATTGTGGCTCACTTGGGGAGTGAATCATTGGACGGAAGATCTTCCTCTCTGTCTCTCCTCCTCTCTATATCTGACTTTCCAATCAAAATAAAATAAAAATCTTTTTTAAAAAAAGATTTATTTAAATTTAATAGAAAGGCAGGTCAGATTATGGAGAGAAGGAGAGACAGAGAGAAAAATTTTCCACTACTAGTTCACTCATCAAATAGCTGCAGTGGCCAGAGCTGAGCCAGCAGCTAGGAGATTCTTCTGGGTCCTTCATGTGAGCGCAGAGTCCCAAGGCTTTGAGCCATCCTCCACTGCTTTCCCATGGAGATGTATTTGTATATGTGTAGTTGTATATGTGTGTGTGCTTAAGAAGAAATGAGAAGTACATTAAAACTAAGTGTCGGTTGAGAATTTGCCTTTTTAATTATGCCTTTCCAGGTATTTCAGCCTTCACCTGAAGATCATGACAAATACGGTGGGGATCCTCTGCACCCTCACAAGCTGCATATTGTTACCAGAATAAAAAGTACAAAAAGACGGCCATATTGGGAAAAGGATACAATAAAGATGCTTGGATTGCAAAAAGTATGTAGCTCTTATAGTCATTGTTAGTATTGTTGAGATCTCTGAAGTTGATACGTTTTAAGCTTTATTTAGATATACATGTATTATTTCTTCAGTTGAAGTGTATTGGTGTACTTGACTTTAAATCTGTTTGATTTGTGCTTGTTTGTAAGTTTGAACGAGTCACCCATTTCTCACTTTACTGACGCTTGGAGTCCTCTGCTGTTTAAATCAGTCCCTAACAATTGTTCTTTTATTCGTAGGCACATACTCCTCAGGTTCACAAGAATATCCCTTCAGTGAATGCAAAACTGAAGATCGTTAAACATTTGATCAGGTTCGTTGCTTGTCACCCTAGCAATTTTTAAAAATGCATCAGCTGATATAATCCTAAAGGCATTCTCTTACCTTGCAGAATCAAGCCCCTGAAGCTGCCACAAGGCCTTCCGACAGAGGAAAACATATCTAGCACGTGCCTCAAGAGCACTGGGGAATTGGTGTTGCAGTGGCACCCACAACATGTGGGGCAGAATGCTTAGAAAGTCCTAACGTCAGAGCAGCTGCAGGTGTTCACTTCATGATGGTGAGAATGTGTGTTCCCCAGAATATATTAAATACCAGTCGTTTTCACAGACTAAACTTGCTGAGATTCTTCCTATTCTGAAGAGTCAGAGCATTTTGTGGTATTATTTGTTTTAGTTCTCTGCCTTTTACTTGAATAGTTCCATTTCCAAATAAGTAAAGATAACATTGCTCAAATAATGTTCTTGTTAGAGATCCACTGAGCACCTTGGTTAGCAGTTGTCACTAAAAGTTGTTTCTCATTTAATTGAATTCAATTTCTGAATGGCTATCTTAGTCCATTTTGTGTAGCTAGAACAAAATATTTGAAACGAGGCACTCACAGGGATCAGCAGTGTGTTTGGTTCACAAATTTGACAGCTGTGTGGTGTAGTTCAGCCTCAGGCAGCCACATCTAGCAGTGGCACCATGCTGTGTGCTGATGTGGCAGCTAGCTGAACATGGTAGGAACCACAATGTGTAAAAGAGATCCTACGGTGAGAGAAACTGCTGAGGAAGCCAGAGTCACTGAGTAACAACCTGCTCTTGGGAGAGTGGCATCAGTCCCTTCCAAAAGTAATGTTTTTTGCAACCTAATCAACTTGCACTAGAGCTGCTTCTTCAAAGTTCTTGGTGTAGGGGTAGGGTAGAATTGTATAGGGAATGGGGGTGGGAGGAAAAGCATGTCACATATAAACTATAGGAGATTCTTAGAGTGAACACTGTTAACGTGTTGGAGCAATCCGAGTCTGACCAAGACACAGTCAGTCCCTGCCCTCAGGGAGCTTGCAGTCTATTGTGCTGCTAGCAAAGGTGCAGCCAAATTCAGGAAACACTGTGTGTGGCAGGAATGGCTGCTGTGTGCTTTAGTGTACAAGCACAAGAATGGCCAGGGGTTCAGAATTCCTGAAGAATCCCTGAGAAAGAGTAGAAAAATCTTCAGGGGAAGATTAATTTATCCCTCCCCCCCCTTTTTTTTTTTCTATTACTTAGCTGGAGTAGTAAGCAGAAATAAGACTTAGGGAAGGTTCGGTTCTGTAGTGGTTAAATGAAGATGACGGTGAAGAACTGCTGCTTCCCAATTAATCTTTGTTTTCCTTTGTTTCTTGTGAAATTTAGTTCAGACAGTAATAACATTGACGGGCAGAGAACCACATGTGGAAGATCTCTTTTCCTCTCTCCTCCTCCCTCTCTGTAACTGATTTTCAAATAAATAAGTCTTAAAAAGGAAAGAAGGAAGGAGAGAGATATTTTAGAGCATTGTATTTTAAAGCAAAAGTATTACTGAAATGAAATGATATCTCATCAATTAAGCTAAAAGACAATTACAGTTTTAATCAACATTGAATTTCTAGTACATGTGAGTCTTGGAAGGTATAGATGAAGAGACACCTCTAGGCTACAATATAAGGTAACTTTATGTTGTTGGGGTCAAAGAGATCTTAAGAGAGTGTCGTATCTGTCATTGTACTGGTATTGACATGTAACTCTGGGAAAATACACTGGTTAATCTTTTGCCGAAAAGGCAAAGAAGTTCAGATAGGTAGTGTTAGTCTTGACAGCCTACACTAGAAGGGCTCTCAATGTTAAGTGAATATTTGCAAATGAAATTATCTTCAAAAGGAAAAAAAAAACTGATATGATTCTTCCTACTTTATTTGAAAGGCAAAGAGTGCTGTTTCATCCATGGTTTCACTCTCAAAGGCCTACAGTAATCATTTGGATTAGACAGAAACTAGGAGCCTTCAGCTCTTGGTGTCCTGTGAGGTTAGTAGGGACCTAAGTATCTGAGCCTTCATTTACTGGCTCCCAGGATGAACATCAGGGGAAGCTGCTGCTAAATTGGGAGAGTCAGGACTAGAACCAGGCATTCTGATACGGAATGGGAGCATCCCAAGAAGCAACTCAACCACCATGCCAAACTCCCTCCCTAGGAGAAGTCTTTAAGAAGAGTGTGGGAATAGACCAGCGTGTTAGTCTGATGTGACCCTGTAACAGGTTACCTCAAACTTAGCTTGAAACCACACACAGTTTCAAAATTCCTGTGGGTCAAAAGTGTGGGCATGGCTTAGCTAGGTAGTTTTCTTCCAATCTCAGAACAAAAAAGGTATCTCCCAAGGCTGGATTCTTAGCAGAGCATGGACTAGGACATCTGCTTCCAAGCTTTGAGGCTGGCAGAATTGATTTTCTTGTAGCTATAACATTCATGACAAGTTGCTTCTTCAAAAACAGCATTAGACAGAGACTCCAGCAATATGGACACTTTACAGACAATGTAGTTGTATGTATTCCATCACCTCTATCACCTCCCATTCGTTAGAAGCAGGTCTCAGGTCCTGCCCAGGCTCCAGGAAGAAGGGAATTACATAAAGGTGTAGCTACAAGGAGGCAGGGTTGCTGGTGACCTTGTTAGAGTCTGCATCCCAAACTGGCAAGCCCCTCTTGGAATTAAGCACTTGTAGTTTGTAATGCCCTCTTTGAATCCCTTCTGCAATATCTCCTTTGACGCTTTTGTCTATTTGGCCTAATGATCTAATAGAATATTTCCTTTTACTTTTGAATCAGTGCTCTTTGAGTCTCAGCACTGATAGGAAATGAATGTTAAATTTGAACCATTTCTTTGCCAAAGTTTATGTCAAACTTTCCAAAAGAGGTCATCTGAGCACCCTACTAACCTGACCCAATCACACAGCATTGCCTAGTAACCATGTTTTTTATAGAATTTAGCTCGGGCAATGACATCATTGACGAAGTCAGCTTCTATGTCTGCAGGTGAGATGACACCTTCAATTCCTGACTTAAAGGCCAAGAGACCACCTGAAACAAAACACAGAGGCTTGGACTCACGTATTAGCCATCCACCAAGAGTGAGATATGAGCAAGGCCAGGATGTTAGCACTCAGGCACATCTTACAAAGCAGGCAGTCCCAAACCCTCCTTCCCCTCGTCCCTCCCTGAAAGGCTGTGCCATCCCAAGTCTCCCTAGGAAAACTCCAATTTGTCTTTCTCTCTCGCTCTCGCTGTGTCTCAGTTTTTGCTTTTTCTGGCTGTGAGCATCATGCTTAATTTTTACATAGTCTAGGTCTGGAAGAACTAAATCTCCAGCAAATCATCAGTGTGAGAAGGCCTATAACATTCCCTCATTTATTGAGTAACTCCCTCATTGAGTCACTCACTCACTCATCATTCAGTATGTTTCTGAATACCTACTATGTGCCAGAAGAGGTGCCACACTGAGTGCAGGGTACCCAAGACAGACTTGTTTCTTCATAGGGGTATGTGTGTGTGTGTGTATGTGCATGTATGTACCATTTTAACCTACAAGTTTATCCTCAGCAATTATTTGTGTATTTAGTGTAATTGCACTCTGCTTTGATCTGAGTTGATCCCTGCCTTTAAGCATCTTAAAAAAGAAAAAGAGCCTTAAAACATAGAAATTGTTATGAAGTAAGACTGACTGTTAATGGTTGAAGAAGAGAAGCTGTACATATGTTGGATGTCAAAAGAGAAGGAACCAGAGAGCTAATGAAAGCAGTCTGGCTGAGATTACTGACTATAGAACAGTACATCCAAAGACATGGACTATACAGAAGAAAGAGCAATTTTATGCTGGGAGGCTAATGTGTCCATTTTGTCTGGGAGATGCTGAAATTAAAGGAGTCTGTGGCTGGCCAATTAGAGATCTCTACTTAGACCTGAAACCCTGAGAATGCTTGAAGAGTCAGAATTTGTCCAACCAATCTGGAAAATGGTCGGAAGTATCCTGTATCAGGAAAAATTTTAGGAGAAGGTAGACATTCTTCCAAACCACAGCATCGACTCCAAAGGCATCACTCAGTAACTCAGTACCTGACAAGAGAGATGCCCTGAGGAACCCAGCCTCATAAAGCAGGTAAAGGAGTCTGTGGAAGACGTCAGTCAGTGAATCAGAGAATGCTAGGACAGCCTTTGCACAGGCCCTGGACCCCCTGCTGACCCAATGGGGATGCTGCCAGGGAGGCCCAGAACACATCTGACACTCAGGTCTCATCCTCTACTCATTGAAACAGAACACTGCAAATAGAGCTTACCTTTGAGGTGTTGAGTCACGCTCCAGGCAGGGAATTTTTTCTGGATTGCCTTAATTCTGTCTGTTAGTATCCCAACACCCTGTAAGAGGTGTTCTTTGCTGTCCCAGGAACCAACAGGGTGGTAAATGTGTTTATCAAGCTAAAAAAAAATTAAAGTCATCCTGTCAGCATCTGGATGAGGCAACCTGTTTTTCTGTGTTTCTTATTTTCTCATGTCCAAGTTCAAAGACCCTGGCCTTGACATTTTTTCTTTATCTCAAGGAGCCCATTCTCTTATCCTTTATTTCATGAGTATAGAGTCAGAGGAACAAAGTTCTGGGGCAAATGGACATGGCATACTTTTAGCTAAGCATTCTAGTTTAAAAAAAAAAAAACAATGAAAAGAATGTTTCAAAACAATTAGCACTTAAAGTGTACATATTTGTAGTAATAAATTATTACCCAGCTAATTAAGATAAAATTTGTTTCTAACCAAGGAGACCAGAAGTCTGGGTTTCTACCAACAATTTAAAATGGAGCCTGGAAGCAACTACCCAAATAATTGGGATCTCCTTCCTCCAGTTTACCCAACAGAGCAAGTTGGTTCAAGTAGAGATTAAAGTGTGTTTTTTTTAAGATTTATTTATTTTTATTGGAAAGGTGGATATACAAAGAGGAGGAGAGACAGAGAGGAAGATCTTCCATCCGATGGTTCACTCCCCAAGTGACTGCAATGGCTGAGTTGAGCCAATCCGAAACCAGGAGCCAGGAGCTCTTCCAGGTCTCCCACTTGGGAGCAGGGTCCCAACGCTTTGGGCTGTCCTCAACTGCTTTCCCAAGCCACAAACAGGGAGCTGGATGGGAAGCAGGGCTGCCAGGATTAGAACCGGGGCCCATATGGGATCCCAGCGCATGCAAGGCAAGGACTTTAACCACTACACTATCGCGCCAGGCCCGAGATTAAAGTGTTTTTATCTCCATGGATGAACTGTCCTACTTCATGAACTGCAGAAGGACACCTGTAATAGTAGTGTTCTCTATAATATTTTCTCAGTTTGAATACATTGCACATTATTTACTATAAAATTGTAGTCACAAAATGTGTAATTTTCTCTGAAGATGACAAGTAAATAGTAAACCTTGTTACCAAATATGTGTTGCGTAAATCTCAGAGCAAATTATGCTATAGCACCCAGAGCCAAATACCAGGGTGTTTGGGAGCCTGAAAGCATGGCAAATGGATTTCCAGTTTGAGTTGAGTTTCTGCAAGGAAGGTTTCTCACAGAGGGGGGAGCTGATGGGAAGTTTCTAGCCAAATACCTGCATCAAGCCAAATTTAAGGCCTCTGTAGTCCCATCCATTTTGCAGAACGGCTCCTCCGTGGCTTTCTCTGGAGATGATGGCTGCAATGAGAGCAGGGTCTACACAATGTCTCTGTCCTACTTCCTTGATCAGATTCTGGTAAGGCCTTATGGTCTTCAAGTCCATCTCAGCAAACATCTCTGAACCACGAATCCCTAAGCAAATAGAAAAGGCACCGTTTCCTCTGATCTATAAGAGAACCCTTTTCAATCTTTCTGAGTTGGCCACCTCTCTGACTACTGCCCATTCTAAATCCTTTGGATCTCTGACCATAGAAAACCAGACAGACCTGCAACCCCAGACAGGGCCACTTCTCTGCTCCTCCCTTGGGATATCATGTTGGGAAGACTTCTGGATTAGGAGTCAGCCAATCTAAATATGAGTCAGGCTGGACACCTAGTTCTGAGCCTTGTGGAGTTTATCCTCTTTGCTGAGCCCCAGGGCTCACATCTGTGCATTAACAGGGTGGGGTAGGTGTGATCCTGTTGGTTACCTATAACCTTCTAACCCCAGGATAACATCAGATAGAAGGCTTTGAAACAGGATTACAAAGGAGACCACAGAGAACAACAGAACTCCTTAAAACACTCATGTTGTCACACATGGATAAGCACAGCAACAAACAAAACCAGGACCTAGTATTTTTACTTAAGGAATAACTTCAGTGGGTAAAAGCCAGTGCTATGGGTGAAGCTTTGGAAAGAATGGGGGCCAGGGCAGGCTCAGGAGATTAAATGGCTGGTTAGGGTGATCAATATTCTAGCATTTTTCTAACTTTTAATTTTGATATTACCTGTTATGGTAACAATTACATCTTTTCAAGCTTAGGTCCTAAGAAAGAACCTGAAACCAGAACAAGAGGGCGGCAAGCTGCCATGTGCTTTGCTTTTCACTTACCGCAGTTTAGCAAAGTATTTATATCACAGAGTGCCCCCGAGGTCTCCATGGTCAAGATGTCCCCGTAGCAGCCATGGTACAGGCGAGGATGCAGGTGAGGGTTTATTGAGTGTATGTAGGGGTACGAGCCCCTGGAAGTGCCTGGGAGGCGGGATGAGAATTCACATGAAGTGGGGCACAAGATGCTGCTTAAATCATTATAATAAACAGTGCTAAGCTGAAGGAAAGGGCCATAGTCCCCATCCTCCCCAATTTGTCCTCCCACCCTTGGCTCATCATCCTTTCCTACTTTGCTCCAATTTTTTTTTATTAGTACAGTACTTAATTCTAAAGCACCAGGGAAAATATTATTAAAATCATTCCTAAAATTTCTCACATATATTGACTTCTGTATTGATCAGAATTAAAATTATTACAGGTAGGCCCAGTACAATAGTCTAGTGGCTAAAGTCCTTGCCTTGCATGCACTGGGATCCCATGTGGGACCAGTTTATGTCCCACTAGCGCTGCTTCCAATCCAGCTCCCTGCCTATGGCCTGAGAAAGTAGTCGAGGATGGCCCAAGGCCTTGGGACCTCTGGGAGGTCCCACATGGGAGACCCAGAAGAAGCTCCTGGCTCCTGGCTTCAGATCAGCTCAGTTCTAGCCATTGCAGCCACTTGCAGAGTGAACCAGCAGATGTAAAATCTTTCTCTCTGTATCTTCTTCTCTCTGGAAATCTAACTTCCCAATAAAAATAAATCATTTTTAAGAAAACTCTATGTTTTATATATTTGAAATTTCCTATTAAAAGCATCTTTAAAATTACCTTACTGAGACTTTCTTGTACATCCATAGTAAGATAAGACAAAATGTTTGTATCTCATTCCTTGTCCCCATTATCTTACAGTATTTTATTTATGTCACTTCCTTTTTTTTTCTTTTCTCCCTCCCTCCTTTTCTTCCTTCCTTTCCTTTTTTTTGTTTGTTTGCTTGTTTGTTTTGTTTTGTTTTGGCAGGGATGGGGAATTCAGAGAAGAGGAACCAAAAGTCTCAGCTCCTTGTGGTGCTTAAACAAGAGCTGGAGCCTGTGGCTAGGGTTCTGGGCCCTCCTGTGGTTAGGATCCCGGCCTGGATGCTGCTGAGCTGTGTGTGCCTGCAGCTTCAAACCAGGAGGGAGCAGGGTCAAAAGCCTGAGGCCTCATTACAAACTGGGAGGCAGGGGCCCCCAGCAGTCTCCTGGAGAGGAAGAAGTGAGTGCGCCTGGCACCCCACTCCCTGGCCCTGGCACCCCACTCCCTGGCCCTGGCGCCCCACTCCCTGGCGCCCCACTCCCTGGCCCTGGAGGGCTACACAGACTGGCCTTCCCTTCCTGTCCCCTGCTTTCTTGCTTCTTTCCTTTCCTTCTCTCTCCCTAACCCCACTTAACACCCTGCCTTACTCAATAGGGCAAGGACTTCATGTTTTTCTCTGCTGTGTCCTCTTCAACACCTGCAACAATTTCTGACTCAAAGCAGACCTTCAATAAACATTTGTTCAACGAATAAATTGATGGATAAAGAAAGAGGAAAAGGGGGGCTATCTAAATTCCCTGGACTATGTCTGTATAATGACAAGTTCAATGTCCTTTTGCTGGCCATCAGCACGTGACCCACAGGCCACAGTCATCAGTGATCTGGGATGCTTATTAAAAATGCAAATCACGGGGCACCTCATACCAGAATCTTTAGGTGTAAGATCAGAAACGCCACATTTTTAATCAACATTCCCAATTGACTTTGCAGTTTGAGAACCATGGCATTAAGTGAATTGGAATGGGACCACGGACCCTATCCTAGTGGCTCTGGAATCATAAACACAGATCCTTTTTTAATTAGAGTCATGTGTCAGTTATACACAGCTAGCATGGTAACTCATAATTAATCTACTGGCCCTGTGACCCTGCTTCAACGTGGCAATTTAAAAAGGAGTAAACACAGCCATGCACCTGGGCCTTCAACTGCAGGTAACAGGAAATCCTAGCTTGGGGGTAGCCTCTCTTTCCCAAAGTTAGAGTTAAACATTTTAGAAACAACTTCTTTTCAATCATCATTCTACAAAGACAGCTTGAGCATTGCTTACAATGGCTTCTTATTTTTCTTAGGTAAAGTTTTGGTTTTCTTATAGAAGTTTCCTTATCATCTCGCAACCTATTTCCCTGAGAAATTCCTTCATATGTTCTGGTCGCATTGACTTGACTCTGCTATACCAGAGACCCATTTCATGCATCTGTGCCTCAGTGCCTTTGCTGAAGCGCCTGCTTCCCATCCTGCAGGCACTTCCCTCCTCCTCTTTGTAAATCACCTTTCTTTAACCTTTGTGTGCTCCGCCACCACCATGAGAGCCGTGCAGATGGGAACACCCCAGCTTGAGTGGAGCTCTTCCTCCTCTACTCCTCCTAGACTAGTATGAGTCTTGCCTATAAGTGCTCCCTTAACTCTTACCCACTGCTTGGCATTGATCATTTTCAGGTCTCTAGCCTCCCAAAGCACTCAGCCATATGTGTCTTGACAAGATAGCAAGCCTGGTAGACACATTATTAGACAGGAAGTAAGTGGGCTAATTAATACTTGATTATTTAAAATTTTGCATTGAGGCTGACTTCTTGGCCAGCTGAATACACATGTACAAAGCAGTTGAGTAGTGGCCTAGCTGATCAGGAGTGCCCACACTTGCATTGCATGTAATTCATGACGGTGCTAGATGTTTTCATGGATACCCCACAAGCAACGTTAAATGTCAATCAGCGACTTACCAATGAGGGCAATAAGTCCCACAAAGATGACAGGGGACAGCATGCTGGCCAGTCTTTCTCTATTGCAGGACCTGTTCTGACTTGAAATAGAAACCATTTCATTTTAAAACTTGAGGATTTCTTAAAGGAAATTTACTTTGCTGAAAGAAAGAAAAAAACTTAGGTTTCATTTCCAACACCTAATTTTCCAGTTCAAGATAGTATTCTCCAGTCTCCATTTATGAGTCATTGGATCACTCTTTCATTAAGCATACTGACCCAACTCATCAAATCCAGCCTCCTATTGACAAGGGTCCCATGCTGCTTGTATCTGTGTTATCCCACACCTCCTTTCATCCTACTCCTGAAAGTCTAGTTTTATACTAGAGTCTCCCTAGGAAAAAATACAACACCACTTGGCAGCAGAGAACAGGACGTACATGTTCTATGCTCCATTTCTTGCCCAGTCAACCCTTTCTTGGCTTCATTCAGCAGACAGTGTACACGTTGTAGAAGATACGAGACTTGGCACTAACCTGGTTTGTCACCTCAAAGAAAAATTTCCCCCTCTGAGGTCTTCTGTACTTAGCAGCAAGCTGTATGTGAAGCTCTTACAAAGCAGTGATCTTTGTCCTGCAACACTGGAGAATCCAATGGCAGGATGTCCCTGCACCTTGGTTTCAAGTGAGCCGATCCTAGTGTGGTTCTGCTGCCGTGGAGGAAGCCTTTAAAAGCCAGCATGTAGACTCACCTGCCTCTTCTTACCTTCATTCTGTACCAGTGATTGGTAGAGGAGCTTTATAGATGGCTTTAAACCCTCACTTTAAACCACTGACCTCATTAGACCTAATTATAATAATACTTTGGATGTAGGTGGCCTCTTTAATAAAAGGACTTCAAAGTGTTTATAAACCACTATTAATTAATAAAGCTAATGAACCCCCAGATTCTACTGTAGGCATATATTTTATGGATTGCTTCTGGATATCTAAAATTGCGCTAGATAAATAGCTTCTAAATTTGAGAATAGGAAGAGATAAAAAAGATAAATCAACAGGAAATGCAAGCAGCTCTCATTCCTGGATTAGTTGTTTACCTGTGAGGCTGGTTCCCCATTCCATCTCACATGATGTCATTCCACTATGTCACATGAACATCATAGGTGAACTTGACACCAATACCACTTCACACAAGTGCTAGGGAAGCTGCCTGATCTGGGAGATCAGTAGGAAACCAGGGAGTTGCAACACAGGTGCTCATGGCTGAAACATACAGGGTTTTAGAGAAAGGGTCTGACCAGCGATAAGAATGTCTTCAAGGACAGAATATCTTTCTTTATGCTTGCACCCAAAGGAGGAGAGGAGGTAGATTGTCCAGTCTCCAAAATGGGAAATGGCGAGCAGTATGGTATTGTGAGTTAAGCCACTAAAAATGTGCCAGTTTGAGCCCCAGCTTCTCCACTTCCAATACAGCTCCCTGCTGTTATGCCTTGGAAAGTATCAGATGATGGTACAAATGCTTGGGCTTCGGCATCCATATGGGAAACCTGGAGAAAGCTCCTACTTATTGGCTTTGGACTGTCCCAGCCATGGCCATCATGGGGAGTAAACTGGTAGATGGAAGATATCTCCGTTGCTCTCTGCAACTCTGCCTTTCAAATAAGTACATCAATATTTTTTCAAAAATGAAACAGTGGAAGGGACATTTGAAACAGATGCACGGGCACATTTCCCAGAAAAGAAGGAAGTCTGCCCTGGCTCTTTCCTCAATCATGGTAAGTTTCTTGGATTGCAATCCTTCCACAAAGCCAATGAGGGCACCAAGCCAAGAGCAATGAGTCCAGCAGTCACTAAACAAAGTCCAGATCCTAGGAGACCACACCGGCATCGAAGCTTATTATACTGCCTTGTGTCCTAGCACTACCTTCTGTCCAGCCTTCTTTTAGAGGTGGGGAAGCTGAGACCAAGAGAACTGAAGCTACATCTCAAAGATGACATAATGAGCAGAGTAAGGATTTAAACTCAGATCTCTCTAAGATTCCAAAATCTACACCCTTTCATTCTATCAGAGGTGACAGCAGTATGAGTCCATGCTTATTTTGCTTTCTTATGGCACAATACATGAGGCCAGATACTTTAAAAGGAATTTATTGAATTCGTAGTTTTGGAGACTAAAAGTTCAAGACTGAACCCATTTTGGTGGCCCTTGGTAAAGGCCTTCTGGTTTCCTCAAAAATTGGTGAATGGTTGGAACCAGGGACATTGTGCCTGGGAAAGCAGCAGAAGAGGGTCCCGTGCTTGGATCCTTGCCACTCACATGAGAGACTAAGATGAAGCCCCCGGCTCCTGGCTCCAGCCCAGCCCAGCCGTGGATATTGTGGTCATTTGCGTAGTGAAACAGAAGATGAAGGATCTCTCTTTCTCTTTTCATCTCTCTCTCTATATGTAAAACTCTGTCTTTCAATAAATAAATCCTCAGAAAACAAAACCCTAGTGCATGGCATCATGTGGTGGGATTACATGGTGAGAGAAGCAAGATAACATTGGTATAAAGGGTCCTGGCTCACTTTTTATTTTTATTTTTTTATTTTTTATTTTTATTTTTTAAGATGTATTCTATTTATTTGAAAGACAAGTATGAGAGAGATCTTCCATTCCCTGGCTCACTCTCCAGATTGCTGCAATGGCTGGGGTTGTGCTGGTCAAAACCTGGAGTCAGGATCTTCATTCAGGTCTTCTATTTGAATGGTAGACCCAAGAGTTGGGCCATCTTCTTTTGCTTTCTCATGCTCACTAGCTGGGAACTAGATCAGAAGCAGAGTAGTTGAGACTTGAATGCACTTATAGGGGATTTTAGCCCTAACCCATTGAACTGTGACACCAGTCCACAAATACATAAATCTTAAAAACAACAAAAACATCACTTAGGGCTGGTGCTTTGGCATAATGGGCCTCCACTTGCAGCACCATCACCTCAAATGGGTGCCAGTTCATGTCTTGTCTGCTCCACTTCTGATTCAACTCACTGCTAACAGCCTGGGAAAGCAGCAGAGGATTGCCCAGATCCTTGAGCCCCTGAATTCACATGGAATACCCGAAGGAAGCTCCTGGCTCCTGGCTTTGGACAAGCCCAGCTGTTGCGGCCATTTGGAGAGTGAACCAACAGATGAAAGATCTCACTCTCTGTCCTTTCTTTGTAAATCTGCCTTTTAAATAGAAATAATTAGGGCCTGGTGCTATGGCTCAGTGACTAAAATCCTCGCCACTCAAGTGCCAGGATACTACTTGGGCACTGGTTCCTGTCCCAGCTGCTCCACTTCCCCTCCAGCTCCCTGCCTGTGGCCTGGGAAAGCAATTGAGGACGGGCCAAAGCCTTGGGACCTTGCACCCATGTGGGGGACCCAGAAAAAGCTCCTGGCTCCTGGCTTCGGATCAGCTCAGCTCCGGCTGTTGCGGCCACTTGGGGAGTGAGCCAGTGGGTGGAATATCTTTCTCTTTGTGTCTCCTTTGTAAATATACTTTTTCAATAAAAATAAATTTTTAAAAAAGATTTTAAAAATAGAAATAAAAATATCTTTCTAGAAAAATGTCTCACTTCCCTCTTGTGGGCTATCTTCTGATACCCTGGAGGGGCCTTTAGATGCCTCTGCCTTGAGAGAGCTGAGCTGAAGGGTTCTAGAGGCACTCCCTGGTTAGGAGGAGATAAGTGACAGTGGAGACCCAAGCACTGTGTATGAAGTAGGTTTTGCTGGGAGTTCCTTGACAGCCTTCTGAAATTATACACCTTAAGAAGCTGCCCATGCTCTCTGGGACTGGCATCCTCAAGAATCAAAGGAGAGGGGCCCGGCGGTGTGGCCTAGCTGCTTAAGTCTTCGCCTTGAACACCCCGGGATCCCATATGGGCACCGGTTCTAATCCCGGCAGCTCCACTTCCCATCCAGCACCCTGCTTGTGGCCTGGGAAAGCAGTGGAGGACGGCTCAATGCTTTGGGATCCTGCACCCTCATGGGAAACCTGGAGGAAGTTCCTGGCTCCGAATCGGCACAGCAACCAGCCGTTGCGGTCACTTGGGGAGTGAATCATCGGACGGAAGATCTTCCTCTCTATCTCTCCTCCTCTCTGTATATCTGACTTTGTAATGAAAATAAATAAATCTTTTTAAAAAAAAAGAATCAAAGGAGGACAGCATCTTGAGCTTCCTCAGTCCCCTCTCCTTTATCCCTGTCCACCATTCTGTGATGATAGAGACTGAGTGCTATCCACCATGTCATCATTTCCTAACCCCAACCAAAGCTCTCCTGGCTCAGCTAAGGAGGATGACCGTAGGCAACTCATCCTTCTGAGCCTTAATTTTCCTCATCTGTAAACTGGAGATGATAATGCCCCACAACTTTGTTTGGAAAATAAAAATAAATTACACACGTGAAAACATGTTACAAGCAGTAGTGTCTCATGCAGATCCAAGTTATTATCATCTTGTGGCTGTACTCATGTCCTGATGGTTTAACTCCTTGTTGATTTATTCCTTTATTTATCTGTGGGCTCCAAAAAATTGATCTGAGTTGCTGAGTATATGGGGCAAGAAATAGGCATGGAACCTCTCTTCAGCCGTAATGGCTTGGCAGAACAAGCAAGGGCTCCTGCTTGGACTCTCCAGCCTGCCCAGTGTGACTGTAGGGAGAGCGCTGTCAGAAATGGTCATATAGGAAGCTGCAGCCCAAGCATTTGCTACACAGCCTAGAAGATGACCTCAAAGGCAGTAGGGGAGCCTTCTACAAATTACACTAGAAGTTCAGCTCAATCCCTGAACAGTTTATTTTTTGTTAAAGTGTTTGTCTACTTGTTTGAAATGCAGAGCTACAAAGGGAAGGGGAAACAGAAAACGAGGGAGAGGGATCTTGCATCTAGTGGTTCACTGCCCAAATGGCTGCAAGAGCTGGAGCTGGGTCAGGCTGAGGCCAGGAGTCTGAAACTCCATCCAGTCTTACACATGGGTGCAGGAACCGAAGCATTTGGGCCATGTTTCCCAGGAACATTAACCAAGGGGCTGGATCTGAACTAGAGCAGCTGGGATTTGAACCAATGTCCATATGGAGGATGCCAGTGTCTCATGCAGCAGTTTGACCAACTATACCACGATGCCAGCCTCCATTCCCTGAACATTTCAATGCCAGGCTTGAACGAGTGAGTGTTTTTCTTGCCTTGGGCTAAATCTACTCTATGATAGGTAAAATAACTAAATAATATATAGGTAAAATTTCCTAACAGGCTAACAGCCACTTACATGGTTACATATATATTTAACCAACATTTCAGAAAAAAAGATAAAAAATTGTTACTGGGCAATAAAGCTCATGAAAATATTGTTGAACTTCATTAGAAATCATGGAAGTGCAAATTTAAGATACAATAAGGTATCATGTCACATTCTCCATCAAGGTCAAGATTAAAGACTTGTGACAGCAAATGTTGGTGAGAATATGAAGTAGAGAACTCTCAGACATTGCTGGTTGGAACATAGAGTGGTATAGTTGCTTTAGAGAACCAGTTAGCAGTTTCTGATAAGGTTAAGTAGGTATCATTCCTAGACATTTACCCAAGAAATGAAAACAAAATGTCTCCCAAAGGACCTATAAAGTATCATTCATACCATCTTTATTTGTAGAGGTATCGGAACACTGAATTAACAACTGAAGTATAACTAAATATTAAAATAATACAGGGATGAACTCGTGTTAACCTAGACTGGCTTAGGTGACCGCCTTAGGCCCCGTTCCCAGCTCCAGGAATAGACTGGTTTGGAAAAGGGAATAGAGGGCCCGGCACGGTGGCCTAGCGGCTAAAGTCCTCACCGTGAACGTCCTGGGATCCCATATGGCCGCCGGTTCTAATCCATGCGGCCCCAGTTCCCATCCAGCTCCCTGTCTGTGACCTGGGAAAGCAGCTGAGGATAGCTCAAAGCCTTGGGACTCTGCATCTGTGTGGGAGACCCGAAAGAGGCTCTGGGCTCCTGGCTTTGGATCGGCACAGCTCCCGACATTGCAGACGCTTGGGGAATGAATCAACAGATGGAAGATCTTCATCTCTGTCTCTCCTCCTCTCTGTATATCTGGCTTTCCAGTAAGAATAAAATAAATCTTTTAAAAAAATGAGAATAGAGAAGTCTGAATTTTTTTGTGTATTCCATGGATGTTCACTCTGCCTGTGGTGGAGAGAAGAACGAGGGTAATATCCAGAGAAGAACGTGTTCAAGGCTATGTTGGTATGGTTTACACTGGCAGTAGCTGAAGGTATTGAGGCTGTTTGACCAGTCAACATTGAGGACATGAGTTCAAACATCTAAGAAACCAGGGGCCAGCATTGTGGGTTAAACTGCTCCCCATGACGCTGGTAGTCCTTATTAGGGTGCTGATTCAAGTCCTGGCTGCTCTGCCACCTCTCCAGCTCCTTACTGAGGCACCCCATCAGGCAGTGGGACCGCTGACATCCATGTGGGTGTCCCAGATGGGGTTCCATGCTCCTGGCTTGGCCCAGCTCAGCTATTGTTGCCATTTGAGGAGTGAACCAACAAGTACAAGATTCTCTTTCTTTAATACTCTTTGTTTCAAATAAATAAAATAAATCTTCAAAAAAAAAAAAAGTAAAAGTGGTGACTGGTATGGAGTCACCTCTTCCATTGTAACAGAAAGAAAACTGGGAAAAATCATCAAAATAGTTCAGTTTAGTGAGCTGATGGGAGAAAATTGAAGGAGTTCTCATATGATTCAAATTCCTCTGTGAAACAGGAGGCCCAAACATGTACTGAGTGAAAACGATGTGGGATTAGGACATGAGGGAGATGTGGAAAAGCCACTCTGGAGAAATGAAGGGAGAATTGACAAGGTAGCCAAGATTACTGGATCCAGATGTAGACTAGCTGAGGTTGGAATCCTTTCATGTTTAGAGGCATAGGAATGCTGGGCTCTTTTTTTTTTTTTTAAGACTTGTTTATTTGCACTGGAAGCTCAGATTTACAAAAAGAAAAAGAGAGAGAAAGATCTCCCATCCGCTGGTTCACTCCCCAAGTGGCCACAAAGGCCAGAGCTGAGTTGTTCCAAAGCCAAGAGCCAGAAGCTTCTTCAAGGTCTCCCACGTGGATGCAGGGTCCAAAGGCTTGGGGCCGTCCCAGACTGCTTTCCCAGTCCACAAGCAGGACAACTGCAGTACAAGCCAGCGCCCATATGGAATGTTAGTGCTTGCAGGTGGAGGATTAGTTAATTGAGCCACTGTGCTGGTCCCCATGCTGGGTTCTAACTAACTGAAAAAATAGGTAGAAAGCAGAAGGCTGGAACTACCCAGAGCAGAGGAGCAGCACAGCAGGTGCAGTACAAGGTCAGAGGGAGAGGTTAGCCAGAATGCTGGCAGAAGAGCCCACGTAGCAATGGAGTGTGGAGTGAAGGCTGGGCAGGGAGCGCAGGGCAGAAGGATGAGATGTGGGGCGCCAGTGAACAGCTGTGAGTTAGACATGCGGAGGTAGAACATGTCAGGACCCTGTACTCCCTCAGCCTTGGCCAGCAGGGCAGCGTTCTGAGAGCACTAAACAGAGTCGACCGTCTCAGGCTGTGTCACGTCCCCGCCAACAGTGGAGGCATGTACAGTCATGGGTCCTCCTGCACTGTGTAAGCTAAAGCTCTGGGGACATTTTGTCAGACTAGAACAGACAGTGTAACGCAAGGGGAGAAAGAAAGGAACAAGGGTTAGGACCTTCCATGAGAACTTTTTGATCGTAAGATTTCCTGTTTCATGACAGGAAAAGATGTTCTCAATAAGCTCTTTGCTTAAGCAGGTCATGAAAAGATATTAGTGAATGTTTCCAATTTTAAGTGTGTGTACTTACAGGCATGGCAAATAAGCTCAATTTCATCTTCAGCTATAACAGATGTCTTGAAATTGCTCTTGAAAATACTGTGCTAGGGCCCGGTACAGTAGCCTAGCAGCGAAAGTCATCACTTTGAATATGCTAGGATCCCATATGGGCGTAGGTTCTAATCCCAGCAGCTCCGCTTCCCATCCAGCTCCCTGCTTGTGGCCTGGGAAGGCAGTAGAGGACAGCCCAAAGCCTTGGCATCCTGCACCCACATGGATGCCCAGAAGAAGCTCCTGGCTCCTGGCTTCAGATCGGTGCAGTCCCTGCCATTGCAGTCACTTGGGGAGTGAAACATCGGATGGAAGATCTTCCTCTCTGTCTCTCCTCCTCTGTGTATATCTGACTTTGCAATAAATAAATCTAAAAAGAAAAGAAAAAGTACTGTGCTACGTTTACCCTGGGGAGCTCAGCAGGACTACCTTCCACGTGTCCATCAAAGTTGCCATTACCAGACTTAAGCTGAATGGACAAAGTCCAATTCTTCCACTCAAGTTGGGCGTCTTTTCATTCCATTCTGAACTGCTTTCTTTTATCTTTTGATCACTTTTCACTGGGATGTTATTCTTTCTCTTATTTATTTAAAAAAGATTTCTTTTTATTTTTATTGGAAAAGCAGACTTACAGAGAGAAGGAGAGACAGAGAGAATCTGCCATCCTCCGGTTCACTCCCCAAATGACCTCAACAGCTGGAGCTGAGCTGAGGCTGGGAGCCAGGAGCGTCTTCCCATCCCCCACATGGGTTCAGGGTCCCAAGGCTTTGGGTCATCTTCCTGTGCTTTTCCAGGCCACAAGCAGAGATTTGGATCAGAAATGTAGTAGGCAGGACCAGTGCCCATGTTGGGATGCTGGTGCCACAGGCAGAGGATTAACTTGTTGAGCCATGATGCCAGTCCCTCTTACTGTTATTATTTCTTTTAGATATAAGTCCTAATGTACTGTAGGCTGGATCCTCGTCTAATCACATGCCAAGAAAAAAAGAAAAAGAGTTGCACAAAAAAACAAGGTTCAACAATCAATGTGTTGTGGCCAGAAAAACTCAATAATTTCAAGTGCTCTGCAAGGACCTCGTATTGACTCAGCTGTCAAAAAGAAATGTCATTTTGAAAATCTTTAGGATTTGCTGCTTTCTTGTCCTTCTACCTTCTATCAAGGAAGGAAGCAGCAAGACACCGCTAACCAGCTGCTGGGCAGCTGATGGTTCCACACCTTTATACTTCCCAGCCCACAGAACCATCAGCCAAATAAGTTCCTTTAGAAGTTATCCATTCAACGGCATTCTGTGAGAACTATACAAAAATGAGCCGAGACAAAAGGCATAAATCCACTGGAGGGGAAATCTATAAAACTCACTCTAGGTATAATATTTTTAAAAGACAGAGAAAATATGGTTAAAAACAAAATTTTCAGAGAAATTCCTAGAGTATCAATAGATAAAAAGCCAGAGAACAGGTGACCATGAAGTCACTGATAAGACAGGCATAAGAAAGTCAGATTTAGCCTTGGCAGTGGGGAAGCAAAGAACTTGATTCATGTTGTAAAATCCTGGACTCCTGTTGAAACAAGCTTCAGTGGGGGATGAAACAGAACGTTCAATTTGAAAGATGATCAAGAGGCAGCTGAAACCATGATCCCCTACCCCAATCCCAAGAAAGTTTTAAATCTCTACAAAAAGCAACCGGCAGTCTCTGGGTGGGAAAACTCCTGGAACATTAGGAAATTGCAGAGCAAACAGGGAGATTAAATGAAATAGATACTGAACGCTAAATTCTTCAGCCCGCTAGCTCACTGGGATCTCACATGCAGCCATGTCTTACCTTCTGGATGACAGCCCAGATAAGTTTTCCCTTGAAAACAGGACCAGAAAATATCTAAAGAGACAGACACAGAGAATCTCTTGGTGAACAGCATCCAGGGACACGGATAATAATCCCAACCATGTGCTGAGAGCTTCTTATAAGCTATCCTAGACCTCATTTGAAAATCTGATTAACAGCTTAGAAAGTACTGAAATCTGACTAAAACCTCTAATAGGAAGTCCAAAGACCAAAAGAAGCAGAAAAATACACCCAGGAAGAAACAGATCATGCAGGAACAACTGAGGGATGCAGAGAGGACTCTCAATATTTCCACAATAGGAAGAAAAGATGTTGTGGTCACGAAACCCAAGCACAATGCTGTAAGAAGGAACATTCAAGGACAGGTGTTTGGCCTAGGAGTTAAGATTCCCACATCCCAGCCCTGCTCCTGACTCAAGCTTCCTACTAACACACACCCTGGGAGGAAGCCGTTGATGACTCAGGTATCTGGGCTCCTGCCACCAATATGGAACTTCAAGACTGAGTTCCTGGCTCCTGGCTTTGGCCTGACCCTGCCCTCACTTCGGCAGGTATTTGGTAGGTAAACCAGCAGATAGGAGGACTTGTCTGCCTGTCCTGTATCTGTCTGCCTGTCTACCAATCTATCAATCTATCTATCATCTATCTATCAGGTCTGGCGAGATGGCTCAGTGGCTAAATCTTCGCCTTGAAGCACCAGGATGCCATATGGGTACTAATCATTTTCTGGCTGCTCCACATCCCATCCAGCTCTCTGCTTGTGGTCTGGGAAAGCAGTGAAGGATTGCCCCCAAAGCTTTGGGACCTTGCACCTGCCTGGGAGACCCAGAAGCTCCTGGCTCCTGGCTTTGGGATTGGCTCTGCTCCGGCCAGCTGTTGTGGCCATTTGGGAAGTGAATCAGAGGAAGGAAGATTTTTCTCTCTCTCTCTTTTTATCTGTAAATCTGACTTTTCAATAACAATCTATCCATCCATCCATCCATCCATCTATCCATGTTGTCACGGTCTATTTCTCAAATAAATAAAATGTTTTTTGAAATGAATATTCAGAAAGCAACACATTACTCTTGGAACAAAACAGAAACTTGAAAACAGAAAAATGTTTATTTTAAAATAGGGAAGAGTAGGAATGTAACTATTCTAGGAAATAAAAGGGCTGAGGTGACACAGAAGAGCAAAAACAGACAACTAGAGGACAGTCCAGGAGATCCACTCTGAACAAGAGGTTAGAAGACGGAAAAAAGAGTGCAAGAAATTGTCAGCAAGGTAAGTATTTTAAAGTTTCCACATTGAAAGAACCAACAGAGCACACAACATAGGGGATAAAATCAAAACCCCATGAATGCACAGCATTGTGAAGGTCAATGTAGGATAAGATCCTACATTTTTTTTAAGTTAAAAAAAAAAATATTTGGAAGACAGAGTGACCGCGAATAGACAGTGGCAGAGGGACAGTGGAAAGGAGAGGAAAATACATGATCTTCCATTCACTAGTTTGTTCCCCAAATGCCCACAACAGCTGTGCCTGGGCCAGGCTGGATCCAGGAGGATGATGCTCACTTGGGCCCCTTCCATTGCTTTCCTAAGATGCTTTATCAGTATGTTGGATCCAAAGCAGAGAAGATGGACTGGAGCCGGTGCTGGAATTGTAAGCAAAGTCTTAACCCACTGTGCCACAATGCCAGCCCCCAGGATCTACATTTCTAAAGACAAGGCAAAGAAGTATCATATATAAAAGATTAAAATCAAAACGAATTCCAGCTCCTCAGGAGTGACTGAGCCTCAAAGCCAGAAGGGAAGGAAGCATTGCCTTCAAAATTCTCAAGAGGAGTTATCTGTAAACCATAATTCCACACTGAGCAAAATCACCAATACGTGTGCGAATCGGGGAAAAATGTTTGGATTGAAGACTTTCAGAAACTTCTCTTTCACTTCTTGGAAATCTGCTGGAGGATGTGCTCCATCAACACAAAGGACTAAGTTAGGAAAAGATGTGGAAAGTGGAAGTTGCAACATTAGACAGCTACAAAGGCAACTGTGAAAATTCAGTATGCTGATGGCATCATCCCGTCACATTCCACTACAGCAGAGGTGAAGTCCCTGGGAAAGAAGGGGCAACACTCAGGTCATAGGTGCCTGCTCCAGAAACTGTCTCCTAGAACCAATCCAGGGAAACCGCCTACTCTAACCAACTAGTTTTACTTAGTGCCTGATTTACACGACGCTACCTCTGCTGGGCAATCAGAGCTCTCCAGCTCCCACAAGTATAGGACAGATCAATTCACCTTCTTTCAAGAAGTACTGTCCTAATATCCTTTATTCTCTGAATATACCAGAGGCCACTCCAGTCTCTCCATGTATGCCCTGAAATTCAATCTTTCTCTCTCTCTCTCTCGCTCTTTTTCTCAAAGTAGTACTATTTTTTTAGTGGAGTATTTCAGAGATAAAGAGTTCCCATCTACAGTTTCCCAAAAATATCTCCAGTGACTGGCATGACCAGAGTTCAAAGCTGGGAATTCAGTGCAAGTCTCCTGCAAAGGTGCTAGGAACTCAGTCGTTTGAGCCATTCCTGCTGCTTTCAAGAGTTCGTATTAACAAGAAACATAAGTCAGGAGCTAGAGTACTCCAGCACACAACATGATTGTCCAAGCCAGTATCCTAACTGCTAGATTACAAGTGCAGTCTGTCTTTTTATTGTTATTATTATTGAATTTAATTCAGGGATGGTGACATGGTTCCAGGAGGCTGCGAGGCCTCTGGATGATCTTAGATTGCAGGAACAAATTGGAAGTTTTCAGGAAAGAGCTCTTCTTGAAGAACAGTTGAAGGACTCCCTGGTGTGAACTGCCAATCAAGAGGCAGCTGAGTTGAGCCACTGCTAAGTGCAGAGAAAACCAAGGCTACCAGCTAAATAAGGGTGTTTACCAGCTGGGGATGGGGTGGGAAAGTTGTTCAAGAAAGTCATCTTCGGCTACTCTGCAGCTGTACCATAAACTGTGTCTGCATTGTGTCTGGTTTGGGACACAGCGATTTGTGTGACGTAACGCCTAGACTCAGAAGAAATCTTGGGCTTCCTAATGAAAAGCATGTTCTTAAAAAATAAGCACACCAAAACCCTCAACGTTAACGTGATTAATACTTACTCTGACACGCTGTCTCTTACACAACCCTTTGACTGTCAGCCCCAAACCAAATTTTCTTTCCTCTTGACATTGTTAGGGAGTCAGAAGTCTCCACAAGGAGTGGATATTTTATCTCACACTTAAAATGTCCATGTTCCATTTCAGAGCATCTGGGCTTCTCTCCTGGAGCTGTCTCCTGTCTCCAACATCTTGTTAATGCAAAGGAGGCAATGTGCAATGACCCAGATGACTGGGTTCTGATGCAGGTCAGGAGGTAGCCCATGAAGATGAACAAAGAGCTGCCAGAGTGAGTGTGGCCACACCTCTACCCCCACCTCTCAGTCGCCATCCCCCTCCGTGCAGGAACTAGAGGAGCCAGGTCCTCAAACCACAACACTAGGAGCCCCACCATCTCCCTCAGGGAACACTGGTCCTCGGTGAGTTGGGGCAGCTTGGGTAGAGGCCAGCAGTATCTCTCATCCTGAGAGAACACTCAGCTAAGCAAAGCATACCATGAGCACTGTGATGTTGCTATGGCAGGTGCAACTGAGGCAAAGGTTGGTTTAAACAAGAGTGTGAACTAGACTGTTACTAACAAATCCTATTGGGTACCTTCCCCTGCCAGCCACTGTGTTAGGAATTGTAACATGGGGATGCCAAGTCCTGTTCATTCCTCACAAAGGCTCCTTTTCTAGTCGGGATAATTAACTTAGGAGCCTGAATGGACACAAGAAGCAAGGCTTTTTATTGGTGCTGGATTCTCACACCAGCCTCGACATGTGTATCGTTTTTATCCCATTGGACAAACAAAAGAAATGCCAATTAGACATTTCATTAGTATTTCATCCACAGAAACTTGTTTTAGTCACAAAACTTGTAAAGGACAAGACCTTCTCCAAACCCAGATTTCTCCTCCGGGAAGAGGGAGATCTGCCATCTACTGGTTCACTTCCCAAACAACAGCAACAGCCAAGGTTAGGCCAAGTTAGGCCAGGAGGCTTCTTTTGGATCTGCTACGGAGGTAGAAAGGACCCAAGCATGTGCTTATCTTGTGCATTAGCAGGGAACTAGATTGGAAGAGGAGCATCAGGACTTAAACAGGCATTCAACCCACTGTGTCACAGCATTGGCCCCAGACTTGTATCTCTAAGGCCTAGCTTTAAGTTTCTATTTCTGGAATTTAAGCTGACTTTCCTATATTTCTATTTGTCAGATCTAGCAACATCAATCATTGTCAGCTGACAGAAACATAATAACTAACTTCCATGGAAATATCTTGAAATGTGTACACACACACACACACACACACACACACATGCATATGCATGGGTTAGGGTGGTGGCTCACAGGCTAATCCTCCACCTTCAATTGCTGGCATACCATATAGGTGCTGAGTCATATCCTCACTGCTTCACTTTTGATCCAGCTCCCTACTTATGGGCTGGGAAGTCAGTAGAGTATGCCCCAAGATCTTGGACCCCTGCACCAAATTAGGAAACCTGGAAGAAGCTCCTGGCTCCCGACTTCAGATCAGCTTGGCTCCAGCCATTATGACCATTTGGAGAGTAAACCCGTGGAAGGAAGATCTTTCTATCTTTCCTCTCTGTCAATCTCCCATTGAAATAAAAATAAATAAATCTTTAAAAAAAGAAAGAAATGCTCACACATAGATACCATAAGCATGAGGCCTCAATACGAGGAATCAGTATTCCTTATTCATTTATTGTGACTTGTCTTAAACTCGAATTGACAGCTGCAAGTTCCACAGGTTTGCTTATAACTCCAGCTGAAGCTTCATTGGTGGAAATGGGCTTAGAATTCACTGGAAGTACTAGAAGCCATGTCTCTTGAGGTATTTGGCTCGAGCAAGGACATCGTTGCAGAATTCACAGCTCAAGTCCTGGGTGCTTCGGACATAGGCAGGACCACCATTATAGGCACAGAGTCCACCTGGAATGCATACGAAAGGCTCAGGGGCACTGTGCAGGGTGCTCAGCAGCTCATCTGGACTCTTTCCTAAATGTATTTTGGGAGGCAACTGTGGTTTAGGGCAAGTCTAGGCAACAGGTTGCCTATGTCCCTTTTAATTCTGTGCTGTGAAACAATTGGCCCACCTCCACATACCTCTCAGGTGCTGGTCAGGAGTCCAGGTGGGAAATCTCCTCTGGATTTCTTTGATTCTGGCAGTCAGGACCTCAGTCAGCTGGGAAACCTGGTGCTCACTGATCCAAGATGTGGGAGCATAAAGGGCAGGACCCTGGAGGAAGGGACGCAGAGGAAAACCTAGGTGAGCTAGGTTGGCTTGGCGGAAAGGCCATGTGTCTGCCAGGCTCAGCGCGGCTCTTTCATTTCCCTTCGCTTTTTCTCCTACCTTTGGTGGAACCAGTGCCACCTTCAACTTTCCTGGGGATTAAACAGTGAAGCAACTCACAACCGTCAGGATGGTTGTTGGCAACAAACAAACAAAAAAATACAGAAGGAAATAAAGATGTGGAGATGTGGCTAAATGGGAACCCCTATGCACTGTTGATGGGAATGCAAAATGGGACAGTGGAAAATGCTACACAAATTCCTCAAAATTTAAAAATCAAGCCACCCTCTGACCCTCACAAGCCTTCCTCTGGGTATTTATTGAAATGTGGATCTCAAGGAGATATGAACACTCCAGTGTTTGCTGCAGAGCTAGTCACAACAGCCAGCAGGAGAAACAACCCAGATGCCGATGACAGATGAAGGAAACGTGATACATACACACCATAGAATGTTACTCAGCCTTTAAAAGGAAGGAGATCTTGCCGTATAGGACGACAAGGACAAACCTTGAGGACATTATGCTAGGTAAAATAAGCAGTCATGGAATAACAAGTGTTGCACGATTCCCCTTATATGAAGTGTTCAAAATAATGAAATTCCTTGAAGCAAAGAACAGAATGAAGGTTGTCAGGACTCTTGGGAGGTGGATGGGGAGTTACCAGTCAACAAGTGTTAAGTTTGAATTTTGCCATGAAAAATTATGAGAAACCTGAGTGCAACATTGTACCCAAAATCTACAAATTTCCATTGTACAGTGTTACATTTAAGTAAAATCTGTTAAGAAGACAGATCTCTTGCTACGTGCTCTTAATTTTAAAAGTACTGAAGTGGGCAGGCAGGGGAGATCAGGCCAAGTGCTTGGGCCCTTGCCATCCGTGTGGGAGACTCAATGGAGTTCCGGGCTCCTGATCTGGGCCTGGGTCAGCCCTGCCTATTGCAGTCATTTGGAGAGTTGATCCAGAACAGGATTAGGCTCTCAATCGCTCTCTCTCTCTTTCACTTTTTCTCTTTCTCTCTGTCACTCTGTCTTTCAAATAGTTAAGCAAGTCCTTTAAAAAAAAAAACATGAAGCTACAAGATTTGAGCTAAGAAAGGGATGAACGGACATTTCATGGCTACTTCAGGGTCATGGTAAGAGACCAAGTCGAAAGTCAAACACAGTTAGTGCAGGTTCCAATCTGAGGTCACCCCTTGGTGCTGCAAATGCAAAACACATCCATCATGCCAGAGAGAGATGCTTCTGTAACTACCCCTCCGGTGTTACACCAGCTGGAATGACGTCTGCCCTTTCTCACACATCTTTAGGTAACACTTCCATGTAAGTTTTTAGATATCTAGAAAAAATTTCTGAACCTTGTGAGTTTTCATTTCATCTTCAAGGGTAATGGACTCTCTTTCGCAGGAACTGCATTTTACAAAGGAGGCAGAACAAAGAAGCAGCAAGATGTCAGCCCTAGCGTCACAAGTTGGTCTTGGCTCTGGTTCTGCATTTGGTGTGTGACTTTCAAGTGGCAACCACCTCACTGTGGCTCCTTGCCTTCATTTGTCATAGAAAGGTCACATGTCCCTACCCCAGTTCATCCAATTACTGGATGGGTCCCCAGATGAAAATGAGTGTTTGGAAGTACTTTTTAATTAGGTGTCATACAAAGAATTCCAAGGAAGCCAATTGAAAAAATTACAGAGTTAGTTTTCCTAAAAGCTTAAAGACATGACCACAATACTCATAGGTTTTTCAAGACACCAGCTTCAGGTACAATAGGAAAAACTTCATTCTTTTTACTCTCACCATCACTGATTCCCCAGCACAGATGTTATCCAGTAATTGGGTTAGTGGCCAATTTCCTGCAAATATCTGATACATGCCATAAGGCAGAGTTAGTGCAAAAGTGAAACTTGAGGGCCGGCGGCGTGGCCTAGCAGCTTAAGTCCTCGCCTTGAACACACCAGGGTCATATGGGTGCCGGTTCATATCCCAGCAGCTCCACTTTCCATCCAGCTCCCTGCTTGTGGCCTGGGAAAGCAGTTGAGGACGGCCCAATGCATTGGGACCCTGCACCCGCGCGGGAGACCCGGAGGAGGTCCCAGGTTCCTGGCTTCAGATCAGCGCAACACCGGCCCGTTGTGGCTCACTTGGGGAGTGAATCATCGGATGGAAGATCTTCCTCTCTGTCTCTCCTCCTCTCTGTATATCTGACTTTGTAATAAAAACAAATAAATCTTTAAAAAAAAAAAAGTGAAACTTGATCATCAGACCCAAGAATAGTTTAGAAATAAGACAAAGAAAAAAAATAGTATTTGGTGGTATCCTACCAAATACCAGATACTTTTTTCACTGAATCTTCATTGTAATTCTATAAGAATGGCATCTTACTGGTGGAGCAACTGAGATTCAGTGAAATTAAGTGACTTATGTAAGGTCACAGAGTTACCAAATAATCAAGCAGATGTAATCTGTGGTTTCATTGGAAACTCAGACCACAGTGGTTTCCTGGGAACACATTATTTTGAGAACAAATCGTTGTTCACATCTCTCAGAACTGTGGTCTCACAACTCCATGCTCTGTTCAAAGGCACTGCACCAGCAACCCAAACCGAGTGTGTCCTTGGGCTTGTGCCAGGAAATAGAAGGCTACATGTCACATTAATGGATGGACAGTTACCTGCGCCGCTCTAATTCCATCATCTGCGGAGCCCACATGGACCAGAACGTTACTACCTTGAGACTCCCGGGACAAGACACCAGCAATGACTGCAGGATCCACACAGTATCTTTGGCCCACAGTTCGCATCATGGGTTGATATCTCAGGAGGCGTGGCATGTCTATTTCTGCCAGCCTTTCAGAAGCACGGACTCCTAGGGCAAGCACAGAAGAAGGGCCACAGCTGGGTGCGATTCACAGCTCAAGAAGACACAGAGGTTCTCTGCTAGAATCTAGGGAGCAGTCCGGGACTGTGGAACCAAGGTTGAAGGTTTAATCCTCTAGTGAACGTTCTCAGACCTGGGTGTAGGACTCTCCTCCTCCCAGCTTGACTCAGCATCCCCTGTGGCCACCAGTGACTCTCTAATGGGCTTGTAGGGGCTGATCTGACCTTCCCAGAACAATTCCAGTCCAGTGGTGCAGGTGCACCATGGGTCCAGTTCCTAAGCACTGCAGACAGAGTGACTCAACAAATTGTCCCTTGTTCATCCGCAACAAAGGGCACAAATGGGAGGGAGCCATTCCCCCCAAACCCTTCAGTAAGTCTTTGGGGGAAGTTCCTTTACAGCACTTGCTTTTCCAATCTTCAGGGACAATTTTTAAAAAGTACACGAGTTAAAATATTTCTTTGAATGAAAATGCTGGGCAAAATGAAAGCTAATCCTAATTGACTTGGTTTGGACACTAACCTTCTAAAGACGTCTGTGGGTTTTAAAAAGCATTCTCATTTGTGTTATGTGGATGAGTTAATGGCCTTGTAATCATTGCTATCCATCTCCATCACCACAGGCTCAGGGCAGCCTAGTGGCTTGTTCAGGAAAATAGAGCCAGGGTGCTGACAACAACGTTGACCTCTGCATCCAATGTTCTTGCCACCCTTGGGACTGCAGGACTGTGAGAAACAGTGGGTGCCAAGAAGCCTTGCTGAGAGGGCCAGAACAGACCAGAATATTGCAATTACCACAGTAGGGCAGACCATAACGTCTTCCAATCCCACAAGACGCTCCGGGGGTGTCCACGGTTCGAATGTTGCCATAGCATCCCCAGTTGCTGCTTTCAGATGAGGCTGCAAATTGAGAAAAATCAACCCAAAATATTCACTAGGAGGGTTCTCAACATCCTTCTAGGAATGGAATGATATTAATAAAAGTAACTCATAAATCTATTTTAAAAACTTTAGGGAAACAACATTTAGCATAGCTGTTAAAACGCCTGCATCCCACAAGGGAGTTTCTGAGTTTATCCCCTACTTCCAGCTCTTGACTCTAGATTTCTATTAATGCAGACCCTGGGAGGCAGGAGGTGATGACTCAGTGCTTTGGGTCCCTGCTACCCAACAGGGGACCCAGACTGAGTTCCAGGTTCCTGGCATCAACCTGGTCATGCCCCTAATGTTGTGGGTCTTTGAGGGTTAAACCGGTGAATGGAAGATCTGTCTATGCCTCTGTCTATTTTCAAACAAAGCAGTGGAGGTCGGCCCAAAGCCTTGGGACTCTGCACCTGCGTAAGAGACCTGACAAAGTTCCTGGCTTCTGGCTTTGTTGGCTCAGCTCTGGCTGTGGTAGCCACTTGGGAAGTGACCCAGTGGATGGAAGATCTTCCTCTCTGTCTCCACTCCTCTCTATATATCTGACTTTCTAATAAAAACAAGTAAATCTTTCAAAAAGAAGACTTAAAAGTGGACTTTTGTCTTTATGATTGGTGACAAATACTCTTTTTTGACCCAGATATGACGCTCCTAGGAATATACCCAAAAGAAATTAAAACTACATGTGAGAATGGGATCTGTAATCCTATATTCACAGCAGCATAATCTATAACAACAATACATGGAAACAACTCAGATGGCCATCCAAAAAGAGTGGCTAAAGAAGCTGTGGTACATCTATTCCATGGAATATTATTCAGCCATTAGAAAGAAAGAAATTAAAACAATTTGCAACTAGATGGTCCCAACTAGAGACTGTTATGCTCAGTGAAATAAGTCAATCACAAAAACTAGAAATACCATATGTTCTCTCTAATATAAGGAAACCATCATGCAAATTGGAATATATAGTGATGGAGTAATGAAGACTACCATATTCAGATGTGAAGATACAATGCAACAGGCATCTCTGCTTCCAAAGAAAAGATGGACTCCCAAAGAAACTGTTGGCTATATCTAGACAATGGGATGATGGATTATCTGACATGGTCTGTATCAGCAATGTCAGGGCATACTTAAATAGCAGACTGATGGAATTATAACTCCTTATGAAGATTTGTGACATTATGGGAAAAATCAATCAGGGGTGGAAATTAGGGGGAGTGGAATCCCAGACTATACAGAATTATATGATAATTTTCAAAAATAAATTTTTTTTAAGAATACTCTTTTTGGGCCCGGCAGCATGGCCTAGCGGCTAAAGTCCTCGCCTTGAACGCGCCGGAATCCCATATGGGCGCCGGTTCTAATCCTGGCAGCTCCACTTTCCATCCAGCTCCCTGCTTGTGGCCTGGGAATGCAGTCGAAGACAGCCCAAGGTTTTGGGACCCTGCACCCGCGTGGGAGACCCAGAAGAGGTCCCAGGTTCCTGGCTTCGGATAGGCGCAGCACCGGCCATTGCGGCTCACTTGGGGAATGAATCATCGGATGGAAGATCTTCCTCTCTGTCTCTCCTCCTCTCTGTGTATCCGGCTTTCCAATAAAAACGAATAAATCTTTAAAAAAAAAAAAAACAGAATACTCTTTTTCTCCCCATGCGCCAGACAACAAATATTCTTCATATTGCAGTTGGTTCTCTGTCTTACAGGATTTTTAATATTCACGTTACATGATCCTCAAAGTTCCTTATAGTCCCAATGGTTAGAATCTTGTAAGAATTTTTTTAAAGATTAATTCGTTTCATTGGAGAGACAAATTTACAGAGAGGACAGATAGAGAGCAATATCTTCCATCTGCTGGTTCATTCCTCAAATGGCTGCAACAGCTAGAGCCGAGTTAATTCAAAGCCAGGAGCCAGGATGTTTTTCCAGGTCTCCCACATGGATTCAAAGTCCCAAGGCTTTGAGTCATCTTCTACTGCCTCCCCAGGACACACGCAGGGAGCTGGACGGGAAGTGGAGCAGCGAGAACACAAACTGGCACCCGTATGGGATGCTGCACTTGCAGGGAAAGCTAGCCTGTTCCCTTTATAAGAATTTTTAAATATTTGCTAAATGAAAGGACCAGTAAATAAACAAATAAATGTAAGATGCCATCTGAGAGCCATTTGGCACAGTGGTCAAAGTCTCTGCTGTGACACTGATGTTCCATATGGCATTGGTTCATGTCCAGGCTGTGTTACTTCTCATCCAACTTCCTGCTATCGGCTTATGGAAAGCAATGGAGGATGGTCAAGTGTTTGGGCTCTGATACCCAGATGAATCTCCTGACTTCGGCCTGGCCCAGTGCTGGCCATTGTAGCCATCCGGGGAGTGAACCAGCAGATGGAAGGTTTCCCTTTTCCCCCACCCTCTCCTCTTTGATTTTCAAAATAAATCTTTACAAAAGTAATTTCCGTATGATACAGCTTGGGACACCCACATCCCACATACGAGTGCCTGAGTTCAAGCCCTGGCTTTGCTTCCAATTTCAACTTCCTGGTAAAACTTATCCTGGGAGGCAGCAAGTGATGGCTCAAATATCTTGTCACCCGTATCAGAGTTCTCACATCCTGGCTTCAACCTGGCCATTGCAGGCAATAAAGGGTGAACTGGTGGTTGGAAGATTTCTCTCTCTCGCTCTCTCTCTCTCTCAATTTCTTTCCATCAAATAAATACAAGTTTTAAGAAACCAAACCCCATCTGAGAATTTTTTTTTAATTTAGAGGCAGGAAAAATTTTGCTCCACCTAAGCAACTTTGCTTCTTCCCTTTTGGCATTAGGTGCAAGGAACCTTGGGACCACAGTTGAAGTTCCATCACACAGCCTCAGCAGCCTTGGCGGGTTAGCCCACTCACACCTTGCCTGCCTGGACACTCCTTTTCCATCTGGATCCCATCAGTGCTACCAAGGCAACTGCCCTAATGCTTCCATGGAGATATATGGTCTTTACATTCAGTAAGTACTTCCAGTGAAATTTTGTATAGTGGACATGAAAAGGCTTCCAATAACGTGTTCATCTATTTGAAGTTTAGCCTCAGGACACTGTGATTTAAAAACCCTCCTCCAATTTCTGGAGAAGCCCATGCTTTTGTAGGGCTTTGAGGGAGAGGCTGCTTCTCCATGGATGCTCTTAATTCTAGGATTTAGTAAGCATCATAGGATAAAAATGTTTTCTACTGAGTTGCAAATGCCAGAAATACCATTATGTTCTTATGCCTAACTGTTCTGCCTCCAAGGCATTGAGAAAGCATAAAACAGGTCCGCACTGTGACACAAAACAGGTGAAGCCCCACACTGGAATGTCTGGTTCCAACCGAATCTGCTTCTGGTTCCAGTTCCTACTGTGTGGACCCTGGGTGGCCACAGACAATGGCTCAAGCAGTTAGGTCCCTGCCATCCACAGGAAGGTTCGGATTGAATTTCTGGCTTCTGGCTTAACAAACTCCGTCCCTCTGCCCCCCTAGTTGTCGGCATTTGGGGAGTGAACTGCTAGATGGAAGATGTGTGCTCTGCCTTGCAAATAAATAAAACAAACATTAAGAAATAGGAAAAAGAAGACCCAGTGTGGTAGTCTAGTGCTCAAAAGTCCTCTCCTTGCCTCTGCCAGGATCTCATATGGACACTGGTTCCTGTCCCAGTTGCTCCACTTCCCATCCAAGCTCCCTGCTTGTGGCCTGGGAAAGCAGTCGAGGACGGCCCAAGGCCTTGGGACCCTGCACCCACGTGGGAGACCTGGAAGAGGCTCCTGGCTCCCGGCTTTGGATCGACTCAGCTCCAGCCATTGCGGCCACTTGAGAAATGAACCAGTGGACAGAAGAACTTTCTGTCTCTCCTTCTCTCTATAAATCTGACTTTCCAATAAAAATAAATAAATGGCAAAGAAAATTTTTAAATAGGAAGAGAAATCACTCACCAGTCAGTGCGAGGAGACCCAGGAGTAGCCACAGAACAGACATATTAAGGACCTATTTCTTCAACTGCTGAGACACCTGCTAAATGAGAATTCATTTCAATCTGTCAAAATGTAACCAGTGTCACAATGGTATGTAACATTTCTGTCTAAGACAGGCATGGTTTAAAAATGATAAGACTTCTACTCAGCCCAAGGATTCCACATACCACCAGATAATTGCAGGTGCACACTATTTTTAGAAATTCAGAGATTTTGCTTCTCAGCACACAGAAACATGGTATCTTGGCTCCAGACTCAGAAAAACCAATTTCTACTGCCTGTGCCTTATGCCCGGGGCCTCTCCATTATAAGAGAATATGAAAGGGGGAATCTTGCATGAGTGTTTTCTCTGGATGTGAGCTCCTTGTCCTGCAGCTTAGAGGAACAGCCCCCTTTCCTCGGGGACATGGAAGGTAAACCCATTCTTTACTTTGGATAAAGAAAGGAAGCAGAAGACATTCCCCTACCTCCTTCTCCTGCCACCCTATAAATCCAAGATCCCTTTGGCTCCATGGACCCATTCTACCTCCCTGGAACTCCTGGGTTGGAGTCCAAAGAGGGTGGGGAGATAAATCCCTATGAGGCTGGGTTGCTGGCAGGGTTTTCTGGAAGGACTCACTAGCCTGCTGGCAGCTGGCTGCTACCAAGAGTTGCCTTCTAGGCCTTGGCTTTCTAAACCCAACTATTCCTCTCATTCTCCTTCCACATATACAAGCTTTTCTGGGTCCCTTGCTAGCTACCATACAAACACGAAGGAGGTTTCCCACTGACCCCAGAAAGTGCTAGAGGAGCTGGCTCTGCCCCCCAAACCTCCTCTTTCCCACCAGTGCCTCCCATGATAGGATAACTCCACCCCTGAACAGTGGAGCACAGGTGGTGATGGATCTCAGAATCATCGCTGTGGTTGTGTGCAGGTGGGTGTACAGGAACATGGTGCTTGGCACTTCCATGATGCTTTGCTCTCTCCTTTGGGTGGGTTCTCACACCCAAGAAGAGATGATATCTCACCATGCTCTCCAGCAATGAAGCCATTTAGATTCTCCTTCATCGGAGACTCCGCGTGTCACCCTTTCTGCTTCTCCCCCTACAACATTGAGGTGTTCTGATGACTTATTTGAGCTGAGCTGAAAATGTCCTGCTCAAACCCAATACCATCAGATTAAAGCAACTTGGTATTTTATCTAAATCTGCAGGAACTCTAAGATTCAGTCACCTAGCAAGAATAAATTTATTCAGCACCCTGGGACCCTAGCCCCAAATGAGAGACCAATCCATTCCAGGAAGAAAAGAATGGAGGGGTTACTTAGGCAGAGGAGTGCCCTGGTCTCAGGGACATGTATATTTACAGAACCTTCTTCCTGGCCCTAAGACCCCCAAATAAAGCAGGACTTGCATTCAAATGTGAAATGCTTTCTAATGCTATTTTTCAGGAAATAAAAATACTTCTTGGGGGTGGTATGATGGCACAGTGGTTTAAGCTACTCCTTGTTATGACATCCGACATGTAAGTTCTGGTTTGAGTTCTGACTACTCTGTTTCTGATACATCTTCTTGCTGGGATGTGCCTGGGAAAACAGCAGATTGACGGCCCAAGTAGTTGGGTCCCTGTCATTCATGTGGGAGACTCAGATGGAATTCCAGGATCCTTGCTGAACTCTCTCTCTCTTTCTCTCCCTCCCTCCCTCCCTCCCTACCTACCTTCTTTTACTTTGACAGGCAGATTTACAGAGAGGAGAGACAGAAAGAAACAGAGCACGAGAGGTTGTCTGTCCTCTGGTTCACTCCCCAGATAGCCACAATGGCCAAAGCTAAGCTGATCTGAAGCCAGGAGTTTTTCTAGGTCTCCCGTAGAGGTGCAGGAGTCCAAGGACTTGAACTATCCTCTGCTGCCTCACCAGGCCACAAGCACGGTGCTGGTTTGGAAGTGGAGCAGCTAAGAGATGAACCAGCCCCCATATGGGATGCAGGCAGAGGTACCTGCTCCAAATAAATCAATCTTCCATAATATAAAAGAAAAACATTTCTTCTTAGAAACCCTAGTAGAAGTACTTTAACTGCAATATGAGAGCTACCTCATTTTCTATGCATGCAGATAAACATCTTTGTTGAACAAGTGCTTCAGTGGCAAGAGTCCATTGGGAGCACATGACAATTACTCTCCAGAGTTACTCTCTGATTGCCCTGAAAAAATTGTTTCAAGAAGTATAAGACGTGACAATGGACTTCTTACAGTAGTGGACAGTGTGTGAGGAGGCCAGCACTGTGCCATAGCTGGTAAAGCCACCTCCTATGATGGCAGTTCATGTCCCAGCTGCTCCACTTCTGATCCAGCTTCTGCCTAATGGCCTGGTGTGGCAGCAGAGGATGGCAGAAGCACTTGGTCTCCTCCTGCCACCCATGTGGTAGAACAGGATGAAGTTTCCTGGCTCTTAGAATTAGCCTGGCCCAGCTCCAGCCAGAGAAGTGAGCCATTGGGTGGAAGATCTCTGCCTCTTCCTCTCTGTAACTCTGACTTTCACATAAAACAAACAAACAAACAAACAAACAAAACCAAAAAAACACCCTAATAACAATGAAGAATACAAAACGTCTACTAACAGGATCATGTTTTTTTATAAAAAATCTGAGTCAGGAGGCAGCAACACAACAGCTCACTTGAAATTGCCACTTTCTGCAGATCCTCTGACCACGTGGCCTGTGAAAACTAACCATGGACTGAATTTGGACTGTGAGCCATGGCCTCTGCCCAGAAGTGGAAGGCTTGCATGTTACTCTTCTCTCCTGACAGGCACCTCTTCTGCTTGCCAGGAGGAGCCATGCCCTAAAAGAAAGTCCTTTCTCCCTGTGTTCTTCTGTGTCTGCTGCCCCTGCCATTGCCCATCTGAACTTTACAGAACAGAGGATTCCAGCAAAGTCTCATCATGTGCCAGGGACTTGCCTGGGACTATCCCATCCTAGACAGAGAACAGGTCAGGGAAAGCTCGGCCTCTCTGCTCCATCTGGAGAGCCACAAAGTTTGTCTGTCTTTTCACCGTTTGCCATGTTGTATGCTGCTGCACCTGCTGATCTGAGCATTCTCTGCTGCCGTAAAAAAGAGGACCCTATCATGAAGCCATCACTAAGGTGTGCGGGTTCGAGTGACTCTGGCAAAACTGCACATAGATGGGTCAAGGAAGAGACTACCCACCTGGCAGAATACTAACACTTCAGTCCTTCCATTTTGAATGAACAGAATCTACCTCCAATTTGACCTTTCACAAAATGCACACACATTGCTCCTCTCCCATTCTTTGTTTTACACACCCACGCAAACCCAAAAGTAACCATATGTGCCTTAGAAGACATTTTTAAAAATGATATAAGTATTGCCATCCATAGGGCAAAAAAAAAAAAAAAATCATCCATCATCTAAATATCTTTCAAAGCCTGAGTTTTCCCAGCATGGTCCCCAGGTTTTATGTGATCCAACTTTTCTTATTTTTTAGCAATGATCCAATTATCTATCAACCAATTACCTTGGGGTTTTCTTCCTAAATAAGCCCCAACAGCAGTTCCACATTTGTTTCACACTCACCTGTTGTCTCGTAGCTCTTGTCCTCAGCTGCAGTGAATCCACAGCACTTTATATAGTCACAGTCCTGCTTTGTCTTAAAAAAATGTTGGCACCATCTCATTGACATTTATGGATGGATCTCATAAATTGTAGTAATAATCATAATAATTATAAACACTTTGAACTTATATGGGGCTTTTCATTCAAAAATGTCCTGGCACTTTAGAAAACTTAACCAGTTAGTTCTTTACCACACTTCACAGAGCAGGTCTTGGTAACAGGTCCACTTGGACACTTTCTGTACAATACTTGCCTGTCTTCATAGCAGTTCCTGGGAACAGGATAGGGGAGAAGGAAAGCAAGAATGGAATGGAGAAAGGAGCAAAATAAGGTGGAAGGAAAGGAAGAAGAGAAGGGAGAGAGAGAAGGAAGGAATTAAATTTGGCATGTCAGAAAATCATTCTTTTATTTTTGAAATTTACTTATTTGAAAGGCAAAGTAGGGCCCCAGTGGCATGGCCTAGCGGCTAGAGTCCTCGCCTTGAACGCACTGGGATCCCATATGGGTGCTCCACTTCCCATCCAGCTCCCTGCTTGTGGCCTGAGAAAGCAGTTGAGGACAGCCCAAAGCCATGGGACCCTGCACCTGTGTGGGAGACCTGGAAGAGGTTCCTGGCACCTGGCTTCGGATCAGCACAGAACCGGCCATTGCGGTCACTTGGGGAGTGAATTATCGGATGGAAGATCTTCCTCTCTGTCTCTCCTCCTCTCTGTATATCTGACTTTGTAATAAAAATAAATAAATTTTTAAAAAACAAAAAAGGCAAAGTAGTATACACACACACACACACACACACACTCAGGGAGTCGCAGGTGTGAGAGGGAGATAGAAAGGACACGTCCCATCTACTGGTTCACTCTCCAAATGACCCCAAGAGTTGGGGCTGGGAGTGGGCTAAGCCAAAGACAAGGGTCAGCAGCCAGGGGCTTCCTCCCGATCTCACACAGGGGTTCAGGAGTACAATGACATGGACATCTTCTGGCATCATAGAAATGTTTATCTCTGGCCATTAACAAGGAGCTGGGTTGGAAATGGAGCAGCCAGGACTGGAACTGGTGGCCATATGAGAAGCCATCATTGCAAGAGCCAGCTTATCCCATTTCACCATAATACTAGTCCCAGAATCTCTCATTCTTGGTCTGCATTTTAGGTGAGCAGAGCTTCTAGATCAAAGCTCACTGCTTCAGCATTACCAGCTCAGACTTTGAAGGTGAGGATTTTGTTGGCCTCCACCCATGACTGAGAAATCAGGCCACAAGACATGTCCTTGTGAGCAACATGCAGACTTGTACATGCAGGGAGATCCTAAGCTATAAATTTAGGGCAGAACCTCTCCACATTCAACAGAATTGAGGGTGAAAAGTAGAGAAATTGTCATATCCCATCCTGGCACAGTAGCCTAGTAGCTACAGTCCTCTCCTTGCATGTGCCAGGATCCCATATGGGTGCTGGTTCATACGCCAGCTACTCCACTTCCTATTTAGCCCCTGCTTGTGGCCTAGGAAAGCAGTCAAGGATGGTCCAAAGACTTGGAACTCTGCATCTGCATGGGAGACTTAGAAGAAGCTCCTTGCTCTTATTTTTGGATCAGCTTAGCTCCAGCTGTTGCAGCCACTTGGGGAGTGACCCAGTGGATGGAAGATCTTTCTGTATCTCCTTCTCTGACCTTCCAATGAAAATAAATATCTTAAACAAATAATCATGTCCCTGGCTGCAATCTCCCTTGGCACAAGTGTGAACTGGGGCTGGGTAAACCTAGTTGGTCTAGACACCAGCACCATCTGCTGCTCTGGAAAACCTGGGTAGATGTAGAACGGACTAGGCTAGGTCGGCCCCACTGAGCTGTGTCTGGGTATGGACGATCCTTGGCTGGGCTGAAACATCCAACAGTAAGAACCAGAATGGATTGAAGGCCAGCAAGAAGGGCTGACCCATGGACCCCCTGGTATGCGCAAGATCTGGCAATGGGAGAGGTTTTGATGGAGGAGCCTGGGCAACTCCTCTGGCAGGACACAGTCCCTGCAGGTGAGCACAAGAATCACGATAGGGAACGACCCAGACCAAGCCAGAGAAAGATACCCACATTTGGCATAGGTCGGGGGCAGACCAGGCTGAACCAGTTCACATCACTTGCTGATGAAACCGAGCAGCATAATAGAGTCTGGGTCGGACCAGGTTTGGTCGCAACACCAACCAGTGCACATTAAGGAAAGCCAAGGTGAGATGAGCCGTGCCAGATGTGGCCACAGTGCCCAAACAGCACACGTGAGAAGGAGGGAGGGGGCAAAGCCAGCAGGGGAAATGTGAGGTCCCCTGCTAGACAACCACTCCCACTAGAGAGCGTGAGTTGGAATCGAGGCAGACCAGACCAAGCAGAGCTGCAACACCTGTGGGCCTTATGTGAGCTAGATCAGGGAAAAGTCAGGCTGGGCTGACTGTTCCGACTGGTGCAAGCAAAAATTAGAGTGGGTGAGGGTTGGTTGGGCTTAGCCGCAGCATCAGCTGGCAGAGGCTGGCACTGGGGACTAAATCTGTCAAGTCAAATGCCAGAACCACCTGGAGAGTGCATAATCCGGAAGTGGGAGTGCCCTAGCAGGGAACTAGTGGGCACCTCCCTCAGGGTTACCACTGCCACTGGAGAGCATGAAAACCAGAACAGGGGCAGGGTGGCTAGACAGAAAGGCACCTGCCAGTATGTGTGTGGGCTGGATAGTAGGTTGGTTGGGTTGAACTAGGCTTCAAAACCCATTGACATGTATGAGAGCTAAATGGGATGTGGGACAGACTGAACAACCCTGTGGTACATACTGGCAAGCATGGGAACCAGGGTAGGGGCAGGCCTGGTGGGGCTTATGGGGAGTCACCCCAACTAGGCTGCAGCTCCCACTGGTTTGCATGAGGGCCGAGTATGAAGTGGGCAGGATCGGGCTGGACTACAACACCCATTGGTTTGCGTGGAAGACAGGGCTGGAAACAGAACTGACCCAGCAATTGCAACCACCAGCATGTGCATAAGCTGACTGGGGCGACGGACTGTGCAGGACCCTGTACTGGCAAGCACACACAAGAATCAGGTCTGGGATCATCTCAGATGAAGTTTCTTTGGAGATCCCTCCAACTGAACTGCTGATCTCAGAGCCCCAACCATGAAGAGACTATGTCAGCCAGTGGATTCTGAATAGATTTCATCACAGTTGAAATGGCTAGATTGGCAGCAATTCAGACCTGTTGAGCTTTCAAAACTGCTTGAGCAGGACCCCCAGAGCATGCCCCACATTGGGGACCTGGGATGGGTGGGAGTTGGGTGAGGCTTTTCCCTTTGTTTCTCCCCTGACCCCAGATACAGGGGTAAAAAAATGATTATATTAGTATGGAAACAATGGTTTTACCCACTTTCCAGTAGCCTTTGACCCTTTATACTCTAATCAATTATGAAACATTATCAATAAATAAATAAATAAATAATTTTTTAAAAAGCAATCATATCTCACATCTAAAAGTGGAACCATTTCTCCTTATTTTACTCACCAAGATCTAACATACCAACAACTAAGACTTCACATAGGGTGAGGAAATCTGGGGATGTGTTGGCACCATCTACAATACCACCACATTATCAGCACTGAGGGCAATCATAACGTACTGGAAGGTTCTCCCAGATCTGCAGCCAACATGTTGCATGACAAACCTGTGTCCTCATGTTTGCTCAGTTCTCAATCACTCCTCTCACAAAATCTTTTTTAAAGATTTATTTTTAATTAAAAGGCAAATCTACAGAGAGAAGGAAAGACAAAGAGAAAGATCTTCGATCCGCAGGTTCATTCCCCAAATGGTTGCAACACACAGAACTGGACCAGTCCAAGGCCAGGAGCCTCTTCTGGGTTTCCCACTGGGTGCAGGGACCCAAGGGCTCTAACCACCGTCCGCTGATTTCCCAGGAAAGTGGAACAGTGCCCATATGATATGCTGGCACTTACAGGTAGAGGATTAGCCTGTTGAGCCACAGTGCCGAGCTTGGATATCTTCTTTTTAAAAACCCAGATTATACTCACAAATACTGAGTGATAGTCAAAGGATGACCTGAGACACTGCGGCAGGTCATACTGAAAGAAATTTTCTCAGATACTGATGCCCTTGCACTTAGGTAAGACTTTAAACAGCAACAGTTGAAAAAATTTCCTGAAAAATCCAGGGAACAAGCAAGCTCTGAGCACCTCAGACAACCCTAGAACAGTCTTCACAAATGCAGGATCCTTCAGTCCATGTCTCAGATGAATTTAGTTTTCTTATATTCACTTCATGACCAGATTGTGAATGGTATCTGTCCAAGGAAGACAAATGAGCTCTCAGTGTGAATACAGAGTTTTACAAAAAAAGACTTATCTTGAGGTGCTCCAAAAGAGAGTCATTCAACCCATTCCAAAAGCAAATCTTATTTACCCATCACTTCAAAGTTTCAGAAAGTATCTGTTTGGGTCCCCACTGCACGTATATCTCATAACAGCATCCTCCTCCCCATTGATCTGTCTTCCAGAGACCTCTTGGTATGTTCTGTCTCAGCAGTAGCATATATGTTATAGATAGATAGATAGATAGATAGATAGATAGATAGATAGATAGATAGATACTGAGAGCGAGAGAGAGGCTCCAGTTCATATCCTGGCTGTTCCACTTCCCATCCAGCTCCCTGTCTGTGGCCTGGGAAAGCAGTAGAGGATGGCCCAAAGTCTTGGGACCCTGCACCCGCATGGGAAACGCAGAAGAAGCTCCTGGTTCCTGGCTTCAGATGAGCTCAGTTCTGGCCATTGTGGTCACTTGGGGAGTGAACCAGCGGATATTTTTTTCTCTGTGTCTCTTCTTCTCTCTGTAAATCTGCCTTTCAAAGAAAAATTTTTAAGTCTCTGCTGTATACCGCTCAAAAGCATTTGTCAAGCATACTTGATCTTTTATAAATGCCATTTCTTTGAGTTCTCATTTAATCATCTGAGTTGACCAATGACAAAAATGGCTTCATTGGAAATGGAAGGGCTGGGTTAAAGCTGACACCAAAGCTGTTCTTCCCATGTATGCTGCCATTGGTGGCATTTGACTCTTAAATTCCAGACAATCCTATTTGGCAGGTACTTCCTGGACCCTGCCTCTTCAGTCCCCTGCTTTGCTCTGTTTGGTCTTCCAGAGCTTACTGTCCCTGGAAGAGTCTGCTTACTGTCTCCCAGAGTCTGCACTGACAGGAGGCTTTAATCAGGAGCCAGAGCCTGGGATTGAACCCATGTATTCCTGTATGGGACATGGTTACCCTAACCAGCATCTTAATGGCTAGGCCAAATGACTGTCCTGAAGCTTGTGTTCTAATACAGTGAGTTAGGTTTCAGACACCTGTGAAACATCCAAGCAAGATGTCACAATGGCAATTGCAGCTCAAAAACCAGACTTGGATCTGGGAGTCATTTGCCACATAGAGGGATTATTTTGTCTTTTTCTTTGGAAAGGCAGATTTACAGAGAGGGGGAAAGACAGAGAAAAAGTTCTTCCATCCATTGGGTCACTCCCCAACTGGCCACAAAGGCTAGAGCTGAACTGATCCAAAGCCAGGGGCTAAGAGTTTCTTCCATGTCTCCTAGGTTGGTGCAGGGTCCCAAGGCTTTGGGCCGTCCTCGATAGCTTTCCCAGGCCACAAGCAGGGAGCTGGATGGGAAGTGGAGCATCCAAGACATGTATCATAGGTGCCCACAAGGGATCCCAGCGCATGCAAAGCAAGGACTTAGCCACTGAGCCATTGTGCTGGGCCCACAGAGTGGGATTTAAAGAAAGGGAAATAGAAGGCATTGCCTAGGGAGATGTCAAGTGAGATAAAAATGTGCACTTGTGACCAGTTCCTGAGGAACTTCAATATTTAGGGGCTGAGCTGATAAAGGTGACTGAGAGAGACTATACAGAAGAATGAAATATGACAAAACAAACAGAGTATGGTATCATGGAGGTCAAGGTAAGACACTGTCTTAAGAATTAATAGCATGTTTGATGGATGCCTTTGAGAAGAGAGGAGACTAAGAGCAGGCCATTGTATTTGGCTACCTACAGGTCATTCATTAACTAGGAGAGAACAATGTTAAGACAAGTGTATCAGGATTGTGTGTGTGTGTGTGTGTGTGTGTGTGTGTATGTGTGGTAAGTTCCTAAAAACTGGACGCCATTTGGCTGCTTAATAAAGATTTATTAACTGACATTCCAGAAACCTCAGGAGAGGGGTGAGTGTCAGGGATGGTTCATTTCAGTGTTTCAGTAATGTCATCAGCCATCTGAAATCATTTGACTTCTCCGCTTTGCCTTCCTGAAAGTCAGCTTCACCCTAAGGCTGCCCCTCTCCACAACCCATCACATTTGGTGGCTTCCAGCAAGTCCCAGAGTTCATTATGAGTTTAAATATTCAGAGACATCATCACCTTAGCAATGCTCAGAAAAATGAGAAAAAACACCCTTTCTCGATTCAGCAGGTAAACCATTCCTCACTGTCTATTGGCTTCAACTGAGTCATGTGTCTGTTGTTTATCTGTTACAAAAAGCCATTCAGTGGGATCTGCAGCCTAGTTGGGGCAACCCACGATAACCCACACCAGGCCCGTCCCCTGCCCTGGTTTGCCAGTATGTGTAGCGTGAGGGCCGAGTACGTGCTGGGCAGAACCAGACTGGACTGCAACACCCATTGGTTCCAGTGCAACTCGGGACTGAAAACAGAACCAACCCAGCAATTGCAACCACCAGCTGATCGGGGTGATGGACTGTGCCGGGCCCTGTGCTTGCTAGAACATGCAAGAAACTAGTCTGGGAATACCTCAAAGTTTCTTTGGAGATCTCCCCAATCGAACTGCTGGACTCAGAACTCTAATCAAGAAAAGACAGAAGACAGTGCAGATCAATCATTCATCTCAGCTATATGTTGGCAGCGAAAAATGGGGCAAACAGAGACTTTATGATGGACCATATCAATCAGTGGACGACCTCATCGAGCGAAACTGGCAGCGATTCATAACTGGAGAACTATTAACACCACTCGAGCACATATCTCAGAGCATGCCCCACATCCGGGACTCGGGGTGGGCGGGAAACCGGGTGGGGCTTCTCCCTCAGTATCCCCCTTTACCTCAGATACAAGATGGAAACAATATGGACATAATAGTATTACCCAAAAAAAACAAAACAAACAAAAAAAACCAAAAAGCCATTCAGGGACAAGCGTTTTAGTGGGTAAGCTGCCTGTTAGGACATCGATGTCCATCTCAGAGTGCCCCTGGTCAGTGCCCAGCTCCCGTTTCTGTCTCTGGCTTCCTGCAAATGCAGACCCTAGGGGGCAGCAGGGATGGCTCAAGTGATTGGGTTCCTGCCATGCATGTGGAGATTGGGACTGAGTTTCCAGCTCCCAGCTCTGACCTGTTTGGGCCCTGACTGCTGTGGGCAATTTGGTGAACGAACCAGAAGATGAGAGAGCATCTCTGCATGTCAAGTGAATAATTTTTAAAAAGTTAACATTGACTATTGCTCAAGGATGTGATAATGTGATTAGCTAGGAGCTGTGTTGAGAGCCTACAACAGCCTGGAGTTCAGGATGGAACCAGATCTTCCCAGAGCACATGACCTGTGTCAGGTCAGTCACAAAGAGAGGAGTGGGTGCAGCAGCCAGAAGGGAGAAGACTGAAGAACAAACGGGGGTGAGCTCATGGCAGCAACACCAGAGGCAACTGAAGAAACCTGGCAGTGAAGAGGCCTGAGAGGCAAGTTGCTCTATACAGGGAGATGTATTGTTTTTCTAAAAGGCCCTGCAAGGGGGAATCTCTGAATTCTAACAAGGAGGGATCCAGCCAGGAGTTTGGAAATGCAAAGAAGGCAAAGGAAAATGGGGCAGAGATGGACCCCCGGCCTGTACCAGCGTGCCCACATTCAAGTCGAAGCTCAGCTCCTGGTGCCAGCTTCCTGGATTGGATTCGCAATTCCTGGCTTTGGCTTGGCCCAGCTCCAGGCATTATTGGCTTTGTGGGGAGTGAGCCATCCAATGGGAGCTTGCTCTCTGTTAATCTCTGTTAATCTCTCCCTCTCTAATAAATAAATAAGCAAAAAAAAAAATTTTTTTAAGGAAGAAATTGAGAAAACTCTCCATGAAGCGAGGCTGGCATGAGGTCTTGAGTTTGGGTGAGGGCTTAGCCAGTCCTGGGAAACAGCCCAGAGGGACTGAGTGCACTGGCTGCCAATGTGTGACCTTGGACAAGGTCTTCTCTTAAATTGTTCTTTTTTTTTCAAGATTTATTTGTTTGTTTATGAAATGAAGATTTACAGAGACAGTAGGAGAAAGCAGGAAAGCTATCTTCCATCCAGTTGTTCACTCCCCAAATAGTCTCCCCCAAACATCCAGATCTGGACCAATCTGAAGCCAGGATCTTGGAGCTTCTTCTGAGTCTCTCACATGGATGCAGGGGTCCAAGCACTTGGGCCACCCTCAGCTGCTTTCTCAGGCACATTAACAGGGCGCTGAATCAGAAGTGGACTAGCCAGGACTTGAACCAGCACACATACAGGATGCCAGCACCACAGGTGGAGGTTTAACCATCTATGCCACAATGTCAGCCCATTGATTTTCCCTCTTACCTCACAGGAATGTATAGGAATTATAGGAGATAATGTGTGTAATTGACTCAATGGTATAGTTGAGCTTATTTCAGAACTTCCCTGTTTCCCTTCAAGTCCTAGTAACCAATTCATGCTAAGCCAGTAACAAACATCTGGCTAAGTACGTGATTGCTTTTTGCGGATGTGGGACCTGGATCCACACTAAAGGAAAGGGAGGAAGAAGGGCAACAGAGAAGAAGATGATGTAAATGTGTATTCATGAAGCTTTTTCATCCAGATGCCTCCACGTTCCACACCAAAGGATCTTCCGCAACATCCTTGTGCAGCTTTTCAGGTGGCAATTATACGAGCCCTGCTGACATAGATATTTGTGACCCAGAAGAGCGCTGTCAGCAGCGTCCTCTTCCCAGATGAAGGCAGGACAAAGATATCATTAATCTTCAATCATCTGGCAGTTTTACTAGACATGGGCGATTTGGCTGCAGATGTCAAGACGCACAGAAGGGAAAAGATGAGAAACAGGAAGCTAAGAGTGTGCCCTTAATGCTGGCTTTGAATACCACTGAGCTCCTATGCTTTATGTACAAATTTGTTGCTTAAATTTACTTTTTCTTTCCTCAAGAAAAAAAGTAACATTGAACAGACATCAACAGCAGCAAAAATGAAAACCAAACTCTGCTACTTAGCTCACTGATGGGGGCTAAACTGTTTTCAGCTAAAGGGGTCTGCAAATAGACTCTTCTTGAGTCGTCACAGTTCTGGGATGTGCTCCTGGCATTTGAGGCGCCCCTTTTGACACATGCTGTCAACTTTTCGGTAGGAAACTTCACCTGTAGCAGTCCCCTCCTGGTAGCTTTTTGCAAGAGGCAGAAACATGAGGTGGACACTGCTGTGTGCTCTGCCCACACATCCTGTGGAAAACATGACCGCTTCCTTATGTTCTCAAAGGTGTTCCCAGACCCAATACTCTCTCACAGCATGTACCCTGAAGGTACAGGGTGGGGCACACTTTCACATGGAAGCTACACACTTGGCGGACTGACAATAGAGGATTTGCCATATCCCCATCTGCAAAGATCCTGTTAGCATCTGTCTTGGAGTCCAGGAAGGGGCCAATCTGATCTGATGGGCAACCACAGAAACTTTGTGCCCATTAAAAGGTATTTTGTTGTCTTCTAACCTGCAGAGCATACCATGATCATATAAACCTTATTTTCCAACATAGATGAGTTGAAACATCAGGAACAATAAAATCTACATTTTTTCTCATATTTTGAACACAAAATGTATGAGTTTTTTTCTTATTTCTTTCTGCACTGAATAATGTCATCTTGAGAAACAGGAATCTGGGGCTCGGCGGCATAGCCTTGCAGCTAAAGTCCTCGCCTTGAACCCGCCTGGGATCCCATATGGGCGCCGGTTCGAATCCTGGCAGCTCCACTTCCCATCCAGCTCCCTGCTTGTGGCCTGGGAAAGCAGTCGAGGACGGCCCAGAGCTTTGGGACCCTGCACCCGCGTGGGAGACCTGGAGGAAGTTCCTGGCTCCTGGCTTCGAATTGGCGTAGCACCGACCATTGCAGTCACTTGGGGAGTAAATCATCGGACGGAAGATCTTCCTCTCTGTCTCTCCTCCTCTCTGTATATATCTGACTTTGTCATAAAAATAAATAAATCTTTAAAAAAGAAAAGGAACAGGAATCTGCATGTAGTCAAGTGTTGCTGTTGTGAAAGAGCACATCTCCATGACAATCAGTGAAGGAAGGTTCTGTGTAAGGAAGAAATGTAACACACATGAATAACATTGACATTTTAAGATTTGGTGATTGGGCCTGGCTCAGTAGCCTAGTAGCTAAAGACCTTGTTTGCATGTGCTGGGATCCCATATGGGCGCCGGTTCTAATCCCGGCAGCCCCGCTTCCCATCCAGCTCCCTATCTGTGGCCTGGGAAAGCAGTCGAGAACGGCCCAAAGCCTTGGGACCCTGCACCTGTGTGGGAGACCTGGAAGAAGTTCCTGGCTCCCGGCTCCGGATTGGCGCAGCACCAGCCGTTGCAGCCGCTTGGGGAGTGAATTATCGGATGGAAGATTTTCCTCTGTGTCTCTCTTCCTATCTGTATATCTGCCTTTCCAATAAAATAAACAAATCTTTCCAAAAAAAGTGTCATGGGAATGGGTGCCATATCTGAACTTACTGCAGGGTGCTGCAATGGCAGTTAAGAAATCTGACTGCCCTTCTTGTGACCGATTGGTCTCTGTGGCTCAGGAAAGCCTTCTCCCAGTGCTGGGGATCAGCCACCAGCACCCCAACCAAGGCAGAGGTGCCATGTGTGTGTTTGGGCCTATTATTATTATTATTATTATCATTAAGTTTTGATTGTCAATTTCTACTTTTCATCTTTAGGCACATCCCTAAACTGTGAACATTCCTTGTATGTTAAAGGCAATGATTAATCCCAACTTACAAATGTGTGACTACTTATATAAAGTTAGACATGTAAATACACATCTTTTATTGGCTCTCCTCCTTACACCTAATAAAAATCTCCAAGAGAATACTTTTTAATCATCACGAAACTTTACAGGGACCTGGAAATATCTTGGCCTTACAGCAGTGGAAGAAAATGTCAATGAATCAAATTTGTTTTAGAGTTCATCTCCTGTATATACAGGAAAAAAATGCCTGGGTGTTTGAATGATGAACCTAATTTAGGTACTACATGATATTTTCCATTTATACTCATAGGATATCTTTTTGCCAATAAATCTGACACAAAATGTATAGTCCCATGTGACAATATATATGTGTATAAAACCAGCGGCAAATAGCTCGTGAGTATACGTAGATTGGCTCTGGAGACAAGCAATTCCAAGAAACAAATAACAACTTCCAAAACATGTAGACACTTCAAAAGGTTTGTAGAAAATGGAATTACAGAATAAGTTTCTTGCGGCATAGACATTTTAGAGATCTACATATAATTGTGTGGTGATGTGCATTTCCATGAACTGTTTTTAAGGCCATTCATATTTTTATACATTGTAAATACTAAATAAATGTATGTACAGTGTGCTAAGCCTTGAACTATGCACCAGAAGTAAAAATTTGAACAAGCCATACCTGCTACCCTCAAGAAGCTCACGACCAGAGAGTGAATGGGTATTTACTGGTATTTTTTGTTGGACTAAGGGACTTAGATTTCTGTCTCCCACTGAAGCAAACATCCAACCCTTCATCCACAGGTTGTAAAACTGCCTCAACCAGCCAGCAACAAACTGATGTGGTAACACTAAATAAAACTGCTTATTGTTCACAGGCATGGAAGTGTGAGACACATCCAGGAACCCATAAAATGGTTTTCAATGCTGTGACTCAGGCCGTTTGACTGCATTACCTCAAATGTGGGAACCTGCCTAAGCAACCACCCAGTCACACGTCTGGCAGGTGATGATTTCCAAGGTACACTTTCTTTTCTTTTATTTTTCTTTTCTTCTTTATTATTATTATTATATTTTTGACAATCTTTACATAGTTAATTATGGTAAAAAAAGGTTCAAGGGCTATAGGGAAGTGGGTAAGACTATTATTTCCATATTGTTTCCTTCATGTATCTGAGGTAAAGGGGGTTATTGAGGGAGAAGCCCCACCCAGTTTCCCACCCACCCCAACTCCCGGATGTGGGGCATGCGCTGAGATACTTGCTTAAGTGGTTTTGATAGTTCACCAGTTATGAATCGCTGCCAGTTTCGCCACTCCAAGCACGATGAGGTGTTTGAAGAATCCACTGATTGACACAGTCCATCATAGAGTCTCCATTTGCCCAGTATTTCGCTGCCAACATATAGCTGAGGTGATTGATTGACTTGTTCTTTCTTCTTTCTCCAAGTGCTGGAGAAAGAACATGTGCTGTTCTAACATCCCTGTGATGCAGACAGGGCAGGCAGAATGGTTGCTCATATTTGACAGGAAACTCTGGTACTCAGTAATAAAGTGACTTATCCCAGCTGCCAAATCAGCAAGGAGCCAGGGGCTGGTAAGGTTAACTTTCTGCCTTCAATCTGAGGTCCTGTAACACCCCCAGGGAACAGGAAGTTCCTTCCTTACATTTAATGAGCTCTCTGGGAGTGCCATGACCTAGGAACAATCAAGGTTACAAAAAATAGTCTATTATGTGGAGCCAAATAGTCCACCATGATTGAATAGGGGCAATGGTGTTCAGGTAGTGGCTGAGGTCCCAGGACCATGCTATATCCCTACGGAGGCAGGGAGTGGTCATCACCTCTAGACAGAGAATGAGGTGGTTATTGTTTTTTAAGATTCATTTATTTTTATTGGAAAATCAAATTTACAGAGTGAAGGAGAGACAGAGAAAGCTCTGCTGTCTGCTGGTTCACTCCCAAACTAGCCACAACGGTCAGAGCTGAGCTCATCCGAAGCCAGGAGCCAGGAGCTTTTTCTGGGTCTCCCACATGGGTTCCAAGGCTTTGGACCATCCTCTACTGTTTTTTCAGAATGGAATTTGGAAGGTGGGTAGGAAGTGGAGCAGCTGGGATATGAGCTGGTGCCCATAGAGGATCCCAGACATGAAACCCAAGGACTTTAACCACTAGGCTACAGCACCAGGCTATTCTTATTGAATCTAGGAGAAGATAAAATTAGATGATCTGTGGAGGTGCATACAACGTCTCAGGCTTCTTAACAAAAATCATATCATGGGGAAGCTCAAGATGTGAGAGTACAAGTATCAGGTCTTCAATGAGGGTTCTGTGGTGCTGGAGGGTGACCCTGGAAATCCTCAGACGGAGACCTTGCAGAGGGATTTATTGCCTTGGGAAGCAAATACCTGAGTCTCCTAAGGAACTGAAAACTCCCAGGGATCGTGTGCAAAGTGACCACTTGACTAAAGCAACAAAGAAGCAATCGTTTCTAAGGGCTCTCGGAGTCTCCAAGGAGTCTCCAAGCAGCCTGCTCAAGCCTGGCTGGGGTCTCCCATCTTACTCTTCAAGGTAAGATAGCCTTTATGTCATGGAAACATTCCCGTTTAATTGAACCTCTCTGGTTGTTGAGGGCACATGTGCTAATAACCGAGATGGCATAAACACGCAGGGAAGCAAGGGCAAGGCCAGTGGTTGCACCCAGAGGTTGGCACATCTTTCTCAGAGGTCTTCAGCATGGAAGAGGACTTGTATTTATTGGCAGTGTGTTTTACCATCAGCCAAGCGAGGCATGGTGTCGTCCCCTGGTCTTTTAGAAGGGTCCACAGCAGGACCTTTGGAGCCACCTCTCTCAAGTGCTTATTCCACTGGATACCACATCAGTATTTTGCTCTGTAATTTTGAGGATTGGAATCTGTTGTGGCAGAGAGATAGACAGCTGTAGTAGCTGAAGCATTTCAGGGTCAGTATTTGGTTGGAGCTCTACAGGGAAACAGACTCAATGGGATCGTGCGTCAAGGGAGATGTTTTGTGAGGAATGACTCACATGGTTACAGAGGTTGAAAGTCCAAGATCTGCATGGTATGCATGCAGGCTGGCCACACAGGTGGAGCCAAAGCCACAGTTCAAGTGCAAAGGCCATTCTTAGAGGGAGGTCAGTCTTCTGTTCTATTTAGGCTGTCAAATGATTGGCTGAGTCATCATGCCTCTTATGAAGAACAATCTGCTTTATTCAAAGTCCACTAATCTAAGCATCAGTTTCAATTGTATGACTCAGCTTTTTGTAAATATAACTAACTACCCAGGACTTTATGAAGAAAGCAGGTTTGTTTTCTATTGTGTTTTTGTAGACCCACAGTTCAGGATGAAGCCGACTCCTTTGGCGAGGCCAGAGGATGGCAGTGGTGGGACACACATCCAGGAAGCAGGTAGGGGCTGCAGCCCATCGAGTTAACTGCCTTCTAAGGGCATGCCCCAAATGACCTGATCACCTCCCACCACATCAGACTCCTAAATACCATAATTGGATCAAATATCTGCCCTCCCAGAAACATTAAGTCTCTGAAGACCGGTCTTTCAACATGTGTGGCTTTCACTCAAATATCCAAATCATGGCATCATCCCAAAACCCAAACGCACCTAGAATAAAGATTGGCCAGGTGTGCCAGGATTTCAAAGAAATCTGCCTTCAAAGAACATTGTGTGGTGACTGGCTTTTCTCTCATGAATGACTATCCAACAGACCCGTACATCACAGAGGGCGTAGTCTTTCCCTTGAGCAAAGGAAAGGAGCCAGTACCCAGCTGACGCATACCACCGACAGTCACAGCATGAGCATACATTCCCGGAGCCTTGCTCAGCCACAGCTTACGACAGAGCTGACACTTGGAGTGCTTCCTTTGGGAGAACAGGTATGTCCAAGCCGAAGCAGTCAACTGAGGTTCACTTTACAGAGGAATTCAACCCTCCACCTTAGGTTGGTTAAACCCACAAATGAAACAGAAGCTGCATAGAAACCAGCATGTCCAGCACAGCAAAGCACAAGCTCTTGGCACACTGCAGAGCCATTGCATGTCCTATGGACTCCTAACCAGTGAAGAAGCCAGCTCACAAAGGAGTGTGCCCATAGCCTAGCCCGCCCTGCTCAGTCAGCTGGCCACACGTGGCTCTCCGCAGAAGCCAACGGATCCCCTGTGTGATGGGCAAGTTACCGAGGTTCATGACGCACCTTGTGAGAGGATTGGAGGGAGAGTTTTTTCACTCACAGGGGAGAACAGAAGGAGTAAAGGCAAGGATGGGCTGGCTAGACTGAGGGAGACAGATGCCACGGGCCTGTGTAGTCAGTCAGTGGTGGGAGCGGGACAAAGTTCCCATGTGCCAGCTGGGAGCTTGTGAGGTTTGGATTCCTCACCACCACCCAAGGAGGGAGAAGAGATGGCTACTGGATTTATACATGTAATTACAACAGTAGGTCCGTCTGAGCCAGGTGCGATAATCTAGTGGCTAAAGTCCTCTCCTTGCATGCGCCAGGAATCCCTTATGGCGCCGGTTCTAACCCCAGCAGCTCCACTTCCCATCCAGCTTCCTGCTTGTGGCCTGGAGAGCAGTTCAGACGGCCCAAAGCCTTGGGACCCTGCACCCATGTGGGAGACTCGGAAGAGGTTCCTGGCTCTTGGCTTCAGATCGGCTCAGCTCCAGCTGGTGCGGTCGCTTGGGGAGTGAATCATCGGACGGAAGATTTTCCTCTCTGTCTCTCCTCCTCTCTGTGTATCTGCTTTTCCAATTTTATATATATATATATATATAAAATTATATTATCATATAATTATATATATATATATACTTTTTTGTAAAAAAAAAAAAAAAACTGTTAACATCTTTGCTTACCTTGTCTTTTTTTCTGTCCTGATAGTGCATTTTTTTTAAATGTTTCAGTATCGCCAATATCTATCTTTCAGTTTACAAGGAGTCCTTAAAAGGTTTATGAAAAACTTATATTATGTAAAAAATATACACACATTTCAAAGTTTTGGCACCACAATGTGATTACTTTTTAATTCCACATTCTAGAAACTATTTGAGGCATCCTCCTATTTTCTCACTTAAGATTATATCGCTAAGGCCCGTCACAGTAGCCTAGTGTCTAAAGTCCTCGTCTTGCACACGCCCGGGATCCCATATGGGCACCGTTCTGTGTCCCAGTGGCTCCACTTCCCATCTAGCTTCCTGCTTGTGGCCTGGGAAAGCAGTCAAGGATGGCCCAATGCTTTGGGATCCTGCACCCGCGTGGGAAACCTGGAGGAAGTTCCTGGCTCCTGGCTCTGGATTGGCACAGCAATGGCTATTGCAGTCACTTGGGGAGTGAATCATCAGACGAAAGATCTTCCCCTCTGTCTCTCCTCCTCTCTGTATATCTGACTTATAATAAAAATAAATCTTAAAAAAGAAAACTGACAGTGCTGCTGAATTAAGATGTTAGCATGATGGGCCCAGTGCTGTAGCCTAGTGGCTAAATCTTCACCTTGCATTCACTAGAATTCCATATACATGCCAGTTCATGTCCCAGCTGCTCTACTTCCCATCCAGCTCCCTGATTGTGGCCTGGGAAAGCAGCCGAGGATGGCCCAAAGCGTTGGGACCCTGAACGCATGCAGGAACCCAGAGGAGGCTCCTGGCTTCAGATCGGCTCAGCTCCAGCCATTGCAGATACCTTGGGAGTGAACCAGCAGACAGAAGATCTTTCTGTATTTCCCTCTCTCTGTACATCTGCCTTTCCAAAAAAAAAAAAAAAAAAAAAAAAACATTAAATTTTGTGCCCAGCTCGATAGCCTAGCAATTGAAGTCTTTGCCTTTCCCCCACTGGGATCCCATATGGGTGCTGGTTCTAATCCCAGCAGCCTCGCTTCCAATCCAGCGCCCTGCTTGTGGCCTGGGAAAGTGGTTGAGGACGGCCCAAAGTCTTGGGATCCTGCACCGACATGGGAGACCTGGAAGAAGTTCCTGGTTCCTGACTTCGAATTGGCTCAGCTCCAGCCAGTCGGTCGCTTGGGGAGTGAATCAGCAAATGGAAGATCTTCCTCTCTGTCTCTCCTCCTCTCTGTAAATCTGATTTCCCAATAAAAGATAAAATGAATCTTTTTAAAAATTAAATCTTAAAAAAGAGGATTTAGCAGTCAACTTCCTATCCAGCTGAGCCTTTGGTTGGCGGGCACCTGGCACCTGCTACATGGGCTCAACATCTGCACCTGCAACATGGGCTCAACATCTGTTCTATTGAGGATCTATCTTCCCCAGCCACAGCATGATGTTTGTTTGCAATGATCACAAGGTATTCAGATTTTGTAAATCTGAAATCAGAAAGACATGATTCTTAAAAGTTTTTTTTTTAAGATTTATTTATTTTTTATTACAAAGTCAGATATACAGAGAGGAGGAGAGACAGAGAGGAAGATCTTCCGTCCGATGATTCACTCCCCAAGTGAGCCGCAACGGCCGGTGCTGCGCCAATCCAAAGCCAGGAGCCAGGAACCTCTTCTGGGCCTCCCACGTAGGTGCAGGGTCCCAAAGCATTGAGCTGTCCTTAACTGCTTTCCCAGGCCACAAGCAGGGAGCTGGATGGGAAGTGGAGCTGCCGGGATTAGCACCAGCACCCATATGGGATCCCGGGGTGTTCAAGCGAGGACTTTAGCCGCAAGACCATGCCGCCAGGCCCTAATTTTTATTTTAAATTTTGAATTTTATGGTACAGTTCTCTATAGTGTGGGAGTCCTCTCCCCCCAATTTAGGTGTGCCCCAACATTGCTGGTACCGACAATGTCAGTCCGTCATCCCAATTGTCTAAATATATCCAACACTTTCATTGGGAGTCCATCTTTTGTTGGAAGCAGAGATACATGTTGCATTGAGTGTTCACATCTGGATATGGTAGTCTCCATTACTCCACCACTATACATTCCAATTTGCATGATGGTTTCCTTACATTAGAGAGAACATATGGTATTTGTTTTTTGGGGACTGACTTATTTCACTGAGCATAGTAGTCTCTAGTTGGGACCATATAGTTGCAAATGGTATAATACATGGCTTGTGCATGCACCAATAGGAACAGTCAACCTAGCCTGGCTTTTCCCTGATCCAGCTCACATGAAGCCAACAGGTATTATTGATCTGCCCCTGTCTCAACTCACACTCTCCAGTGGGAGTGGTAGTCCAGCATGGGAGCTCTATGCAGCTTCCCTACTGGTTTCACTCCTCCCTCCCAGGTCCCACGTGTGTTGGTTGGGTGCTTTGGCATGGTCTGGCATGGCCTGCCTCATCTTGGCATTTGCCAGTAGGTTCTACAGCCTGACCACCCTCATGTTGGTGGGAGCTACAAGCCTAGCCCAACCCAGACGGCCCCCAGTCCTGGCTCTCCTGTGAACTGGTAATGTGTTACAACCAAATCCAGCCAGATCCACACTTCATTCTGGTGCTCAGGCTCACCAGCAGGTGATGTGAACTGGCCCTGCCTGGTTCGTCCCCGACCTGTGCCAAATGTATGCCAGCGGGTACCGTTTGCTGGCCTGGTCTGGACTGTTCCCTATCATGGTTCTTGCACTCACCTGCAGGGACTGTGTCCCAACAGAGGAGTTTCCCAAGCTCCTCCATCAGAACCTCTCCCAGTGCCAATTCTCAAGCCTATCGGTCAATATTGGAGCCAGCCCTACTTAGTCCCCCTCCTGTCCTAGCAGGAATTGTAGCCTTTTCTGATTGGCCTTCAGCCCATTCCAATTTTTATTGTTGGGCGTTACAGCCCAGCCAAGCCTGTTCCACACCCAGAAACAGCTCACACATGGTTCAGCAGAGGCAAAGACCTGGCCTAGCCTGTTACACCTACCCTGGTTCTCATGGGCACTAGTGGAAGCTAGAGTCTAGCCAGTCCACACTTGTGCCAAGGGACACTGCAGCCATATCCAGACCAGAGCATAGCTTCCACTCCAGCCCTCACACTCACCAGTGGGAACCACAACCCAGACAGGGCGTCGCCTTAGCTCCCCAACCAGGCCTGTCCCCAGCCATAGATGTTGCACGTGCCAGTGGTTACTCTGGCCCAACTTGGCACAGTCCCTCACATGTCAGGCCTTTGCCTTTGGATTCTGTAGTCTGGCCTGACCTGGCCTGGCCTGACATCAGTGACCCTGGGTTGGTATCACGTGGCTATCTTTCATCCCATAGTGTAGAGGCATTTGGGAGGCTGGGTGTGGCTTCTCTGCTTGTCCCCTCCCTTCCCCCCAGACACAGGAAGCAAAAAAGAGAGAGAGAACGAGGAAGTGGTGATCTCACCCACCTTCATGTAGCCCTTGACCCATATCACCTTAATCAACTATGATCAAAAATAAATTTAAAAAAGAGAATCTGGAATATGTTGCTCTATTCTCTTCTAGCCTGTAGATTTTCCTGTGAGAGGTCTCCTGTGAGTTTAATTGCCATTCCTCAGTAGGTCAATTGATTTTTTTCACATGCACATTTAAGGAACTTTTCTTTGTGTTCGATTGAAGAGAGCTTGAATAGCATGTGTCATGGTGAAGATTGCTTTTGGTCAACCCTTTTGAGGGTTCTGTGCCTCTCCTGGATGTTGTTTTGCAATTCTTCAGAATAGGGAAGTTTTCCTTTATTATTTCATTAAATACATTTTAAACCCTGTTTCTCTTCCTGCACCTTCTGGAACTCCCATAACTCATATATTGGCCTTTTAATAGTGCCTCTTAACTCTTGAATACTTTTTTTTAGCTCGGCCCAGCTCTGCTTCCAGCTTTTTGATTGTTTCCCTCTGGTGGCAAGAGATATGTTTCAATTCTGAGATTTTTTTCTTCTGCCTCCTTCATCCTATTATTGAGACTTGCCACTGACTTCTTGATTTGCTCTGTTGTGTCCTTCATTCTCAATAATTCAGCTTGAATTTGTTTCAGTGTTGCTATTTCTTGTGTGACATACTCCTTAAATTCCTTGAACTCCTGTATGTTCTTCTCATTGTTAATAAGAAACTTTATAATGAATTTTCTTAATTCTGTGTCCCCCATTTTAAAAATGTATTCCTCAGTTAACTCTGAAGTTGGCAAAGGTTTTTGCTCCTTTGCAGGGGTCTTCAGTGATATTCGTTGTGCCTCTGTCTCTTCTTTTGCTCTTGATCATTGTACTTCTGGTTAGCAGATCCTTCTCCTTAGGGCAGGTTTCTAAGCTGTGTCACCCACAGGTCTACACTTCAATTTTACTTATTGCAGTTGTGTGTGTTTTTTCTTAAGATTTATTTATTTTTATTGGAAAGGCAGATATACAGAGGGGAGGAGAGACAGAAAGGAAGATTTTCCATCCGATGGTTCACTCCCCAAGCGGCCGCAACAGCTGGAGCTGAGCCAATACGAAGCCAGGAGCCAGGAGCTTCTTCTGGGTCCCCCACACAGTTGCAGTGTCCCAAGGCTTTGGGCCGTCCTCCACTGCTTTCCCAGGTCGTAAGCAGGGAGCTGGATGGGAAGCGAGACTGCCGGGATACGAACCAGTGCCCATATGGGATCCCGGTATGTTCAAGGCGAGGACTTTAACCACTATGCTCTCACACCAGACCCACTTATTGCAGTTGTTACATGATTTTTTGCAGTCACTTGTGCCATAACCTTTAGCGAGTTCCAGGTCGGGGTTTTTATGCTAGGCTTCTACCACAGTCTCTGTAGCCCCAGCTCCTGGCTTACCACTCTCCACCTCCTGTGATATCGTGGTGAGGCTGTACTGTTGTCTGTACAATCTTTCTCCCACTTCCGATTCAAGCAGTTCTCAGGATTAGGGAGAAACCAGGTGTCCTATACAGCTAGGTTGTTGGTGGTGGTGATCTTGCCGGAACCTGTTGGCCGCTAGGTCTGAGGGCCACACGGACCTATTTTTACATCGTACCATGCCAAAGTCGGTATCGTTTTCCCTGGTTGCTGGTGGAGTTCCGGCTGGCAAAGGAGTTCAAGTTGCTGCTGGCTGAGTGCTGCTGGGATAACTGGTCACTGCGAGAGCACACCGTTGTGTCCTTTGCTTTCCCGTGTCCATCGGTCTCCAGGTGCTCCTCTGCTGTCATTGTCTCCTCTCTACTATTCCCTGGAATGTGCCTCTCTGCTTCACACTGGCTAGTGTTTCTCCATCTGTTTAAACGTGTCCTTACCCTATTCTACCATCTTGATTCTCTTTGCTATTTCTTCATCTTATGTGCATTTGAAAATCTGCTGTGTAGACTTAGAACTTAATTTTTTTTATTTTTAAGAAAGATTTATTTATTCTTATTGGAAAGGCAGATACACAGAGAGGAGGAGAGACAGAGAGAAAGATCTTTCGTGCTATAGTTCACTCCCCAAGTGCCTGCAACAGCTGGAGCTGAGCCAATCCAAATCCAGGAGCCAGGAGCTTCTTCCGGGTCTCCCTTGTGGGTGCAGGGTCCCAAGGCTTTTGGCCATCCTTGACTGCTTTCCCAGGCCACAAACAGGGAACTGGATGGGAAATGTAGGTGCCGGTATTAGAACCAGCACCCACATGGACTCTAATGCAGGGTGAGGACTTTAGTCACTAGGCTATTGCGCTGGGCCCAGAACTTACTTGTTTTTTTTTTTTTTAAGCATTCATTTGAGAGGCAGAATAATACAGTCACAGTGAAACACAAAATCAACTCCTCCATCTACTGGTTCAGTTCCCAGAGGGCCACATTGGCAGGGCCTGGGACAAGCTGAAGCCATGAGCCAGCAGTTCCGCACAGGTTTCATGGGTCTGGCACTTGAGCCATCTTGTACTGCTCTCCCAGGTGCACTAGCAGGGATCTAGATTGGAAGCAGAGCAGCCAGGACTTGATCTGGTACTCTGATATGGGATGCCAGCATTCCAAATGGCAGCTTAACCCTACCACAACACCAGCCGTAATGATTTACTAAATTTTTAATTTACTTTTTACATAAGGTTACTCAAATGAAAAGTGATTCTTCCTACATTGCTGTCTATGTAACATCAGGTGTTGATGGTAGATGTGCCTATATAAATTGCAAACATTTTGGATTTTTACACATGTATTTTATTTATTTGAAAGACACAGTTAAAGAAAGCAAGGACACACACACACACACAATCTTCCACTTACTAGTTTACTTCCAAGATGGTCACAATGTCCAGGGCTAGGCAACATCAAAGCCAGGAGCTTCTGGGTTTCCTGTGCAGAGGCCCAAGCCCTTTGGTCATTCTGCATTGCTTCCCCAGGCCATTTACGAGGCATTGGAGGCATTGAGACAGCCAGCAGTTAAACTGGCACCCATCTGTGTGCCCCGATGTCACAGGCACACCACAACAATGGCCCCTTTTTTGTTGTTATTTCATTTTGTGGGCCTGGTGCGATGGCCTAGCAGCCATTAGCACACACAAAATGTGTGGCTGGGAACAGGCCTGATTGGGGAGCAAAGGGGATGCCCCACTGGCTTGGGGTTCCCACTGGTGAGTGCAAGAGCTGGAATGGGGGCAGTGGATTAGGTTGGACATGGCTGAAGTCTCCCCTGGCACAAGTGTGGACTGGGTCTGGGGAACACCAGACTGGACTAGACTCCAGCACCCTGGTGCTTGTGAGAGCCAGGGTGGATGTAGGACAGACTGGGCTAGGTCTCGGCTCCCGCTGAACCATGTAAGAGCTGTGTCTAGGTGTGTACCAGGTGTGGCTTGGGAGCAATATGCAACAATAAGAACCAAATTGGGGGTATGGGCCGGGTGGGCAAGAACTCTGCCAGAACAAGAGGTGGACAAAGTCAACCTTGGCCAAGGACCCACCAGTGTGTGTAAGATTTGCCAGGGGAAGGAGACCTGATAGAGGAGTTTAGGGAACTCCTTTGTTAGGATAGAATCCCTGCAGGTGAGCGCAAGAACCAAGGCAAGGAGTAGCCCAAACCAAGCTAGGTTACAGTATCCGTCAGCATACACGTGGGTCAGGTTTGGTGGTGGGCCAGGCTGAGCTAGTTCATAACCTCTACTGGCAGATCTGAGAACCAGGATAGGGTACAGGAGGGGCTAGGTCAGTCCACAACGGTTTACACTGGGGCTAGGACTGCAGGCTGGCTGGGCAGGGCTAGACTGCAGCACCTGGAACTACAAGAGCTGGAAGGGGTAGGCTGGACCTAGCCAGGCTAAAGCACCAGCTGGTGGATGCTGAGTTGAGATGAGCCATGCCAGTCTGGAGGCAGTGGGTGACTGGTCCATGAGACTCCGGGGTGGAGAGCTCCAGCCGGGTCCGGGTTGCCTGCCCTGGGTCATTGGACCCACCTGTGAGAACTGGTCCTCCTCGGTGGAAAAGACGGAGTAATGGATAGCAGGCCTTGGTGCACACAGAGGATATTGTAGCCCACTGGGGCCTGCAGAGGACATCTGGTACCATAGCAGAGGAAGCAGAACAGAACAAATTGGACAACTACCCCAGCCAAACAATGACAGCAAATATCTGGGCGAATGGAGACTCTAAGGTCGACTGTGTCAACCAATGGACGTTGGAAGGGTTTTCTCATGCTTGAATAGGCGAGATAAATAGCATTTCAAAACTATTGAGAACACTTGGGCAGAACTCTGAGAGTATGCCACATTGGGATCCTGGGTTGACAGTGAGAGGCCGTTTCCCATCCCCAGGTACTGGGGAGGTTGCTGGCTGGGTATGGCTTCTCCCTTCATCTTCCCCCTTCCCCCAGAAACAAAAAGAAGAAATAGAAAATTCGGAAAGAATGATCACATCCACTTTTCCATAACCCTGGAGCCTTCCCACCCTCATCAACTATGTAAACATCATCTGAAATTTTTTTTTTAAAAAAAGAATAAGTATCGAGGCTTTCATTACTTAGAAGGGATTGAGGCTTGCCAGCAGGGCCTAAATGGTTCTAAATCCCTTTGCTAAAAACCACTAAATGCTGGTGAATGGTGCTTTACTTGGAAGTTAAGCTATGTGGTTGATTTTATGGTATAGTTCCCTAATAAAAACCAGGAACACCTTTTTTTTTTTTTGGTAAAAGAAATTTAAAAGTTTGCGTTTTATTTTACATGCACAAAAAATGAGTTAATTCCAGGAATAGCTTATGAGTCATGAAATGAAACCTGCCCTGTGGATAATGAAGAGTATTTGAGAGTTCCTGGTGACAAATCAACTAACTCTGCAGCCCAAGAAATCTCTGAAATCAAAAGCTGGATTGGGCTATTCTAGATGCTGTCCAGAAAGAATGAAGTGGTCCCGAGTCTGTGGCCTTGGCCTAGACTCACATCTAGGGAGTGAGGCAGCAGAGGGGAGTCCACCCTGGGTGCCTCTCTGCCTCTCAAATAAATAGGCAAAAAAAAATGTCAAACAGCCTCCTGTTCTCTTGCCTGTAGCTTGTGACTGATTACCCTCCTCTCTTTCCTCCCTCCCTTCCTTCAAACCTTGAGCTCTTTGTAATTTTCTTTTTTTTTCAAAGATGTATTTGTTTTTATTTGAAAGGCAGAGTTGCAAAGAGAAACAGAGATCTTCCATCCACTGCCCCTCCCCCCCCAACGTCCTTGCGTTCCAAAGCCAGGAGATAGGAGCTTCCTCCAGGTCTTCCCTGTGAGTCCTTGGTGGATAAGCTTCCAAGGGCTCAGAACTTTAATCTGATCACTGCTTATCAACTCATGAGTTTATTATGTAAACACACTACCCAGACTTCCTCAGCACTCCTCTAACCTTCCAGCACTCATTCCAGTTGACATTCTCCCTGGGATTTAGATGCCAAATACTAAACTACCTCTTTGTGCTTCAGCGTCTAACTAAACTCCAAACACACTTAGAGCTCCACCACAAGGAGGCAGAATCACAAAGAGGTTAGGAGTCAGGGCCCACAGCAGTAGCCTAGCTGCTAAAATCCTCATCTTGCCAGGGCCAGGATCCCATATGGACACTTGTTCATATCCTAGCAGCCCTGCTTTCCATCCAGCTCCCTGCTTGTGGCCTGGGAAAGCAGTCGAGGACGGCCCAAAGCCTTGGGACCCTGCATCCGCATGGGAGACTGGGAGAGGCTCCTGGTTCCTGGCTTCAGATTGGCTCAGCTCCAGCCGTTGCGGCCACTTGGGAAGTGAATCAGCAGACAGAAGACCCTCTCTCTTTCCTTGCCTGTATATCTGACTTTCCAACAAAGAATAGTTAAATCTTTAAAATAATAACAATAATAATTCTAAAAAAAAAGAAAAAGTTAAGAGTAGGACAAAACTGGGCTCCAAGGCTTGCCCTTAGCCACACTTCTGATTGGATTGCCTCAACTGCAAAATGGCGGTACAATAGCACCTATTTCAGAGGTTTGTTGTGAGGATTCTTTAAGATAAAATATTGGTGGGCCCGGCATGATAGCATAATGGTTAAAGTCCTCGCCTTGAACACGCCAGGATCCCATATGGGCGCCGGTTCTAATCCTGGCAGCCCCGCTTCCCATCCAGCTCCCTGCTTGTGGCCTGGGAAAGCAGTCGAGGATGGCCCAAAGCCTTGGGACCCTGCACCCGCGTGGGAGACCCAGAGGAGGCTCCTGGTTCCTGGCTTTGGATTGGCTCAGCTCTGGATGTTGCAGTCACTTGGGGAGTGAATCATCAGATGGAAGATCTTCCTCTCTGTCTCTCCTCTCTGTACATCTGCCTTTCCAATAAAATAAGTAAATCTTAAAAAAAAAAAGATAAAATATTTGTAAAATACCATCACAAATATTATCCCAATTAACTTACCACAAAGCCTGGCATCTGAAAGGTCATTGTTAAAAACATATTTCTGGGCTCTGCAGCGTGGCCTAGTGGCTAAGGTCCTTGCCTTGATCCCATATGGCTGCTGGTTCTAATCCCGGCAGCTCCACTTCCTCTCTATCTCTCCTCCTCTCAGTATATCTGACTTTGTAATAAAAATTAAAAAAAACAAACAAACATATTTCTAGGGGGCCCGGCGGTGTGGCCTAGCGGCTAAAGTCCTCGCCTTGAAAGCCCCGGGATCCCATATGGGCGCCGGTTCTAATCCCGGCAGCTCCACTTCCCATCCAGCTCCCTGCTTGTGGCCTGGGAAAGCAGTTGAGGACGGCCCAATGCATTGGGACACTGCACCTGCGTGGGAGACCCGGAAGAGGTTCCAGTTTCCTGGCTTCGGATCGGCACAGCACCGGCCGTTGTGGCTCACTTGGGGAGTGAATCATCGGACGGAAGATCTTCCTCTCTGTCTCTCCTCCTCTGTGTATATCTGGCTGTAATAAAATGAATAAATCTTTAAAAAAAAACCATATTTCTAGATAGCTGCATGAATGTGAATAATGAAAAACCTAGGAGAGTGCCACACACAGGGGTACACAATCATGTGTCATGTGACGGGCAATGATGTAGACACAGCTTAAAGAAAGGAAGCACTGGGTGGATTTTTAAAAAGTTTTATTTTAATGATGTTTGCATAGTTAATGGTGGGGCTCCAGGAACAGGAGAAAGTGAGCGAGACCGTCATTTACACAATTTCTTCTTGTTATATCTTGGTGGCAGGGTTAGAACTTTTTTTTTTAAGATTTATTTATGTTTATTGGGAAGCAGATCAGAATTATAAAGAGAAGAAACAGAGAAAGATCTTCTATCCAATGATTTACTCACTAAATGGCTGCAATGGTTGAAGCTGAGCTAATCTGAAGCCAGGAGCCAGGAACTTCTTCCAGGTCTCCCACGCGGGTGCGGAGTCCCAAGGCTTTGGGCCGTCCTTGACTGCTTTCCCAGGCCACAATTAGGGAGCTAGAAGGCAAGTGGAAGAGCCAGAGCATGAACCCAAACAGGATCTGGGTGCTTGCAAGGTGAGAATTTAACCACTGAGCCATCTCACCAGGCCCATTTGCTTTTTTGTTGTTGTTTGTTTTGTTTTTGTTTTCTTTATTTTTGACAATCTTTACATGGTTAATTAGAGCACAAAGGTTCAAGGGCTACAGCAAAGTGGGTAAGACTATTATTTCCACATTCTCTTCTTTTTCTGTATCTGGGGTAAATGGGGAGACAAAGAGAGAAGTCCCACCCAACCTCCCACCTATTCCAGTCCCCGATGTGGAGCATGCTCCAAGGGTCTTGCTCAAGTGGTTTTGATACTTCAGCAGTTCTAAATTGCTGCCAATCTTGCCATTCCAAGCATGATGAAGTCGCTGTAGAATCCACTGATTGGCATAGTCCACCTTAGAGTCTCTGTGTGCCCAGTTTTTCATGATTGTGCTGTCCACTGCTCCGTCTGAGCAGACCCACTTGGTAGATTTTGTCATGTGTCCATCCTTAAGTGTGCTTGCACACGCTGGAAAGTCTAGCCTCCTACATCCCTAGAGTGTGTGGCCTAACCTGTGGCTGTCAGGGCCATGAGGAAAAACACAGGAGAAAAGGTGGCAATAAAGAGAAGTAAACACCACGCCCAAGAGGGTGGCATAACATGGTACGTTGTCTTGTCCATTTTTTTTTTTCAGTTAGCAGGGTTCCATAAAATGACAATAACAATAAATCACTGACATTATTATTTACCATTGTTACCGAGTACAGTCTTGCATCACTTAACAAGCAATTTGTGTCCTAAAAAAGTGTTGTGACCTTGATTCATGTGTTGTGTAGCACTGTTGCTTCAGCCGTGGACCTCAGGGCTGCTCAGTGGAATCATCTGCGGACTTTTAACCTGTCCTGCTTGTCTAGGCCTCATTTGAGCCAATTATACGAGAAACTCAGTGGTGGGGAGGGTCCTTCTGGAAGCCCCCCAGGGAATGACAGGCAAAATGTCGACTTCCGTAGTCAACATTGTCAAGTCCAGGAACCTGCAAAAATGCTCTGTTATGCAGCTGGCAAGAATCAAGGGAGTAGAGAGAACTCCAGTCACCAGAGCAGGCATTCTGGCTCGGTGACGAAGGCGGAGCTGCAGACAGCCAGATCTTGTAGCAGAGGGCCTAAGGTGTGAGTCTCAGCTCTGGCTTGGGCTTGGCTCAGCTCTAGCTGTGATGGGCGTTTGGGAACAGAACCAGCTGATGAAAGAGCTCTGTCTCTCAAATAAAAATGGAAAAGAAATCCATTGTAAAAGACTTCAGGTTGCTAATCGTGACAATAGAGGAGTCTGGGTTAAGGGGTGGGTGCAGTACAACCTTAACTGTGTCCCTAACTGTGGGAGAAGAGGCAAGGGGTTGGTCTCACGGATGAGCTGTGAGATCCCATCTGTAGGGCTGCCTGGCGGGGGAGGAGCCCTGAGTTGGCCTCTGGCAGCTGGAAAAGGAAGGTGGCCTTGCTGGGACCTCAGGTTTCACTGGGTGAGCACCACTCTGGTCTTCTGACCTTGAGAGCTATCCATTGTTTGAAGCCACCAAGGTCATGGTCACGGTTACATCACAGCAGCTGTGGAGAGCATGACCAGATTCCTGTTCTGTTTCTGTTGGTTCCTGGCTGCTGTTTCCCAAACGCTTTCACTTTTTTTTTCAGAAGTAGCTTTTACTTGAGAAACAGGAATCTATCTCAGAGTTTCTACTTACTTGACTGCAGTTTGCCTGTTAGGAGATTCACCTTGCGTTTAGTTTTATTTACATTGTTTTAAAAGAGCAGGCCCTGTTAAATTGAAAATTTGGAAAAACACAGTTTTAAGTAATAAAATGAGATTCTCTCCAGGTTGCTAATGGCAAGCACAAAATTATTTGTCAGAATTGATATTAAAAATGTAAAGGAGATATATGACTAGCACTGTAGTAAAGGGGTTAAGCCTCCATATGCAAGTGCCATTATTTTATGTGGGCACCATTTTGGGTTTTGGCTGCTTACCTGTAAAAGCAGTAGCAGATGGTCCATGAGGCACCCCCATGGGAGACTCTGGCTGATGGAGTTCCAGGTTCCTGGGTTTGACCTGATCCAGCCCTGGCTAATCAAAGCCATTTGGAGAATGAACCAAGCAGATGGGAGATCTTTCTCTCCATCCTCTATAACTCTGTCTTTCAAATAAATAAAAGAAACATTTTTTTTTAGTGCATGAAACAAGTTGGGGATTTATAGCATATATTGAAGGTGAGGACCAGGGCTCAGTTCGGTAGCCTAGAGCCCAAAGTTCTCACCTTGCACATGCTGGGATCCCATATGGGCACCGGTTGTAACCTCAGCAGCCCCACTTCCCATCCAGCTCCCTGCTTGTGGCCTGGGAAAGTAGTTGAGGATGGCCCAAAGCCTTGGGACCCTGCACCAGCGTGGGAGACCTGGAAGAGGCTCCTGGTTTCTGGCTTTGGATTGGCGCAGTTCTGGATGTTGCAGTCACTTGGGGAGTGAATCATCGGACGGAAGATCTTCCTCTCTGTCTCTCCTCCTCTCTGTTTATCTGACTTTCAAAAAAAAAAAAAAGATGAGGATCAAACCAAGTTTTTAAAGCCATCTTTGGGAAGCAGAGACTGAAAGCATCCCCTAGCACTGGTTCACCCTAAGTGCCCCACAGGGTGGCTTGAGCTGTGTTACAGCTGCAGCTAGAAACTGGGAATCCAACCCAGGTCTCCCACACAGGTGGCAGGAAGCCACTGAATGACTCGAGTCATTGCTGCTGCTTCCTCAGGAAACCAGAACTGAGTGCTGGAACCAGGCGTCCAATTCAGACACTCTGAAAGGCACGAAAGGCAATAGGCGCATCTTCACCCCAAGCCAGACATCAACCCTCACTGTGTGTTCAACAGAAGGAATACTTGAAAATAGGTTAGGACCGTTTTAAAGGGCCTGGTTCAGTAGTTAAATCCTTGCATGCACCAGGATCCCATTTGAGTCCCAGCTGCTCCATTTCCCTCCCAGCTCCCTGATGAGGACTGGGAAAGCAGTGGAGGACAGTCCAAAGTCTTGGGACCCTGTACCTGCATGGGAGACCCAGAAGAAGCACCGGCCTGACTTTGGATCAGCTAGCTCTTGCCATTGTGGTCACTTGGGGAGTGATCCAGCCAACAGAAGATCTTTCTGTCTCTGTAAATCCAATAAAAATAAATATATTTTTTAAAGATTTATTTATTTTTATTGGAAGGGTAGATATACAGAGAAGAGGAGAGACAGAGAGGAAGATCTTACATCCGATGATTCACTCCCCAAATGACTGCAACAGCTGGAGCTGAGCTGATCCAAAGCCAGGAGCCAGGAGATTCTTCTAGGTCTCCCACACAGGTGCAGGCTTCCAAGGCTTCGGGCCATCCTCGACTGCTTTCCCAGGCCACAAGCAGGGAGCTGGATGGGAAGTGGAACAGCCAGAACTAGAACTGGCACCCATATGGGATTCCGGTATGTTCAAGGTGAGGACTTTAGCCGCTATGCTATCATGCTGGGCCCTAAATCATTATTATTTTTTTTTTTTTAAAGAAACAACGTTTTACAAAGAGTATGATTTTCCTTGTTTGCGTTGGTGGAGCTGGGAGAAGGTGGGGTCATTCACAGAAAGGGGAGAAAGTAAGGGTGAAGGTCCCAGCATAGTGGCCTAGCAGCTGCAGGATCCTATAAGGGCATCGGTTTTAAGGCCAGCAGCTCCACTGGAGGAAGTTCCTGGTTCCTGGCTTCGGATCGGCTCAGCGCCTGCCGATGCGGCCACTTGGGGAGTGAACCTCGAACGGAAGTTCTTGCTCTCTGTCTCTTCTCCTATCTGTATATCTGAGTTTGCAATAAAAATATATAAAATTTTTTTTTAAAAGCTAGTAAGGGTGCAAAATAAGAGTGATGTCTTGAAGGTGGTGGGTGTGGGGGGAGGAAACCCTCTGGCCTCTTCTCCTCGCCCTTACAATGGCCTGCAAGGAGTGCCCCTCTGCCCTCTCACCTCCCCAGTCCCCAACCCCCATCCTGCCAATCCACACAGCAACACTTTTCCAGTGCAAACAGCTGGCTTAGAACAGGACATTCTAAAGATTTATTTATTTATTCTATTAGGAAGGCAGATTTACAGACAGAAGGAGAGACAAAGAGAAAGATCTTCCATCCACTGATTCACTCCTCAAATTGCCACAACAGCCAGAGCCGAGATGATGTGAAACCAAGAGCCAGGAGGGTTTTTTTGGGTCTCCCAAGCAGGTGCAGGGTCCCAAGGCTTTGGGCTGTCTTCTACTCTCCCAGGCCATACACAGAAAGCTGAATGGGAAGTGGAGCATCTGGGACACGAACCAGTGCCTCTACAGGGGTGCCAATGGCTACAGATGCCAATCATCTGGCCCTAGGAACAGGGCCCTTTAAAAACCAGAAATCCTAGATAGATTTCATTCTCAGCCTTGGGCTTCTCTGTGGGAGTGGTGTTTGTGATTCAGTCATGCTTTTTTATGAGCAAATACAAAGCTGAAATGGTCTTTAAGGCTGTGTCATAGTATTTAATATGTACTTTACATTTTACGAACCCAGGCAACCTGGCACTTTGGTCATTTAAATTCTGAGCTCTCATTTACAGAGTTGGTTTCCTCTTGTTTTATGGTAGGGTTTGGAAAGGGAGAGAAAACAAACAAACATTAAAGTTCTTGGCCCACAGCACTCCCATTTTGCTTCCTATGGTGCTGAAAACATAGGACTTATTGATTTTTCCTAAAAATAAAGGCTTTGAGCTGTGTTGGGTAGAAAGGGAAGTCTAGGCTTACTTGTTCATGCTTACCTGATTAAGTATTATAGGGCTGGGTGTGGCACATGAACCTGCCATCAGCCCATATCAGAGTTCCTGCTCCAGTCTTGAGCCCTCTGTGCTTCCAATCCAGCTCCTTGTTGATGTCCCTGTTGCTGTGAATGGTGACCCAGGTCCTTGCGTTGTTGCCACTCACATGGAAGACCTGGGAGACGTCTGGCTCCTGGCTCCTGCCTGGCCTCTGCCTGGCTCTTCAGGGCATTTGGGAAGTGACCCAGAAGACGAAAGAGTTCTTACACTCTCTGACTTTCCCGTTCTATGTCACTGCCTTTCAAATAAAAATAAATGAATCCTTAAAAAATATTTTCACCTGTAACATCTGTGCAACATAACAGATGTGTACAGATGTGGGGAATGTTCAGGCTACGCAATTAAATGGGAGGAAAAACAAGCTGTGAAACAGAATGGACCTCCTGGTCCCACCATGAATGTTCCCATATATTTAGGAAACAAAAATCAGCAGGAAAAAAAATGGGAAAATGCCCATTCCCTGAATGAAGCTTTCTTTAATTTTTAAAAATTTTGTCTTTGTTTTTTTAAAACATTAACCTTATGGTTTTTAAAAAAGATTTATTTATCTTTATGGCAAAGTCAGAGATATACACAGAGGAGGAGAGATAAAGGGGAAGATCTTCCTTCCAATGATTCACTTCCCAAGTGGCCACAACGGCCGGTATTGCACTGAGCCAAAGCCAGGAGCCAGGAAGTTCTTTCCAGATCTCATACGCGGGTGCAGGGTCCCAAGGCTTTGGGCCGTTATCAGTTGCTTTTCTAGGCCACAAGCAGGGAGCTGGATGGGAAGTGGAGCTGCCGGGATTAGAACCGGCACCCATATGGGATCCCAGGCGTTCTAGGTGAGGACCTTAACCATTACGCTATCGCGCCGGGCCCTTATTTTTTTTTTTTAAAGATTCATTTATTTTTATTGGAAAGTCGGATTTACAGAAAGGAGGAGAAACAGAAAGATCTTCCATCCGATGATTCACTCCCCAAGTAACCGCAACAGCCAGAGCTGAGCTGATCCAAAGCCAGGAGTTCTTGCGGCTTTCCCACACAGGTGCAGGGTCCCAAGGCTTTGGGCCATCCTCAGCTGCTTTTCCCAGGCCACAAGCAGGGAGCTGGATGGGAAGCAGAGCCGCTGGGATTAGAACTGGTGCTAATATGGGATCCTAGCACATGCAAGATGAAGACTTTAGCTGCTAGACTGCTGCACGGGGCGCCTTGAATGAAGTTTTCAGTGAAGTTTTCTTAACTTTTCATGTTTCTAGATTGACTTTGTATATCGTTACTTTGAGCTTGCGCTGGCGCTTGCTCTCCTGCTCACTGCTAAGGGTCTCTCCAGCGCTGCCCCTCAGCCACCCATCAGTTTCCTTCAAAGCTCTCAAACTGCTAACTACATCCTCCTGTTTCGTGTTTAAATCCTTTGACTTTTCAAGAATCTATGCTCTCCTCCCTCTGTAAAAGGTGCTTAACACCCAAGGGTATTTCAAAAGATCAGAGTTAGAAGTATGAGTTTATTTTAGTACCAAAAATGTAGAGGTACTGAGTTTTTTCATAATATGTAAAAAAGGGTATTCATAAAAAAATGTATAGGATTCACCAAAAACATATACTTTAATTTTACTTTAAATGACCTTTTTAAAAATATATATGTATATATATATATATATTTTGAAAGTCAGATATACAGAGAGGAGGAGAGACAGAGAGGAAGATCTTCTGTCCAATGATTCACTCCCCAAGTGGCCACAACGGCCAGAGCTGAGCCAATCCAAAGCCAGGAGCCAGGAGATTCTTCCAGGTCTCCCACATGGGTACAGGGTCCCAAGGCTTTGGGCCATCTTCAACTGCTTTCCCAGGCCACAAGCAGGGCGCTGGATGGGAAGTGGGTCTGCTGCGACCAAAACCAGTGCCCATACGGGATCCTGGGGCATGCAAGGCGAGGACCCTAATCGCTAAGCTACCATGCTGGGCATAGAGCTTTTATTGTCTTGAACTTTCTGTGCCACAATGCCAGCCCCCAGTTTTGATTCTTTATTCCTCTTAGTCTATCTCCATATGAATATGCTCAATTCGTTAGTTTCGTTAGAGAAATACTCAAATGAGTTATTTTCAACTTTGTCTCTCTTTCCATTCGAACACACCTAAGTACCCACACCTTGTATGGGGGTTACTTTTTCCAAACATTCCCCATAGCTATTTTTGACTTTGTACTATCTGAGTCTGCCCTGGCTAATCTCACCTTCACTGCTAGACTTCCAGTCTCTTTGCTCACTGCTAGCACTGTGCTTTTACCTAGAAGAATTCAGAGCCTTCATACCATAATACAGGGCAGGTATTTGATGATATTCAGAGAAAGAAGTCCTCTCCTTCTCACAGTAAAGGAGGAGAATGATAGAGGTGAGTACTCCAGTCTCAACCATCCTGTACAGGTTCAAGACCAAGATCAACTGGTGTGGGCAGTAAAGGAATGTAAGAAAACAAGTTTTCCAAGAGCTAGTGCCAGCTCCCTGATGCACTCAGATTCCCCGAGTGTTGTCTGGATCTTAGACTGACCAGTAATTGGGGTATTTGTTGGTCTCGGAGGACATGACTGAATAGGTGAGGTTATTCCCAGAACTGCCTGTGACTTGTTTGCACTGAGAAAAAACCCTTTTCTGAGAACGTATATAAGACTAAGACATAGATTTAGAAATGAACATTTAAAAATATTTATTTATTTGCATTTGCAAGTAACAAAGAGAAGGAAACACACAGAGAGAGATCTTCCATCCGCTGGTTTGCTCACCAGTTGGCTGCAATGGACAGAGCTGCACTGGTCTGAAGCCCAGAATCAGAAGCTTTCCCAGGTCTCCCACGCGGGTGCAGAGACCCAAGGCTTTGGGCGATCCTCTGCTGCCTTCACAGGCCACAAGCAGGGAGCTGGGTGGGGAGTGGGGCTGCCAGGACGAGAACTGGCACCTAGATGGGCTGCTCGTGCCATAGGCAGAGGTTCAGCCTGTTATACCACGGCCCCAGAAATGAACATTTTTAGATGCTGATATACATTGTCCTCACAATCTTGACAAACAGCATCTAACACCAAGAGCTGCTTCTGCCAACTAACAGAGACAGAAAATTTACATAGAATTAGTGGGATAAGGGAAAACATGTGAGCATTTCTCTCTGACCAGAAGGGATCACTGGTCATGTGTCTGTGTTCTCTGCGTGTTGTTTTGTTTAGCCACAGTATTTATTAATCTGGTCCTGAGGGATTAAGATCTAAAGTCTACAATGCATCCATAAAGGACCCTATTCATGGGGATGCCTCCTAAAAGCAAATAGTCATTCAGTCAAAAACGTCAATCAGCAAGGTTGAAAAACTTCCGTATTTGTTTGCTTTTGGAAGGCAGGGGACAGAGAAATCTTCCATCTGCTGGGTCACTCCCAAAACGTTTGTAAAGCCAGGGCTGGACCAAGCTGCGGCCAGGAGCCTGGAACTTAGTCATGGGTGGCAGAGACCCAAGTGCTTGAGCCGTCATCTTTTGGCTGCCAGGGTTACACATCATCAGAAGGCTAGACGCCAGCAGAGGAGCAGGGACTCAAGCCTAAGGACTTTGATATAGGATGTATTTCAAGCAGTAGCTGCTACACCAAACACCCTCACCCGAATCCCTGATTCTAGCTCTTATTCCCTTTTACTGGTGAACCTTTGCAGCTATGTTGGAAGGCTTTATTCCACGTTGCTGCCTGTGAGACAGACACTAAAGTACAGCAGTTGCAAGACCTGTTTCCTGTATCACATGTTGGTTCAAGTCCTACCTAGTCTGCTTTAATCCAGCTTCCTGCTAATGCATCTGTGTGTGCTCGAGTATCTGATTCCCTGGCACCCGTGCAGGAGAACAGAATGGAGTTCTGGCTTCACCCTGGCCCAGCCCCGGTGGAGGTGGGCATTTAAGGACTAAATCAGCAGGTGGAAGATCTCCCTTTCGCTTTTTTTTTAAATGCTCATTCACTTGCACTCTTAATTTGCTTTCAAGATAACCACTAAAGAAAAAATTGTTCTAGTATAAAATAATTTGTTGCATATGGCAGCTTTTTGCATCTTTTAAATTTTAGAATTAAAATGTAAGAATGAAATCCTACCATTTTTAAAGGGAGTAAACTTATAGCCCATCTAATTCCCCATGCCCAATCTCTTTCTAGTTTTCATAAAGTTCTTAGAAAATGTGTCTGAAACCTATGTAGGGGGATCAGAAATTTTGTATCAAAATTAATTTGTTAGAATTTTATTTTCTGGGCCCGGCGCGGTGGCCTAGTGGCTAAAGTCCTCACCTTGCACATGCCAGGATCCCATATGGGCGCCGGTTCTAATCCTGGCCACCCCGCTTCCCATACAGTTCCCTGTTTGTGGCCTGGGAAAGCAGTCAAGAATTCAAAGCCTTGGGACTCTGTACCCGTGCAGGAGACCTGGAGGAAGTTCCTGGCTCCTGGTTCGGATTGGTTCAGAACCGGCTGTTGTAGTCACTTGGGGAGTGAATCAATCGTCTCTCCTCCTCTCTGTAATAAAAATAAATCTTTTTTTTTATTTAAAGAATTTCATTTTGGGCCCGGCGGCGTGGCCTGGTGGCTAAAGTCCTAGCCTTGAACGCCCCGGGATCCCATATGGGCGCCGGTTCTAATCCCGGCAGCTCCACTTCCCACCCAGCGCCCTGCTTGTGGTCTGGGAAAGCAGTCGAGGACGGCCCAATGCATTGGGACCCTGCACCCGCGTGGGAGACCTGGAAGAGGTTCCAGGTTCCTGGCTTTGGATCGGCGCGCACCAGCCCGTTGCGGCTCACTTGGGGAGTGAATCATTGGACGGAAGATCTTCCTTTCTGTCTCTCCTCCTCTCTGTATATCTGACTTCGTAATAAAATAAATAAATCTTAAAAAAAAGAATTTCATTTTCTATGAGTTTTTTTTTTTTTTTCAAAAAATTTATTCATTCAAGAGGCTGCATCCCCCTGGCCTGGGGTTCACAGCAGCAGAGCCTTTGGTTCTCGTGGCTCCACACTCAGAGGGGCTGGAGCTGTCTTCAGCTTGCAGACAGCAGGTCATGCTGATGTAGTACGGGAGGTAGTCAGCAAAGTGGAGCTGACGATTAATAGCACCTGCACCCAGCCCTGCCTGCGTTCATCCCAGCTGCTCCAAGCAGAAAAGCTGCCAGGGTTTCACTGCTTAAGAATTGAATCTGCAGCCCCGGGTGGTAACCTAGTGGCTAAAGTCCTCACCTTGAACGCACTGGGATCCTATATGGATGCTGCTTCATGTCCTGACGGCCCTGCTTCCCATCCAGCTCCCTGCTTGTGCCCTGGAAAAGCAGTCGAGGATGGCCCAAAGCCTTGGGAACCTGCACCCGCGTGGGAGACCTGGAATAGGCTCCTGGTTTTGGCTCAGCTCCAGCACCGGCCATTGCGGCTCACTTGGGGAGTGAAACATCGGAGGGAAGATCTTCCTCTCTACCTCTCCGCCTCTCTCTGTATATCTGCCTTTCCAATAAAAACAAATAAATCTTTAAAAATATATATTTCTTAAAAGTTGTTGATTTCATTGCTCCAGGGTTGAGAAAATTTTTCCAAGGCCTACTGGTTGATGAAGTCCACCTTAGTGCATCCATAGAGCCAGGAACATGCTGTGAAACTAGGCCAGAACTGTCTAACCAGTTCTGCTTTCCATCCTGATGAGGCAGTTAATGTTCCTTGCTGGCTGTCATGTCTCCTGTGTGCAACTGGACATGCTGTCCACTACACAGGCATGAAAACCTAAGGAGGCCCAGTCCTGATACATGCACTCCAGGGTCGTGTTACACACCCCATGATTTTCCCTGTAGTCAGGGTCTGAGTGTAATGGTCTAGTTGGGGAGTCCCCCAAGAAACCTTAGCTGGGACTATCTTAGACTTGACCTCTATGTGCCAGGCAGTGCAGGGTCGGGTGTAGTTTTTCACCTGCACCAGCCAACACACATACTGGTAGAAGCAGCTTGGTCAGTTCCACCTCAGCCCCATATCTCACACAAACATACTCTAACATAAGTTGCACATTTTTTTAGCATCTTAAATCTCCTCCCAAAAGTGTTTGTTTTTCTATTATATCGAAGCAAACGATCAGCAGTCAAGATGTTCACTTGAGCTGGTGAGAAATGATTATTGCCTATCTGCCCAGTTTAAGAAGGTGGTCTGGCCTGCTTGCCTAGTTCCTGTTAGGAAGAGCCTATTTCTTGTGAAAAGGCACTTGGACATTAATTGGCCCTGATTAGGGCAGTTATTTATCCACCCTGCCTTGCTTCTTTATGTAGAAAGGTCTCTGGAAGGCCAGGCTACTGCATCCTGGAAATTCTGACTTCCGAGGTGCGGGGTCGGGCTCAAGACTGCATTTCTGACGAGCTCCCAACCTTGTTAGTGAAGTTGATGCTGTGGTAGCCCACCCTGAGCAGCATTTGTCTTGAGTCATTTGACAATACCAGACAGCTGGGGCTCAAGCAAATCTTAAGACAGTTCCAGACTCTGGTGGGTGCTTGGTGCAGTGGGGAAGTGGCCACCTGGACACCCACATCTCCATACTGGGGTGTCCCGATGAACGTTGCTGCTATCCTGTTTCTAATCCAGCTTCCTGGTAAGGGCACCTTGCAAGGCAGCCGATGACGGCCTCAGTACTTGGGTTCTTGTTCGCCTGTATGGGAGACCCAGAGTGAATTCCTGGATCCTAACTTTGACCTGACCCTCAGTCCTGGCTGTTGAGAGCATTTGGGGACTTAATCAGCAGGTGGATGATCTCTCCCCATTCATCTGCCTTTCAAACAAAAACTTAAGAGTTTCAATAATAGAATTTTCTTTGAGACAGTTATCAGGGAATAATAATATTTATCCACATATAACAAACATCAATGACAAAAGCAAATGAATCAATTTTTTTAAAAGTCAGGAGTGATAAGTAGTAGTTCACTGTGATCACCTATCAATTGATTAATGGATGGATTGATTGTTTGAATAATGGATTCACCATCACACAGGGAGACAGAAAAAGAGAAGGAGACATGGAGTGGAGTCTCCTTGGCACACTGGTTCACTCGCCAGATCCCATCACCAGTTGAAGCAGGCAGGTGCTGCTTCTGGATGTCCTAGATGGCTTCAGGGAACTGAGGCCTTGGGCCATTTTGGGGGGGGGGCGGGGGGCATTCTTCACTGCTTTCCCGGGCCACAAGCACAGAGCTGGACTAAAAGAGGATCAGCTGAAATGTGAAGCGGCACCTGTGTGGGAAGCTGGCCATGCAAGGCAGAGGGTTTGCTGCTTGGGTCACAATGTGAGCCTGTTGGTGGGCTAAGCAGTTAATGGAACTTGCTAAACTGAGCAGTAGCAGAAACTGGGCTTGCGGTTACTGCAAAAGCACAGGCTGCACTTTAAACCCTACAAAGCACCTGGACTAATCGGACTCAGCTATGTGCAATGAGCAGAACTATGCTCAGCTGTATGTGATTGTTTGGCCGAAGGACTTTGGAGGAAAGGTGTATAAGGCAAGGCGTGGGGCGAGAGAAGGAGACTCTGAGAGACATCTACCATCGCTGGTCTCCTGTGGATGCTTCATCCTCAGACCCTCTTCCTGTCCTGCGACACGAAGCCTAATCTGAGGGACACCTGGAACGCTGGAGGTAAGTTAGTATTAAATAATTAGCAGGGCATAAGCGGTTAATCCCCAGACCCTCACCCTGGCCACAGTACTGGCTCTGCTGGCCGGCGCAGGAGCCCTCAAATCCTACTGAGAGAGAGGAAATGTTATCCTATGTTGGTGTGTTGGTGGGATCTGCTGGTGGGATTGAAACGGAACCAAGCCCTCCCAAATTCATGTCTCCAAACACACACTCTGTCTCTGTCTCTGTCTCTGTCTCTGTCTCTGTCTCTGTCTCTCTCTCTCTCTCTCTCTCACACACACACACACACACACACACACACACACACGTGTGTGTTTGGGTGGACCCACTGGAGCTCTAAAGTGCATCACTCATGGATTGTTGAAGAAACCAGCAGAGACCTCCACGGCTCAATCACTGAAAGCCTTGGAGCTGAGAATATATGGGAAATACTCGGTCGGTTCTTGTCTTTGGAAACAAGGACTCCCCGTGCACCTATGCCGTGGGAAGCAGAAAGTGACAAGCTGTGAGGGTGAGGAGGGGAAATCAGTGGGGGAGGGGATTTGCAAACAGGAGGGCAGCAGAAAGTCCTGCACCTAGGGGGCTGTGTCAATCTTTCAATGAATCAATTAATTCATATTTTAAAAAAAACAAATCTTCGTCTGCTAAGTACAAGTGATAATTACTGTTTCACTGATCATCTATTGATTGAGGGATTGATGGATTTATTGATGGATTGCTTGATTCATTGATGGATGGATTGATTGACGGATTGATGGATATACCATCAAACATGGACACAGAGAGGAGACGCGGAGTGGAATCAGAGCTCTGAGCATGGGGACAGACCTGGCCTGGAACCTGCCAGCAGCCAAAAGCCTGCTGGAAGTTTTAACCCCCAGAACCTGAGGTTGCCCCCTCCCAATCCCTTCTACCACACAGTGTTGGCGATGGGAGGGGCCCGGGCCCTCCCTGTTGTACAGATTTCCCCTCAGCGTACTCACCAGGAAGAGAGCAGCCTCGGAGCTCGGGCAGGCCCGGGGACAGCTCACCCATTGTTTTTGTGAACCTGCCTTTCCAATAAAAATAATTAATCTTATCTGTCAATTCAACTCCTCAAATACCCACAAGCCTTGGCTCATTACCTGTGGCCTCACAAGATGAATATTAGCAGGGAGACAGAATCACACACTGAGTAGGACTGGGACCCAGATACTCTAACATGGAACATAGGTCTCCTAGCTGGCATCTTTTTTTTTTTTTAAGATTTGTTTATTTGTTCATTGATTACATTGTATTATGTGATACAGTAACAATAATAATAATATAAAAAAAAAACAGGTTTCCCAGTATGCATGCTTATCTGAATCTAGAACCAGAATGTTTCCCTATTCAAGATAAATTGACTATGATTTTCTTTAATTGTACTACATTGAGGTTTATTCATTCTCATATAATTGTGGAATTATATTGAATTTTCTTAAGGGCATTAATTAAATCTATTGAGATAAAAAAAAAAAAGATTTGTTTATTTGTACTGCAGAGTCAGATATACAGAGAGGGGGAAAGATAGAGGGGAAGATGGTTCACTCCCCAAGTGACTACAACGGCTTGGAGCTGAGCTGATCCAAAGCCAGGAGCCAGGATCCTCTTCTGAGTCTCCCACGTAGGTGCAGGGTTCCAAGGCTTTGGGCTGTCCTCGACTGCGTTCCCAGGCCACAAGCAGGGAGCTGGATGGGAAGTGGAGCTGCCGGGATTAGAACCAGTGCCCATAAGGGATCCTGGCGTTCAAGGTGAGGACTTTAGCCGCCAGATCACTGTGCCGGGCCCCATAGTTGCTTGTAATAGCTCCTGATTATTCTATGTCCAAGACATTCATTGTTTTAGCTCGTTTTTCATCTGATTCTATTAATTCATGTCTTTCCCCCCTCCCCCTTTTTTAGTTGTGTTAGTAGGAATCTATTTTTTTTTACTTTCTCAAAGAACCAGTTCTTTGTTTCATTGATCTTACTATATATTGTTCTTTTTGTTTCTAATTGGTTTATTTTCTCCCTTATTTTGATTATTTCTTTTTTCCTGCTAATCCTGAGATTGTTTTGCTGTTATTTTTCAAAGAAGCTCCTTCAGATGTATGGTTAACTCGTTTATTGGTGCTTTTATAATTTCTTTTAAAAAAAGATTTTATTTTTATTGGAAAGTCAGATATATAGAGAAGGATAGACAGAGAGGAAGATCTTCCATCCACTGAATCACTCCCCAACTGGCCACAACAGCAGAGCTGAGCCAATCTGGAGCCAGGAGCCCAGAGCCTCTCCTAGGTCTCCCATGTGATGCAGGGTCCCAAGGCTTTGGGCCGTTTTCCACTGCTTTCCCAGGCCATACACAGACAGGGAGCTGGATGGGAAGCAGGGCCGCCAGGACCAGAACCGGCACCCGTGTTGAATTTTAGCACATGCAAGGCAAGGACATTAGCTTCTAGGCTATTGCGCTGGGCCCATTTTCTAATTTCTTGACATAAGCATTGATGGGAATGATCTTTCTGCTTAATTTTGCCTTGTCCCAAAAATTCTGATATGTTGTGTTGATGCCTTCCTTCATCTTTTTTTCTTTTTTTAAATTTGTTTATTTTTAATAAGCTTACTTAGTTGATTAGGGTACAAAGGGTCAAGGGTTACAGGATGAAATTGGGTAAAACCATTGTTTCCATACTAATATCATCATTTTTTCCCCCTGTATCTGGGCTCAGGGGAGAAACAAAGGGAAAAGCCCCACCCAACTCCCACCCATCCCAGGTCCCCAACGGGAGGCGCACTCTGGGGGTCCTGCTCAAGCAGTTTTGATAGTTCAACAGTTATGGATTGCCGCCAATCTCGCAGTTCCAATCGCAATGAACCCTATTCAGAATCCACTGGCTGACAGTCTCTTCATGGTTGGGGTTCTAAGATCAGCAGTTCAGTTGGAGGGATCTCCAAAGAAACTTCATCTGAGATGATCCCAGACATGATTCTTGCGTGAGTTTGCTAGTACAGAGTCGCCCCAGTCAGCTTATGCACATGCTGGTGGTTGCAATTGCTGGGTCAGTTCTGTTTCCAGCCCTGTCTTCCACGCAAACCAATGGGTGTTGTAGTCCAGCCTGATCCTGCCCACTTCATACTCGGCCCTCATGCAAACCAGTGGGAGCTTCAGCCTAGTTGGGGTGACTCCCCATAAGCCCCACCAGGCCTGCCGCTACCCTGGTTCCCACGCTTGCCAGTATGTACCGCAGGGTTGTTCAGTCTGTCCCACATCCCATTTAGCTCTCATACATGTCAATGGGCTTTGAAGCCTAGTTCAACCCAACCAACCTACTATCCAGCCCACACACATACTGGCAGGTGCCTTTCTGTCTAGCCACCCTGCGCCTGTTCTGGTTTTCATGCCCTCCAGTGACAGTGGTAACCCTGAGGGAGGTGCCCACTATCTCCCTGCTAGGGCACTCCCACTTCCGGATTATGCACTCTCCAGGTGGTTCTGGCATTTGACTTGACAGAATTAGCTCCCAGTGCCAGCCTCTGCCAGCTGATGCTGCGGCTAAGCCCAACCAACCCTCACCCACTCTAATTTTTGCTTGCACCAGTCGGAACAGTCAGCCCAGCCTGACCTTTCCCTGATCTAGCTCACATAAGGCCCACAGGTGTTGCAGCTCTGCTTGGTCTGGCCTGCCCCCATCCCAACTCAAGCTTTCCAGTTGGAGTGGTTGTCTAGCAGGGGAGCCCACATTCTCCTGTCGGCTTTGCCTACTCCCCCCCGATTTTCACGTGTGCTGTTTGGGCACTGTGGACACATCTGGCACGGCTCATCTCACCTTGGCTTTCCTTAATGTGCATTGGTATGTGTCACAACCAAATCTGGTCTGACCCACACTCTATTATGGTGCTTGGGTTCGCCAGCGGGTGATGTGAACGAGTTCAGCCTGGTCTGCCCCCAACCCATGCCAAATGTATGCCAGTGGGAACCTTTCCATGGCCTGTTCTGGGCTGTTTCCTATTGTGTTTCCTGTGCTTACCTGCTGGGTCTGTGTCCTGCCAGAGGGTTGCCCAGGCTCCTCCATCAGAACCTTTCCCAATGCCAGATTTTGCGCATACCAGAGGGTCCATGGGCCAGCCCTGCTCAGTTCACCTCCTGTCCTGGCAGGAACAGTGACTTTTCCTGACTGGCCTTTAAATCAATCTGCTTCTTGCTGTTGGATGTTTCAGCCCAGCCACGGCTCGTTCATACCCAGATACAGCTCACACATGGTTCAGTTAGGGCTGAGACCTAGCCTAGTCTGTCACACATCTACCCTGGTATTCCAGAGCACCAGAAGGTGTTGGAGTTTGGCCCGGCCTGGTGCGTCCAGTCCCAGTCCACACTTGTGCCAAAGGAGACTACAACTGTATCCTGGTCAGAACAGAGCCCCCATTCCAGCCCATGTGCTCCTTGGTGGGAACCTCAACCCAGCTAGGGTGTCCCTTTAGCTCCCCAACCAGGCCTATTCCCAACCTTAGATCACGTGCAAGCCAGTGGTTGCTCTGACTTAGCTTGGCAGAGCCCCTCACCTGTCCTGGCCCCTGCCTTAGATGCTGTGGCTTAGCGTTCCTGGCTCACACAGATCAGTAGGTGCAAGGGCCTACTTGGCATAACCTGTGCTCCAGCCTGATTTCTGTTCTTTCTTGTGAATTAAGGTTCTTCGGCCCTGCTCATTCTGCCCTCTTCCAGTGGCAGCCTGGCCCACCCCACATCCTGTTTTAGGATGCATATTCAGGTGCTGCTGCCTTGACCTGCCCTGACTGTTGGGTGTTCCTTTACCCGTAAGTGATGGCAGGTGCCATGGTCACACCTGGCTTAGTCCATCGCAACCCCAGCTTGCGAGCTAGCCAGGGGGACTTGTATTTCCACAGGGTTGGGCCCACACAACCCCACAGAGTCTACCCCCAGACCAAGTTCTCCCGTGTGCTGGGTAGTGTCTTGACCCTGCCAAATGTGACCACTCCACCATTCCACCACCCAGTAGGGTAATGGTACCCAGCCCTGCCAAACAGGCCCCCATCCATAGCATTGATGTGGACTGGTGTGTGGCTGTCAGTGATGCTCTATGCTAACAGCCCATCTCTGGATTCCTAATTGGGCTGGTGAATCAGTCTGACCCAAATTATCTGATGGATACTTCCCTCCAAACCATCAGGTCTCAGTCCCCACGCATCAGAAAGTTTCATGACCCTGACACTGGGAATCGCCCAGAATTCATCTCTTCCCTACACTAAAACTAGCCTTATTCATGGGTGTCCCCAGGCAGCAACTACATATCTTAAAAACCCCAGAGTTCGCTGCCAGGCGGCCAGCAGGCAAAACCTGGCACCACATGGTGCACTGGCTGCCCAAGGCCGAGGACTCGTTCACTGCCTTCCGGCAGTGTCTTTGGCTTGAGTCCCCAGCATTGGGTCCGACCCGGCAGGAGCACCCTCCACAGCCGCCACACTGCAAGGAGCTGCAATTGCCCCCAACCCCAAGGCTCGAACTGCCTTCATTCATCTTAAGCTATTTTTTATATCCCATTTGATTGCTTTCATAGCCCATATTGTTCAGTCTCAAGTATCTGCATTTCTTCTGGGGTATTTTGACTTGCTGGTCTGCGGTGTACTCCATGACGGTCTGAGAAGAGGCATGGTATGATTTCAATAATTTAAAATTTGCTGAAGCTTGTGTGACCTATAATATGATCAATCCTGGAAAAGGCTCCATGTACTGTTGGAAAAAAAGTGGCTTCTATGCCTGTAGGATGGAATGTTCTGTAAATATCAATCAAGTCCATTTGTTCTATTGCCTGGATGAGCTGTTTCCTTTCTCAGTTTCTGTGTTATCAATCTGTCCATCAAGGTTAGTGGTGTGTTCAGGTCTGCTGCTGTTGCTGTATTTGAGTCTATTTCTCCTTTTAAATCCATTGTTTGTTTCATGTGGCTAAGTGGCCTGTCATTTGGTACATTATTGTTGACCTGCTAATTATCCCTTCAGTTATGCCCATTTTAACTTTGCAGATTGTTACAGCATCTTTTGTTATTCCATTATAAGATGACCTATGTCCTAAAGTTTTTAATCTTAGACCTATTTTGTTCTACTTCAGCCACTTCAGTGCTCTAGTACATTCCTGCATCATGTCACCTTTTCATCTAAAGAAATGTCTCCTATGAACTTAAATATGTATGGATCTTGTTTGTTTACTATTTGCTTCCAAAGGCAGAGGCAGTGTGAAGGATTAACTTCCCTTGTTTGCTCATTTATAAGTACCTGCAACAGTCGGAGCTGGGCCAGGATGGCAGGTTTGGAGCCAGGAACTCCATCCTGACCTAGTTCCCTTCCTGGACTCACTGGCAGAAAGCTGCATCAGAAGCATGGGAGTCAGGCTGCAAACTGGCACTCCAGCATGGGCTGCAGGCAACCTGACACAGCACAACACATGCGCAAACATCTTGGTTTTAAACCATCCCCCTCCTCTGTCATATAATTTGCTCTCTGATTGCTTAATTCACTGTTTAATGACTATTGATACGGTTATTTTGTGTAATTTTTCTTTGTTTTCCAGCTCATTTCTGTCCCTCCTCATTGTGCTTTAAGAACATTTACTGGTGGATTTTAATTCCTCTAATGATTTCCCCCTGCCCTCTCTGTACTTTTTCAACTATTTTCTTGGTGGTTCACGTAGACCAGATACATCTTGCAAGAATCTAGCTTCATACTAATTTAACCCAAGTGAAACACAGGAAAGTTAGTCCTACACAACTCTTCCTTCTTCTTGTCAATTACACACTTATGCCCACATTAGTAACGTCTAAATGCACTGTTGGGACTCTTTTTATAATTTCAAGTCTGACAATTTCACATGAGGAAGAATCAGCTGTTAGCCTTATTTCTTGCTATGTCCATTTCTTCCCGTACATTGTTGCAATGCAGCTTCCCTCCCACTATTCACTAGTAAACATTTTGTGTTATACACTGCAGTTATGTTATTTCATAGTTTTTTTTAAAATGCTTATTTTTATTGGAAAGGCATATTTACAGAGGGAAGATCTTCCATTCACTGCTGGTTCACTGCCCAAATGCCCAAATGGCTAGGGTTGACTAGATCCAAAGCCAGGAGGCAGGAGTTTCTTCTGGGTCTCCCACGCAGAGACCCCAGGCTTTGTGCCATCCTCTGCAGCTTTCCCGAGCCACAAGAAGGGGTGTGGATGGGAAGTGCAGCAGTGGGGACATGAACCAGTGCCCATGTGGGATCCCGGTGTTTGGAGGTGATGAGGGAGAGAAGCCATCATGTAGGCCCTTTCCATGGAGAAACAGGCAATCTCAACATCTGAACAACTATATAAACTTTACTGTTGAGTCATGGTGCCAGCTCCAAGATGTTTTAGTTTTTTTATCCTACCTTTTTTAAAAAAGCATAATTGGGCATGTCTTTTGATCTCAATATTTGTAGATCTTGGGTCTGCCGCAGTAGCCTTGTAGCTAAAATCCTCAACTTCAATGTGCCAGGATCCCATACAGGCGCCAGTTTGTGTTCTGGTGGCCCTGCTTCCCATCCAGCTCCCTGCTTGTGGCCTGGGAAAGCAGTCAACGATGGGCCAAGGCTTGGGACCCTGCACCTGGAATAATTTAATGGTTCCTGGCTTCAGACTGGCTCAGTTCTGGCCATCATGGCCACTTCGGGAGTGAATTACCGGATGGAAGACCTCCCTCTCTGTGTCTCCTCCTCTTTGCATAATTGACTTCCCAATAAAAAGAAAAAAAGTCTTTAATACCAGAAGCTTCTTCTAGGTCTCCCTTGTAGGTTCAGGAGCCTGAGCCAGCCTCTGCTGGTTTCCCAGGCCAGAATAGTGAGATGGATATGAAGTATAGCAGTCAGGACAGTAACTGGTGCCTGTATGGCTTACTGGCACCCCTGGCACATGGATAGCCTATTTTGCCATGGCGTCAGGCCTAGGCAAAATTTCAGGGCTCCAAGGACTTTCCAGACACATTAGCAGGGAGCAGGATGCACAGTGGCGCAGCTGGGACATGAACTGGGCTCAGATGGGATGTCGGCATCACACATAGCAGGACTGCAGCACAATGTCGGCCCCACAGCTGTACTTCATACCTAGTATTGTTCCTGGGCTTTGGACTGTATCATCTGTACTACCGATTAACCTACATTTGCAGAGTCTTTTTTACTAAAAGCTAAAATTTTTCAGCTACTTCATCAAGTTGTCATTACAGTTTTTTGTCTTCTAATTCCAGAATTTCCTCGTTTTACAGCATTCTTTTAAAAGATGTTTTTAATTTGAAAGGCAGATTCATCAAGAGATGAATAGACAGATCTTTCATCTACTGGTTCATTCCCCAAATGGCTGCAATGGTTGGAACTAAACCAGTCTGAAGCCAGGAGCCTGGAGCTTCTGGGTCTTCCATGTAGAAGGGGCCCCAGGACCTGGGACATCTTCCACTGCTTTCCCAGGCACATTAGCAGGAAGCTGGATCACCTGGAACAGCTGGGACTTGAACTGATGCCATACAGGATGCCCATGCTATCGGCAGAGGCTTAACCCAGTACACCATGATGCTGGCTCTCAGTAATTACTGAATTTCTGATATATTGTTATGGAACAGTCGCATACCTTCTTTCACACCCAGCATGACTAATTTTCCTTACAATATGTTAATGATAATAACACCTTGGAGTGTTTCCCACATGTGGGCACTGCCTCTTAACACCTATGTAGCCAGAGGTTTTCTGTTTTTCATGTCTGAATTGTGTGTTGAAAACTGGATAGTTTAGATTACGCATCACAGCAGCTGGAGAAATTCAGGTCTTCTACCCAAGCTGGGCTTGTTTAGTAGCATCAACACTGTTTTGGTGAAGTCTTTTAATCCTGAAATGTCAGCCACTGCTGCTCCAACTTGAAGGTCTGGCACACACGCTCATTCTGACCTCTGCCTTCAAGGCCAGACAGTAGGTGTTTTGTGCTTTTGTTGTTCATTGTGGATAGTTCTGCTCTGCCATTTCCCTCCCTAATCTTGGAAAGGTTCTAGCTGGCTTGCCTCTATCCTTACACATCCTATGATCATCGACCATTGGGACTGAGCCTCTAGAAAGCTTATGGCAGTGGTTTGGAACGTTAAGCTGACAAATAATTTGCTTCAATTAAATTCAGGGCCTTGTTGAGGCCTGTGCTAATCCTCGGGCTCTGCCTCTTTTGCTCTTTGTTGGACTTTTTATTGGCAGCTTCCTGATGCTTGTTGCTATTCTCTTAGCTGCCACTGCTGCAAAGACCCACTGGCAGCATCTCTGTATTCAAGCTTCTCTATCACTCTGACCTGAGTAAAGTCGGTCCCTCGGGTGAATGTTGTAGAGCTCTTTTTCTGGCCTGTTGTGCTGTTCACAAGAGCTGAGGACACAAACAGCAGAGCTGATATCCAGAAGCTGCAAATGGGGCAGTGGATAGCTGTCCTGGTCTTTTTCACTTGCCTCACCTTGTATGGAACCTCTACCCCGTGGGCAAGCTGGGGCAAGAACATCTGGGTTCTGATATTCTTGAGGTGCTATTCCCGAGTTACAGTTTGAGCTGTAAGTGGGGACCAGGCAGAAGCAGCAGCAGCTTTAGACCCCTTAGCTGTTTTGCTTGGAAAAGACTGTTTTAACATGAAGCTTAGAGAAATAACACTAATCCAAGGGGAGATGAAGGCCAAAAAACTGAGTGCTGCAGGGTAGAGAAGGGGGATCAAGGCGTAAATGCTACAGTCAACTGCAAAAAAACCAGATTTAGCAAATTTTCTAATTTTCTTGAATAAATGTTGGCAGTTTGTTCTTTTGACAACTTACAGAGATGCAGACATTTTTTTAACTTTTCTTTTTAAATCAGCTGTGGTGGTTTTATTGAGGAGAGCCAGGGGGGTTACCTCAGATGTCATTCAAGTGCTCCCTGATCACTTCAGTGCACGTCTTGTAATACAGGCAATCGGGACCCTTTAAATAAGGCAGTATGTTCACAACCTGAAATAGTTTTCTGCTGCTATCAGTTGATTCAGCATCAACAGGCAGCATTTAGAATAAATAAGCAGTTCTTTAAAAGCTACTTAAATATATTCCAGAAGTGAAGAGTGTCCTAGCTCATTTACAAGTGCAGTGTCACACACCAGTAAATGTTACATGGCCTGTTGTATAAAGAAAATAGTGTTAAGAATCAGTCCTGAACTAGTTCACCAAGATTTCTAGTTCTCAGTAGATCAGAAACACAATTATGAATGGTATAATGATGCAAGAAACATGATAAAATCAGTCTCAAAAATAGAGGATTCAAATCCTTCCTGGTTAATTTAAGTACTCCGCTGTTTCCCTCGGCTGAAAATGCCGGACAAGAATATGGTGCAGGCGCCTTGGTACGGGATGGAGTACACAGAACCCCAGAATGTGAGAACTGTGACCAGCGGGTTAAAAGCAACAGAAGTTTAAAAACACATTAAAAAAGTAAGTAGAAATAAAACAACAATTTACAAAGACTACTGAGCTCTAGTCATCATCAGAGTCTGAATCGTATTTCTTTCCACCTCGGATAGTTTTCTTTTCCACCTTTGTGAAGTTTGTTCCGAATTTCTTTTGGTTCTGAAACGGTGGCTCCATTAAGTTTCCACTAAAAAGAAAAAGTTGAAAAGCATTTATCCTTCATGGTTTAATACAGTTGATAAACCAAACTGTTAAAATAAAAAATCTTTTTTCTTCCTCACTATCACACTTAGAAAACAGCACAAGTTTTTTTCAAGTGTCAGGGAAGAGGTGAGAGCTGATGAGTAACAACTTTAAATCTCATTTTATATCACTCCGATACTCCATCTGGTCTCTTAATCAGTAATTACTGGTTAGAATTTCAAGGTTGTGTCAACAGAACTTCTGGTCGAAAAGCAAAGAGAATTTTGCTTTTGTCAGTTCTGGGTGCAGTGAGCCTGTATTAGAAGTTCTTTTTACTGGGAGAATTACAGACAATACTGCTGTCTTACAGCTAGCCTGCTGTGGTGTAAGAACAATATTGTCAGTTTGATTCTGTTTATCCTCTGTCACTGAAAGAGCAAAAAACAAACAAAAAAAACCCACAAAAGAAGCTTCTTGGAAAACGCCAACTAGACAGGAATTAAATTTGTCCTGCTGCTGAAAGTTACCTGTAGTTAATAATATCAGAGCACCCAAGCCTCCACTCCAAAGTTTCTGTGGTGAAGTCATCTGAATTTCCTAGGTCCGTAAATCCGACAACATAATCTTTCGTCTTCCCGTCCTTCACCAGTGCCAGTGTGGGAATGACTTTGATGCGCAGTCTCTCACAAAGGAAAGGTGCTTTCTCCACATTCAGCTTCAGAAACTTTGTCTCAAGATGTTTCTTGGACAGTATCACCAGATGTCTGTCGAGTATTTTACACCTGTAAGTCACAAAATGAACATCACTTAGGCACATCTCTACAATTTTTAAGCTTACAGTTTGGCAGTCACCTTAACGTGGTGTCAGAACCCCGTTCCACCTCAGAGATTATTATGAGAGAGAAAAACAATTTAGCACCCTATAAAGTTGTATTTGTCCTAGTGATACTTTTAAGAACCAGAAGCTAGGGCCTGGCATGGTAGTCTAATGGCTAAAATCCTTGCTTTGCATGCCCCGGGATCCCATTTAAGCACTGGTTCATATTCTAACTGCTCCACTGCCCATCCAACTCCCTGCTTGTGGCCTGGGAAAGCAGTCAAGGGTGGCCCAAAGCCTTGGGACCCTACACCCACATGGGAGACCTGGAAGAGGCTCTGGGCTCCTAGCTTCAGATCAGCTCAGCTCTGGCTGTTGTGGCTGCTTGGGGAGTGAATCATTGGACTGAAGATCTTCCTCTCTGTGTATCTGACTTTCCAATAAAAATAAATCCTTAAAAAAAAGTCTCAGATGGAAATATACTTACCTGAATGTAGAATCTCTGTAGAAATGGCAAACCACGTTTTTACTCTCCTTGACTTCTTGAAAAAAGTCTCTCTCACTGGGAATTTCTCTGTATTCCCCGTGTCCTTTAGAGAGCCATTCCTAATTTGGAGAGAAGCAAAGCATTACTGATGTCAGTACCACTTGGCACCGTAAGCGCCCAAGCCGCCAGCTGATTCCTAATGCAGCTGATCTGATCTTGCAGAAAAGTGAATCCCTTGAGCAGTTTACCTTCCTACGGCTCTGGTGGCCCTGCAAAGCCAACCTCTGGGCACCGGCTGATGGCACAGCACTGCCCAGAGGGCACACCATCACCTACCTTGGTGACAACATCTGTTTCCTCAGAACTTCCCAAAGACGTAGGAGGTACATATCCACTTACCCTTTTTGTACTCTTCAATGAAAGCCTGATGTTACAACAAAGCAGCTTTGAGTTATGCCGGGGAGAAAGCAGTCTATGGGAGGACAGTACTGATGTCTGAGGGTCCAGCCTGCTTCTGCTGGCTACAGAGGCAGGTGTTCTTCCAGGCTGGGCACCAGTGGGCCCGCCAAGTGCCCACAACCAGGGAACACCTCATGTTAAAACAGTGAGCCTTTATCAGCCAAGTCTGACAGACCTTGGAGCTTCTAGAACCCTTCCTGTCACCTTGCCCGGAAGCTGGATCTAGTGACCAAGAGCACTGGCCTACATGCAGAAGGCATGCTTGCACACATGCTCCATCATGTATGGGATCATCCTGTCCGACAGCTGGATGGGCTTCAGTTTCCTCATCTGAAATAACTGTCTCCTTGTGCTGTGAAAATGAAAAATCGGGCATCACCGTGAAAACAGCTCAAACAGTGCCTTTCACACAAATACCTCATAAACCACATCACATCTCTTAACTTGGGTCTGTGGATCTTAGCTTGGCCTTAGAGAAGTTGTGCCTCTTTCAATGCCAGTGCATCAAACACCATCTCACCTATGTTTCCCCTCTTCCAGGTCTTTCAACCTTACTCTTCCCAGATGTACTCCTCTGAACATACTTTAATCGGCCCAGCACCTTTTGAAATGGGACAGGTGTCTGAATCTAACCCTCCAGAAATGGCCCAACTGGGGAGGGCCAGGAATGCTTCCAGACTTCACCTGACGTGGCCCAGACTGGGTCCACAGTTTTAGCATTAATTTTGTATCAGCTTACCAGGTCACTCTCATGGGAGGCTCTGGTACTGTCTCCCTAGTGAAGTGTCTATGAACACTTGGACTTCTCAAATATAGTTCCTTCATGCCAGCTGCCGTTTCATCACGGCTTTTGACAAACATGACATGTACCCTTTAAGAGAATGCGTGATTTAAATTTTTATTTGAAAGGCACAATTGCGAAGAGAATGAGAGACAGATCTTTCATCTACCAGTTCACTCCCAGACACCCAGAGAGGCCCAGTCTGAAGCCATAACTTCTTCCAGCTCTCCCATGTGGGTTTAAGGATCCAAGAACGTGGTCCATCTTCCTTGGTTTTCCTAGGCATGTTAACAGTAGCTGGATCCGAGGTGAGGCAGCTGGGACATAAACCAGCGCACATATACGAATGCTGGCACAGTAGGCTGAGGCTTAATCTACTAAGCCACGGTGTCAGTCACAGAAACCATTTGTTTTCCTAAGTGCTATCCTGTCTTCATTATTTATTCTCATGTGTTTAACCTGAAGACCTGAAACTGGATGCTTTTAAGGAAGGTGCAAAACTCCTCCCCTTCCCTAGTGCTCAGAGCCTGTCCCTCGAGCTCCTGGCACGGCACCTCCACACAGTGCGTGCCCCACAGAATCCAGCAGAGTGGGCCTGCCTGAGCCCTGGCAGCTGGGTCTCACCTGGCTCTCTTTCAACAGCCAACATCCAAGCTTCTACTGGGCTCCATTTTTCATCTTCTGCCCTTGTTTCCTTTCTTAGTGCGACAGCTTTGGCTGCCACGGAAGGGCTGGCAGAGGACTCCACAGACCAGCAAGAATGCCGAGTATCTACTATGCTATTCAGATTCCCCCAACACTTTAGGGATTGTAAAGCTAAAATGAGCACACAATCAACACTGCTCTTTCAAAGTGCCAATACAAACCACTAAGGTCTCTTTACTCACACAGGAAATAAAAAAGAAATACGGGGTCAGCACTGTGGTGCAGCAATGTTAGCTGGGATCCGCAATGCCCAGCATCCCACCTGAGTGCGAGCTTGAGTCTTGGCTGCTCCACTTCCAATCCAGCCCTGCTAATACATCTGGGAAAGCAGTGGAAGATGGCCTAAACGCTTGGGCCCCCACACTCACGTGGGAGGCCTCCTGGATTGAACTGCCGGCTTTGGCTTCAGTCTGTGGACAGAACTCTTCTGTCTCTCCTGCTCTTTCTAGAACTCTACCTTTCAAATAAATCTTAAAAAACAAACAGCATCTCTCCCCCTCCACTGCTCTGCCTTTCAAACATACAGATAAAAATCTATTAAAATGCAATGAGTTCTAAAAAAGGGCCCCCGAGTTACCCCGTTACTTTAAACTGATTTACAAATTAAGACCCGGCTCAGTTGGTTTTTGTAAGTATTCAGACTAATGTTTAAAACTGGTGGAAACTTCCTGTAAGAATTATTAAACACATGGTGCTTACTGCCTATTAGGTAGATTATCCTTCTCTAAAGACCATCCTGATTGTAAGGATTGCCTTATTTAGTTGCTACTGTGCAACCGGAAGAGCCCAGCAAGACTAGGGCAACGTGGCCGCCTTCCTTTGTGATCAAGCATGCACCAGATATGTCACACAATTATGCATTACAATGTTGATGCCTGAAATACTCTCCAACGTAAAACAGATTCAACGGCCTTGCGCAGTAGCCTAGTGGCTAAAGTCCTTGCTGTGTATGCACCGGGATCCTGTATCAGCGCCAATTTGTTTCCGAGAAACTACACTTCCCATCCAGATCCCTGCTTGTAGCTTGGGAGGGCAGTCAAGGACGGCACAAAGCCTTGGGATTCTGCACCTGCATGGGAGATCCTGAAGAGGCTCTGGGCTCCTAGCTTCGGATCAGCTCAGTTCTGGCCGTTGCGGCCACTTGGGAAATGAACCAGCAGACAGAAGATTTTTCTCTGTCTCCTTGTCAGTAAATCTGACTTTCCAATGAAAAGAAATCCATTTTTAAGATTTATTTTATTGGAAAGACAGATATACAGAGAGAAGGAGAGACAGAGAAGAAGATCTTCCGTCTGATGGTTCACTACCCAAGTAACCACAACAGCTGGTTCTGAGCCAATCCGAAGCCAGGAGCCAGGAACTTCCTCCAGGTCTCCCACACGGTACCGGGTCTCAAGGCTTTGGGCTGTCCTCAACTGCTTTTTCAGGCCACAAGCAGGGAGCTGGGATTAGAACCAGCGACCATATGGGATCCAGGACTTTAACCAATATGCTATCTCCCTGGGCCCAATCTTTTTTAAGATTTATTTGTTTTTATTGCAACTCCTTAGCTTTCCTGATGTTTACTATGTCAACTAAATAATCCCAAACCAAAATGACATTGGTTCAGCTCTTTTGTCTAAGGACAGAGACTTTCAAACTTTTTTCATTTCTGGGGCCACTTTTTAACAGTGTACTTTGAATTAGAAAAACAAACAAACAAAACCCTACAAATGAGGCCCGTCACACACTACAGCGCGCGGGGATGTAGGCTGGTGGGGAGCAATCCATCAGCAATTTCAGAAAGCGGGGGAGAGTGGTTACTTGTTTCTGCTGCTGAGCTTTGCGCAGCGCCTCGAGTCTCTTCTCCTTGAGCCGCTCCAGGTCATCCTCGTCCATCTGGTCCAGCTTCTGAATCTCGGCATCCAGATGTTCTTCCACCAGTTTGGTGCTCTGAAGCAACTGGTTCTCCAGGACTTTGGAAAACATGTCCACAGACGCGTCCGCTTCCATTCTTCCAAAGGAGACGGCTCGGCTTCGTGCTGCAAACAGGTGTCACCCAGGGAAGGAAGGAGAGAGTCGACGGTAAGCAAAGTGCCTGCCCGCTCTCCCATTTACAGCACACCACGTCCAGAGGCCTGTGCCAACACCTGGGCATCTGGCACCAGGCTGACAGCCAACTTCAGGTGGTCCGGGCTCAGTCTGTGTTCCGCTATACTTAACACAAGCCTTTATGACCATAACCAGACCACAGCACGGCCAGTTGCAAAGTTATAACTGGTGGATTACACTGATAATCAGGATTCTTTACCAAATGGCAAAGAAAAGCAAAACAAGTGGTTATGAACAATAATTTAAAAATACGATAACGCTTAAGGAGTCATGTTAGAACTTATGTAAATGATATCGGACAAGAGCATTACTGTCTGTTCCTCTTCTACATCTAACAAAACCCGCGAGGCTGCAAAAATATTGGCTTCAATTTGTTTAAACCTGAAGTTCTGGATTGATATGTAAAATAAATGCTCCAAATATTTTTAAAACACTGCTGCCCCCCCCCCAACACCCCCATCTGTGTCCATGTTGCAGGAAGGTGCTGCGGCTTGTGAACTGTAGTTCACATGTACAAACAAAGGCTGAGCATAAATATTCTGAATTCCAGGAGCTGGTGTGGTGGCTTAATGGGATAAAGCTCCAGTTCCAAGCACTGGCATCCCATATGGGCGCCGGTTCTAACCCTGCAGCTCCACTTCCCACCCAGCTCCCTGCTTGTGGCCTGGGAAAGCAGTCGAGGATGGCCCAAAGCCCTGGCACCCTTCACCCACGTGGGTGACGCGGGGGAAGCTCCTGGCTGCTGAATTTGCTCAACTTGGGCGTTGTGGCCATCTAGGGAGTGAACCAGCGGATGGAAGATCTCTATCTGTCCTTTCTCTGCAAAGCCTGTTGATGCCCCACGTGGGTAGTTTCCACATGTGTCCACTGAAATAAAGGCGCACCTATAAGATAGTGTGAAATACCTTTAGGCTAGGTTCCGGGGTGTACCTGAAACAAGTGAACTGTGCATTCTGACTTGGGCCCCCAGCTCCAAGATAACTAAATACTGAAAAACAAAACAAAACAAACCCAAATCCAATGTGTTTCTGGTTCCAGGCATTTTAGATAAGGGCTGCTGAACCTAACTGAAGTCCTGAGAACTCTGAATACATTAAGAACTGACACTCGGACTGGCCCACCCAGGCCCTCCAGAAATGCTGGAAATGGGACAGAAGGCCTGCGGGCCCTCCGCCGAGCCAGCGGCGCTCCGGACGCGGCCCGGGTGGACTGCAACGGGCGGGGGCGGCGCAGAGGCGGCTCCTCCAGCCCACCCCGGACGCCCCCCGCCACGGCTCCCACCGAAGGCCGCCGGTTGGCGAACTCCCCGCACCCTCTCCCAGCGCCCCTCGCGCCCCTGCCCCGCAGCGCCCCGCACAACCCCGCGCGCCTCACCGGAGCGGATCCCGACACGCCAGCGCCCGGCGTCTACACAGCAGCCCTGCCCGGCGGTTGCAGCCTCGCCGCGCTGACCAACGTCACTTCCGCGTCCTCCTGGCCTGCGATCCTCTCGCGAGACGAGCCAAGTCACCCTTGGAGAAGGCTGCCCGGAGGAAGGGCGGGGCGAGCGCAGGCGTGCTGGTCTCTCTTCCTCTTTTTATTTTTACCCTGTTGCTGACTTGTAGGAATCCTATGGTTTCCGATTCTCAACTTCTCGGGGTAGTTTGCACGGCGGGAAAGGGCGCAAAGCACGCCGGAACTTGTAGTTTCTCGTTGAATGGGATGGAGTTGCCCGGTCTCTTCATATCTAGGATCTAGATTCCTTTCCTCCCGTGTTGACACTGGAGCCGGTTTCTAAGGCTTAGCGAAAGTCACACTTTGCTCTAACTTCGTAGCCCCGCGTACAGGTGCTCTTTGACACCCCAAAACTCCCCATTTTGTCCTGGAACCTCACAGGGCTCTTTATTTGAACTTAGTGTGGTTTCAGAATACCAAGCCATAAAGGACGCTCAAGGCCAAGCCTCGCCCACACCCCGGCCAGCCGTCTTGTCTTGATCAGGAGTACGTGTTGTGGGGTAACTGACCCCTCCATTGTCCCCGCACGCTCCGGGGTTCTAGAACCCGGTGGAGGGCGCGCGGGGCGTCGGTGCGAGGCGGCCTCGCGCCGGCAGGGGGCGCTCGCGCCGCAGCGGCCGGGCGGGCTGCGGACACTCTAGCCGCCGCGCACGCAGCTCTCGATGAGCCGCGCCGTGCGTCCCCACGCCGAGGCGGAGGGGCGATGCGCCTGCGCGCTGAGCGCTCACACTATATGTGCCGTGTCCCCAGCGCGCGGGTCCGTGGAGAGCCGCCGGCAGCGAGGGGCGGCCGCTGGGAGCCGGGCGCGGAGCCGAGTCGGACGCGGGGCCGTGGGCGTGGGAGCGAGGTCGGGGCCCAGGGGCTGACCAGCCATGGGGAAGAAGCAGAAAAACAAGAACGAAGACGGGTAAGCCGCTGACTCGCTCGGCCGTCCGCGGGGGTCCCCGGTGGCTCGGCCCCGGGTTCGAGGCTCGTGAGGAGCCCGTGGGGGCGGGGGAGGCTCCCGGGCCCTGGAAGGGCGGCTCTGGAAGGGCAGCGCGGCCCTGCACACCGTCCTCGCAGCCTCCGCCGGGGCGCGCTGGCGGGGCCGGGCGGGTCCTTCCAGCCGCGCTGCCCCGTGTTGCCGGGCGTGGACCCGCGGCGCCCCGGGGCCGTGGAGGTGAGCCGGGGGCTCCCGGGCCAGCACCTGCGCGCACGCCTCCCTCACCTGCGCGCCTTGGGTGCCCTCAGGAGCGCGGGGCCACACTCGGGGCTTCTCCCGGTCTCCTCTTCCGGCCTGTCTTGGGGTCACTTCTTGGCTCCAGCACCTCCTCGAAGCGGAGAGGAGGAGGTGAACCCCTCCTTTGTAAGCACGGGAAGAGGGTTTTTTTGTGGGAGTCTGTGTGGGGTGGGTGGGTTGGGGAGCAGTCGCGTTGTTAAGGGTGAGTGTGAGTTCTTGAGCTGGAGGTTTTTGGAACCTGTGTGTCTGTGACGTTCGACGGAGTCCTCTTCCCTTTCCACTGGAGGAGTTGGCTTCCTGAGCGTGAGCAACATCTGTTACTTTTCACCTTTGTACCAAACTCGGTTTAAATACCACGGGAGACTACGGGAAAATCAAAACACAACCCGACATTAAGCTAGTTCATCATTCTCAGTCAAAAACAAGTAAGAGGTCTTGAATTTAAAGTTTCTAATTCTGTCCGAGTCCTGGGTGATTTTTTTTTTTTTTTTTTTCTGTTTCTCAGCTGTTGCCGACCCCGGTAGCAAGGCGGGGCTTGTATTTCGATTTTAGGTGTGTTGGAGGAAGCTCTTTGGTTTGGAGGACAGAACATTCAGCCAAGTCAGACGAAGTGATTCTGAGGGGTTTACTGGAACACACATTTCTGTACTTTGATAGATTTTTGTTGTTGTTGCGTAGAGAACTTTTTAATCCCTAGGAGAGTCTTAGTTGTTCACAAAACGTTAGAGAATGAAAGTAGTCAAAGGTGGTGAGTGAGTTGTGCTGTTGTTTGCATGCGCCACGGTTCTATTGATCCCACCTGCTGGGTGTTTCAGAGCAGATGTTGATTTGTAAACCTGTCAGGTGGACCTGAAAGATGAACCCTTGAAACAGAAAGCAGAACCCTGGGGGTCATCATCAGACTCTAAAAATGCTAACCTCGATTTCGTAAATATTTTCCCGGTTATTAATTAATTATTAATCTGATTTAAATTTAAAAATGTTTGTACTACATCCAGTTGTATGTTCCCGATACTCATGAAGGAAAGGAAACCAACAAGAAGAGCACAAAGTTGTTTTTTGTGTGTGGAAAATTGAATGTTTGTGTTGACCAGAGAGATTGCCATGGATGGTGTAAAGTTGAAATCGTAAATGCCGGAGTTTGTTGGTAATCGTTTGGTTTGGTAGTGTCTTTGAAAGTGTGTGTGTGTATATATGTATATATGCCTTACGGGTGAGTACCTGAGGTCACGCACATGCTGTGTTTGACTCTGGTGTTCCACATAACTTGTTGCAGGTGAGGAGAAGGTCGTCCCAGGCTTTTTGAGTTTGTTTTTTCCCCTTTGTTTCAGTAGTCTGCCTTCAGGGGTATTTTGAATATTTATCGTAGGAACCTGACTGCAGGCAGGGAAGATCATCTGGAAGGAGCGAGTTCTGTTTTAGGGTTAAGACTTTTATTTAGGCAAAAGGAGATGTTTATTCTTAATTCTCTTTATAGGAAGATTTTGCTGTCATGCTGCCTCCCCTCATCTTCCAAGCTTTCCTAAGCTGGACATCCTGGCCAGGCAGGCTGGACAAGGCATGAACAGTTAGCAACATGAGGCTTTTAAGTTTTGGAAATAACATAAAATAGCTGACTTTTTTTTTAAAAGGTTTTTAAAAAATTATTATTATTGGAAAGGCAGACTTACAGAGAGAAGTAGAGACAGATAAGGAAAGATCTTCCATTTGTTGGCTCACTCCCCAAATGGCCACAACGGCCAGAGATGAGCCTATCTGAAGTCCGGTCGCAGGATCTTCTTCCAGGTCTCCCCTTGGGTGCTGGGTCCCTAGGTCTTGGGCCATCTTCCACTGCTTTTCCCCGCTGCAAGCAGTGAGTTGGATGGGAAGTGGAGCAGCTGGGACACAAACTGGCACCCATATGGGATGCTGATGCTGCAGGTAGGTTAGCTCGGAAAGCCAAGACTCAGCCCCTTGTTGAGTATTCTTAACCCATATGGTTTGTTTGTTTGTTTGTTTGTTTTTTTAAAGATTTTATTATTGGAAAGCTGGATATACAGAGAGGAGGAGAGACAGAGAGGAAGATCTTCCGTCCAATGATTCACTCCCCAAGTGAGCCGCAACGGGCCGGTGCGCGCCGATCCAAAGCCGGGAACCTGGAACCTCTTCCGGGTCTCCCACGCGGGTGCAGGGTCCCAAAGCATTGGGCCGTCCTCGACTGCTTTCCCAGGCCACAAGCAGGGAGCTGGATGGGAAGTGGAGCTGCCGGGATTAGAACCGGCGCCCATCTGGGATCCCAGTGTGCTCAAGGTGAGGACTTTAGCTGCTAGGCCACGCCGCCGGGCCCACCCATATGTTAAATTACTTCTATTTTAATTTGCTTGCCATTTGATGTTGATTTTCAATTTTATTTAATCTAATTGTATTTGTATAGCATATGTTCTGTTGTATCAATGGCTGAGATATTTATGGTATACTTGTCTTTTTTTTTTTTTTGAGGATAGAGTGTTTAATTCTGTTGCAACTTGAACTAATCAGAGTATGAGATTTTGATACATTGTGTAGGAGAAGTTTTTTTCAGTTAACAAGGAAATTGTTGATGTTGAAACAAAGAAGAGACTGTAGATGAAATAAGCTTGAAGTCAGGGCTGCCATTCCTTAGGACCTCACCAGTCCTGGTCTGCTTAGTGTGGGTTGGGCGGTGTCCCACTGTTTACACAGTGCAGGGCGTGTTCTGGTGTGGGCAGAAAAGAAGGGTGAAGACGAATGTATGCGTATTTTACCATTAGTCATCAATGTTTTATTTGGGTATTTTTCTTTTTTTAAGGGTCTCTCAATATTTAAATGTGTTAAGTGGGAAGTTAGTTTTTTTTTTTTTTAGGTTTTAAGGATTCTACTCTATTACCTTAATAGAATTCATACAACCCTTCCCACCTGCCACTACTACCTTCCTCATCCATCCTTCCCATCCTTTTCCCCCAGTAGAGAGAAGGGATGTGTTGGTTTGACTCATCCTGCAGTCGGTTCTGGAAATGGGGGTGTCATTTGGGGCTGTGTCTCATGTAGGCCTTTGGGTAATAGGGTTCTGGCTGCCTTCTGTACCAGCTTGCTGCTCTGGCCCTAGTAACTCCACTGTTTGCTTTTCAGTGCAGATGATACTGTGGCTGTCCCTGACAGAGCCCTTCCTTTTGTGGACATCCTGGTTGTTTCTGAGGTACTGTTCAACCCTTACATGGTGACCAGCGAGAATGGTCAGGTTAGCAGAGTCTCTGGGATTGAGGGAGCTGTTGGTGTATCAGGCCTTGCTGGGCTGCGCAGAGTTAACAGTTCGGTGCAGTGTAGAAAAGGCTGAAATATCGGGCCCGGCGGCGTGGCCTAGCGGCTAAAGTCCTCACCTTGAATGTGTCGGGATCCCATGTGGGCACTGGTTCTAATCCCGGCAGCTCCACTTCCCATCCAGCTCCCTGCTTGTGGCCTGGGAAAGCAGTCGAGGATGGCCCAAAGCCTTGGGACCCTGCACCCAACGTGGGAGACCCGGAAGAGGTTCCAGGTTCCTGGCTTTGGATTGGCGCAGCACCGGCCGTTGCGGCTCACTTGGGGAGTGAATCATCGGACGGAAGATCTTGCTCTCTGTATATCTGACTTTGTAATAAAAATAAATAAATCTTAAAAAAAAAAAAAGGGCTGAAATACGCCCAAATCAAAAACTAAGTGCTGATAAGCTCTGCAAGTGGAAAATTCTACACCATAAAAACTTGGTTTCATGTATGAAATTATTTACACTGTTGTAAAATTATCTCAGGGATGTAAATAAGGTATATATAGAACACCACAAATGGATTTTGTATTTAGCCTTGAATCCCATACCTGAGAGATCTCATTTTGTCTATGCAAATGTTACAGAATCCAAAAAAAAATTCCGAATAGCCCTTGTCTCACGCCTTTTGGGGTAGGGATATTCAGCTCATAGTTTATGTGATCTGGGTTTAATAAAGGAATTCATTTCTTACTTGCATATATTTGAATTAGTTTAAAATGTATGTGCATATTTTAGATTAGAAAAAGCATAATCCAGCAGGTCCTTTGGTTTAGCTTGTTCCTTATTTTTTTTTTTTTAAGATTTATTTATGTTATTACAGCCAGATATAAACAGAGGAGGAGAGACAGAGAGGAAGATCTTCCGTCTGATGATTCACTCCCCAAGTGAGCCACAACGGGCCGATGCGCGCCGATCCGAAGCCGGGAACCTGGAACCTCTTCCGGGTCTCCCACGCGGGTGCAGGGTCCCAAAGCTTTGGGCCGTCCTCGACTGCCTTCCCAGGCCACAAGCAGGGAGCTGGATGGGAAGTGGAGCTGCCGGAATTCGAACCCGCGCCCATCTGGGATCCCGGGGCTTTCAAGGCGAGGACTTTCAAGGCCACGCCGCCGGGCCCAGCTTGTTCCTTATTGATTAGGCAGTTGCTGGAGGAACAAGTCCTGTTTGCTGTAGGTGAGTAAGAAAGCAGGTTAGAGATCTGTTTGTAGTAATCTGTACAAGCTTGCATGCTGTTGGGTCCTCTGGAAAACAGAGTGTGCTTTTTTTTTTTTTTTTTTTTAAGATTTGTTTTATTTACTTAAAAGGCAGAGTTAGAGGGACGGAGAAGTCTTTCATCCCCTGGTTCACTTCCCAAATGGTTGCAACAACCGGGGCTGGACCAGGCCAAAGCCAGGGCTCTCTTCCAGGTCTCCCATATGAGTTCAGGGGACCAAGTCATCTCCATGAGTCATCCTGCACTGCTTTTCCAGGTGCGTAACAGGGAGCTGGATTGCAAGTGGGGCGGGCGGCTGGGCTCAAACTAGCATCTGCATGTAACGCTGGCATCGCTGTGGCAGCTAAAGCCACTGCCCAGGCTGGCCTGCTTGCAATCAGCCGCTTTTAATGTTACTTGCCCATTACTTGCGTTTAAGTTTTAAGGTAGGGAAACATTGTTCAGAGAAGTGTCACTGGTTTCGTTAGAATAGCAGGGGTCAGACTTGTTGGCTCCCCAGACTCTTTGCAAAAAACACCTGGAATCACAGAGTGTGTGTGTGTAGGTGTTACCCGTGGGTGCTTGCTGTATTACAAGTTAAAACTGAGACGTTACGGAAGCATTTCTTAATTAAAGAACACTTTGATACTACTGAAAGTTATGTTACTATAGAAGTTTTAAGGAGTGACGTTGTAAATTACCTTTTTTGAAATTCTTTATTGTTTTAGTAGAAGATGACTAGATTCTTTCTGCTTGTACCTTTGATCTGTAGCATTATCACACCTCGTGGAGCCTCTGAAAAATTCCCTGTACACTTGTGCGAAAGTGAGAATGAGGAAAACGAATAGCTTTTTAGTATTATTTTGAAAGTTGTTTTCTAGGAGTCTAAGAGCTCTTGGACAAAGTTCAGAGGCTGCTGTTTTAGGGATTTGTGAGTGAACCCTAACTAAGTTTTTTTTTTTTTAAATTTAATTATTTATTATTTAACTTCAGTAATTACATTGTATTATGTGACACAGTTACATAGATACTTGGGTTCTCCCACCCCTCCCCAAACCCTCCCACCATGGCTAAGTTTTTGTGAGAACTTTTCCAACCTGTCTGAACATCATTAATGTTTGATGCTTAGAATCCTTCAGGATCACTGTAGCTGAGATGTCTGTGGGTGTAATGATTAATGCTTTTGATTCTTTTCCTCCATAATATTTTAATTTGTTTTTTAAAGATTTATTTTATTTTTATTACAAAGTCAGATATACTGAGAGGAAGAGAGACAGAGAGGAAGTGGAGCTGCCGGGATTAGAACCAGCAGCCATATGGGATCAAGGTGAGGACCTTAGCCACTAGGCCACGCTGCCGAGCCCCAATAATATTTTAATTTATAGGCAAACTTGGCAAGAAGCCCACACTTCAGTCTCTGGTGGGCTGGGCGTTTGGCCCAGCAGTTAAGACCGCATCAGAGTGCCTGGCTCTGCTCTCAGGGCTGCCCACTCGGAGTGGCAGGAGGCATTGGCTCCTGGCCACCTATATGGAAGTCCCAGCTCAAGTTGTGTCTGCTGGCTTCAGCCAGTCTCAGTCTGTTGCAGTTGACTTAAATTGGAAATATATTTTTTATTTTAAGAATTATTTTTTTATTGGAAAGTCACATATATAGAGAGGAGAAACAAGGATGATCTTTCAACTGCTGATTCACTCCCCAAGTGGCCGTGCAATAGCTGGAGCTGAGCCAATTTGAAGCCAGGAGCCCAGAGCCTCTTCTGGGTCTCCCATGTGGGTACAGGGTCCCAAGGCTTTGGGATTTTTTAAAAAAGATTTATTTTATTTTTATTGCAAAGTCAGATATATAGAGAGGAGGAGAGAGAGGAAAATCTTCCATCTGATGATCCATTCTCCAAATGATCACAATGGCCAGTGCTGTGCTGATCCGAAGCCAGGAGCCTGGAGCCTCCTCCAGGTCTCCCACATGGGTGCAGAGGCCCAAGATTTTGGGATGTTCTTGACTGCCTTCCCAGGCCACAAGCGGGGAGCTGGATGGGAAACAGGGCTGCTGGGATTAGAACCGGTGCCGATATGGGATCCCGACACACAGTGCTGGGCTACTGCGCCGGGCCGGGGTAGGAGACCTGTTAATGAAACTTCATTCCATTCGGGAAATAGTGTCTGATCACTGAAATGCTGGATACTATTCTAGGTGTTGCGAATGGTGATGAACAAATAGCATGGCACACCTTTTTCTTTTTTCTTTTTTTTAACATTCCTTAATTTTGAGTTTGATTTGTGGTAACATTTCCTTAGGCTGAAGGATGACACACTTTTTACTTTGTGTAATTTAACTGAAATAGTTTATTTGCATCTGTAAGGTGTTTCTTGTTTGGCTTATTTCTCAGTGTTACAAGTTTCAGCTGCTGTTAATGTAACAACTTTGTTTTTGATTTATAGTAAAGCTTTTCATCATGTTTATCTTATGTGAGACTCACCTTACTCTGAACTCTTATTATTAAAAATGTGTGTCTAAGGGTGCTGTAGTTAATGGTTATTTATAATTAACGAGGGAGGAAAGCAGAAGATCAAAGGCATTACAGCAGAATCTAGATGTGATGTGCAGGTGACCACTCTCGCTCCCTTTCTTTTGCTTTGAGACAAATGTGCACTGTTGAGAAACTTACAAAGCATATAGATGTTTTAAAAATAGTTTATAACGTGGCAACAGTATACTACCTGCCCTGCTTTTTATAGCTTTGCTATAATTAGTTTGACATTCTGGGAGGAAAGGGTCTTTCATACCTCTTGGTATGAGTTTTACTGTGTTTCGGTGTAGGACTGAGAGCTTGCTTAGGGATTAAGTACGGCTATGGCAGCATTTTTTACCATCATGGCTGTACTTGCTGGTTTAAGAAATCCTGACAGTCCGAGTTGTACAGAATGTCCAAAATTACACAGAACCTTCACTGAAGTAACCAAGGCTTGTTAAGGAAAGAAATGACAGCCATTGTTTACAGATGCTGAAATTTAAAGGATTTCTCCCTTTGGGGCTGGTGCTATGGTGCAGTGGGATCAGCCCCCTCTTGCAGGAAGCTGGAGTCCTGGCTGCTCCACTTCCAATCTAGCTCTTTGCTAATGCACCGGGAATGCTGATGTGCCTGCAAGAACAGTGGGGAATGGCACAGGCCACACCCACATGGGAGGCCACCGGAAGCTCTTGGTTTCAGCCTCACCATTGTGGCCTTTTGAAGAGAGAACCAGTGAATGGAAGAGCTCTGATCTGTGTAATTCTGCCTTTCAAGAAAGATGGGCATTTAGTCTAATGGTTAAGACACCAGTGTCTCTTGTGGGAATCCCTGGGTTTCCTACCTAGAGCTGTGTTCCCAGTTTCACTATCCTGCCAGTGTAGACACCAGGAGGAAGCAGACAGGATAGCGGAACCGAGACTAAATGCCCATCTCTGTAACAGTTCTTGTTTGAATGTTTTTTTTTTTTTTTGCTTTGTTTTGTTTTCTGCCTGTTTGAGAGGCTGAGTAGCAGACCATTCATCTGCTCATTCCCCAGCTGTCTAGGGTGGCTTAGGCTCAACCAAGGAGAAAACTGGGAGCTGGGAACTCCTTTACATCTGCCGCTTGGGTAAAGACCCAGTTATTGAACCTCTGCCTCCTGGGGTCTGCATTAGCAGGTGGCTGGAGTCAGCTGGAGATGGTTATCATGCCCAAGCATTCTGATGATATATGCCAAGATTTTTTCTTTTCTTACTTCTTCTTCTTTTAAAATATTTATTGATTTATCTGAGAAAGAGATCTGCCATCTGCTAGTTCACTCAGATGGCCACAGCAGTCAGGGTTGGGCTGTCACACCATGAGCTTTATCAGGGTCTCTCACGTGGTAGCAGGAGTGCAGACACTTGGGACATCTGCTGCTTTCACGGGGCCATTATTGGGGAGCTGTGTCGTCATAAGTGCTAAGTGGAGCAGTCAGGACCTGAAGGCTGTCCACATGGGACGCTGGCATTGCAGCCAGTGGCTTCACCTGCTACTACACTGTAATCCAGCTCTTAGAATGCCAATGTGTTAACCACTAGGCAAAACACTTGGCCATTAACTATGTTTATACTATTTCAAGAAGTTCAAGTTTAATACATTTTTGGACTTATTTTTTGAGACATGGCATAAAATTCACTTGTGTGTAAGGTCAGTTAAATGTGTACAGAGCTTATCTTTATCCACAATCATCTTACAGAATTTTCCCGTTACTGAGAAAGTTGTCTCATGGCCTTTTGTGGGTAGCCTTTTCCCAGTGACTAGATTTTGATCCCTGGTCCCTGTGCCTTTGCCTCTCCGACAAAGTCCTGTCAGTAGGATAGGCTTTGTGGTCTGTTGGCTGCCTGGGTTTCGTGTGTGATTTATCCATGTCCGTGCATCTAGCTAGTTTTCCCCTTTTATCGCAGAGTAGTATTCCATTATACAAATAAATAAAAATTCGTTAATAAATTATCAGGCAGGTGAATGTTAACGGTTGTCTCCAGCTTTTCATGGCCATTAGATAAAGCTGCTTTGAATGATTAGTGCACATCTGTGTGTGAATGTAGATTTCATTTTTCTGAGGTGAACAGCTAGGAGCTTGGTTGCTGGGTTTTGACAGTGTTTGCTTAGCTTTAAGAAGCCGCTGGAATGTCTTCTCAAGTGGCTGTGCCAGCTTTGCATTCTCCTAAAGGGTTATGTGGGAGTTCCAGCAGCTTCACATCTCTCAGTGCTTTGTGAAAATAATCCTTACTTTGTCATTCAGGTGGTTGTGTGGTGACACCTAATTGTGATTTCACATTTACTTTTGCTTATTGGTTACAGGTGTCAAGTATTTCTTCACCATTCGTGAAATTCATTGGTTATGTGTCTCCAAATTTTTCCATTTAAAAGTTTTGTGTTGGTTTTTGGTGATAAATTTGTAGACATTCTTACACTTTACAAATTCTTCATCACTATATTGCCTGTATTTTATCAGTCTATGGCGTGCCTGTTATTTGAAGACAACTATATATGAATTTGTGAAAAGTTAGGCAGAGATCTGCAAACCCTTCACCCTGTTCTCCCAAGTTGTCATCTCTTGGGAAATTGTACTGGATCACGACCCAGGTACTGCCAGTGGTCATTCACTGATTATAATCGGGCTTTTCAATTCTTTTTGTACTTCTTTGTGTTTGTGTTCTGAATGACATTGTATGTATAGATTTGTGTATTCGTTACCCAAATCAGGATGCAATATGTCACCGCAAGAACCCTGCGTGTTGTCATTCTGCAGTCACGCTTATCTCTCCTGGTGTCTGGAATCGTTGGCAAGCTGGAAGCCATTCTAATTTCTGGAAGTTTGTCTTTTCATAAATGTCAGCTATAGAATGTTACATACACAAAAAAGTTATACAACATTTTTGAATTGCAGGACATTTTCCCTGACGAAGTCTATGAATTGTCATTAGTTCTTATACTCTTGGTATGCATAGTCTTAAATGTTTCTGATTCTAACGCATTAATACTTGTTTGACATATTTTGTCTTGCTTGTCACTGGAGTGAATTAGGCGTTCTGTTTTTCTCATCACAATGACTAGAAAAGCTCCCTAACCAGTCTCCCTGCCACTTGTACCACAGATAGCCTCCAAAAATTGGAATTTGAGTATATTAGCAAGGTTGAGAGCTCTGGCTATGTTACTAGAATTTATTTCAAATCCCACTTCTGTCTTGTGTTCCTGGGCAAATTCTCTATTAAAAGTAATAGTCGGGCCCAGCGGCGTGGCCTAGCGGCTAAAGTCCTCACCTTGAATGTGCCGGAATCCCATATGGGCGCCGGTTCTAGTCCTGGCAGCTCCACTTCCCATCCAGCTCCCTGCTTGTGGCCTGGGAAAGCAGTCGAGGACGGCCCAGTGCATTGGGACCCTGCACCCATGTGGGAGACCCGGAGGAGGTTCCAGGTTCCCGGCTTTGGATTGGCGCGCACCGGCCCATTGTGGCTCACTTGGGGAGTGAATCATCGGACGGAAGATCTTCCTCTCTGTCTCTCCTCCTCTGTGTATATCTGGCTGTAATAAAATGAATAAATCTTTAAAAAAAAAAAGTAAGAGTCAAGGGCCCGGCAGCGTGGCCTAGCGGCTAAAGTCCTCGCCTTGAAAGCCCTGGGATCCCATATGGGCGCCGGTTCTAATCCCGGCAGCTCCACTTCCCATCCAGCTCCCTGCTTGTGGTCTGGGAAAGCAGTTGAGGACAGCCCAAAGCTTTGGGACCCTGTACCCAACGTGGGAGACCCGGAAGAGGTTCCAGGTTCCCGGCTTCGGATTGGCGCGCATCAGCCCGTTGCGGCTCACTTGGGGAGTGAATCATTGGACGGAAGATCTTCCTCTCTGTCTCTCCTCCTCTGTGTATATCTGGCTGTAATAAAAATGAATAAATCTTTAAAAAAAAGTAATAGTCAAGTATGGCACACAAATATCTGGGAATTCTGAAAATATGCCCTTACGGCCTTGATTTCTGGTTTCCTGTAGCTGGGGGAAAGGGTGAGATGTTCGTAATGTACAAAAGCTGCCTGGGTGGTTTAGCTAGCAGACACAGGGGGCTCTGTTTTTAGGCCTTTGTGCTTTGAGACACCTCCCTTTGCCTCTCCTAACGTCTGCTCTTCCTGTACCTGGCTCTAGACTTCTATGAAGCCTCTGACTGCGCATTCTGGACTTGATGCTCTGTAGTCTTTCAGTGTGACACTGTCTGAAGTGTAGGAAATTCATGTCAGTTCTGGTCAGCGATGTTTAAAAGCATTGAATGCCTTTATTTCATGCTACTTAGCATTCTGTTTTTTTTTTTAAGGATCTGGGTTACTGGTTTGCTATTAATCTCTCCTACCAACCACCTTACAGATAAGTCCTATATCCTCAGTGTCTTGTTTTATAATCTTTAACTTACATGGTTAGAAATTATTTCTGTTTAGAAGTTGTTGTTACTTGGGACAGGCTCCATATCACAGTAGGCTAATCCTTCAGCTGTGGATCCTGATTATGGCCTGGAAAAACAGTGAAGGATGGCCCAAGTCCTTGCCCCCCTGCACCCAGATGGGAGACTTGAAAGAACTCCCTGGCTTCAGATTGGCCCAACTGTTTAGGGCCAGTAGCCGATAGAAAACCTCTGTAACTCTGCTTTCAAAATAAATAAAATGTTTAAGAAAAAAGTTACTGGACCTGGCTTGGTAGCTTAGTGGCTAAAGTCCTCGCCTTGCATGTGCCAGGACCCCATATGGGCACCAGTTCGTGTCCCAGCTGCCCCACTTGCAATAAAAATAAGCCTTGAGTAATGAGATGGTGGCGTCGGTCGTCACCGGGATCCTTTCGGCAGGAGCCGGCGGCACTGGAATTGCCTCCCTTAGCTCACCGTGCCCCTTTTCCAGCCCGCGTCGTCACCTCGAAAGTGAGACAGCGGCAGATGCCGAGAAACAACCAATCTAGCCTAGTAACCGTGAGAATTGCTTCACAGCTCCTTGGCTGGAAGAACCCTGACTGAGCTGCCGTGATCGGGATCTGCTTCTGCCAACTCTGGGCCTTCTGTGGCCTCTGTGGTCTGTTTCCTGTCTCCCTCCTCAGCATTGCCCAGTGGGCCATCCTCAGATCCTTCTGAGGATGTCAGAACTTTGCCCCAGTCTCTGAGGATGGCAAGCAGCAGGGGCTCCAAGGCTGAATTCATTGTCGGAAGGAAATACAAACGTATGGAAGATTGGTCGGGCTCCTTCTGGGACAATTAACTGGCGATTAACATCACTGGCGAGGAAGTGGCAGTGAAACTAGAATCGCAGAAGGCCAGGCATCCCCAGTTGCTGTATGAGAGCAAACGCTAGGAGATTCTCCTAGGTGGGGTTGGCATCCCCACATATGGTATGGACAGGGTAGAGTGTAATGTGCTAGTCATGGATCTTCTTGGACGCAGCCATGAAGACCTCTTCAAGTTCTAGTCAAGAAGGTTCACAATGAAAACTGTACTAATGTTGGCTGACCAGATGATCAGTAGAATCAAGTATGTGCATACCAGGAATTTTATACGCGGAGACATTAAGCCAGATAACTTCCTAATGGGTATTGGGTGTCACTGTAATAAGTTATTTCTTACTGATTTTGCCTTGGCCAGAAAGTAGAGACAACAGGACAAGGCAACATATACAGAAGATAAAAACCTCACTGGCACTGCCCAGTATGCCAGCATCAATGCACATCTTGGCATTGAATAAAGTCGCCAAGATGACATGGAGTCATTAGGATATGTTTTGATGTATTTTAATAGAACCAGCCTGCCATGGCAAGGATTAAAGGCTGAAACAAAGAACAGATATATGAAAAGATTAGTGAAAAGAAGTTGTCGGGCCCGGTGGCGTGGCCTAGCGGCTAAAGTCCTCGCCTTGAGCACACTGGGATCCCATATGGGCGCTGGTTCTAATCCGGGCAGCTCCACTTCCCATCCAGCTCCCTGCTTGTGGCCTGGGAAAGCAGTTGAGGACAGCCCAAAGCTTTGGGACCCTGCACCCAACGTGGGAGACCTGGAGGGGGTTCCTGGTTCCTGGCTTTGGATTGGCGCACACCGGCCCGTTGCGGCACACTTGGGGAGTGAAACATCGGATGGAGGATCTTCCTCTCTGTCTCTCCTCCTCTGTGTATATCCAGCTTTCCAATAATAATAAATCTAAAAAAAAAAAAAAAAGAATTTGTCTACACCTGTTGAAGTTTTATGTAAGGGATTTCCTTAGAGTTTGCAATGTACTTTTTTTTTTTTACATTTTATTATCATTTTATGATACAGTTCCATATTCTCTATCCCCTCCCCAATTCCCTTCCCCACACCTAGTTCCTCTGTATCATTACTAAAGTATAGTTCTTCATACACAGTCATATGTCCATCATTGCAGGCATGGACAGTGGCAGAGAGTCCAGCATCCTATTGTCAGGATACACTGAATAGTTTCATTGTAAGTCCATCTTTGGAAGAAATGCATCCTACATTGTATCCTCACATCTGGATGTTAGTCTGTATTTCACAGCTACTGTACATCCCCGTAAATGAAAAGTCATAATATAAAATCAACAATAGAAAGAAAAATAGAAATTTACAATGCCTTGAAGTTAGATGACACGTTACTAGATATGACAGTCTCCATTACACAGCTACTGTACATCCCCTTAAATGAAGAGCCCTAAAACAAAATCAACATCAGGGAGAAAAAAGAAATGAACAACACCAAGAAGTTAAATAACATGCTGTTAAATGACTAACGTGTAGCTGAAGAAATGAAAATCAAGAACCTTCTTGAAGAAAATGATGCCACTGTATGATCCACGAGTCATTGAATGATTAAATCAAAAGAAAGTGTTTTGAAGAGATGAAACCAACAGAAAACAAAACCCATGCGATATAGTTTCCACTGATCTTTGAAGTGTCTCTCCTCCGGACAATAAACAGATGGGTCTTGTTTTTTAGTCTAGTCTACTAATCTGTGACATTTGATTGAGTTTAAGCCATTTACATTCGGAGTTTAATATGTATGAGTGATACTTTGGTTCTGTCGTTTTAGGAGTGGGTTGTTCATTAGGTTAGTCTTCTGTTGTCATTTTACTGGGATGTTCTTCCCATTTGCCTTTGGTTTTGGTAAGTGCTGTTCCTCTGTCAAGAGAACATTTTGAAGTATCATTTGTAGGGCAGGTTTGGAAGAGGCAAATTCTTTTAACTTTTCTTTACTGTGGAAGAATTTGATTTCATTTTCAAAGACAAAAGAAAGCTTTGCTGGATATGTTATCCTAGGCCGACAATTTTTTTCTTTTAGAATCTGGAATATGTTACTCCATTCTCTTCTTGCCTGTAGAGTTTCCTGTGAGAGATCTCCTGTGAGTTTAATTGGCATTCCTTTATATGTCAATTGATTTTTTTCACGTGCACATCTCAGGATCTTTTCCTTATGTTAATTGAAGAGAACTTGAAGATCATGTGTCTTGGTGAAGATCACTTTGATCAAGCCTGTTGGGAGTTCTGTGCCCCTCCTGAATATTGTTTCCCAATTCTTTCTTCAGATTGGGGAAATTTTGCTTTATTATTTTTTAAATACATTTGCAAACTCAGCTTCTCTTTCTGCACCTTCTGCGACTCCCATAACTCTTATATTTGGCCTCTTAATAGTGTCCTTCAACTCTTGAATACTTTTTTTGGCCTGATCCAGCTCTGCTTCCAGCTTTTTGTTTGCTTCCCCCTGATGACAGGAAATACCTTCTAATTCTGAGATTCTTTCTTCTGCTTTCTTCATTCTATTTTGGAGACTCTCCACTGTACTTCTAATTTAATCTGTGTTCTTAATTTTTGATATATCAGCCTGATATGTTTTATTGCTTCCTTATTCTTTGAACTCTTGTATGTGTTTCTCATTTTTTATCAGAAGCTTTAAAATGAGTTTTAGGAATTCTGTGTGCCTCATTTTCTCGATGTCTTCCTCCGTTAACTCTGAGATTGGCATAGGGTTTTGCTCCTTTGCAGGGGATTTTTCGGTAATATTCATTGTGCTTTTGTCTCTTCTTTTGCTCTTGGTCATTGCACTTCTGGTTAGCAGCGTCTTCTGCTTGGGGCAGGTTTCTAAGCTGTTTCACCCACAGGCCTACAATGCGATTTTCCTTGATGCGGTTGGTACACGACTTTTTGCTTGCAGCCACTTGTGCCACAAACTCCAGTGAGTTCCAGGTCTGGGTTCTTATGTAGGATTTCCACCGTGGTCTCTGTAGCCCCAGCTCTTGGCTCACCACTCTCCACCTCCTATGATACCATACTGATGCTATACCGTTGTCTCTGCAGCGTTTCTCCCACTTCTGGTTGGAGAGACACCATGTGTCCTGTATAATTAGGTTGTTGGTGGCGCTGATCTTGTTGGAACCTGTTAGACGTTAGGTCTGGGTGCCACACGGACCTATTTTGACTGGTACAATGCCATAGTCAGTATTTTCCTGTGTGACGAGTGCAATCCACTGACCTCAGTGAGTTCTCCCGAGCCCAGCACATGCGCAGTTCACTGTTGTCCCCTGCAGTCCAAAAGCTATTGCCACAGTGCCCAAAATGGCGCCTGATATACCACTACTTCAGTTCTTGATCTGCTGGCTGTCAGATCTGAGGGCTACCCAGACCTGTCTTGGGTGGAATCTGTAGAATGCCACGTTGATGCAGTTCACTGAGACAGAAGTGAGCTCATGCCCAGCTCGGTGTATGCTCAGTCCTTTCCCTTGCCTTTGCCTCCTTACGCAAAATGGTGCCCAATTCAGCTCTAGGGGGCTGCCTGGGCTGTGAAATCCACCCTGTTCTCGCACTGCCTGTCTGAGATCTGCTGCTGTGTCTCTGCTCCTGGTCAAATCAAACAGACCAGCAGAACGGACAGTTCTTTGTCTGGGTTCACCACCCGAGATCCCAATGAAAGTCCCTTCCCAGCTGGTTGCTGGTGGAGTTCCAGCTGCTGGTGGAGTTCGGATCACTGTTAGCTGAATGCTGCTGGAGTATCAACCACTGCAACACCACACCGTTGATTCTGCTGCTTTCCTGTGTCTGTCAGTCTCCCGGTATCCTTCTGCTGTTGTTCTGTCCTCTCCTATTTCCTGAAATATGTCCTCTGTGCTTCACGCTGATTAAACATTTTTCCTTCCGTTTAAACGTGTCCTTACCCTGTTCCGCCATCTTGATTCTCCAGAGTTGGCAATGTACTTAAACTATTGTCGTGGGCTGTGCTTTGAAGAAGCCCCGGATTACATGTATCTGAGGCAGCTATTCCGCATCCTTCTCGGGACCCCAAGCCACGAAAATGATGGCACATTTGATTGGACAGTGTTAAAACAGAAAGCACAACAGGCAGCACCTTGCAGCTGGCAGTTTGCAGGCCCAAAGCCCTACCGGAAAGCAAACTGACAAAACCAAGAGCAACATGAAATGTTCCTAAGCATGAATTGTTGAACAGAAGAAGCAGAGCAGATGATAGGAGCAGCGTTTGTTTCTCCCCAGACCTAGAAATTGTAGTTCATAGGTGCACTGACCAGTGGTTGTAGACAACCATTTACGTGGTGTAAAGAACTTCATTTCATTATAAATTGGTTCTGGCAGCATTGGTGATGCTGAATCCCGAGTTGTAGCTGCTGTAATTGTGAATATAAACTGAGGCAATGAAACATGGAGTCCGGTTTTCTATTGCATTTTTTCAAGTGGAAAAGTTACCTAAATGGTTGACACACAAAAATTGGTGGAGACATTGTGCGTATGCCAATTTTTTGTTAAGATCCTTTATTTTGAACTATACTGCTTTGAAATCTCATTTCAGAAGGATTGCATGAACAGTCTTCAGTGACAGTTGTGATGGTTGTAAATTCTCCATAAATGTTCCTTCTTAGGGTTGTTCCACCCCTGAGGTTTGCAGGTTGTTCACTTATAACATTCTTAAAATGGCTGGCTTCTTGTTTGCAAGCCAGCTGATATGGTAGCAACCAAAGATTCTAGTGTTTAAGTACATTAAAGACACTACCTGCTTAACTGTGTTAGAAATAACAGCATCTGAAGGTAAGACTTAAGGAAAACTTAGTGACTACTAGATAATCCTTTGGACTCCGCGTTAACTCTATAATGCTCTTGGTATTAAAAAAATTTGTCACAGAAATTTAGCTAACATCTTAAAATTGAACATGTGTGTATGTTGCTTAGATAAATGTAATCACTGTAAAGATAAAAAAGTCCTAAAAAAGAAGAAAAATTGTCATTACTGAAGTAAGTCAGCTGCTAGGACCATGTGGCATGAGTTCTTCGTTTGCTTATTGTGTTATTCTTGAATAATTGATTCTTTTCATTTACTTGGCTGGAACTGCTTGGCCGCCTTTGTTTTCTGTAGGTTTCAGGTAAAACTTAGTCTGGTTTACCCCAACTAATGTCAGGGTAGTTGGGAGCATTTTAAAATAGAATCGAAAGCGTAGATGTCAAAGATTGAGCACATTTCATTCTGTGTTTTTTGGTTATATTAGGAGTCCTAGTTAGCAAGCTATTCCTAGTCATTTAGATACGACTGTATAGTTACGTTTTTCTCATGGAAATCTTCAGGCATTTTATTCTTCTAAATGAAATAATAGCATACTTGTTCTCTAAAGTTCTTTCTGGTTTTATAGTTTCTGGAGTTCCAAATAAAATAATGGACAAGGTGCAGTGTTTCAGGTGTGATACTGATATTGAAGAAATAAAAATCTTTTTATATTCTATTTGTCATATCAGTAATTCAAGTAAAATACACAAAAGAAGATTTGGTACCTAAAAAAGTTTAATTTTCCTTTATTGATTATCGATTGCCTCACCACCCCAAACTCTTCACCATAATTCTCTGATCTGAGTGTAACTTTATGGCAGAGGAAATCAGGAGACTATTAGATCGATGTAGTTCAGTTGTGTGAAGGAACTTTGCAAATAGTTTTTCTCACTTTGCTGCTAGATTTGTGTGATAGATTATTTTACTCTTGAGTAATGTACAGCTCTTCATTTCCTTTAAGTGCCAAGGATGATATTGATCTTGATGCGCTGGCTGCAGAAATAGAAGGAGCTGGTGCTGCCAAGGACCAGGAAACTCAAAAGTCAAAAGGGAAAAAGAAAAAGGACAAAAAAAAGCAGGACTTTGAGTAAGTATGTTTTAAATATATTTGATTCTTACTAGTTTTGGCACTGCATTCACCTAGTCAACATGATTCAAAATGTATTTTAATCCTCTCCTAGTGAAGATGATATCATGAAAGAGCTGGAAGAATTATCTTTGGAAGCTCAAGGCATCAAAGCCGACAGAGAAACTGCTACAGTGAAGGTGAAAAACAGATTGTTGTTACACATTCATCTTTGATTATCTCATAATCTATTCATGTTTCTGGGAACTGGTCTGGAGAACTGCCATTTAGAAACTTTTGAGATTGTGTGTGTGTGTGTGTAAAGTTTTTAGAAAAATCTAATGTCAGATTAGGAAAAAGTAATATATTTTAAAACCTTTCAGAAATGCAGAGGCTTTATATGGGAATCTAGAGGAATCTCATATCCCGTGTTATATTGCTTGTTCATAAAATGTACCTCTGATGGCATTTTCCATCTTCAATTTTAATTCTGTGTAGTATCACTGTTTATTCAATTTGAATACGCTTCAAGTAACAGGAAAATGCTAGATACGTTTTCGTTAAATTCTTCTCTTATGTTTCATGTTATTTGAAGAAGTTAGCAAGTATACACTGATAAGAGTTTAATAGCACCCATAATCTGAAATGCAAGGTGAATATAAATTACTTCCAAGAGTTATGCTACCACTGGCGCTTGGTTCAGTTTTATATTGTCCTTAAAATCCTTATTTTATAAGTTTTTAAACATGTACTCTGAACGAAGCACATGACTCTGAGAGGCAGAGAGTGAACGAACAGGCACACTCTTACCCTCTGTTTCACTCCTGTATCTCCTCAGTAGCTCCGGGGGCGGGCGGGGGCGGTGAGGTTGAGAAGTGAGAACTTCCACTTCCCCCATGGACTCAGGAACCTGGTGACCTGAGCCTTTGCTGCTGCCTTTTAGGGTCGTATTAGCGGGATGCTTCAGTTAGGACGTAGAGATGGGACTTGAACCCAGGTACTTCAGTGTGGCATGTGGACCTCTTAACTGCTGTCTTAACCCCTTGCCCTGAATTATTTTTAACTTCTAACAGTCAATAATTTTTAAGATATGAAATAAAATTGTTAATATTTCTAATAATGAAAATTTTTTAGCCAACAGAAAATTCCAATGAGGAGTCCACCTCAAAACAAGATAAAAAAAAGAAAGGACAGAAGGGCAAAAAACAAAGTTTTGATAATAATGATAGTGAAGAGTCAGAAGATAAAGATTCAAAATCAAAAAAGACTACGAAAGCAAAAGTGGAAATGTACTCTGGGAGTGATGATGATGATTTTAATAAATTTTCTAAGAAACCTAAAGGAAAAGCTCAAAAATCAAATAAAAAGGGGGATGGGTCAGAAGACGACGAGGATAAAAGTAAGAGGACCAAGCAGCGTCCCAGGGTGAATTCTTCAGGGGAAAGTGGTGATGAATCAGATGACTTTTCGCAGTCTCGAAAGGGACCGAAGAAAACCCAGAAAAATAAGCCAGGTCCTAATATAGAGAGTGGGAATGAAGCTGATGACTCTTCCTTCAAAATTAAAACAGTGGCACAGAAAAAGGCCGAAAAGAAAGAGCGTGAGAAAAAAAAGCGAGATGAAGAGAAGGCAAAGCTCCGGAAGCTAAAGGAGAGAGAAGAATTAGAAACAGGTAAAAAAGATCAAAGTAAGCAAAAAGAATCTCAAAAAAACCATGAAGAGGACAAAGTGAGTCTTGATGCTGGAGCGAAAACTGCCTCTGAAGAGAAAGGAGAGACTCCGGCAGGTGCTGAAGGTTAGTAATGCAGAGGACGGAGCAGCTTTGGATTCATGCTTACGCTGTGATCAGTGTGTATCCATGGCTACAAAAATGCTTGATTGTGGGACACATTTGAAAAATTTCATGTCAGTACTCTTTGACTTGGATTTTCATTGTTAAACTTTCATATAGATGTATAAAATATCCTTTAAGTGGTGCGGGAATAGACTGGACGTCTTAGGAATTTTCACTACAGACTTTTTTTTGCAGTGAAGACTGAAGGCTTCCCAAGTAAAAAAAAAGTTTTAAACATTCTATATTTATTTATTTATTAAAGATTTACTTACTTTTATTGGAAAGTCAGATATACAGAGAGGAGGAGGAGAGAGAGAAAGGAAGATCTTTGGTCTGATGATTTCACTTCCTACGTGACCGCAACAGCCAGAGCTGTGTTGATCTGAAGGAGAGACAGAGAGAAAGATGATTTACTCCCCAAGAGGCTGAAATGGCCGGAGCTGAGCCAATCTGAAGCCAGGAGCCTATTCCAAGTTTTCTGTGAGGGTGTAGGGTCCCAAGGCTTTGGGTTGTCCTTGACTCATTTCCCAGACCACAAGCAGGGAGCTGGATGGGAAGTGGAGCTGCCAGGATTAGAACCGGCACCCATATGGGATCCTGGGGCTTTCAAGGCAAGGACTTTAGCCGCTAGGCCACGTCGCCGGGCCCTGGAAATCTTTTAAAAAATGAAAAATATATCGTTAAAAAATTTGGGTGGTCTCATGGCTAAAGCCCTCGCCTTGCACGTGCCAGGATCCCATATGGGCGCCAGTTTTAATCCCAGCGGCTCCACTTCCCATCCAGCTCCCTGCTTGTGGCCTGGGAAAGCAGTCGAGGACGGCCCAATGCATTGGGACAGTGCACCCACGTGGGAGACCCGGAAGAGGTTCCAGGTTCCCAGCTTCGGATCGATGCGCATCGGCCCGTTGCGGCTCACTTGGGGAGTGAATCATCGGACGGAAGATCTTCCTCTCTGTCTCTCCTCTGTTTATATCTGGCTGTAATAAAATGAATAAATCTTAAAAAAAAAAAAGTTCCAGATTGTGGAGAGACAGATTATTCCATCTGTTGGTTCCCCTACAAGGGTACCTGGCCAAAATGCTTAGACTTTTCTCATTTTTCCAGGCATATTAGCAGGAATCGGTGAGTTGTGGAGTAGATGGATTTTGAACCGACACTCATAAGGGATGCTGCCAACACAGTTGGAGAGTTAACCAGCCACCAAATTAATTGCTGTTAAGATTAGAAGTTATCTTGTGAAAAATATTTTTGTTTCAGTAATGTCACACTAGAATCTTTGATTTTCTTTTTTGTCTTTAAAAGATTTATTTTTTGCAAACCTACAAGAAAAGGAAGAAGTGAGACAGAATTTTCTTCAATTGGGTCACTCCCCCAAAGTGTGCAGCAACTGGGCATGAGGCATGTTGAAGCCGGAAGACAGATACACCATCCTATTAGGCCCTCTTCTGCCCATTGAGTCCTACAGGTAGAAGCTAGATGAGAAGCAGAGTAGCCAAGACTCATAAACTGGCGCTTCCACTTGGCTGCCAGAGAAGCAAGAGATGGCCTAACGTGCTGCACTGCAATGCTGATTTTTCTGTTCTTAAAAGGCAGTTTAGTCTGTACAATCAAAAAGTAACTTACAGGGCCAGTGCAGTGGTTAACCCTCCACCTGCAGTGCTGGCATCCTGCGTGGGTGCTGGTTTGTATCCCGGCTTCTGGGCCTGGCTTGGTAGCCCAATGGCTAAATTCCTCGCCTTGTACATACCAGGATCCCATATGGGTGCCGGTTTCTGTCCTAGCTACTCCATTTCCCTTCCAGCTACCTGAAAGTGGCCTGAGAAAGCAGTCAAACACAGCTGAGGCCTTGTGACCCTGCACCCGTGTGGGAGACTGAGCGAGGCTCCTGGCTTCGGATCAGCTCAGTTCTGGCTGTTGGCGGTCACTTGAAGGGTAGGCCAGAGGATGGAAGGTCCTTCTCTCTCTCCTTTTCTCTGTGAATCTAACTTTTCAAGTAAGAAAAAAAAAAAAAAAAAAGAATAAGGAATGAATCTGTATGCAGCTCCTCAACTTCTGATCCACCTGTCTGTCAAGCAATGGAGAACTGCTCAAGTGCCCAGGCCTCTGCCCCTGTGTAGGAGAGCCGCAGGAAACTGCTTTTAAAGACAAGTAACTTCTACTGAAGTAAATGAACACCTTTAAACAGTATGAGTCACATGTTTTGTACCAGAGTCAGTCAAGAGAAATATAGACATTCTAACTACCTACCTTCCTTTATTTAGAATGAAAATAGGTAAGGATCAAAATCTGCATATAGTGATTGTTTATAAACTTATAGAAAATGAAATTAAGGCAAAAGTTTATTTTGCTACTGAATTTTTTTTAAATCCATACATACATTTGATGAATCTTCAAAAATCATTAAAAGCATTAAAAAAAGTTAATCATTTTCTCCATGAACTTTTTAAGAAATAAATTGTTTCTTGAACTTTAAGATTATTTCTTTCCATTACTGAGATTTTTGTTTTCTTGTACTTGAGAATAAATACCATGAAAGTAACTTCATGCTTTTTGGTTGTTGTTCACTTGTTAGGAAGGCAGAGAGAGTACCTCTTATGCCTGTCCTTGTACGTGATGGACTGGGAGCTCAGCCCAGGTCTCTTCTGGGGGTGACAGGAGCTCAGTTTTTTGAGCTCATTGTTGCCTCCCGGGGTCTGCCTTAGCTGCCTATGTAACCCAGATAATCCACTTTGGACTGTTTTCATGTCTGTGCCCAATGTGCTCTGCTTCGTAAGTTTTAATTCTTTAGAGTTCTTGGAGACTAGTCATATTTTTGTGCAGTTCTCACCTCAGTCTTACGTAAGTAAAACTCATTACCAACCTTAGGTTTGAATTACTTCATTGTATTCATTGGCAGTCCAGACAAGCATTCACATGCTGGCCACCCTGTCCAAGTGTTGTTGACTGATAGATACCTGATTGCCTGCTGATAGGATCATTTTATTTTCTTGTATTTGTCTGGAACACTTGGACCCACATTATTAAGTGAGCTGCTCAGTAGGGCAACTGTGAGTTATTCCCAGCTGTTTTACCTACTTATTTGCTGGAATGCTTTGATGCCAACAGACCCAGTCTGCTGCTCATCATGCCATAGGAAAGACCTAGATGGTTGTTTGGTTTGTTTTCCTTTAGCTCTTTTTCTCTTTTCTGTTACGTTAGATGACAATGAAGGCGACAAGAAGAAAAAAGATAAGAAGAAAAAGAAAGGAGAAAAGGAGGAAAAAGAGAAAGAGAAGAAAAAGGGGCCCAGCAAAGCCACTGTTAAAGCTATGCAAGAAGCTCTAGCTAAGCTTAAAGAAGATGAAGAAAGACAGAAAAGAGAAGAGGAAGAACGGATAAGGCGACTTGAAGAGTTAGAAGCCAAGCGTAAAGAAGAGGTATGTTTTCATAAAGTTGCCACGTTGATGATACTTAAAATCTGTTCTGTAAAATATTACCTTCTGACTCTAAAAATTTCAGTTGTGTGGGAATTCAATTATATTGTTCTTATGTGAATAACAAGATCTAAGAGGTATAGAAAGCTTTTGATTTTATCTGCCAACAGAAGTTGATTATATAGAATTTCTGTTGAGTTTTTTTTTTTAGATTTATTTTTATTGGAAATGCAGATATATAGAGAGGAGAGACAGAGAGGAAGTTCTTCCGTCTGATGATTCACTCCCCAAGCTTCCGCAATGACTGGAACTGAGCCGATCTGAAGCCAGGAGCCAGGAGCTCTTCCAGGTCTCCCATGCTGGTGCAGGGTCCCAAGGCTTTGGGCCCTCCTCGACTGCTTTCCCAGACCACAAGCAGGGAGCTAGATGGGAAGCGGGACCACCAGGCTTAGAACTGGCGCCCATGTGGGATCCTGGTGTGTTCAAGGCGAGGACTTTAACCATTACGCTGTCGTGCTGGGCTGTATTTGTTTCTTTGAAAGGCAGAAATTAGACAGGGTGAGAGAGATTTTCCATTCATTGGTTTCTCCCCAAATATCCAGAGCTGGGCAGGGCAAAGCGAGGAGACCAAAGCTTAATTTGGATCTCCCAAATGGGTGCAGGGGCCAAGCTCTTGAGCCATCTCATGTTGCTTTACTTGTGGCATTAATAGGGAGTTGGATCAGAAATGGAGCAGCCAAGAATTGAACCATGTAGAATGCTAATCATGTACGAAATTTGAAATACTTTCATTTGGAATCTACTAATGTAATCTTTTATATCTCAAGGGTTTGATTTGAGTTGTTCATAATAATAATGCAGTTTTATGCTTTTTGTAATTATCTTCTGATGTGCAATTGTAGGAGCGATTGGAACAAGAAAAAAGAGAAAGGAGAAAACAAAAAGAAAAAGAAAGAAAAGAACGCTTGAAAAAAGAAGGGAAACTTTTAACAAAATCCCAGAGGGAAGCCAGAGCCAGAGCTGAAGCTACCCTTAAACTTCTGCAAGCTCAGGGTGAGTGGTTCTCTTCATTTAGCTGCACCATTTGGGAGCTTCTCTCATATGGTTGTATCTTCACACTTCAGAAGATTTGAACAGAATCAGAAAAGTCCCTATAAAAATGTCCAAAACAATGAGTGATATAATTTTATGGTTTAGGAAGGCATTGTATATACTGGGACAAACACTTAATGTCTTCTGTAAATAGCATTTTTCTTTTCAAAGATGGAGATAATAAACCAGCTTCAGCAGTATTAACGTTTGCCATTTTTGGGCTTCCCCGTATGCACTTTTTCCTTTGTTGTGCTTTGAAGATAATCAGATGGCATACTTTGTTTTGCCCCCCCAGGTACATTAGTGTGTATCCATCAGATAAAATCATTTTAGTTTTTAGCCTAAGTAGGGTATATATCTACCAAAATTAGTTCCTTGATATCGTCAAAGTTTCTGTGTTCAGTAGTTTCAGTTTTCTTTCGCTTTTACAACTGGTTAGTTCAAATTAGGATCCAAGTGGGATGCACACATTGCGTTTGTTTGACGTGTTTCTAACACTACCTCTGTGCACTCCACCGTCATTGTTTTGCCTGACATTTATTTGTTGGAACATACTGGATGATTGTCTAGAATTTGTCAGAATCTGGATTTGTCTGATTGCATTATTAGCTGGTCAGCCTCGTGACGATACAAACATGTTTCTATCCTCTGTAATTTTTTAAATCCCACGGATTGGCTACTTAATTTTCTACCCTGGGTTGGAATGAGATATTTTCCTCTTGGAGCCTTGTTTTATTTTTATGCTGTATGTGTGTTGAGACACTAGTATGGGTGTTCAGTTAGGTTTTGATGTGATTTGACGGTTTAAAACAGTGTCTTTGCTGTATTGGAAGGACCATATTGACCTCCATTTATCTCCTGGACCTGTAGTCTACAGATTTTGATAAATTGTCATTTTGGTGCTTATGCTATAATTATAGTAATATTATTTATTGTGTATTTAGTGTGTAATTGATGCTATGGTAAAACTTCATTACCCTTTTTTTCCCTCATAAAAATCTTATTTTGCAGATGCGGAAATGGTGAATCAGAGGTTTAATAGCTTGCCTGACATTCTAGAGCTGCAATTTAAACTGGTCTTTATGACCATCTCTTTACTATACATCATAAGAATACGTCAATCATTTATAAAAAATAGAATTAGAAGTTTATTTTGGTGTGAAATTAAAGTGTATGCAAGGAATCTTTGAAAACCACATTAAAATGTGTACTGTGAAGGAATTATGCATGGATTTCAAAATCTTCAACAAAGCTAGAATACTTTTAATTCCATTTTCTGTGAACTTTTTGAAGTTCTCTCAATAGTTTGGCTTGAAGTAGTAGCTGTAAAAAAACATACTCAAATTTGAGAGAGTTTGAGAGGCAGAGAGACCCTGTCTGCTGACTCATTGACCAGATGCCAGCGATGGCCGGACTGAGGCTAGTTGAAACTTGGGATGTGTTAGCAGGAAGGCAGAATAGCACACCGTGCTGGATTTTGGGGAATACCAGCCTCCCGACTGGCAGTGTAACCACAAGGCCAAGTGTGAAAGTTTTATTCCTTTTCTCCTGTGTTTTTTGTTTGTTTGTTTTTTAAGATTTCTTTATTTTTATTGGAAAGGCAGATTTACAGAGAGAAGGAAAGATCTTGTGTCTCCTGGTGTACTCCCTAAATGACCGCAACGGCTGGAGCTGAACTAATCCAAAGCCAAGAGTTTATTTTGGATCTTTGATGCAGGTGTAAGGTCCCAAGGCTTTTTGCCATTCTCTGCTGTTTTCTCAGGCCATGAGCAGGGAGCTGGAAAGGAAATGGAGCAGCTGGGACATGAAATGCAGGCCATATGAGATCCTGGGCTGCTGCAAAGCGAGGATCTAGTCCCTGAACTATTGTGTTGGAACCCCCCAAATTTTATTCTTACAGAATCTGAGTCTCCCACGCGGGTGCAGGGTCCCAAGGCTTTGGGCCATCCTCGACTGCTTTCCCAGGCCACAAGCAGGGAGCTGGATGGAAAGTGGAGCAGCCAGATACAAATTGGTGCCCAGATGGTGGAGAATTGACCTGCTGCTTCACTGCACCAGCCTCCCAAATGCTGTCTTTTTAAAGGTAACAGATCACATATGCAGGTATAAGCTTGAAGTTTTCCATTTTTATACTTCAGGTGTTGAAGTGCCATCAAAAGACTCTTTGCCAAAGAAAAGGCCAATTTATGAAGATAAAAAGAAGAAAAAAATACCACAGCAGGTAGAAAATAAAGAAGGTGTGTATCTAATTATAGCCTCTGATGTAGAAACTAGTTTGTTTTCTTCACAAACTTCAAAGCAGACTATTCTTAGAAATAAATAACTCAGAACAGCCTAGTAAAGCTTACTTCTGTATCTTGCTACTGCTCATTGCCATGATTCTTGCCTGATCTTAATGTCAAGGTAAATGAAAAATATCTGGGTCTTGCCCTGTGAATAACGTTGTTAACTCCAGAAAGTCAAGCTGTCATTCCTTCCTTGTTTGTTTGCTTCTCAGCTTTCTAGAATTTTTTTTTAGGTAATTGAGCAGGAAGAATAGCTTTCTATAAACATCTGCTACTGAAGCCTTGTCTATAGTTTGCTGAAGAAATAGATTTAACTACTGATTTTTGTTTTGTTTGGTACTTAATAGGTATTGTTATGCTGAAGAATGACTAACTTGGTTTCTGCTCTTTGTTTAGTGGTTGACCCAGTGGAATTAAGTGCTGTTATAGACATTATAGTACAAGGACCGGAGAAAGAAGATACACCGCCTCCTGCTGAGCCAGGCTAGTGGCATTAGTTGATTAACTCATATTAAACAGTATGCTATTTCATGATCTTATTTGTCATGAAATAGTTTAGAAAAATCAAAATACATGTCTTTGAATGGCTTTTCTTTCTTGTTTCCACTGTGAAGTGTCCATCCAAGTGCAACCTCAACAGTTGTGATGTTTATAAGTGTCAGTAAAATGTTTTTCTAGAAGAATGCTTTGGGTTTCCCTCAGATGGTTATAATTGTGGGTCAGTAAGTTCAGGGAGGACATAAAGTTTTAGTTCAATGCTTCAGAGGCAAGCGGGAATTAATTTTAATTAGAATGTTTTAAGGAACAGGAAAATTGGTATTAAAACCTGTGGTTAGCTTATATTAATCAGAGGACTCAAGTTATTCATTATGTGTTTGAGGTTTGCGGAAGTGGTTTGGCGTTTGTAAGAATAGGTTTACTTTGGATTTCAATGGACAAGCATCATTATCAGGGAGAGTATTAAGGTTTTAATAGTTAAACACTGTTCAGAATTTCAGATTTCTGCTATTAAACTGTAAGCACAGCATTCTGTTTGAACTGGAATGGTAGTGATAGCTTTGCACCATCAACTTTGGATTTTAAGCAGTATTTGAATGAATAAAAATGTTTTCATGTATGAGTTGAAAGTTGAAAAAAGAAAAATTTTATTTGTCATCCAAAACTAAGTACATTCATATTCCTTTATTCGATTTCAAGGAGCATTTCATTGTTTAAATTTCTGATTTGTTAATTGTCTCAGACATGAATTCTGAATTGTTTCATATGATGTATTGAAAATAGGATGATGCATAACATGTTAGCTGTGTTAAGATGATAGCTCCCAAAATAACAAAATTGTGCATATGCATATTTTTGGGCAGCATTAAAACAATTTGTTAGAGCATAATTTTTCCACTTCTCCAAAAGCAGCCTGATTTTTCTAAATACTCTTCCGTATTTTCAATGGAAATTTGTCTTTACAGAAGAAGAAGAAGATACTGAAGATGCTGGACTGGATGATTGGGAAGCTATGGCCAGTGATGAGGAGAGAGAAAAAGGTGAATCATTCATAAACATAAAATGATAAATTCTATGATTATTAGATATGTATGTAATTAATATATTTAAGTCAATTATGAAAGTTATATAAACACTAGGGGATAGGGAATACGGACCTGTCTTCTCTCGGCATTGTCTTGATTTGCAAATCCTTGTCTATATCTTCATTTTATCAATGAGTGTATCTTTTGAAGATCCTTTATTAGTGAGCTACTTGAGATTCAGTATTTCTATGATTTTTAGAGTGATAGTGTTACAAGTGACGTTATTTTTGAAGATAGCTTACCAAAAGTCCTGGTAACCTAAAATGTCTTGAAAAGATACATAAAGTAATTGCTAGTCACTGCTCCTTCCTTTCTTGCCAAAATGCTTGCTTTGTTTAATTGCCAGCCTATTTAAAGCATTTATTATATTTGGAAGGTGGAGTTTACAGAGAGAAAGAGAGAGAGGCCCTTCATTTACTGGTTCAGTGCCCTGACACAGCCATTGGCTAAGGAGGAGCCAGGAGCTTCTTCAGACTCTCCCATGTAATGTAGATGAGGGACTCAGCACTTGAACCTTCACTGCTTTCTCAGGAACATTAGCAGGGAGCTGGATTGGTATATGTGCTACTGAAGCTAGCACTGTGGAGCTGGATTGGAAATGGAGCAACTGGACTTGAACTGGCACCTGTAAGCAGATGGCAGCTTAGCCCACTGTGCTACAGTGGTGACTCCTATTTCCTATTCTAGGAATTACAATGATAGAATAGAATAACTTGCCACCCACTGGGTATTTCTAAAGAGAAGTAATTCTTACAGTTTGGAAGCTTTAGAGTCCAAGATGAGGGTGTCAGCATTGGTGTGTGGAGAGGACCATTATCAGCGTCTGAGTTGACACTTGTCCTCCACAGCAGAAGAATACAGTCCTCTGTGACCAAAAGGAGGGAAATCGTAGTGGGAAAAATTCGCTGTACATTCTTTTTTAGAAAGGTGTTACTATTAGAAGACCTTCACACATACTTTTTTTTTTTTCTTACTGTTTATGTGAAAGGTAGAGTGACAGAAAAAGGTAGATAGATCTCTTCTATCCACAGGCTCATTCCTCAGGTGGCCACAGTGGTTGGGACTGGGCCACGATGGTGGCAGTGAGCTGACAATTCTGTCCAAATTTCCCATGTGGTTTTCAGGTGTCCACGTCCTTGGGCCATCCTCCACTACTGTCCAAGAATGCAAAACTGGGCAGAAGCTGAGGCTGGAAGTGTAGGACCAGGATGGCAGGGCCCAGTTGGTAGAGGCAGTGAATGAATCCAGTGTGGATTGTGTTGTCTCGGCGATGAGACTAAACACTTCCGTTTTTTTCTTTTTTCTTTAAGATTTATTATTATTATTATTATTATTATTATTTTTAAAGATTTATTTATTTTATTACAAAGGTATACAGAGAGGAGGAGAGACAGAGGGGAAGATCTTCCATCTGATGATTCACTCCCCAAGTGAGCCGCAATGGCCGGTGCTGTGCCGATCCGAAAGCTGGGAACCTGGAACCTGTTCCAGGTCTCCCACGCGGGTGCAGTGTCCCAAAGCTTTGGGCCGTCCTCAACTGCTTTCCCAGGCCACAAGCAGGGAGCTGGATGGGAAGTGGAGCTGCCGGGATTAGAACCGGCGCCCATATGGGATCCCAGGGCTTTCAAGGCGAGGACTTTAGCTGCTAGGCCACGCCGCCGGGCCCAAGATTTATTATTATTATTTTTTGTTGCAAAGACAAATATAGAGGAGGAGAAACAGAGAGGAAGATTGTCCGCCTGATGATTCATTCCCAAAGTGGCTGCAACGGCCGGAGCTGAGCCGATCCGAAGCCAGGAGCTCTTCCAGGTCTCCCACGTGGGTGCAGGGTCCCAAGGCTTTGGTCCATCCTCGACTGCTTTCCCAGGCCACAAGCAGGGAGCTGGATGGAAAGTGGAGCTACCGGGATTAGAACCGGTGTCCATATGGGATCCTGGCGCGTTCACTGTGAGGACTTTAGCCACTAGGCCACCGTGATGGGCCCCTTTTTCCTCATTTTCAACTTGATCGATTGTTGAGTTTTTTTTCCTTCTCTGGGTGTACCAGGCTTTTACTTTTTTATATAAGAAATTCAGGTGTTTTTTTTGTTTTTTTTGTTTTTTTTTTTTTAAGATTTCTTTATTTTTATTGCAAAGTCAAATATACAGAGAGGAGGAGAGACAGAGAGGAAGATCTTCGGTCTGATGATTCACTCCCCAAGTGGCTGCAACGGCTGGAGCTGAGCTAATCTGAAGCCAGGAGCCAGGAGTCTCCTCTGTATCTCCCGTGTGGGTGCAGCATCCCAAGGCTTTGGTCTGTCCTTGACTGCTTTCCCAGGCCACAAGCATGGAGCTGGATGGGGAGCAGGGCCATCGGGATTATGGGATCCTGGTGCAGAGAAGGTGAGGACTTTAGCTGCTAGGCTACTGCACCAGGCCCTTTCAAATAGCTTTTTTTTTTTTTTTTTCAAGATTTATTTTATTTTTATTGGAAAGTCAGGTATACAGACAAGAGGAGAGACAGAGAGGAAGATCTTCCATCCGATGATTCACTCCCCAAGTGACCACAACGGTCAGTGCTGCACCGATCCAAAGCCAGGAGCCAGGAACTTCTTGCAGGTCTCCCACATGGGTGCAGGGTCCCAAGTCTTTGGGTTGTCCTCGGCTGCTTACTCATGCCACAAATAGGGAGCTGGATGGGAAATGGAGCTGCTTGGATTAGAACCGGCGCCCACATGGGATGCCGGCACATTCAAGTTGAGGATTTTAGCTGCTAGGCCACGCCGCCGAGCCCATCTCTCAAATATCTTAATGGCCCAGACTGAGCGAGTCCAAGTCTGCAAGTTTGGACCAATATTGATGTCACTCACCTTTGCCATTGATCCAATTATAAGAGCCAGCATTGTTAGTTACCTGCTGAGATCAGAAGTTAGAGGTGAATGTCAAATCCAGTTCCTTGCGTGTGAACAATGGCCTTAGTTGGCATTTTAGCTGCTAGGCCATCACTTGGAGGTTTTCAGTGTGCACATTCTTGAACGAACAGTGTCTGATGTTACTCCTTCCAGAAGATCGCAAAACTTTGAAATACTTCAACATTTTTCCCACTTTAAATTTTTGTATGGGTAGCTTAGAAAGTTTCTGGAAAATCTGAATGACTGATAGCTATTTATTTTAGTGCAAACAGCATTGAAATGCATGTATACGTATTTCATAATGCACACTTTCATGAACTTTCTGCGACCCTTGGTAGATCATAGCTTTGTTATTTTAAATCTTACATTGGCCTATCTTTTTTTTAATACAAGTAATATCTACTTGTGTTTACCGATTTGTTTGCCATTTGGTTGTTTCATTTCTTCCTACATTGTTAGCCTTCCGTTTGTGATCATTTCTGCTTGCTAGAAGAACATCTTTTCAGATTTTCTTTAGCATAAATCTGGTGATATGTTGCATTCTTGAATTTATAAAGCTGTCTTTATTTCAGCCTCATTCTTCAAAGATTTATTTACTGAATGAAGACTTCTTGGGTCAAACTTTATCCAATGTTTAGGGGTATTAGTTCCTGTCTTGGATGTCATTGCTTCTTTTGAGAATTCAAGTATTGGCTTAAATTCTCATTTGTTTGATTCTCTAATTTTATTATTATTTATTCATGGTAGAGTTCTTTGTATTTATTCTACTTCTAGGACTTTATAACTGTGTTGTTGAAATGGTGTGAAGTGAGAAGCCATTAACTCTCAAGATTGCCATTACAACTCTAATATTTTAATAACTGTCCTTGTTTCACTGTTTCTGTGTTTTCTATTTGTAAGGCCTCTGCAGTAATCTTCAGTAGTTTTTTTCTTTTTTCTTTTTAGTTAAAATTTTTTTTTTCAAATTTTTTGATGTTTACATAGTTAATCAGGGTTGAAAAGTCAAGGGTTAGGGGACAGTGGATGAGACCATTGTTTCCAAATGTTTTTCATCTTCCTGTTTCTGGGGGAAGGGGGAATATGGGAACGAGCCACACCCTGCCTCTCAGCACACAGGATTAGGGAACAGCCAACCGATATCAACGAAGGGTCCCTGATGTGGCATGTATTCTGAGGGTTCTACTTAATGGTCTCGATAGTCCTGAAATGCTGTTGATCTCACCAGTCCAAGGATGAGGAAATCCTCCCAAGGTCCATTGGCTGACATAGTTGACCCCAGTCTCCATTCGCCCAGGTATTTACTGTCATCGTTTGGCTGGGGTAGTTGTTCAATTTGTTCTGTTTTCCTCCTTCTGCTGTGATACCAGTTGTCCTCTGCAGGCTCCAGTGGGCTGTTGTGTCTTTCCTGTGTATCTGGGCCAGCCATCCACTGAGGAGGACCAGTTCTGACACCTGCACTTTACAGTCAGACCACCAGTGCTGGACATGGGCTCTCATGTGCCCCGTGCACCACCTGTTCCATTCCCTAGATTCCCTGCAGTCCCACACACCAAGCACTGAGAAGTGTGCTGCCAGGCAGCAATTGGGTTTTGCACAGTGCCATTGGCGCCGCAGGCTGCTTCCTGCCTGTATCTCACCCTCAGGGCTCATGGACCTGAGACCCACCATACAGGTGGCCAAATGACCCAGCGCAGGCAACCCAGACCCTACCAGACCTCTGTCAGGGAGCTTACAGACCTGGCACCAACTGTGTCAGTCCAGGTAACCTGGGCCCTACTGTATCCCCATACCTGGGGGTTGTGGAACTGGCATCCACTGTGCAAGCCGACCGAAGGACCCAGGCCAAGTGATCTGGGCCCAACCAGACCCCTCATCCTTGGGGCTTGTCGACCTGGCACCTACCATACAGGTGGGCTCAGTAACCAAGGCCAGGAGACCTGGGCCTGCTTGATCCCCTTGTCCCTGGGGCTCACGTATCTGGCATCACTCCTCCCCCACCCCTGTATCTTTAAAAAAAAAAAAAAAAAGAATAGGCTAGGTGATAATGCTGGCACACTGATAGAGTTAACACAGATTTGTCATTAGCAATCATTAGCAAGGCCCAGGATATCCACCAGCTATTAGCTGCTTTTCCCCTAACAGTGTAACACTTGCCTTGGTGTAATACAACCTAGGCTGTTGCTCACAGCTGGGATTTTTTTTTTTTTTTTTGAAAGGTGTATTGACTTTTATTGGAAAGGCAGATTTACAGAAAGAGGAGGAGACAAAGAGCCTCCATCCACGGGTTCACTCCCCGTTTGGCCACAATGACTGGAGCTGAGCCTGTCCAAAGCCAGGAGCCAGGAGGTTCTGCCATTCTCCATCGCAGGTGCAGGGTTAAACCTACTGCTTTCCCAAGCTGCAAGCAGGGAGCTGGATGGGAAGTGGAGTAGCCAGGATATGAAGTGGTACCCATAGAGAATCCTGGTGTTCTGTACGGCGAGAATTTAGTCACTGAGCCTTCTGGTTGGATTCTGCATTGGTTTCCCTTGACTCTCTTCAAGGTCATTAATTTTCTGTCGTTAGTTTATTGTCATCTGTTGAGCCCATCTCTTGGTGCTTAATTTTGTCTGTTAAAAGACTTTCTATAGATAAAATCGATAAATCGATTGTTTTAATTTCTTTTATAGGTGCATAATTTAATCTATTTTTAATTATTCTCAATGGTGAAAGAAAAGTAATTTTCAGTTTTGGGCTTCATAATCTCAATATATGATAGCCTTTGGGGGAATTGTAAATGCTGGTTTCCTTTATTTGGCTTGATATTTATTTAGGTTTATTAACTTGAAAGACAAATATTCTGTTATCTGGTTCACTCCACAAATGTCTGTAACAGCTGGGGCTGTGCCAGGCTTAACCTAGGAGTGTGGAAGTCAGTTCAGGATTCCACGTGGGTGAGTGTCTAGGTACTTAGGCTGTCTTCCTCTTCTTTCAGAAGTTCATTGGCAAGGAGCTCTATCAGAAGCAGATCAGTTGAGACATAAACTAGGACCATATAGGATGCTGGCATTACGGATGTGGACCTACCTGCTCCACCATCATTCCAGCCCTGTGGCTTGTTATTTTTATGGGTTTGGACTGCATATTTTTCTTACAAAACTGTAGAGGTAACTTGAAGTCAGTGATATCTTTCTTCCAGAACACATATTTCTCAGTAGTTCCCGAAGGATTTGTGCAAACTAGCAATCTAACGTCACATTGTAGATCTGTGAGAGGTATTAAATGTGATCTGCCAATGATGAGCAGATTCTATTTGTTTATTATTCATGCTTTCTTCTGGAATACCGTTCTTCAGAATTTTATCATGAAGTAACTGTAACCCAGTATTTACCCTCCTATACATAAACCCCCTGAAGTCCCGTAGGCTCAGTACCTGTTCTCCAGCAGTGAGATTATCTTCCAGAATCGGCACAGAGCCCGAAACAGAAAGTGTTAGTTAACATTGAACTCCTGGATTCTATCTTGTGATACGTGTTGCAAGTTCTCCTTTAATCTCTGACTTAGTACTGCTTTTCTTATTTTTTTTATTATTGTTTATTTTTGCTTCACAGAGAATATAGGGAGAGAGGTGGGCAGAAAGATCTTTTATGTGTTGGTTCACTCCCCCAAAAGACCATGACAACCAGAGTTAGGATGGTCTGAAGCTGGGAACTAGGAGCTGCCTTCAAGTCTCCCAGATGAGTCCTCTGCTGCCTTCCCAGGCCATCAGCAGGGAACTGCAGAGGAAGTGGAGCAGCTGGGACTCAAACTGGTGACTATATGGGATGCTGATGATGTAGGCAGAGGAATAGCTTGCCACACTGACCCCAACTATAATGCTTTTCTTTTTTAATTAACTTGCCTGTAGATTACTGCCTTTAGTTTTAACTGTTTAAACATAGCCACCTTCATTATAACATATAGACAAACACATTTATTTTTTCTTTTTTTTTCTTATTTTATGATAGTTTCATAGGCCCTTGTATTTCCCTTTACTCCCTCTCCAAGTCTTCTCTCCTCAAAATGAGTTCCTCTATATTATTACTATCATATAGTTCTTCACAGTCGTATGTCCATCATTGTGGGCATGGACAATGGCAGAGAGTCCAGCATCCTATTGTCAAGATGTAGTTTCATTGGGCTAGAAGAGAATGGAATGACCTATTCCAGATTCTAAAAGCAAAAAATTGTTGGTCCAGGATAACATACCCAGCAAAGTTTTCCTTTGTCTTTGAAAATGAAATAAAATTCTTCCACAGTAAAGAAAAGTTACAAGAATATGCCTCTACCAAACACATTCCATTTTTGATGCATTGAAAAATTTGTGGTAATACAGTAATTAATACACTTTAAACATTTTTCTTTTAAAGTCTCTTGTACTTGATATATGCTGTTTAAGTTCATTTGTTTTTAATGTCTGTATTTACTTTTCTGAAAGATGGAAACACAGTCCATATAGAAGTAAAAGAAAATCCTGAAGAGGAGGAGGAGGAGGAGGACGAGGAGGAGGAGGAAGAAGAAAGTGAGGAGGAAGAGGAAGAGGAGGGAGAAAGTGAAGGCAGCGAAGGTGACGAAGATGAGGACAAGCTGTCAGATGAAAAAGATTCAGGGAGAACGTTCGATAAAAAGCCCAGTAAAGAAGTGAGCTCAGAGTCCGAGTCTGACTCTGATGATGACAGAACCAAAGAAGAAAGGGCTTACGACAAAGCAAAACGCAGGATTGAGGTATTTGTTTTTTTATTCTTTTTTTTTTTACTTTTCTCCCACCTCCTCTTTCATCATGAGAATGTGCACTGTGACTCAATGCTTTGAGCATCTCTCAAAAATATATTTGCAAGGAAGTATCTTGCCCCGTGTTTGAGGGTGTTGAAATATATTTCAGGTTAGTCACACAAGAGCCTCCCTCCTTACTCAGGTCAGAATGAAGACTGCTTCGTTAGTTTTTCCTCGTTTTCTCCCAAATCTAATGTGCTCTGTGAACGATAGCTTATAAGGATGCAGAGGTCTTCTGAACATTTGTTCTGTCATTGTGCACATCATTTTTTGTTTGTCTTGCATATCTTGCTTACTCGGTATGAGACATTTGGTCATTTTTGTTTGCATCTTGGGAGTTGGAGAGGCTCTTGTTTTTTTTTTTTTTTTGCTTCAATTGTTTTTAATATTTTTTTTAATATTTATTTTTTTTACAATCTTGACATAATTAGGGTAAAAAGGTTCAAGCACTACAGGAATATGGGCCAGACAATTAGTTCTGTATTGTTTCCTTAATATATCTGATGTAAAAGGGGATTTTAAGGGAGAAGCCCCACCTAGTCTCCCACCCACTGCAGGTCCCAGATGTGGGGCATGCTCTGAGGGTCTTGCTCAAGTGGGTTTGATAGTTCAACAGTTCTGAATTGCTGCCACTCTCACCACTCCAAGCACGATGAGGTCGTTGGAGAATCCACTGATTGACATAGTCCATCATAGAGTCTCCGTTTGCCCAGTATTTTCATTGCCAACATATAGTTGAGGTGGTTGATTGACTTGTTCTGTCCTCTGTCTTTTGATGGTTAGGGTTCTGAGTCCGGAAGCTTGATTGGGGGGGATCCGCAAAGAAACTTTGTCTGAGGTGTTCCCAGACCAGATTCTTGTATGTACTAGCAAGCACAGGGCCCGGCACAGTCCATTGCCCTGATCAGCTGGTGGTTGCAGTTGCTGGGTTGATTCTGTTTCCATACCTGTCTTCCACTGAAGCCAGTGAATGTTTGCAGTCTAGCCTGGTTCTGCCCAGTACATACTCGGCTCTCACATAAACCAGTGGGAGCTGCAGCCTAGACGGAGCGACCCACAATAACCCCCACAGGCCTGCCCCTTGCCCTGGTTCCCATGCTTGCCCGTATGTGCAGCAGACTAGCACAGTCTGTCCCACATCCCCTTCTGCTCTCGTACATGTCAATGGGTATTAAAACCTTGTTCCATCTAACCAGCTCAACTATCCAGCCCTTACGGATGTTGTTGGGTGTCTGTCTAGCCACCCCAGCCCCTGTCCTAGTTTTCGTGAGGCTTCTGCTTCTTAAAGTTAAAAATGCCTTTCTGCATTTTTCCTATTAAATGAAAATGTGAGCTGACTTCATGAACAAGTTTCCTCTAATTGTGCCAGATGAATATGTTAGTAATATATTAAAAACTGTTGGTTTGGTTGAGAATACTACATTATTTTAACAATGAGTAGATTTAAGCTTCAGTGTTTGTTATCCTAGTGCATGATGTTTCAGTTTTTGTTTTGATGGCTTTATCAGCATTTCTATTTTCCCTCTCTAAATTCTAGATAGAGATAAATTGTATAAATTTTTGAAGGATAAAAGGATATGTTCTAAATTAATGTTGCTCAACTCTGATAGTGTTGACATTTTTGAAGCAGATAAATTTTTGTCGTGGGGGCTATCTGCTTCCTTGTAATAAAAATGTTGAATAGGATGGCCTCCTTGGCCTCTCCTTCTTAGATGCCAGGATCGTTTGTTTTCCATTTCTGTGTGACTTTCTTCCCACCACACTTGGTCAGGTGTTTTGCTGTGTGAGAGAATGTTGAAGTGTTTGATGATTGATTCAAAAGAAAAATGTGTGGAGGATTAATGGCTGCTTAGTGCAGTTTATTCAGAGGGCATGTGGGATGTCCACGTCCCTTTTTAGGGTGCTTGGGTTGGGTCCCTGCTCCACTTCAGATTCTAGTGTCTTGCTGTTGTGTTCCCTGGGAAGCAGTGGATGGCAGCCTGTGTGCTTGGGTGCTTAAAACCACAGAAGAGAGCCCGACTGAGTGAGCCTCTTGACTTTTGTTGGCCTTCCTCTGGCTGTTGCATGCACTGGGAGTAAACCAGTGATGGGAGGTAGCTCTGTGTGCTTTTTGTCTTTGTCTTTCCATGTGCCTGCCTGTCTCTCATGCATGTCTTTCAAATAAAAGTATTTTTAAAATAAAAAATTTTAAAAATAGTTTTGGAATTGAACCTCAGATTTTTAAAAACGTCAATCTAATGTTCAATAATAAGGTTTTTAGGTGTGTGCTTTTTTTTTTAAAGATTTATTTTTATTGAAAAGTCAGATATACAGAGAGGAGGAGAGTCAGAGAAGATCTTCCATCCGATGGTTCACTCCCCAAGTGACCGTAACAGCTGGAGCTGAGCTGAGCTGAGTGCTAGGCTACTGTGCCGGGCCCAGATGTGTACTGTTAATAGATCTCTGAACTGTAAATTATTTTTAAGCTGCTTTGTTGAGGTATTATTTACCTATTATAATAGTGTTTGTTTGAATACACAATTCAGTGATGTTTTGTAAATATACTGGGTTATACAGATATCATCACAACCCAGTTTTGGAATGTTTTTGTAAAAGATTTCTTTGGCCAGTTTGCAGTCATTTCTTATTTTCAGACACATACAACTAGTAATCTGTATCTTTTTAGATAAGTTTCCTGGAAATTACAGTATTTGTACACTGGTATCTTTTCACAATTCTTTAAGTTCTCCATGGCTGGCAGTGGTCTCGCCTTGTTTCCACTTTTAGCGATGGAAGGTTTTCCCTGTTTTTGATATTCTCAAAGATCCAACTTTTCATCTTATTGAATTTTATCTTTTTATATTTTGTTACTTCCTTTGTTTTGTTGGGTTTTACAGTTTTTATTTCTTTTGCTAAATTCTCATTGTGGGCAACCACCTGCTGCCTGGTGGGTAGGGTGTAGACCTTACTTCCCTGTGGCCTGAGCTACAGCTTCCAGCCCTACATGTGGAGTGTGACCTCCGATATGGCTAGAAGGTCAAGGGGAGTACACGTGGAACATGAACTCTGACATGACCAGAAGATGAAGGGAAATAGACATGTCATATAGCCAGTTACAGTGTCTTTGATGGTGGGGGGGAGGGTCTGTCGGAAGGTTCCCTCCTATCCTCCCCTTTCTTACCCTTTAAAAGTGGTAACCTTTGCGTAATAAAGCGGATATTCCTAACCGCCCTTGCCTCACCCTTGGTGACCTCAGCGCCTGCTGGCAGGACCTGAACCCCGAGATCTAATTTCTTAGATTATTTGAGACTTGTTTCTAAAGCCATATAGGGATTTATATTATCAATTTCTGGTATTGCTTTGATGCATTTCTATTTTCATTCTGTGCAAAATATTTTCTAATTTCCTCTATAGTTTTTGACTAATTTTCAAACATTTTGTTAAAATTGCAAATATTTATGAGTTTTCCCAATTTCTACTGTTTACAATACTAAATTCTGACCCTTGAGATCAGAGAATATGCTTTATATAATTTCTGTAACTTTTAAAAATTAGTTAATTTGAAAGGCAGATTTCAGAGAGGTTACAGTTTCCTTATTCTGGTTAACTCTCCTAATGTGTGCAGTGACCAGGACTTGACCAGATCAAGCCAGGAGCCAGGTGCCAGGGACCCAAGCACTTGGTCCAGCCTCCGCTGCTTTCCCAGGCACATTAGCAAGACTCCAAGTGGCACCTTTGTAAGAATATTGGCCCTACAGCCATACTGTAAGGCAGGCCCCAAGTTTATACAATTTTTAACACCTCTTCTTGTGGCATCACATGGCTTTCTCTGCAGATGTGGAGAGATCACTTCCTGGCATCTGTTCTTCTATAAGGGCACCAATACTATCATGCCAGGACCCTTTTTCTTATCACTTTATGCAACCTCAATTACCTCCATTTGCAGTCAGAGTGGAGAGTAACACATTAATGTTATGTATTTTGGGGAAATGCAGTTCAGGGTCAAAACCATGCTACATTTTGTTGTTTTCTGAAATTTAGTCTAGACCTCTGAGTCAGAATCTTAATAATTGAGAGGCATTAGCTAAGTTCCAGCTGGGGGGGTCTGGCAAACTGATTAAGAAATCTCCAACAGAGGAATAGTAAATCATTACAAATGTTTGTAGCAAATATTTTTTATTACAAAAATGTATTTGAAAGAGCTACAGAGTAGAGAAACAGAGCTACCATTCCCTGATTCACTCCCTACATGGCTCTGCCAGGCACTTCTTTCATGTCCCCAGCATGGGGACTGGAAACCCATATATTTGACCCATCTCCTGTTCCTTTTCCCAGGGAATTGCCTGGGCCCTAGACTGAAATTGGAGCATCTGGGATACGAACTTAGCACCTGTATGGCATGCCAGCATCACAGGTGGCAGCTCTACTTGCTGCACCACAACACTGGCCCCCTTGAGTTTTCATTAATAAGCAGTACAGCATGAGGAAAACATTACCAGAGAAATACAGATTTGTATACTTGTCTGTCATTAGTGTAGTCAATGAATTTTTTTTTTTTAAGATTTTATTTATTTTCATTGGAAAGTCAGATATACAGAGAGGAGGAGACACAGGAAGATCTTCCGTCCACTGATTCACTCCCCAAGCAGTCACAATCGCCAGTGTTACCCCAATCTGAAGCCAGGATCCTGGAGCTTCTTCTA